>NC_087282.1:19308390-19933390 GCF_015220805.1 Pogoniulus pusillus | reverse complement strand
AGTGATGACAGGAGGAGTATCCTCTGACCACCTGGGCACAGCTTGGGGCTGCTGCCTTTCCTGGGGCCCATTAAAAAGCAGAGTGGGCAGGGAGGGTAAAGTGGCCACACCTGGGGTGGGAGGAGACTCCAACAGGACCCAGATGCTCTGGGTTGGGGGGGAAAAGGGAGAAATCTGGTGAGGGGTGGGAAAGCGGAGGCGGTACTGAAAGGAGGGAGATGGAGAGGAAAGGAGGAAGATGGGGGAGAACAAGAGATGAAGATGAAAGGAGGGAGATGGGGGAGAAGGGAGATAAAAAAGAAAATAAAATGAAAACTGGGTTGTGGTCCTGTTCTGGCAGAGGGGTGGACTAGATGACCTTTCAAAGTCCCTTCCAGCCCCTAACATTTGTTGATTCTGTGATTTCAGCAGTGGACTCTTCCATACTATTCAAATAAACACCTTCTTGGCTCCACAAAGCTGGTGCTGGTTCAAGGACAGACTCGTGCTCTCCAGGCTGCCCCACTATGATGCTGATGAGGGAATGGGCTCACAGATTGTCTAATTAACTCTGTTCTAGGCATGAGAGGCTGCTGCTGCTGCTCAGCTCAGCAGGGCTCTCCCTCCTTTGGCAGCAGTGTCCTTGTCACCAGTGGCACTAGAGATGTGCGCATTCCCCCAGCCAGGACAGTGGTTGTCCAGGCAGCCTCTGCCTTGCTGAAGGAAGGGCTCTGTGCAGCTACTAAAGGCAGATTTGAAACAGGACTTACCAGGTGAAGTTTAGTCTCCTCTTGGTATTCAGGAGATTAAAGTGGATGGCCTCACCTAGCAGATCACCTGCCCTCACCCACAGTGTCCTGTGGAGAAAGGAGCCCTGAGCCTAAACCGAGGTTATTTCACACCAACTTAGCATGTCAAATCCCGAAGTGGAATCAGATTCAGGCCTTCAGCTTTGTAACATCAGCAAGAAAAACAAAGCAGCTGCACTTCAACACTCGAGGTTTACACAGGCAGAGCTCTGATTTCTCTGTCAAAGCGGGCACCTCCTGTGGTGAGCGCTGGGCTCCCTCAGCCTACGGAAATGTCACCTCCACGTCTCAAGGAGGCATTTCAATCTCAATCATCTCTGAATCAATCAATGAACACAGCACATCTATTTCAATCATGAAGCACCATGGGCCAGCGCACAGAACTCCCGGTGTCTGGCACGGGGGCTGCCGATGCGCTGCCAGCCCGTGGCTCAGACCCCAGCTCTCTAATTGCCTCCACCAGCACTATCACCCCCCCACCCAAAGTTGCTGTTCGGGTGCGATTCCAGGAAGGTAATTTATTATCCTGAAGAACCCAACTCTTCTCTCCCATCTATCTATATCTCTGTGTCCCATTGTTTATGTTAACATAATCATTTCTCATGGAGAATGTCAATAAATGCTGGAGACAAAAGCGACACCACCACCACCACCACCAAAAACCCAACTGCTAAATAATTCCTAGAATGAGTTGTCAGAAACCTTTTATTTACTGATTCCGTGCATTTCATTTATTCCTGGCAGCAGGCCAACCTTTCTGACAGTTAAGATTTATTGATTTAATTGCCTAGGGTAACCATGCAATAAAATCATCTCAAAGATAAATTTTCATGGCACTGCGCAGCATTGAAGTAATTTTTCAAGTGCTATGGCTATATTTCTGCAGGTTACAGGTGCAAAATTTGCTTAAAGCAGGAATGTCTCATTATTGTAACCCAGGCGCATTAGTGTGGTCCCTCCTGTGAAACTCCTCTCTCCTTTTTATTTTTCCTCTCTCCTCTCTTTCCCTTTCTCTGACATTGGCTCTTTATCTCCTCCACTGCCCATTTTGTTGTTGGTTTTGGGTTGTTTTTATTTTAGGGGAACAGCACAGGTCTCTCAGAAAAGGAATTATATTTTCTTAATTGGTTCATATATTCAATGCCCAGGAGAAGAGAAGCTTCAGTTTAATTAGTAGTGAGCTTAGAGGTTATTTACAATGTTATACAGAAGCATTTGTTTCCAGCTGTGTGATGCTTTTTCACACAGAGGCCTCACATGGTAGATGATTGCCATTTGTGACATTATAGTTTATTGAATCTTTAGATCTTTTTATTTACACTGTTAAAGGGCTCGTTACAGTTCAGAACAAGGAGCAAATCAGCATCTCTGATTAATTCCCAGGTTAACGGCAACACGTCTGAAGTCAGAGATGGTACAAACTTCTAACGATGTGAAATGTTTTCTTCTCTCTTATGGTTTATTTGGGGTGGGTGATGTTCCTTTTGACCGTGGGATTTAATGGCCTATTGCTCTGGCAGCCTTGGCAGCCTCCCTTCACCAGATCTGAAGGTTTAATTTTGCTCTCCTGCCCCACTGAGGGCCAAAGGCACTCCAAGGTGCTCATAGCACAATGCAGGCACCCAGCCTCAGGGTGGAAAAGCTGGCTGCTGGCAGTCCTGTGACTTCAGCCACTGTGGCCTTTGTGAACCATGCCAGAACTGAGTCCAGCAGCCCAAATGCCAAAAACTAAACTAGGAAACAAGCAGGGGATTTACTCTGCCATTCTGGCACTGAAACACAGTGAAGACAGGAGATAGCTGTGGTGTGGAGACAGTGAGCAGCTGGATGCCAGGCACCTCCTCAGGATGACACTATCCCTTAAGACATATTCTCCCATCAGGCTCATGTTGCTGAGGGCCAGAGGAGTTTTCTCAACACCTCTGATGGTTCCTGGAGGAACCCTTGGCAAGGCTACAGCCAAGTTTCTCCTCCTTCCTTTCAGTCTATATGCAAGCAGACTTTCATGTACCCTGATCTTATTCTGCACCTTGTTTGCTTGCTTGCTTGCTTGCTTGCTTCCTTCCTTCCTTCCTTCCTTCCTTCCTTCTTCTTATTTTAATTCAAATTATGAGTAGTAAAATGTGAAATTGTCTCAGTGGCTTGCTTTTTCTGGTGGTAAAGAGGGCTTGGACTTGCAATTCTGCTCCACTGACAAGCTTGTGGATCTCACACAGCAAACATTTACTTTAAAGCCTAGGACCTTTATGCTTGCAGTTTAACCTCTGTAACCTCTACCCCTCTGACTTCAGCCTTTCATTGGGTGAAATACGAAGGCAGGTTGGATACATTAAAAAGAGTATTAGTGAGAGGAGAGGCAGTGGAATCAATAATGTCAGTAAAGGTAGACCAATTTATAGAGAAACAATGTCAGCATATGATAAACCTGTAAGTGAATTGGCTGAAAGCCCAGAGCTTTGTACTGGTTTGGAGAATTTGAAGGGATCTGAGCAGCAACATGCCCAGTCCATAACCCCAGAGCTCAAAAATGCCACCCATGCCAAATGGGGCTCAGAAAAACAAAACATAACAAAACAGGGTTGTGGGGTGGGAGAGGAAGGAAGGAAGGAAGGAAGGAAGGAAGGAAGGAAGGAAGGAAGGAAGGAAGGAAGGAAGGAAGGAAGGAAGGAAGGATAGTTTCAAGCATTGCCAAAGGGAAGTGCCATGTCCTTAAGTCTGAGCAGCAACAGTGAAAGCTGAGGTCTGTGTTTTCTGTCTTTAAAACAGGGAGCTGAGCAGGCTGTGAGCCATGCAGACCTCCCACCCTGCATCACACTTGAGCCCCCAGGCAACTAAAATAAATAAGAGCCTCCAAATTCAAGACAAAACCTGTCCAGGTATTCAGAAAAAAAAAACAACATTGCACATGTACTGTCTAGATGTATCAGTGGAGTCCCTCCATCGATCACCCAGAGAAGAAACCTGGCATCTTCAGAGAATCTGCTTCACTCTAATCAATCTGATACTTGGGTTGTTCTTTTTTAAAGGTAAGAGACCACCTAGAGCAATCTGAATACAGTCTTGAGTCTATACTCAAGTCTGTAAATAGCCAATATTGACTAGATGTAAGATCCTGTTTCTTTTTATTGATTCCATAGAAAGTCAATGGATGTGAGCTTTATTAGAGTTCAGTTGATGTTGTAGGCACTAATCCTACGAGCCACTGAGGCCACATTCTGAATACACTCTTGGTAAAGCACAGCAGCTGGAAAATTGAAAAAGAACAGCATTTCTGTTCCCTGTAAACAACTGAAGAACTCTCATTCTAGTCTCCAAGCAAAAAGCTTTCTACTTTCCCAGCTGTCACAACCTTCCTCATCTCCAAAATCAAACTCTGGGACAACTAGGTTCTTGCCAGAACACTCAGCAAACATCATTTTACGATATCAGCCTAAGTTACAAAGTGTCCTTTGTTTTGTTCCCCTTTCCATAGGCTAAGTGATGGTTCCAGAGAAGTAAGACACACCAAGTGACACAGGCAGTTACATTTCTGTTTAGCTAACTCTTCCTGCTAATTTTGGCCTTTTGCAGCTCACTGCTGCTGTGGGCAGGCTGACAGCCCAGGAATGTAAGAGTACATGAAATAGGACAGACTCATCATTGTGGGTGGAGTTCAGAAACAGCACCCAAACAGAGGACTCTTCAAGTGAATAAAAACCCATTTGGAGGTGCAACCAGTGAGAGCAAGCATCTGCCCAGAGTCGTAGCTGTGTAGAGCCAGATGGATGAGGCACTCAGTGCCATGGTCTAGTTGACTGGCTAGGGCTGGGGGATAGGTTGGACTGGATGATCTTGGAGGTCTCTTCCAACCTGGTTGATTCTGTGATTCTATGATTCTATGTGTACCATATAAATGTGTGAGTACACTGTATGCTCCCAATAAACAAACACAGGAGGAGACAGGCCCCCATCAGAGCGCTCAAAACACCTGAGCTCTACCAAAAACCCACAGTACTGAACCCATCTGGGAGATCTCAGCCATCCCCAGACCAGACAGTGAAAGTATAACGGATCAACAGATTTAGATAGCCTCATAGAATGGTTTAGGTTGGAAGGGACCTCAAGGATCATCTGGTTCCAACCCCCTGCCATAGGCAGGGACACCTCCCACTAGAGCAGGTTCCTCAAGGCCTCATCCAGCCTGGCCTTGAACACCTTCAGGGAGGGAGCAGCCACAACCTCCCTGGGCAACCTGTGCCAGTGTCTCACCACCCTCACTGTAAAGAACTCTTTCACAGTATCACAGTATCATCAGGGTTGGAAGAGACCTCACAGATCATCAAGTCCAACCCTTTACCACAGAGCTCAAGGCTAGACCATGGCACCAAGTGCCACGTCCAATCCTGCCTTGAACACCTCCAGGGAGGGAGCAGCCACAACCTCCCTGGGCAACCTGTGCCAGTGTCTCACCACCCTCACTGTAAAGAACTCTTTCCTAACATCTAGTTTGAATCTCCCCTCTGCCAGCTTAAAAAACCATTAGTCCTCATCCTGTCATTACAAGACCTTGTCAGTAGTCCCTCCCCAGCCTTCCTGTAGACCCCCTTCAGACAGTGGAAGGCCACTATAAGGTCTCCTCAAAGCCTTCTCTTCTCCAGGCTGAAGAGCCCCAACTCTTGTAGCCTGTCCTCATAGCAGAGCTGCTGCAGCCCTCTGAGCATCTTTGTGGCCCTCCTCCTGGACTGTCTCCAACACTTTGAAGTCCTTCCTGTGTTGGGGGCTCCAGAACTGCACACAGGACTCCAGGCAGGGCCTAACGAGAGCAAAGGGGCAGACTCCCCTCCCTTGCCCTGCTGCCCACGGTGCTCTTGCTGCAGCCCAGCACAAGGTTGCTCTCTGGGCTGCACGTGCACACTGTCAGCTCATTGTGAGCTTTCCTCAACCCAGACCCCCAGGTCCTTTTTCTCAGGGCTGCTCTCAGCCGTTTGCCACCCAGCCTGGAGTTCTGCTTGGGATGGCACCAGCTCAGATGCAGGATCCTACACTTGGCCTTGTTGAGTTTCATGAGATTGGCCTGAGCCCACCTCATGAGTAGTGGTGTCCAAGAAACACATTCTCAACTACACTGAGGCTGCTGGTTTTGCTGCAGCAGACCTAGTGTTCAGTTTGGAGCCACTTTAGCTAGTTCTGGTCACAGAATCACAGAATCACAGAATCACAGAATCGACCAGGTTGGAAGAGACCTCCAAGATCATCCAGTCCAACCTAGCACCCAGCCCTAGCCAGTCAACCAGACCATGGCACCGAGTGCCTCATCCAGTCTTCTCTTGAAGACCACCCGGGACGGTGCCTCCACCACCTCCCTGGGCAGCCCATTCCAATGGGAAATCACTCTCTCTGTGATTTCCCATTGGAATGGGCTGCCCAGGGAGGTGAATGTGTGCTAGATATCCCATACTGAGTGTAAACAAAAAGGGAAAGGGCTATCAATCACATTAAGACTCCTGCTGACACATACTGTGCTCACACACACAGAATAAACACCTTTAAAAAGCTCTTTTTAAAGACCCAGAGTTACAAGCTGTTTCAAGAGCCCTGCACTTTATTAACATTGAGAATGTGTCCTTTGATATAAACTCTTCTAGAAATGATTCAGATGAATTAGCACAGGAAAATCTTGCTGAGTTGGAAAGAGCTGAATCGGAAGCAGCGCGGTCAGTGAATGATGCAAGTAAACCATCATGCTGAAGTATGACTAATGGTGACACGGTCTGTCTAGAAGAACAAACAACCAAGAGACATACTACTTGGCCCCAAAACTGGCCTGAACATTTCTTGAAATAACACCACTGCTGCATGAAGACTACTCACAAAACAAGAAACCCCAGCCAACTCGTGGACTACAAGTCCAACGAGGGAGAATTTCACCCGCTCACAGGAGAGATGGATGATTCACTTTGTAAAAGAGTGGGACTTACTGCTCTCAGAGCTAATACTAATAGATCCATCCAGAGTTGCCCATGGAACAGATCTATCGATGGCACCAAAATCCTTAGCTGAAAAATGTGCAGAGAAACTTGAATATGCAATGCAGAATGCTGCAGTGAAGTGATTACATTTTGTGGCACCTAAACTGCTTTTATCACAGGACGACTTGACAAGACATCAAGATAGCTAAATGCTTAGGACTGAATGTCAATCAAAAACTTACATGTATTGTTCAAGGTGCAGAGTAAGCTTCAGCCAGGCAAAGGGGAAATACTAAACTAAGGCTTGTGGAGAGTGTGTTTGTGGAAAGATAGCAGATATCTTCTGCAATCTAAGTATGTTCATTCTGCCTCCTGGGCTAGATGCATCAGTTGTGACACTACCAACTGTACAGGGAGTGTCGCACTGAGGAGGTGAGGTAAATGTACTGTTTAGGCAGTGTGGTTCCAGGACCCAGTTAGGGCTGCAGAGGATTTTAGCTCAGTTCTGGTAGTCCAGCAGCTGATGGCTGCCATTTGTAGTATGCACTAAAAGAAACAGCTACCATCAAGAAATTCTCTTTTCATTCCAACAGGAAAGCAAGACCAGCTGAGCTGCAATTCGGATTTAGCACAGCAATCCACCATTTGAACACTCACACACCAGTAGAAAGGCTTTAAAGCCCTAAAACAAGCCAATGCCAACAAAACTTACCCATTCAGCATCTCAGAAAATGTCTCAGACCTCAGCTTCTCTGGGATGCTGACCACAGCAATGGCCACCAAGAGCACCCAAGTCCTGGTCAGCAGTGGGACACACAGCTGAAACTGCCACTGATTTTCTTCCAGATATATAAAAGGTGTGAGCCTTATGCTCAGTCCTGTAAAACATCAGGGTGACAATCAGACTCTGGCTGAAACAGCTAAAACTGCCTTGCTACACAAATGAACAGCTAGAAGAGAGAATTAATGCATCTCTATTCCTTGGTGCATGAACACAGAGAAAAGCTTTCTAACTGTGTCAGTATCCGAAGGGTTACATGGCTAGGAAGTCAGGGAGATGCACATTCTACAGCCCAAGATTGGCCTTTCTAAAATTCCCTTGGCATCCCACTGGCATTGCTTCCTACAGACCACTCAGAGCATCTGACATGAAGTTATTAATTTTATTAAATAGTGGAAAAAGGATGAGACCACAAATCAGGCAAGGAATCAAATCAAACTTGGGAACAACCCACCTCTGGTCACACAAAGAGGAGGAGCAGATACTTTCACTCTCTTTCTCCCTGTGTGGCCCAGCTGAAACGTGGGGCATCACCTGAGAAAAGGACAGGGTCAAACTATTGCACTATTAAAACAGGGAGTGAAACAAAGGTAAACACAGCTTCGTGCTTGATCTGCAGCCTCCCTGCAACTGTCTAATTGCTTTCCACACCCAAAGGGTTTGTAAGGCAAGAACGGGAACAGAATGAAAGACCACTGCCTTAAAGATGTTAAATATACCTATTAAGTGGAGGGGAAAGCAAAATTTTCTATCGGGCACATGTATCAATTAAACCTTTCAAGGGGAAGACCTCCCTTGTGCTCCTAACGTTCGCACTGGCTATGTTGCACAACTCCATTTACACCTTTAGTTACCATAGCAATTATGACATTTTACGATGTACATAAAGTTCCTGATACAGTTAAGCGATGGGGTCAGTGTTCGAGCTTAGCTCAGCGTTTAGCAAGCTTTCCCTCCTAGATGTTTTGATTACTTAGGAAAGCCTTAACCTCTACAACATAATGAAGGACTGGAAAGTTGCAGGGTAATTTGTAGGTGTGCATGAGGGTATAGGCACTATTACAAAGCTCAATAAATAATCACGTGAAATCATTGGCATTTAGGACCCTCTGGAGAGGAGCTTTCCCAGCTGGCTCCTGATCCATCATACCTTGAGTAATTCCAGATTAAGCCCACTGACTTTGTGGACATGTACGTGACATCAGAAACCTACCACGTATGTCCAGAACGCACATTAACTGGCTCCAGACAGCGGCAAGGGGGTTGTACATAGCTGCAACCCCACAGCTTCAGCTCCTCCGTCCACAGCATGGCTCGGGGGGAAAGCGGAGCGGTACAAAACCGGCCAGATGTGGGAATGATGTAAGATGCCTTCCACTTGCATTTTATTGAGAAAGCCCATAAAACTCAAAATCCAGCTGTGCACATTGGTTCAGTCTGCCTATTAAAAGGGAGGCATTTTCTCATGCCTATGATTGATGTGGCTTCAGGCACATCTGTGTACTCACTTAACCCCCTTCCCTCCGCCCTCTCCATCTCAGGCCATTGGTAGACATGAAAAGTGGGAATCTGTCTTTCATACGTGAGGGTATAAAATGCTTCTTGACTTCCACTGAAGGACAGTAAGTGGCAGGTCACTTTGATTCCATCTCAATGATAATTTTACCTTACTTTTACTCAGGGAAAATAAGGAAACCCAGCACCAGGGCAATCAGCCCTTTTTCTTTCTTAACCTCTATGGGGCAGGGGGGCAGCTTGGTAAAGTGGCCTGGACATATGTTAGAATAGATAATCAATGGCTCTAGTAAAACATGTGTGAAAGCATTTCGAGCCCACATTTCAATAAACATTCTCCAGAATCTGTGGCTATTTATCAAATATGAATGTGCTTTTCAGGATGAGGATCTCATTTCCCCCTGGTGCTTCTGTTCCAAAAATAATTGGAAGTGACAATACAGAGAAAGATGATGTTTCAACTTCATGTTTAAAATAAATATAAGGCTGTCATCAGAGCCTTGCTGTCTAGTGAAGATCCCTCTCACAGGAGTCAACAGGCAGCTTTACTGATAGGGAATTGTGTTCCATTATTGATTAGCTTTTAAGTTCTTGTTACATATTAGATTAGGATCGCAGTATGCATAGGGAATGAATAGCCCAATTACAGTCTAAAATAGCTCATCTCAAAGTGGTTTAGAATTTTGATATTATGGAAAGAATTTTAAGGAAATTACAGGTTTATTAAGAAAGCCTTCAAGGCAGATATTTACATTTTTACTGCATGGCTTCTCAGGAGGGGGAGGGAAAAACATCCCTCTTTTATTATGTACAAGGCTGCTTTTAGCTCCCTCCTAATTGGCTTTTTAAAACTTTGGGAGTTAGGGGTTTGCTGTATTTGAGGTGGGGGGCGTGGAGGTGGTTCTGCATGGAAGGTAACAGACTAAGTGGCTGCTGAGTTAGACCTCTGGGCTCCTTCAGTTTAAAGTAGAACATCCTACACCAAAACGTGCACCAGGCTCTGATCTAAGTGCTGTGCCTGAGACTCCAGGTCTTGCTCAGGATGCAGTGATGGCTCTCAGCAGAGGCTGGCATTCAGACACCAGGATCTGATATTTCTTACTCTCTTCTGCATGAGGAAAACCTATTAATTGTGCTACAACAGTCACAACTCCCTGAAGTTGATCTTCAAGGGCACTTTGAATTGACCACTAGTACCTTTAAGTAGGCTCAGGGCTGCTCAAGCACATCCCAGCTCTCAGTTAAGGTGCTGACCCCAGTGACCAGGGCTCGTGTGGATGTGGGACCATGACTCTCATAATAAAGCATTCCTAAGAGCACTGCTTAATCTGTTTCAGTATTGCCAATTTCAGTAAGACTGGAACAATCATAGGGCTTTAAGTTTCAAAACCAAGTAATTTACTTTTGTTTTTGCTAAAACTTACCAACCTCAAGGCCAAGAAATTTTCAAGACTAGAGTTAGCTGATGTTCCTGTTGTTGGTGATAACCCTCTTCAGGCAAGTGGGAGGTCAGAACTCCACAGCCCCCTTGCAGTTGGCGTTTTGTTGTCTTTGCAGACACCCTGGAAGGGACACCAAGATCTGTCTAGGAGCTACCCTGCAGAGGGGGCAAAGCTTCTGGCACAGCCCTGGCCACCACGGTGCGGGTCACAGCTTGCCAGCCCCATCAGAGGACAGGGGGCTGCATATCTATGTGGCTGGCCATGTCCCATGGCAGGACCGCTGAGCAAGCAGAGAAGAGCAGCAGCAGCACTGCTCTCAGAATGGCAGCGACACCAGTCTGGCTGCAGGAGAGCGTGAAGCAGGAGTCAATGGTGTGTATCGTGCTTGGCATGTGAGCCTTGACAGGATGGACTGCCAGCATAATTTAGGGCCACCTGAGGTACCTCTGAAAGATGCCAGTTTGGGGACTGTGGGAGGGTGACAGAGAAAGTGCTGCTTCCCTCTCCTGCTGCATACAGAGCTGTACCGCCCTCCACCCTCCCTCACAACCCAGGTTACAGCACCCACATCAAAGCCCCACAGTGTTTAAAACCCCACTTTCTGTAACTGTTGAAAACAGAGCCTGCTTTTATTTCACAACAAAATCTAGTTTTGAGATTAGGGATAGGGTACAGAAGTCCAAACTCAAACCTCAACTTTCCATATGCACTCCTCCCTCTGAGAACATTGCATTTCACAGTTTTCATTCTGTAAAACCACTCTGAACACTTCTGGTGCAGAAAACAACCACTCTTCTCTATGGAGAATTCCCAGCCTTCAGCAGGTGGAATAGCTTTAAAAATTGATCTGACTTTCCCTCAAATTTGCCTAATTAATCACTCCCTTTGTAGGTTAATTTGAGGCCAGCATTGACCACATCTCCAGCAAAGCTTGCAAAAGGTCACCAGAAATAGATTTCCAAGGCCTTGAAAGGACTCTGTGGGCAAATGGTTTCCACTATCCACTGCTGGAAAAAAAGTGTGATTAAAGGTAAAAGGGAGAACCAGGTGAGAAAGCTGCATGACCCCAGGATCCCTGCCAATTAAAGCACACAGCAAATACATTCAGTGAGTACTCCAGGCCCACCAGCTCACTCTTTTTAGAAGGTAATACATGCAATCATAAGTGAAAGGTTCTGCTCACCAAGTTGTAGAGTGCTGATAGACTCAACATTCCTATACTAGTCTGCCACATAAGAAGCCCAGGTTTCCTTATTTCTGCACGGCTGCAAGCAATGTAAGCACCCAGAGGCTTTACTTGAAGGGTGAAAGTCCAAGCCCTCACACACATGTGTGCACACAAGGTCACACAGGCTGCTCAGGTTAAATATCTCTCTTTCTCACCCCTCTCCTGAACTTCATGCTAAGATATCTCACACCAACTCACAATGCCTTTCCAAATAAAGCCCAACTCTGTGAGGTGCTGAGTACAGCTAGCCTAATTCAAGAAAGTATTTTTTGTACTGAAACTGCCCACATGTGCACAAAATTAAACAGGATCAGGACAGACTCACAAGGCTCTGCCTTATGCCCTGCAGATGAACACTTGCTTGCTGTGAAATCCAAGATACAGTCCTAATAGATGCCAGCTCCACTTCATGCACATCTGTAATCTAATATGGAAAGCCACTGGTTCAGGGCAAAAAAAGTGCAGATGTACTTAGAAAACAGGATGGCTTGAGCCTATGCCACTTTTGAACCTGGAGATTCTCCAGTCTCAAGTGCATGGGTATGGCTGCAGATGCCAATAAAGAGTGGTAGACATGCTAGAAAGCACCAAAATAAATTACATAGGCTACAGGAGAGATGAATAGCTGGATTAATCACTTGCTCTCCAACTCTCTAAGTTCAAAGTGATCCCTGTCCCAGGACACTGTTTGAGGAAATGCCTTCTGGGTTTGAGGAATGGGATGGGAGTTCTATTTGCTCCATTGAGACGGGACCACCACTGACACTGCAAAAAGTCCTACCCGAGGTGTTAGTTGAAAAACTAAATAGGGCAGGCAAAACCAGGCAGCTGGTGCCTTTCTTTTGTCTGGGTGATGAAATGTATACAGGGAGTACATCTGCATAGCAACACAGAATTCAGGGCAGGAATGTTTGGACATGTGGGGATGTGAATCAGGAAGTCCAACTCTGGATACCACCTACCTCAGCAGACCAGCTCTAAACTCGAGAGGCAAGCAGTGCTTACCAGCTAAACCACAAACACCACACCAGCACCAATCAAGCTGCAGATTACTCACATGAGTGCCATGCTGAGCACCACTCAGCTCTCCCCATGCAGCCCCAGGCCAAGCAGACACAAGCCCAGGGCCAGGGACAAGCTCTTGCTGCATCAGCATCCTGCACAGTGACCTGTGTGGGAACTGAGCCAAAGCTCTTGTGCCATGGTGTGCTCCAGAACCTGCTCCATCACTTGGCACCCCTCTTAGTTCCTCCAGAGTTTTCTCTTTAAATACCCTTTTACCTACCTGCAGTGAGGATGATTCCTGACAGATAATGAAGCTTTCACAAGTAAACTGACCAAGCTGCACTCTCATTAGAGCACCATAACTTCAATAGTCCACATGGTCCATCATCTACATTAAATAACTTTCTTTAGTTAAACACATGCACAATACTTACCTGTCCAAGCAGAGACAATACTTACTTTGTTTCTAATAGTACATTTTTTTTTGCCTTCAAGCAAGATCACAGCAGTCTCTTAAAAAAAAAAGGTATTATTATGGCCATTATTGTTATTATTGCTATCGCTATTGCTATTACCACTTCATGCTTGGAAATGTTTCTTTGCTTTCCTTTACCTCAGTAAAGCAAGAGCAATTACATAGCTCCATACATTTCTCTAAAAGGCTACAGGAAAATGTTGCTTTCAAGAAAAAAATAAAAGGATGGTAATTTTTTACAAATATATAAACCAAAATACTCAGGGCATTTTAGAGAGGCCTTCTCACATATTGCTGAAATTACACACAATGTGTGAAAATTTGCATAACAAATGTGACAAGATGGTTACTTAAGGGACTGAAACAGAAGGAATAAAATATATATTAGATACCTCAGCTCTCATTAATTATTATTCTGAATGAGAAATAATGCCAGGAGCAAGAGGGGTGCCAGAAGAAGCGATGGGGAAATACATTATCATGTATTTAAAAACCTTTAAAAGGCATAATAATAATTAGGAAATTATTGCACTACTGATCTTTTTCAGTAGCAGTGCAACCACCTGTTCATACTTCTATTAATCGCTTGCTTGCCTCATCCTTAAAGATGGTCTGTGAAGAATTAAAGGAAAAGCTACTTGAGTAGAAAGGAGGAGAAAGGATTCACGTGGTGCAGGCAAAACCCAAAGCCCTGTAAAATTCAGAACTTTAATTAAGAGCTGCATGTGAAAAGGCAATACTATTTTCAGGTTGGTTTATAGAAAAACACAATTTTACTCCAAACAATGGAGATAGAAGAGAGTGAAGATCATTCATTATTGTTCTTGCTGTTGTTGCTGCTATTCTTATTAATTTTCTCTAATGCCCTGCCTTACCCAGGTTTGCCTTACCCAGATTTGCCTTCCCAGTGCTTCCAAAGTACCATTGTGCAGACATGCAGTTAAGGCAGCTCTGTGGGGCTTGCTCAGCACAGGGCCCACATAAGACCATGGCTACAGAAGGTCCAGTTTCCACAGCATCACATGGCCTCAGACAACATTCCCCAGGCAAAGCTGTTGCTAAAGTAGGAAGCTGCAGCCCTCCTATTTGGGGAGATAAGGTCAGTTAATGCATGTTTGTTGTCAAGCACACATTCATCTCCTGAACTGCACTGTGACGTGCTCACGAGCACTGCCCAGCTCCTACTGCTCCTCTCACTCCTGCCTGCCCACAAATGGAAACCAAAGTGCACAGGTGTCCTGTGCCTGCCTGTGCCTCCCCACTGCTGCAGAATCACGGTGGGCATTTGTGCATACCATGCTCCATAATCACAGCAGGCAATTTTGAAAGCCTTTCTCACACCCTGCTTTGGGCTTTGAAACATTTACATCTCATCTGTCCCCAAACAGAGAAATCCATTTCTCTATCAGCCTCTTTCCATCAAGCCTCTTACAGAAGCAGCACAGAATTTCCTGTTTGCTCCTTGCTGCAGTCCAATCTTGTTTTGGTTTTCCCAGAGGTTTTCTCTTGGACTTCCCTGGAATCCCCATCTCTCACATGCAGCATCTTTGCTGAAATGCAGAGCTCTGTGACCCTTTCCCCCATTAGAGTCCTTTGTGTTTCTTTTTACTGTTCTCTCTTGAATGTCTCCTCTCAGCTTCACTGTTTGAAGGCTACATCCTCACTGTTTGGCCTTGGGAAACTCTTCAGAGGGCTGCTCCTCTGCCTGTGTGTTCCATTCAAGAGCATCTGAACTAAAAAGTTAGTCCAACAGGCCACAGTATATGCACCTCCACCAGTCTCCTAGCTCACCCTCACATGAGAGATGGATAACGTAAGATCAGTATGGTCAGCAAGAGGTGAGAGAAAGGAACCTGCTATGCAGTGATGCTCCTAGCTACACAAATACCTGTTACTGTTCTTCATCCTCCTGGAAATAACTCCATTCTCTCATATCCCTTTCCACTTTTAAGCCTGACATCAGGAGCAGGCAAGCTAGAAGGAGGTGAAGAGGGAGACAAAACATTTTGCACAAGGTCCCCTGCTGCTAAATGAGTGGGTGCCAATTCACTGTGCCATTGTGTGATCTAACTGTGAGAGGATTCATGTTTTCCTTGGGCTCTGGGGCATGGTTGCACACCCTCACCTTCTGTCAAGTCCTTGTGCTGCACTGGGTACCTGCACTGCCAGGAACTCTCAGCAGTGGCTCCCTCACAGGGCTGCAACTCAGGAGCTGCATGAGTCTGTGTCACCGGGCTAGAAATTAATTTCACTGCAGCCGCCTCTGCTGCTGGACCCGAGCACAGCAGTTAGTAAAAGCTAAACATGTTTAGAATCGTTGTAAGAGGGAAAATAAGGCCCTTTCTAGGGATATTATTTCTAAGTTGTGGTTTACTCTGCCATTAATATACTTTCAGAATGCATGAGAGCTCCTTGCACCCAAGGCAGGTAATAATGGTCTATTAGAAGACACCATCTCTGTTTCCTAATGCTCTATCAAAGGCTCATTGATGAAAATAACCATCTGAGTGCTCTCATCAGCTTTAAGGAATTCCATAAAATACTGAAATATGCTTTCCTTGTAATTGCCTCTGTATAAGATTTCTGACAATGTGAGTAATGAATAAAGCAGGTGCTTGATGAACAAGACTCAGATTTAAGACGTGCCGGTGCAAACGAGGAAGAGTCCAACTAAGAGATGCATTTCTTTGGAGAAATTTGGAAGTGTTAGCCAGAGCCACAATTTAGCACATACACCAGGCTACATTCACTGCCAGCATAAACACACACAGCCCCAAGGCAGCCAAAGGCTCCACCTGGCTCTAGCACTACATCTGAGTCTTAGAGGTCAGTCACCCAAACAGTTCATGGCTGAGAAGAGGACTTGGACAGCATCTGGAAGATGTCCTGGGCATAAATATTCAGCTGATTAAGCAGCAGCATGGGGTTTGCCACCTGAATCTGATGACATTTTATGTGCAAAGAACATGGAATCATAGAATCATAGAATCATAGAATCACCCAGGTTGGAAGAGACCTCCAAGATCATCCAGTCCAACCTAGCACCCAGCCCTATCCAGTCAACCAGACCATGGCACTAAGTGCCTCATCCAGGCTTTTCTTGAGGAACTCTAGGGACGGTGCCTCCACCACCTCCCTGGGCAGCCCATTCCAATGCCAATCACTCTCTCTGTGAAGAACTTCCTCCTAACATCCAGCCTATACTTTCCCCAACACAACTTGAAACTGTGTCCCCTTGTTCTATTGCTGGTTGCCTGGGAGAAGAGGCCACCCCCCACCTGGCTACAACCTCCCCATCAGGTAGTTGTAGACAACAATGAGGTCCCCCCTGAGCCTCCTCTTCTCCAGGCTAAACAACCCCAGCTCCCTCAGCCTCTCCCCATAGGGTTTGTGTTCCAGGCCTTTCACATGCTTGGGCTGGGGGGGAAGTGCCTTACTGCCTGGTAACACTGTTCATATTCCAGAGGCAATGGATTGTGTGATTAGTGTTGTGGGATAATTAAATCCCATTTGCCAACTATTCATTTGGCTAAAGCAGTCAGCGGTGCAATGGTCATCACTGTGCCTCCTCACAATTATGCCAATAATATGATCCCACAAACTTTTGGCTCCTGGGTTGACACTAAGGAGATTCTTTATTTATTTCCAAGTCTGCTAGTGGGGTTTGGTGTCACTTAAGTTTTTGTCTTAATCTCTTCCACCTCCAAAACAGGACTAATCAGAGAAACATAGAATCATTTAGATTGGAAGCGATCTTTAAAGATTCTTTGCCCAATTTCATTGCCCTTTAGGAGGCAATCAGATACTACAGAGGTAAGTGCTGCTTAAACACTTGTAAACATGCCTGTCTCACTCTGTATGATAAGGCAATCACTACACTCTCACTCAACGCAAACAAACTACTCAGTCATGTACACTGAGGGTCTAAAATTGCTAATGTATGCACATTGCTGATGTCGCTTCACCTCTGTGAGGGTTTGACATACCCCCCTCCATGCCCAGAGCCAATTCAGGGATAAGCCAGTCCCACACAGAGGTTGAGAGGAGGTCTTGAGCATTAGCTGATCAGCCCAGGAAGATGTGAATAGCGTAAGCTTAGGTGGCCTTTAGATTTTGAGTCTAAACTTCTGAATCTGCCAACATTTAAGCCTGTACAGATACACAAGCCTCCTCAAGTACTTTCTCTCTCAACACTTCCTGCCTTTATAAACACAAGCATCTAAAGACTTTCAGCATACCCACATCTGGGTATGATTTGCACCCAGAAAAGCTACTAACCAGGATCCAAAACTTTCCACAGCATATAAGGGGGTAAGAACCAGCCATTTGGGTAAACCAATACTACAGCCATGCTTTTAACATCCTAGTTATTCCTTCAGCTTTTCCCTTTTTTTTTTGGATTTATTTACAGCTAATTACACCAAGAAGACCTTATGGAAACTGTTGTCAAATGTTTAAGACGAGAGCAGCTCAGTTGTTATTGCAGTCCCAGGCTACAGTGCTAGATTGTAGGCACTCACCTCATGCGCTCATTTGTGGATGTTTGACATATCAGTGATTAATTAATATTAATAGCAGAAATCACTTCAAACTTGCTTTGTGCTAGAAATCACACACAATCCTGCCTCTAATCACTCGGCACATTAAAAAAAACCTTTAATTGATAACCCAGGTTTAATATCCATCAGCAATGGATTCTGTAGGAGGAACAGAGCAACGTTCCCTGTAATCATCCTAGAGGAGATAGAAAGCTTGTTCTACCAACATCAAAGAAGATTAGGCAGCAGAAGCCTGATAGTAAAGTAGCAATTATGGAGGGCTTTTTTTAATTCTGTGCACCTGCTTCATCAAAATAATAGGCATCTTTTAGCAAAATAACCTGAAACTCAGTTCACTGACTTTCAATTATCTGATGCTGGGAAATGCATCTGGAGAGACATGAAAAAAGGTGATAGACACAGAGAGGAATAAAGAGAAGGGGGAAATTAGAATGAGGGAGAATATGAAGGCCTGTGTAAGTAGGTGTTATAAATATCCTGTGCCTCAGGCTGATTAGAGAATGGGAATATTTTTGCTGAGTTAGGACTGTGGCATCAGGCATATCTGACCAGATCTGCTCCTGGTGGAGTGCCATTGACTACAACAAACAGCTTACACCGGGGACAGACTTGGCTCCTTTTGTTTTAAGGGGAATTTTAGGCATCAAACCTTCATGTAAGCAAGGGAAGCACAAGATAACTTTCCACAAACACCTGAGGTTTGTATAACTCCACACAAAAATGACTATCCTCAATTGCCCCTTTATCAGGTTGTCCTCCTAGGCAAAACTAGGAATGATTCCATAACTTCTTTTCAAAAGATGTGGTCTTGGTTTACTTCAAGGATCTCCCACTTCTGAAAAACCAAAAGGCAGAACCTCAGATGAAGGTGTAAGAAGCCTGCCTGAGGCTTTATTCCCTTCGTTCCTTGACTCCATGGGTGCTGCTTGGTATTTAATAAATTGTAGCCTTCTCTGACAAGACTTTTTGGAGGACAGTGGGCAATTCACTTAAACATTTCAAGACCTGCAGCTCTGGAGCCTCCAAAGGCAGAGCAGAGGTCCTTACCAGAAAACCGTGAACATTACCAGCCCCATTACTGAGTTCTTGACAGGCTCTCAGCTGCAACAGCACTTTTCCACCTTTTTATCCTAGCTTTACATCCCTGTTGAACTCACTGTGCCCTCTTACTCCCTCCTCCATTACGTACAACCATCTGCATCTCACTCTAATTCAGCGAGGATCCTCACATGAATGCTGGGCAGACCTGTACTGCATGTTTTTTTTATCTCCCAAGCCTTTGCAGCTCAGACTGAGCTCCCATATTCCTTGCAGGCCACCCAAGGCAGCAGGAACTTCCCACTGCATCCTCCTGTGCATGCTTCCTCTTGGCTCTGCTGTCCCTCCCATTCAATCACAAGCCTGTCTTCAGAGTTCTATCTAAAAGTTGGTGGCCTTGCCAGACAGCACCATGGATGAACATGCAAGTGTAGACTTGCACTTCACCAGTGTGCAAAAATGTGCTCTTTGTGAGGCAGAGTTACCTTCCCTTCACCTATGCTGCACCCTGACACATCCCACATCCAGCAGATACTGGTCTGTACGCTGGAGGTTGAAGCACAGAAGATCACAAACCAGCAACAATAGCTGTCAGAGTCTGATCCTTCAGCAAGAATTACAACCACATCCCACTTCATGTGAATGAGGTAGAAGTAATTCTGTTGTAATTAAACAGGATTTTTTGTGTGAATTCCAAATGAACCTTTGTAACATTATCATTAGTTCTCAATACATCTCTTATTTTTACCTCATTAGAATTATTGGTAATAAATGGTAGTAACTGGATGGTAATTAAATAGGAATTAAAATCTGACTTCCTAATGAACTACAGCAAAGCAATCACTATTTCAATATACATTAATTGCTGTTCTGTTAGGAATACAGGCAACTTATTATTAATGAATTGCTACAAATTATTATGACTATATAGCCTGAGCCTACAAAACAGTCTCAGATCACTAAGTGTGCCTGGTAGGTGTCCGCCAGCTGTGCAGTGAGCAGCTCTGTCCAAGGATCCTGGGACTAGCAGCACATTAATGCCAGTAGAGAATACACCAAGTTGCAACATTTCCACTTTTTTTTTCCCCCAGAAACTTGCAATTAATTTCCAAAAGGCCAGACAAGATGGCATTGTGGGTACCACCAAGGAAGTGGACTAAAAGCTGTGCGAAACTAATAGCAATACCTTAAGACCAGTGCACTTTTATGCTCTCGGTTCCTGTTTGATTACAATAAAAGTGTTTGCAATATGTTGCAGGGTGGTAAACTGCATATAGAAAACTCCCTTTTATTATTTATGCATTCTTTCTCTGTATATAGGGATGTATAAAATATATGGATGAATAAAATTGCACCTCTCTGACTGGCTCTAGATTTAAAAGCGGTAGATGGTGTTTGCTTCTTTTATTATTGTCGAGGATGTAACAGGCATTTGTTATAAGAATGAGTGAGCTCTGAGAGGCATATTTGTAACAGGGAGTGCTGACTGTTTTGTGTCCACATTCAGGGCAGACTTATTCTGCTTTGATGGAATGGGTGGAGGAAGGAGCCCAAAGACTGCATGGAAATGCTGAGAGAACAGTTTTCTGTTCTCACTTCGGAAGCTGGCAGCATGTGTTCCACCAAGCAGCCTCTCAGTTACTTTCTGTCTCCACAGTGACTGGCACTGGGCTGCTCCCTAGGCTTTCACAGGATGTAAATTCTCCCCATTAGCTACTGAAGATTTTTTTTCTACCCAGACTCCTCATTTCTGGCCCATCACCATCATCTCACACAGTGATTACTAGGGGACAGCAGCAGTCATTCACCACAAACCTGGGATAGCCAGCTCTCCTGGACATGGTGTGAGCCATCCACACTGATGTGGCCACAAGGTCTGCCTCAGTGTGGTAAGTATCTCCATGTCTCCATTTGTTCACCATTGCTATGATTTTACCTCTCATCACACTGCAAAGCCAGTATCTGCCTGACATTTACAATCCCTCCGGATTTCCAGACCCAGCAGGGGCAACTCAGAATCAGGCTCCAGATGGGGTCTGTGAGAGCCACAGCCACACATGTGGGCTTGGCAAAGGGCAGCTGGCTGCTTAGACATCTTTGTTACACCCGAATTTAAATCACAGAGATTGAACACGGCAAGCAAACTCACTCTTTCAATTTGGTTACCTAATCAAAACTCTGAAGCTCTCTAGTGCTGGAGAGCGTTCACATATCATCCACTTTCCATATCCAATGCTGACAAAACAATAAGGCAGGAATAACATAAGTCGTGAGAAAACTAGTCTGTCTCATAAATCTTCAGAGGAAAGTGGCTGCTGGTTTATGTTATTGCAGTGTGTTGTTTCCAATGAAGTGATTACTGTTAGATGTATTTTTAAATTGCTTTTGGTATTTTTAAAAATACATGACTCTGAGAGTGAGAGAAACGAGATTGAGTGGCAGTAGACACTGCCTACAATATGATTAACTTTTCCCCAGACCAGCTACTTCTGAAGTCAAGGTTAGCAGCACAACTAGTGACAACTTTCCCGTCTGAAAAGGGTGCATCAGAGCCTATGAAATGCCTGCAATTATCCCATGGCCTGTCTAAACCCTCCTCCTGCTTCAGACACCACATGCACTTGCATTCTGCTTCAAGGTGTTTGATTAACAACCACTAACGTTACCTTAAAGTGTGAATATGCACAGGTGTGCACAAAAGCGCTGTTACACAGAGCCACAAAGTGCATCCTGTTGAGGGAGCTGGGATTGGTTAGCCTGGAGAAGAGGAGGTTCAGGGGTGACCTTATTGCTGTCTACAACTACCTGAGGGGTGGTTGTGGCCAGGAGGAGGTTGCTCTCTTCTCTCAGGTGGCCAGCACCAGAACGAGAGGACACAGCCTCAGGCTGTGCCAGGGGAGATTTAGGCTGGAGGTGAGGAGAAAGTTCTTCACTGAGAGAGTCATTGGACACTGGAATGGGCTGCCCGGGGAGGTGGTGGAGTCGCCGTCCCTGGGGCTGTTCAAGGCAAGATTGGACATGGCACTTGGTGCCATGGTCTGGCCTTGAGCTCTGTGGTAAAGGGTTGGACTTGATGATCTGTGAGGTCTCTTCCAACCCTGATGATACTGTGATACTGTGATACTGATACTGTGTGTCTGGGAAGTTGTGGGGTTTGTCCCTGGGGAGGAGGGTGAGCTTTGTGTGTTACACATCCTACCAAAAAAAGCTGAGCTACATTTTAGATAGAGTACACTTGGAAGCCTTTCAAGGCAATAATATCAAATGAGAGGTTTTTGCAGGACTTTACAAGGCATTAAAACTCCAGGTAGAATTTACTTACCAAGCTACCTACCTGGGGCTTGCTGAGCTCTCACGGTCTGTTTCCTGGATGTCATCATATCCCTTCCAGTGGCTCACCTGTAGCCATCCCAGTGTCCATCTGCAGGGTTCCTCAGGTGCTGTGAGCTACACAGACCAGGCTTTACAGAGTTAAGCTACCCAGAGAAGAGAAGACAAGACTTAATAAGAGGCAAAAGGAAAACGAATTAGAGAAAAATCAACAGGCAGCAAAGGAAAAACTAAATTACATTTCATGTACACACATGCACTCTTTTGGCTGGAGGGGCAGAAAACGTAGCCAAAATCGGGCTGCTTTTATTCTAAACAGTGCATCAATCCATTGATTAATTTTACACTTTGTGCCTTATGAACCTGGGCCGGGGCCATGAATGCCGCTATGAAAAGAAGAATATAGCCAAAAAGGAACTCTTAAAAAGTTGGCAGCCGTTTAAGGCAATGTGTCTGGCCAGCAGGAAGGAGATGGCTCCTCCAGGGAAGTGTATGGAGCTGTAAAACCATTTGTGAACTGGCCCTGCTCAGTTTATAAGGTGTGTGACTGACTCAAAGTCAGGTTTCTTGCACAAATTTGTGACTTGTAAATCGAATGATAAAAGTAGTCTTAAGTATCATTTTTCCAAAAGGGCATTACAAGACTGGTTAAGAATGACTGCATTTCCTCACTAATACCATTAACTTCACAATTGTTTCCATCCATTACTGAGTCAAACAAGGAAGCTTTGCCATAAATTGCTACATGCAGTGTGGTTCAGCTGGTCAGCTTTATGATATAAGAAGCAGGACTAAACTAAAATCAAATAAAGGAATACAATAAAACACCATGCATCGACTTCAATCTTGGTGTAATCAAATGCAAATGAAAATTAATGTAGTTACACTCACTCACACCACAGCAGACACATCCCTTGGCCGCAGAGCAAAGGGGAGCACCTAACCTCTCTCAGTGTTGCTTCCCAGGAACAGCTACGGTGAGTAGAAGGCTACCAACTCACATTTTTTTTAGTTATTTGCTATCTGCTGCCTAAGTGTTTCCTGAAAAGCTTAATTTACCTCAGGATTTCCCTTCCATAAGTGTCTATTCCTTTCAGCAAGCAATGAAGTCAAGAAGTTATTTGGGAAATACTCCTAAAACCTCTCCAAGATAAGCTAAGAGAGACTTTAAGTGGGTAGAGGTCTGTGTAAGATCTCAAGAAAATTGGACAGGAGGAGGGAATTCTGCTTGTGGTGTATGTCCTGCCTTGTCCAGACCATATTGCTTAGCGGGGGATAGGGCCAGAAGTTTCTATCTGCAGCAGGTTCAGAAATCTCATGACACTGCTTATCTTGTGAGCATCAGGCAAGAGATAGCACAAATCCCACTTGCTGGAGAGGGAAGCCACTTTCTGCAGAAGACTAACACAAAGCCAGAACACCACTTAAACGCCTTTAAAAAAGGGAGCTGCAGGGGCTCAGGGCAGCACAGGTTTCCCACAGGCAATCTGACCATTCCCCTGATCAACACCCACTGCTGTGGTCAATACACAAAGAAGCACAGAATTGTTTATATTGGAAGAAACCCTTAAGATAGATTCCAACCGTTAACCTAACACTGACAAAAGTGCCACTGAACCATGTCCCTCACCACCACATCTATGCATGTTTTAAATACCTCCAGGAATAGTAACTTCCCTGGGAAGATTATTGCAGTACTTAAAACAACTTTCAATGAAGAAATTTTTCTTAACAGCCAACTTAAACCACCTCTGTAACAACAAGGTCATTTCTTCTCATGCTATCACTTGTTACTTGGAAGAAGACAATGAACCCCCTCTCACTGCAACCTCCTTTCAAGTAGCTGCAGAGAGCTACTTAAGCTACTTAAGGGGAGACCTTATTGCAGTCTACAACTACCTGAGGGGAGGTTGTGGCCAGGAGGAGGTTGCTCTCTTCTCTCAGGTGGCCAGCACCAGAACAAGAGGACACAGCCTCAGGCTGTGCCAGGGGAGATTTAGGCTGGAGGTGAGGAGAAAGTTCTTCACTGAGAGAGTCATTGGACACTGGAATGGGCTGCCCAGGGATGTGGTGGAGTCGCCATCCCTGGAGCTGTTCAAGGCAGGATTGGACGTGGCACTTGGTGCCATGGTCTAGCCTTGAGCTCTGTGGTAAAGGGTTGGACCTGATGATCTATGAGGTCTCTTCCAACCTTGGTGATACTGTGATACTGTGATACTGTGATAAAATCTCTCCTGAATCTTCTGTTCTCCAAGTCAAAGGACCTCAGATCCCCCAGTGGCTACTCATAACAATTGCACTCTAGATCCCTTATCAGTGCTCAAGATCCTTCTTGTAGTGGGGGACCTAAAACCGAACACAGTATTTGAGGTGCAGCCTCATCAGTACCTGAGGGAACAGTTAGGTTCAATGGTGAATTCAATTACGTGTTCCAATCGGCAATGAAAAAAAACCACCCCAACATTGTATTTAGGTGAGTTTCTAACATCTAGGCCAGAAAGCTGCTCCTGCTTAGGTTGTTTGACTACCCAGCTATGAGACTTAAGTGCCAATAACCACAGCATAAACGCTTCTGAGCAAACAGGGTTAAAAAAAAATCTCTGCCCAGAACCAGTTCTTTGCCTTCTTACTGCATTTCTGCATTGCTAATTGCTAATTAATCACAGACTTTACACAGCCTCCCCCTTGCCCAAGTTTTACAGTTAATTTTTTGTTTGAACTGTGCTTCACCCAGCTGAAGAGTGCTGGAGGGTCAGCAGAGCACTGCAGTGTGCTGTGAAGTGATGCTTCTGCTAAGAGGCCTCGTTATTGAAATAACTTTGGAGTTAATGCTTGGAAATAACTTTGAAGCGAAGACTTGCACAGATTTGTTTTCTTAGTGCAGCAATTAGCTTCATGAGCAGTGACTGGCTGCAGTACCTTCTGCCATGTCTGACACATTAAATGAATTATTCACTCAGTTCATTAATTGGAAATGCAGTTTGCAATACCTGCCGAGCTACAGGACACACAGCAGAGCCACGGATCATCTCAAACAGAAAAATGAAATCAGGTTTCGCTGCTTCTGCATAAACTACAGAAGGGATGGGGGGAGAGTATCACAGTATCACAGTATCACAGTATCATCAGGGTTGGAAGAGACCTCACAGATCATCAAGTCCAACCCTTTACCACAGAGCTCAAGGCTAGACCATGGCACCAAGTGCCATGTCCAATCCTGCCTTGAACAGCTCCAGGGACGGCGACTCCACCACCTCCCCGGGCAGCCCATTCCAGTGTCCAATGACTCTCTCAGTGAAGAACTTTCTCCTCTCCTCAAGCCTAAATTTCCCCTGGCGCAGCCTGAGGCTGTGTCCTCTTGTTCTGGTGCTGGCCACCTGAGAGAAGAGAGCAACCTCCTCCTGGCCACAACCTCCCCTCAGGTAGTTGTAGACAGCAATAAGGTCACCCCTGAGCCTCCTCTTCTCCAGGCTAACCAATCCCAGCTCCATCAGCCTCTCCTCGTAGGGCTGTGCTCAAGGACTCTCCCCAGCCTTGTTGCCCTTCTCTGGACACGCTCAAGCATCTCAATGTCCCTCCTAAACTGGGGGGCCCAGAACTGAACACAGCACTCAAGGTGTGGTCTAATCAGTGCAGAGTACAGGGGCAGAATGACCTCCCTGCTCCTGCTGACCACACCATTCCTGATGCAGGCCAGGATGCCACTGGCTCTCTTGGCCACATGGGCACACTGCTGGCTCATGTTCAGGCAGTATCAATCAGCACCCCCAGATCCCTCTCTGTTTGGCTGCTCTCAGCCACTCCGACCCCAGCCTGTATCTCTGCATGGGGTTGCTATAGCCAAAGTGCAGCACCCTGCACTTGGAGCTATTGAACGCCATCCCATTGGATTCTGCCCATCTGTCCAGGCGGTCAAGGTCCCACTGCAGAGCCCTTCTGCCCTCCAACCCAGAGGTTGATGCAACAGCTTTTCACCCCCACACCTGTACATGAACAGGGCACACAGACAGGTCCATGGCTGGACCTGCATTTGTGAAATGTGGTTGGAGATGGAGATACAGTTACTGCTGGTCTGAGCTGCTGGTGCCCAGGCATGGCTCTTCAGGAGCCCGGTCTGGATGCAAAGGTAAAGCTTGGCCCAGCCAAGAGCACGAGGGCTTTCCATGAGTAGGTCCATGGAAAGCACTAGGTAAGACTGGAAAGGGCCACCCAGAAATGCAAGTCTTTCACCTCCCTTACTATCCAGCAGCCCATGCAGCCAGGGCCCTGGCCTGGGGTGATACAACATCTTACCATGCAGAGTGTGACATTTAAAGGAAGAATGGGACCTCTAAATACCAGTTAGCAGGTGATCTTAACTAGAAATGGCAGGGCAAGAGCATGAGAAGACCTCTGGGGCCTTACCCTGCTCTTCCATCCTCATCATTCAAAGCAGCTCTGAAAAAAACAAAAATAAAAAGAAGCCTAGGTACAGCCAACTTCAGCTACATCCTTGAGTTCAAGAGCTCCTCAGCCAAAGGAGAAGCCTTCTTTTCAAAGACACCAGAGTCAGCTGCTAGTGGTCACTAGTCAGGAAACACCATGCAATGAAACAGTGGGATTCAGACCAGAATGCTGGAACACATTTTGCAGAGACAAGCACCTGTAATTAAGCTCAAACATACATATTCAGGCATCAAAATGGGAGGCATGATTTCGCAGAAGTGCTAAGCACTGATGGCACTGGAGGCAGCAAGGTGAACTCCAGTACATGTGGCAACTTTCTACTGATCTCCAGCAAAGCTGCCACCCTGAAGCAGGCCTTGGATGCCTTAGTCCTTTATTTTGTTCGGTCAAACTCCCCCAGGTCAAATTAAATGGTTTAGTCATTGCAGGTCAACTGTGCTCTTCCCACTCACATACCACGGATGACACAGGTCTGCTATGCAAACCCCATGTTGTGTAAAGAGGAGGAGAATGAAAAGATCTAATAAATACCCCATTACTTCCAGCATATATTATGCAAAATTTGGCATGAAATCTTTATCCCACATAAAAGGGAAGGTCACTTATTTGTCCATTAAATTCTCCTCAGTCTACATCATTATACTCGTAGTTTTTCTTATACTTAATGTAGTAAGGGCCTGCCAAACTCATTAGACATCAGCTGATAAATGGATTTGAACTCACAATCTGTTAAAAATCACATTGGCACATTAGAGCAATATTTCCATGGCTTAGAGACCGTATACATTTAAATCTTCCCAGAGAGGATTTGGAGTATTTTTGATCCAGTGTAGCAGACTCGACACATAATTCAAGTCTGCTTGCCATAAAAATTTACAGGCTGGGATCTTAGTATCACCAGTCATAAATCAAAACTGCACCCTTACAAACGTGGCAGTGGCAAAATGCTGGGTAGGTTGCAAACATCATCAAGCTCGTTGTCACGCAGCACTTGGCGTTGGAATGATAGGGGGAGATATTGCTAAATGTTGCATGTATTTCCTGTTGTCTGTTAAAATTTGTACAGGTAACCCTGTGTCATTTCCAGCCTGGGCAGACCTCTGAGGAAGAGGGAGCTTCTGAAGATATCCTGGACTCTCACCATAGTGCCACGACTTCAAATAAGCTCTCACATGAAATGTGGACAGAGGAGAACGTGGGGTGTGTTTATGCCACAGTTCATGTTTCACTTACTCATTGTTCTTTATTGTAATTTCCCCCAGCTGATGATAAACTGCTACCAAAGCATTGGGCTGATAATTTGCAGGCTCTCCTGCTGCTCTGTCTGTTATAAAGTTGCTCACGTCTGCAGGAGGGTCTTTCTTCCTTTTGGATTTATGAGCCTAATGAACCACTGTTATTCTCCATCACAGGAGCCAGTGACGCTATGACATTATAGCAGGAAGATTTGAAAACTTATGAGAAAGCACTTGAAACAAACTGCTGCTCTTAATAAGTGCCTCTTGTCTTCAGTGTGGTCTGAGGAAGATCTAAGTGAGCTAATGAATGAACAAAGCCAGTTCTGCACAAACCCTACAAGCTTCACTGCAGAGCGAGTACTACTAGTGAGACAAATCCTCTGCTGGGATCAAGCATATTTATCAGTGGCAGGATGCTGATAAAAGTTCCACTGAAGGACCCACTCAGCACACAAGGAGCCCAAGTCCTCAAGACTGCTTAGATTTTCCAGATCAGAGTTGTTGGATGGATGAGACTAAGAACAATTAAACTGAACTGCAATTAAATTTAGCCTTACCAAAAGGTCTGTCACCGAGGCTCAGCTGGCTGACTAAGCAGTATTTTGCCCCCTGAGCACTCCAGATTCATCCAGACATATCTTTTTCCTGGACCATTCTTGGCAGTCACCAAATCAGATCATTTCAAACCAAAGAAGCAAAGCTGGTGAAAAAGAGACCACTTCCTGAAGAATAGCTGCAGACTGCTGGTCACCTTGTTGTTTCCACAAAGGGGCACATTTCTGCCTACCATGGCAAGACACAATGAAAAGAAAGGCAGTACCATGGTTAGGCCAGCCCCAGGCTGTTTAGGAAGTTGTAGGTCATAACCCACACCTTCATCTGCACCTGGAGACCATTAAGAAGCCCACGTGAAGTCTGGAGCACACGGTTCATTGGCTCCCAGTGAGATGCCCAGAGTTAAAAGCATGTCCCGTTCAGAGCCCCATTGTGCAAGCTGTTGTTACCAAAGAGATCATTCTTGGATCCAGAAACTTACTTCAGCCAAAAAATTGTAGGGAGCAAAACAGAAGAGAGTTGCCTGGTGTTAAGCAACAAATCAACAGCAGCACTAGATGTACAACCCAGGCTCTTGGCTGGCAGCACAAGCAAGACACCAGTGTGCTCTGGCAAGGCTTCTGCTGCTTTTGGCTCTTCTGCTGGATTCCCAGAGACAAGTGGCTTGAACCAGTTGAGCCATGCTGGCTGTTGGGGCAGAACTTGAGATGATTCCAGTCCCTCCTATCCCACCTGAAGAGCCAGATGGCTATCTCCAGACTCACACCCAAGTGTCAAACAACACCTCCACAGTGCGGCTGATCAGAAGCTTACCTGCAGGTCAACCCTGAGCCATAGTGCTAGTCTTGGCACATCTCTTGTTGTCCACAGGGGTTGTTAGAGGTGGCTGGAAGTTACCTTTGCAGGAAGTAGTCTTGCCAAAATAACGAGACCTCCCACCAGACATGATGCTTCAGCGCGCTGTCAACTCTGTGCTCTTCACAAACGCTCTGCAATCGTCACATCTTTCATCATGGAGCATGCATCTCAGCAACTGTCCTCATTACAAAACCATCATGGCATAATGGGGGGGAACTGACACATTCCTTCTGTGCTACAGTGGGATTGGGAACTCAGGGTAACGCAGGTCACTCAGCCAGCAAAATATTAGCAGAAGATGCATGGCAACCTGCCAATCAGAGCCTTGGAAAGCTCAACCTAGGTGACTCTGTTTGTTAAAAAGTATTCCAAAGCCCCAATTACAATCAGTTAAAAGCAATAAGCATGCAAATTATTTTAAAACAAACTTTAATTAATTTCAGCATATGTTTCACTTAGGCTGATTAGTCAAATCTGATTTTCTGAAAAGAAACAATAAACATCTGCTAATGATGATTTACATATTACAGCTCACATGGCCTGCAGTGTGTTTTGTGGGGATGGAGGTTCTGCACAGCACAGGGAAGAGACATTGTGCTGTGTCAGCTCCCTCCAGCCTGAAGCCTTCAGGTACAGGGGTGTAACAAATACAATTTTTTATACAATGGCTAGACATGCCCTTAAAGAACATGATGGCATGTGTATGAACACCTGTCTGGGTAAAGGCTTTCTTTTTTGTTAAGTACTCTTTAGATGAGAAATAGGTAAAGTAGCCTGAAGCCTGGGCTCACAGGACCCCAAGCTGAAGCTCTCCACAGCCTGACCTTGATACAGATCCATACTCCAAGATGCCAAGTGGGAAGCTATTCAGGCAGCTACATTCAGAGTTACAAGAAGGGCTTAACCTATTGTTCAGACCCCACATCCCTGCAAAATCAGTGGGGGAAAAAAATTATCACTTGCTATAAACACCTAACTTAGCCAACACAATCATTTCTTCTCTGGTCATTACATAGGGAGACAGGATGTGATAATCCTGCATAGTCAGGAGGCTAAATCCCTCTTTACACCCGAGACTCCTCCATGGGAGGCCTGAATACAGCCCACTCATACCTTTGGGCCTGTAGCTCACAGCAGTGTAAATATTTGAAAGTCCATGGCATTTTATACTCACAAGGCTGATAATGGAATAGCTTTAACATCCTTAAAACGCCAAATCCAGATTAGCATGATAGTAGTGGCTCCCAAGCAGTTTATTAGCAGTCATAACCAAGATGTAGTAATCCTAGAGGGGGAAAAAAAAGTCATGTCAATGTATACTGCACACCAAGCTGCAGGATGTTGTATTCCAAGGGTTGTTTCAGTTGCAGAAAGCACATGGTGTCATCACTTGGCACAAAGAGAGAGGATAAAGAGAGAACCGTCTATGACAGGTGTTGCTTTAAATATTCTGAAGATATGCATCAGGAATAGTTCATAAAAGTGCTTCCAAAGTAGCTCTTACACCCACTGGGCTTGGCAGTCCTCACTCTTAAAAAACATGAACTTGGCAAAGTAGCCTCCTAAATCTTTTAAACTAGCTTAATCCTCCCAGTAATGAAACGTGCACTCAGCTAGATGGGTGCATTTATCTGAAACTCACTTATTCACAAGCAACTAAAACATGAAATTAGCTGCTCCCGGAAGGCAACTTTGTACTTCCCAACTCCTCTGCTATCATAAATCAACCCATTCAAGAGAGTGCAACATTTGTTTTTTTCCCATTTCATTGGGAAAATTTCATTTTCCCATCCCCATTTAATGCCAAAGATGATCCTCTGGAGATGCCTCTGCACAATTCTGTGATTTTTGGCTTCTTGGGGACTAGAAGTGTGTGTGTGTGTGTGTGTGTGTGTGTGTGTGTGTGCTGGCAGACATCAGGAGGTTTACAAAATCTGCCATTTGGGTAATGTTTCAAAGAGGGTTCTTTTCCCAAACAACGCTGCTGCAGTGCAGGCATCGAATACGAGTGATAACAGTTGGATCACCACTTCTCCACCAGCTACCCCTCTGCACAGAGCAATCCAGAAAGCAGGAGATAGAGCTGTACTTCAAATGGCTGCTCCTTTCATACGAGTACTGCTGTGTCCAGACACACAGCTAGATGCACTCATCACAACCACTCAGTGCTTTGCGAGTTTTGCAGAAGGCAGAAGAGCAGCCTTAATTAATTAAAAGTAAAGAATTAACTCCCCAACCTTCTGCCCAGCTTCCTGCAGTAAAAGGTTGTCCAGGTTTCCTCACCAGCATATTTGCCAAGTTGTCCTTGCTCCATTATTCTATTTCTGCATAACAAAGGCTTTCAGTGGTCAAGTCAAACAAGATACTTTCAGCTTTGGGATTCATAGAATCATAGAATCAACCAGGTTGGAAGAGACCTCCAAGATCATCCAGTCCAACCTAGCACCCAGCCCTAGCCAGTCAACCAGACCATGGCACCAAGTGCCTCATCCAGGCTTTTCTTGAACACCTCCAGGGATGGTGACTCCCCCACCTCCCTGGGCAGCCCATTCCAATGCCAATCACTCTCTCTGTCAAAAACTTCCTCCTAACATCCAGCCTATACTTTCCCCAGCACAACTTGAGACTGTGTCCCCTTGTTCTATTGCTGGTTGCCATAATAGTATTAGATCTTCTCTGTAGGGAATTCCTTCCAGAAATTACACTACTCCAACAGAGAGCACTGATTCATGACTGCAGAGAATAACACACCTTGGAAGGAGGAAAACACCAGAGCAATAGGAGATCAAAGCTGGCAACTGGTAGCTGAAAACACCATCACTAAGCCAGCCAGAGCCTAGGCAGTCACAGAGCTTCTCCACGCTTCATCACAGGAAGCTAATGCCAGTTGGCTTAGATTAGAAAGAGAAAGCAGCCTTTGCAAGGTTAAACATTCCATGCAAATTTATCTAAAGATCAGAATTTTCCTTTTGTTGTTCTTTTCTCACTTGCCTGAGAGAATGGCATTGTTAATGAATACACTTATGTTTGCCTTTTTACACCAAACTATCACCTGTCACCTGATCAGTTCAGCTGAACAACCACTACAAGGATTGCCATTTATCCTGGAACGTTCTCAAGTGCTGGATTTCAAACAGCACAAAGAGAACACAATTCAGGGCCACAGAAATTGGGAAAAAATGTTTCCACAGAAACTTTTAGGAAAAAAAAGGCTTGTAGCTCTTCATTCATTCCTGTATCCTCTTTGAGGTCTGCAGTAAAGATTTGATGGGGAAATGAGTTACATGTGAATATACCAGATGATGAGTCAGAAAAGCTCCGGGCAATAATTCAGCAAACCTCAGTTTTACCAGGGTTCATATGGTTCTAAAACAAGATCCTGAGGAGCATGCTGCCAGGCATTTGAGAAACTGGGCATGCTGCATGCATAGCTTTTGTCAGCCAGCAAACTGGATATGTGTGAGATGGAGTTGGTTTCTCACAAATTCTGCTCTCCCCTAAATACAGAGGTCCTCAAATTCTGTTGGCCTGTGAACAAGTGTGAAATAAAAAAAAAACATTCTGCCAGAATCTCAGATTTTTCTCATTGTGTCTGCATCGATGTGAACCTTTTAATTCCTTGATGATCCAATCAACACTGGAGGGTCTGAAGGGTGACACAAGAAGCCCGTGTCATAAGAGACAGTCTCTTTTCTGACAGGTATCAAATAACAGCTTCAACCTCCTCTGGAAAAAGTGAAAGAGGGGAACAGAATAAAATATACAACGTGATAGCAAAGCTCCTTGTCTTTGAGAGCAGAACTCCCATCCTGCACAAAGAATATGAAGGAAACAGATGTTCCTGTGTGGAGCTTAAAGGCTAGATCATTAAAGGAATAATGTAAGCTCTCCTCTCTGTGTGTGCTCAGACTAGTATAGCAAAACTATTCTCTCCTGACATGATGATTCTTGATTAAGGATGAGGTTCTGACCAGTTCCAAGGTAAATGAGTAGGAAGACCCTAGTGGCAATTCCTTTATAAGCATTGAAGCCATGAGCACAAACACCTTCCTCTAGCGGTTACTGGAAGTAGGCATTTCTCAGTAGGAGTACTACCAAGATCAGGACAGAGGTGAAGGGGTTTCTGGGCAGCCTTGTTTCTTGCCTGGTGACTATAAGCAGCTATGTAGTGGGGTTCACAAGCTCACAGAAGTTGCAAAGCCCAGGATGCAATCAGGTTTCCACAAAACTGGTTTTGAAGTGTCCAGATGACAGACAGGGTTTCAGCTCTCAGCGCTGAGAGCCACGGCTGCAAGAATCTCAGACCCCCTGAAAGAGAAGGGTGCACAGCACTAAACACTCTGTGCTGCACCAGGCTTCCTCATTCATTTCGAGGCATTCATGGACATAATTCACCCTCCCAAAGATCACAATTCAAATTTCACTGCCAGGCCATACATAGTTGCTCAGTTTTTCACTTTAGGTTTTGAGCAACTGTTTTGGATAGTTTTCAGGTCAGCTCCTTGGCTCCTCAATTAACCTTCATTTCTATCTGAAAATAAAAGCAGAGAAGACCAGGCACACTGTTGGGAAAGCCAGTAGTTAAGAATCACCTACATGACCACGAGAGCTCCTAGAAGAAAGGTCACCCAGTTTTTATCTGTCTGCACGCTCGGTAGGAAGTGTGCTCTATAAGAAGTGCTTTTAGCAATGGTTAACATTTTCAAGACAATATGTCAGCTAACAGTAACCTTTGAGAGGAGGGTTCGAAGAAAGGTGAAGGGAAGTTAACCCAAATAGCTTGGAGAAATAAAGAGAAGTGTTGGAGGTAATTAATACTGGAGAGGAAATAATGTAAAGGAGAAGACTTATTTAAGGTTGGCCAAGTGCAACGTACTACAAGAGGTAATGGCTTTAAATTAAAGAAGGGCAAGTTTAGATTAGATAACAAGAAAAAACTTTCCAACAGGAGCAGTAATTCAACAGCACAGCAGCCTGAAGAGAGAAGCAGAGCAAGCGTTATCTACAGACACATTCCAGCTGACGCCAGCTAGCACTCTCAGAGGGAAAATACCTGGGATAAACCACAAGAGATCCTGCTGATGTGACTCAACAATCTATAAAGACTACTCCAAACCCAACAGCTATGATCCTGTGATCACCTATTAATCTTACATGTTACAATGGCTACCACTTCCCATTTAAAGTGTACCCATCTGACATAGATGGATGGTGGATTGCAGAACTATAATGTAGCCCTACAATGGATTATTGGCCTGATCCTCCCCTCAGCCATGCATCACATCTCACCTCATATATGTTATGTTACAGCAAATTTTCTGAGAGCAGCCCCCTCCTTCAGAAAAGCCAGATGCAAGAACCAGGTTGGAAAAGTTTAAAAGTGTTTCAGGTATCGAATTAGCAGCATGTTTAGCTGACCACAGCTTGTACATGTGCTGAAAAGTCTCAAACTGAAAATGACTGGGTCTTCCAGCAACATGGCATCAGCTCTTTTATGAGCTTAGTTCCCATGATCTCTATAATTCTGCAAGATTCAGATTTATTTCCTCAATTTCACCATTTTCCTTCAGCCTACAGTATCATCTGTTAACCTCTTCTTTGTTTGCAAGGGAGGTTGTTCAATTGAATTTCCCCAAGATTTGATGGCTTCTGGCAGGGAATAGAAAACCTAAGATGTTGCAAAGTCTGAAAAGGAAACGGGATAGGATCTCATCTATCACACAGGATAACCACATAATTAGCAGAAGCATTGTTTCTCTCTGATTAAAACCATATTCCTCACAGCACAACTGATCTGCTGTCTATGTCTCTAGACCCAGACATTCCCTCAAGATTTAAATTTCTCAGAGAAGTACAGGGAAGCTAAAGACATCCCACAGGAAACTAAAAGTTTCCAGAAGTATAGTGCTTGTTCTCGGTGAGATATCACCAGGCAATCTGCAAGATTAGGGCCACATAGGCTGTGATATTTATGTGCTTAGCCACAACTGAAATCTGAGAGATGCTGACCCATGCTGAGCTAGAAAGATATGGTCAGAAGCACAGGCATGAAATTAGAGTTTGTGGTTTTTTTTTTCCCAGCACCACCACTGATTACCCACAAAGTTGTGGTCATAACAATTCCGTGCAGGCTTGCAAGGGTTAATTCTTGGACTGTACTCAAATTCAGACTCCCCCACAGCTGTAAAATAAAGTAGAAGGAAGCCTTTAAAGGGTTTGCCTAGGGGACCTGGGAGCAAGATTTGCAGTCTTGGCTCTCAGCTGAGGGTTGGAAAGCTAGCTGGCTGCAGAATCACCAAGTTTCTCACGGGCTAACGCAGCTTGCTGAAAGTAGAGGTTGCACCTCTAAAGCACTTAGTAACAAAATCATCAACTAGCATCAGAAAAATGAAGCTTTTGATAGCCACTTCTACTCAGATGCTTTCTCAGTGGTTGCATCACTGTCTTTCTCCTCATGGGCTGTCCCTCACAGCCATTATGGGTGTACATTAACCACCTTCAGGCAGAGTTCTGCAGTGGGACAGAGGGTTCTGCCTTGAACTGAGCTCTGACGGGAAGAGGTCATTTTTCTCGACAAGAAAAATTCTGCTCAAGTAGTTAGCAATACTATTTTTTTAAAAATTCACCTTAAAAATGGAAAAAAAAAGCTGAATAAAGTTGAGTAAAAAGTAAGTTTCATTTCTGCAAAGAAGCTTATGGATCATTGCTGCTGGCCAAGACTATCTCAATGTGGCACCTCATCACATGCCTCTGTTAAAGAAATTGTGGCCTTTACAACTTTTATTGCCGTATAACAGGTGTCAAACTCTGCCACAGCTCTGTCACTCTCTGTGGAGTATTCCACGTGTTCCTGTTCACCCTTAGAGCAATGAGAAGCCTTGACAGGAAAATGGACTTGAAAAAACCCACAGCTCCAAGTTCCCATGACAGGACAGACAGACTCCCTGCTATGCTCACAGAAACAGAAATCAGTGCTCAAGTACAAGATTCTCTCTGGAAGTTAAATTACCTGCCCTCTGAGGAAAAGGAGCTGCACAGCCATTTCAAATGTGGTTGTCTTCAAAGACCACATGACCATACATTTGCCAAAAGTTTAACAGAGCTAAGTTGGCTATGAAGTATGAACTGGATGTTTGAAGAGGTTTTGGTTAATCAAAGGAATAAGATACTTAGAACAGCTGTCCAACAGGGACAAGAAACCAAATGTACTTTCAGATGGAAGTGAATAAATGAATTAGAGAAATTGCAGGATTGATTTATCTGCAACAAGATCATGTTTGGGGAAATGAAGTGTTCTTGTAAGTCATTGATTTGCTTCCTGGCATCAGTTTCAGTGGTGTCTAGCAATGCTACAAGATCACCTGTGATTTCTGAGTGCCGCCACAGTTCAGGTTAAAGGTTACAGGTAACATGGTCTTCCAGAATAAAAGCTGTATTATTGTCCACTTAAAAAATAAATAAAAGGCATGAGAAAAGTCTAAGTTCTTGTTCCAGAATCTCTCCCAGATGGTAAATGCCTTGCACCGAACAAATGAAAGGTAAGACTCGAGTAAACATTAGTAAAAGGCATTTTAGTTTTATTCACTGACTATTCTAGCATCCACAGTCTATACATCATACCTTGGACCTCCATCCATCCATCCATCCATCCATCCATCCATCCATCCCACACTTACCTACATCCATGCCCACTAACAACAACATTCACTGTGTTTCTCCCAACCAACTGTGGGAGATACTTCCTCTGAGCCTGCATTAGGCTCTGGCTTCAGCTCTTCCTTCCCAGCAAAAGGGTGGGAGTGACATAACTAATCTGTCCACAGCCTGTGTTTGGAGGTACCCAGTGCCTGCCAGGAGTCCTAATGCCTTCAGTGGAACATGAGTGCCCATGGCTATCTGCATGCCTCAGTGCACGGCTGTGGCATTGCAATAGTCTGTAACAAGGGAGAAAAATGAGCAGCCAAACTCTCTTCTGTAGCCGTTGGCAGTGACCCCACAGCACACACACAGACACCCTCATGTATTATGGTTCTGCAGGGCTGTGATACTTTGCCTGCACAGCCACACAAGCCCCTGCCGCTCACATCCCAAGGAGCTGCTCACAGGAGTCTGGAGATCAAAACTCACCCACTGCCTTTAATCCCTCAGCAGACACCAAAGGTGTCCATACTCCAGAAGGGGTTTCTCTGAGGCTTTTATTAATACTGTACATTTCTTGGGTGAGTGAAATGTCCCAGTTTCTAGCTTGCTGTCTTACAATTCACAGGGGCTTGTTATTAATGGCCCAGTAAAACAATATACAGCCAGTTGTGCCTTAACTCAGTAGTCAGCAATGACCAAGTTAGAGAAATCATTTTAGACCTATGGGTTTTCTAAGGCCTTTTGAAGGTAATGGCAGTAAAATATGCATATATTAATGTTACTTGCAGAAGGCAGAATATAGTGGCAGTATAAGCAATAATCCAGCACTGTGTAATAAAAATTGAAAATTCTTTTCCCTAAGTGTAAATATAAAATACCTCCAGGGGACATATCTAAAGGAAGAGTGTTTCAATAACACATAGTTAAACTCAAAATTATATTTTTCCAAAGCTATCCAAGTATAATCTAATAAATAAAGCATAAAATAAAACAACATTTTACAAGGAGGACTCGTGCCATATTTCAAGCTTTTTGCCACTCTTAAAATCATTATTTAATGCGGATAGTTTTAGTCACAAAATTTCAAGAGTTTATTCAATATCTTTTATGTGCTTTACAAGGTTATTAGAGAATTTATTTTCTCTTTCCCTTACAGATTTGAAGGTGGGCAATGATATATGAGCTTTCACATTTTATTTATTCACCAAACTGTTCCAGATGTGATCCCATCATTTATCCACTGACACATCAAACCTGCTGTGTGACCTTTACAGTGACCTCTTTACAACATTTGCTTTCATGCTCTTAAAGTTATAGCAGCTTAACAGTGCTTGCTTCACTGGGAAGACAAGAGAACTGATACAGGGTGGTGGTAGGGGGGGGGGCTATAATTTAAAAATAATAAAAATTCAATTTATCTCCTACAATATGAAAACTAAGTCCAGGTGGTAAACTAGCCAGTGGAGTTATATTTCCAGAAATGTTGCAATCATATTTTACTCCAAACAGTATTTCACTCCACGGACTTCCAATGCACTGGATTTGCACAAGCTAAATTTGGCAGGCACTAAGTCTTTCTCCACTTGTGATTTGTGACAGCAATAGACATTCCTGGGGTGATATGCCTTCCCTTACTATACATCAGCAAATAGAATGAGGATCCATCTGCAGTTTTTCCTCTTAAAGCAAAAAAAGTATTGCTTTAGTGCAATCCAAAACCTCCATTAGCTAAAAAATATTTACATCATTATGACCTTAGCATCAGGATGAAAAATAAAATTAAATTAAATAAACCCCAAAACTTTGGTGTCATGTCTTAGGGAGTCACTGAATGCACAAAATTATTTCAGGTACAGATCATTCATTCCAGGCAGCTCCCAAAGCCCAGATCTGGTCATCTGGGAGTTTCCAAGTCTTGTGAACTTTTCCTTAGTATTTGTTTTATATTCTTCCACATTTGGGCTGATACCAGCAGCAGACATGCCTCTGTTGTGGTTCATGCAATATTTATGGCCCAAGAGGTAACAGAGAGTATCAAGAAGCAAGCGCACATACACACATATGCATACATCCCCCACACACAGTCTGAATGCAAGAGAGTTCTAGCCAAGGGATGAAGCTTTGATAGCATGAAAAAGATGCTGCACGTCTTCTCACTAACAACTCAGAAAAAAATCCCTCCAATTTAAGGAGAAGTGCTCAAGTAAAGCCTAAGAAATTAGTGAAACTCGGAAAAAAAGTCTGCAGTGAGACTTTCTGAATGGCCTTTTAGTTTCCACGTGCTCTTTGCTCTACCCACACCCACTTAAGATTGGTTTCATGAGAATGTCTTCATTTTTGGGTTCATATCAAAGCAAAACCTGAAGAGTGACACACTGATGATGACCTAAACCTTGTCCCTTGTCCACTTCTCCCTTCCCTCCCTCACAAAGTTCACAAAGGTGATGAGGATATATACCACCGCAGGGCAGCCACCTGACCATCCCAAGGTACCAAGTCACTTGAGGTCACACTGCAGTATCACCATGTCAAAAAAGAGCAATGGAATAATCCCTGCAGCTTCCTTTCAGCAAGCTCTCCCCATAGCTACATACAGACACCTCTAGTTAGCCCAAACATAGGCTTCTATTCCAGTGACTATTAGCACAGACTTCAACACTGAACTCAAGCTGAGTCTGCAAGACTTACACTCAAAATAAAAAAACCCATGGAATGGTAGGGGTTGGAAGGGACTTCTGTAGATCAGAGTCCAACACTCCCTGCCAGAGCAGGATCGCCTAGGGCAAGCCACACAGGAATGCCTCCAGTCCAGTCTGGAAGTCTCTAGAGAGAGAGATTCTACAATCTCTCTGGGCAGCCTGCTTCAGGGCTCTGTCACCCTTACAGTAAAGAAGTTTTCCCTCATGTTGAGGTGGAACTGCCCATATTTTCTGCCCATTGCCCCTCATCCTATCACCGAAAAGAGACTGTCCCCTTCTTCTTGAACACCCACCCCTCGGACATTTATAACCATTAATAACATCTCCTCTCAGTCTTCTCTTCTCAGATTCACTCCTGACACATTTTCCCCTGTCTGTAACACCATGTTCTCAAACTGTGTTTTATCTTTTTCCCCTCCCTGGTTATTTATTTTTGGTCAGAAATAATAATATTTCAGAGCAAGATCTTAAACAGCCTTTTGGGGTTTTTTTTTCTCCAATATTAGTTCATCAATAATGGAAAAATTACATGAAAGGAAACAATCTTCTCTCTTTAGATGCAAATCAAGACACAAAGCAAAGCTGGTAGGAAAAAAAAAAAACAATCCATTAACCTCATGTGCTTTGAAAGCAGATGAAAAGTACAAATAGGATATCTGAAGATGCTAGCAAGAGGATATTATGAAGCTCTCTGGAAGTCCTGCTTCCAGGTGAAGCGATCACAGAAAGATTACAGTAACGCGCCGCCGCTAAGCGATTAATTCTCGGGGAAAAGAGAGGTGCAGCCCTGTTTTGATCACTTCTCTGGTTCGCAGCCTTACATTTCAGCTGGAGTCATACTTTAAATAAACAGAGCTGAGATTTGAAACTTTTAAAATAACACTCAGAAATAAAATTCAAGTGAGCTCCCCCACTCGCCTTCTATCACTTATCCCTGCTGGCAAAGGAAATGCAACTGTTGGCTTTTGAAAGCCACACATTTGCAAGGGTCTGGGGCAGGAGCTGGCAGGAGGCTCAGGCTCCTCAGTGTTTGTAATTGAAAAGGACATGAAGTAATGAAGTAATTTCCCTGTCCCTATTCTCCATGTTTATCAGGGGCCTGTCTGCAGTGGAGGAAGGGTGACAGAGTAATCTGAGCCTCCACAGAAAACCTGCTTTTTCTCCAAAGTTATTTAGATTTCCATGAGCGCTGGCAGAATTTTGGAAGGAGTCCAAGCGAATGAAGGAATTTGGCTGCTCTGAAAATATCATACAGGAACTTTAAAAATTGAACTGATTTATGCCCTGTAATGTTTTCAATACTGTATAAATTAAATTTGAGTTCCTAGCCTGGATTTTAAGAAGAAATTTTATATGTTATGAGCCATGAAAGAACTAGAGGAAAAAATATGTTATTGTATGATAATTCCACCTCTCCTATAAGAAGTGCTAGACTTTGCATATATAATGTGTTCAAAGGAATAATATGGAAAATGCATTACTTTGTAGCATCAAAGGATGTTCCAGAATACCTTGAGGTCTTGACAGCTATTTGGAGTTTGCTAATATCACAAAGCACTGTGAAACATATTAGCAATATAAAGTTTCTATGTTCTGCTCACCACTGACTAACTGTAGAGCTGGGCTTGGGAACACTGTAGGCTTCTGAAGCGCAGCATCTAGAAAGTGTAACTTAATTGAAGAGAGAAAATTATCTCCTGCAGAGGACTGCTTAAAGCTACCTTTAGTCTTTCATGTGCAGATGGAAACGTCTGGGGTCTTTTTTTCCCTCGTGGACATGCTAGCCCATGTCAAACACTCTGAGCAACAACCTCCTGGGCACAGTCTCAGGAAGTCCTCTAGCGTCAATAAACAGCCATGTGCTTTCTGAGGCTTTATCATAAACTGTGAGGCTTTCAAAGGAACCATGATTTGCACATCTAACAAACATAAATATATCTAGCCATGGTGCCTTGTCCTCAGTCAGAGGGAGATACAGCTGTAAATACCTAAATATATTTCCTCTTTTAATCAGCCGTGGACACAACCTCAGCTGGAGATCCAAAGGTTGAAGTCACAGTTGATCCCTAATTTGATTAATCACCAGCCTTCTATGAGCTTTGAGTCTTGTTTCTGGTTCAGAGGTCAGCACATACAAAAGGCCATTGCCAGTGAGCCAGCTACCCCTGTGCCAACAAACATACAGTGCAAACGACAGCCACAACTGTAAACTGGAGAGCTGCAGAATATGCAGCTACATGCTCAACCTGGTCCCCAGCGTCAGGCCCCGGGGACCCTGAGGAGAAGGAACAAGAGGCTGAGAAGAGGTAGCTGAAGAGGTTCAGAAATGTAAAAATGGAAGCTTAGGAGGAAATTGCTTTCTTCTGGAGACTGAAAGAATAATTGGGATGTTAGCAGAAACCAACAGTCACTGGAGAAGTGAAATTACAGAACGAAAGCTGTGCTGGCTGCCAAACCTCCCTCCAAAAATTTAGGGGAGCAATGCAGGTGAGGAGCCATTCACCAGGCAGCCAGGAAAGGAGAAAATGCTATCAATCAGACAACTCTTTCATAAGCAGATGTGCAGATACATGCAAGGTTGTCACTGGCAATGCCTATAGAGTGAAAAGGAACACAATCTATTGTCCATGGCCGCTGTCATGTGCCACTCTTCTTCCATCCCTACACTTTGAGTCACCTTTTAAAACAAAAGAGCTCTAAGTTTTCTACATGTCCATAATTCCTGCATGCCTAAAGCACCAACAAGAGCCAACTCTGGACCAAACCCACCTTTTATACCTTTGAAAATGGAACAGCCATAAAATCCAACCCTGTTCCTAGTTCTGTGGAGAAAGTTAGAACTGAACCTGTTGGGAATGGGTATTTCCACAGAGACTCCTAGCAGAGTGCAGTAAGCTCCAGATTTACAGTGTATTTAAAATTACCTTTTCCCCATTATATTTTCCAATGTGTGGCTTCTTTTTTTTCCTCTGCTGTAGTATTCTGAAGGCCTTAAAGAAGTGTCTCTCTATCTTAGTAAGCAGAGGTCTTGGGATATTACTTGAAAACAGTACACCAAGAGGAAATTGTGCAATCAATTCCATGAGAATGCCTCCCTCAGCAATAAACACTGCCTGTGCCAAATAAATGGGTGATGTGCGTCATAAATTTCCTTTTCCTGTCAGAGCAGCCACAAGAAATGGATGAAGTTATGCACATTTGTATAAAAATAAAAACGTGTTATTTGCTCTGGAGCATGGTGCAGACAGGGCACTGCAAGCACTGAGGAGATGCAGAGTGCCTGCTTGGGCTCCCAGCACCGAGCAGCTGAAGGCAGAGCTCCACATACGCAAAGGAAAGCACATCCAGTTTCTTTCACAGTCATAGTACGCCAGTTCCAGCCCAAAGGGTCACAGATGATGAAGGAATATCTTAATTCATGTATTCAACAAAAGCCCTTATCAAAGACCTCTTGTTAAAGAGGCATTTACCACTTGCTGCATACCACACCTAGGCACAGTCTTAGCTGAACAGCCCAAGCTTGACAATCCAAACCCAGTAGCTGCTGGACAGAAAAAACAGCATCTTTCATTCTTTTTTTTTTTCCCTAGATAGTATTTTTTCCACTGACTGAGCCTACACAGTGAGAAACTTGCTTTGCATTTACATCAAAAAGACATAACTCACCACCCTTCCACACTGAGCTCAGCTTCTCATTTGATGTAGACAAGCACAGCACACCAAATGCAATGCTACTTAGAAAGCTCAGTCCAAACAGGGATTCAGGCAATGGCAACAACACGATTGTGGACTACTTTATTCCTTTTATTTTACTGTTCTTTATTCTACCCTGGTTTGGTGTTTCTCCTAATTGCAGAGGAACATTACTTACTGTGATAGTCAGTGAGTCCATCCGACTCCGAGTCCCTCCAAGTGCTTGTATGATGATGCCATCTGCATCCCTTTGCACATGTCCAGGGACAGCCCCTGCCTTGCACATGCACCGACATAAAGTGGCATCATGTCTGCCTCTCCCTTGTCTCTGCTTGCATCCCTTCTCAGGAAACAGCTCTTATTTACCATCCACTTCCATAAGATTCCTGGTTCAACCAGTGGAAAGAGAGAGCTGTCAGCAAATACATTAGAAATACAATTCAAGCAGCTGCTATTTGTGTTTTATTTTTAGACTACTTTATTTTTCCCTTCTGATCTCAATTTCTATAACATTATTCTTTCTCCTAGGTCAAACAACATCTGTTGTCTAAAAAGGAATGTAAGCTAATTTGCATTATCAAGTTCACATCTTTCCATTTATATTTTACTACTGTGGCTTCACTAGGAATAGCTCTACTTTGCCTTCTGATACTTCATAAGACACAGGATCCACAAGAACATCTTGGCATAACTTTAGCATCAGTAACTACTGATAAGTCACAGCTGCTCCACAAATTTCAAGGCCAGTGGAACAGTGCAGCAATGGGTGCACCACCATCCTCCCACCCTTACTGCCTGCTCCAGAAGTGTAACAGGCTGCACCCACAACCTACCATCTCTGCTGCTGCAGGGGGCTCACCCTAGCCGTGGAGGGAGTCACTGTAGGCACAACTATCGTCTGTCAAAAGAACACAGAGAGACATAATGTCAGCCACTGCAAACAAGCGCAACTCTCTGAAGTGTGCTGTCAACTACACCAGCTGGGCACCTAGCCCTGGGCTGGCTGTAGGACTGGTGCCAGCCAGGAAGGGCACTCTTCATTTTAGGGCTCACATACTCTGAATTGAACCAATCCAGAAAGTGAAAATCAAGTTCTTGCATCCAAACCTGATTTAGTCCAGAAAGAGCAAAGCTACTCAAACTCACAGAGAGCTTTGCAGCTCTGGCTCTGGCCTTTGTGCCTGAGGACCACTGGCAGCACTCATCGCCTTTGTTTTACTCTTCTACTTCTCAAAGAATAGAGCCAGAAGGGAGAAAAAAAAATTAAAAGGAAAAATTCCAGCTCTTTGGAGGAGCAAGATGGAATCAATGGCATTGATTTGATCCCAGCTGGCATTTTATATGCTGAAATGCCAATCTTTCCTCCTCCAAGTCAAAAGGAGTCGAGTGTTAGAGCAAACAGGACAGAGAAAGACAATAGCATTTGTCCAGATGTGTTCCTCACAAGCAAAGATGTTATTCTCATGTTTGGTCAGCTCTGAGAAAAGCAGTTGGCTCAGCCATCAGGGACAAATCCACACAAGAGTGGATGAAGAAAGAACTCTCTTGCCTGGAACAACTGGTAGTGACTGCAAGAAGCCAAAGAAAACTCTGATAAGGTCTCATTGTTTTTCCAGTAGCTCATGCCTGACCTTAGTTTCCTTCTCTGCCACTACCTCTGCCTCATAACCAAGGATGAGGATCAGAGCTGAAAAACTTTCCATTATGTCTTTCATAAAAACAATGATAAAAAATACACTTGACTCTTGCAAAAGGCTTTGCTCTAAGAAAATGACAATTTACAAACATCAAAATCATTGCTAGTACTTCCTCAGGTTAAGACACACACCAAAAAATCCCAACCCAAAACAGGCCAACTAAACAAAAACCCTATCTGTACATGTTCACATTTGTTCTTTCGGGTAAGCACATTCCCTGCAATTCCACTTACTACTAGGACATGACGGATTTCCACAACAGAATTTCTCCCCTACTATGCAGAACTGATTTTAATTTCAGTCTGAACTTTCAGTATATTTCTGAGCAGCAGCAAAACCTTTATGGCTGATCATGAGAGCAGTAATTTTGCTACCACACAGCTGGACACAGGAACATTTCCCCCATTTGTTTACACTTTATTCTAAGGATACAATCTCAGTGTATCACATAAACACCCTTCTGAGCCCTCCTCCTCCCAAACACAGCTCAGGTAGGAACACGAAGCCAGTCTAACTTCACTTGCAGAAGCAACAATGAATGACATTTTCCTGCTGAAACAGCAGAGATGCTCCTCATAGGATTCTGTGAGGCCAAACTAAGACATATGCTGTGGGTGAGGGTGCAGCCACATCACTGTAGCACACACGGCTCTAAGTGTGAGGATGGAGGCAGCTGCACCACCTCTCATGCTCAAGTGCTGTTGCTCAATCCTTTGAGTGGCTTATATCCAGGCAGATGAAGTCTCACAAGCTTTCAGTAAACACACAGTTCAAAGGCCAAATATCCACCATACAAAGAGGAAATGTTCCAAACATAGTCTCTTTTGGGTATTTTTGTTGAAATCTGATGGGGAACAGGCACTCTTGCTGAAGCCAGTAGCAATCAGAGCATCGCACACCCAGCACCTGCCCCTTTGCTCCACTGTCAGCTTCATGCCGCAGCAAGGCATGCACCTCCAGCTGCTGTCATGTCCAAAGTCATCCTCTTCTGAGACACCTCAGAAATCAAGGGAGAGGTTTCAAAGGGAGACTCTAGACTTGCATGACTAGCCTAGAATTATAATGCTCCTGGTCTAGGAAAAACTTCTGGGAGTCACAAAAGAGCGGGATCTTGTACAATAGCTTGAGCAGTTGATGGTTCCAGTGTAGCCAAAAGGCCTCACAAGAAGGGCCTGATTTTGGAGCTTGAAGAATTTCTGTTCCCAAAGGGCATTAGAGTATGGAGAATCATGCCACAGTTTTTATGGTTAACTGAACATTTCTTTTCAATTTCTGAAGGGCTTGGGGTTTGTTTGAATTGTGAATGATGGCTCACGTCCCAGCTCTGTGTGTGACATGCTCCTCTAGTGACAAAGTTCACACACTGAGCCTCAGTCAAGAATCCACACGTACCCTGAAAGTTGCTGGCACTCACAGCATATAATTAAGATCATATGAGACTTGGCATTTCTTTCCCTTGCCCAACTACACTCAAGAAAAGGTCTTGCACTTAAGATTTGGAAGGCAAATCCTATCATTTGCCCATTCCTCACATGTCTTCATTTCTAGCCGTATTTTCTATGTAAACAGTTCATTACACTCTTCACAACAACCACTGTCATGGTACACTCTGGCATTTCCCACAAGACAGCAAGGCAGTATTTTCAAAAGCAGCTAAAAGAGATAAGAGCACAAGTCCCTGGTCATCTTTTCAGGGTGAGCAGCTCAATGATCGGGGAAGTTACAGGAGCCACACAATGTGGATCCTCGCCTCAGTGGTGCCAAGAGATTACTTTGGTGAGTAACTTGAAAGACCTGGATTGAAAGGATAAAACGTTGGTTTGGCAAGTTGAAATAGCAAGGATTATTTCATAGATTTTATGTCAATAGGCAGTTCTGCTCCAGGGGATTTAAGCATCAAGAACAATAATAAGTTTTCCTTTTCTAATTAGACAGCTATTTTATCATTTTGTGCATCAGCCTGGTGAGTGTTGTATCAGTTAATGTAGAGAAAAATGTACTGGTTTAGAGAAAAATGGATTGCTGTCTTTTAAGCTGCTGTCATGATTCTGACTTAAAAGTAGCAGCTTAAGGTACATACAAACCTTCATCCAGTCAGGGCTAGTTAAGAGAGCAGCAGAAGAAATAGGTATTACAACTGCTTGCCAAGTGCATTTCTCACCTGTTGTATTGACTGGCTCTGGGCATTGATTGGCAAGCTTACCATAATCCAAGGGAAAGCAAAATCAGATTGTCTCTTGTACAGCTCAAATGAAATCAGCTGTCCTCTATAGCTGGGTAAATTCAGAACAACTTGCTGGACTTGCTCTGAATGGACATCAGTGAAAACAAAGAAAGTCTGAGTTATTATGATTGAAAACAGCCACCGCACTGTGAACTCCTTTGAGTGTGGAAGGAAAGCCACATCTGAGAGTTTCAATGGTCAGTTTGTGTAATATTCCATGCCCTGCCTTTGGTTTGATTGCTGAGCTTCTCTTCCACAGTAACAACTTTGATTTCTTTTAATCCAAACCTATGGAGGGAAAATAACAGACCCTTCATTGGAAATGGGGCTCCTTCAGGAGTCAGAATAAGTAAGGCAACAAAAAAGTCTCACTTCCTGAGCAGGAATAAAGGAGAAATAATATATAAAGGAAAGACAAACCAAAGCCCAGACTGAAGGTAGGAGGAAAAATTAAAAGAGAAAGAAGAAACACAGGGAAGAGAGCAAGAGAAAGACAGAGAAATAAATGCTCTGGAGAAAAATATAACTGACTTCAAAATTCCTACCCTCTGTTAGATCTTAAAGGGAACATCTTTGCGCTCCTCAGATTTCCTCTTTAGATGATGAATGGATGGGGTGGGCAGAAGCCTGCAGAGGAAAACTCAGTGCTCTCACCTTTGTTCACAGGCTGGGCTCTGCAGGGATGCTCTTTGTTGCCTTATGCTACAACACGCTGGTACAGTAGCCAACACCGCTGATAATATTCCAGGTGGAATCTAATGCCTTTTACAGCAACAGACAAATCACCTCTCCTGGTTTTTATCCTGCCCCTCCATTAATGCAACCTTGTCTCCTGCTTGCCCTTTTACTACAGCTGTGATCTAGGCAGCCAGTTTCAATGATTTTTCCTAAAGAAACTAACTCCCCCTCCCCACCAAATCCCTCTCTTGATCCCTCTGCTGAATGCTTGCTCTGTTTAGCAGATATTCCCCAGTCTGGTTCCCTGCTTTAAGATCAATCACTTCACATTTCTCCACATTGAGCTCCATTTTGCCATTTGTCAGCAGAGTCACCGGAGAGAATTTGGTCCTGGTGAATCTGCTTAGCTTGTGGCTGGTTGGGGGGACCTTACACCAAATTATTTCTTCCCTCAGCTTATTGCAAAGCTGAAGTAACTTCTCAGGCATCTGCAGCTTCACATTTACAGTGTCTCTGAGGAGCAGGTTCTTATTTTAAGGTTCAACAAATACACTGGCTGTTCTGAAACACATGAGAGCACAGCAGCACTGGCAACCCCTTGCAATGGCCCCAGAGACACCATCGGACTCCAGATCATGCTGACAACTGTTCCCACCCAACAGAGACAGTTCCTGGCTGGGAAGTCAAAAGGAGGAGATCTAGCTAGGATGCTTTGGCGGTGCCAAAGAAGGGCTGTCTTAGCGACATCAGCATGGTGGGGCACCTTTGTGCTGTCTGGATTACATGTTACAGAGGTTCTGAAACAGTCCCAAGAACAGCCTTCTGCCAGCTTGAAAAGTTTTCATCTGTGCTTATTGTCTCGTACCTGTCCTTGAGCTAGTTTTGATCCAACAGCCTCTGCTACCTCCTCTTCTTTTACCTTTTGCCTTAGCTTTTAATCTCTGATGTGGAACTTTGTGAAACACTCTTTGAAACTCCAAGCGCACTGCTGAATTCCCCTTATCTAGCCCGGCAGTAATATCTTCAAAGAACTCCAGGAGGTTAGTTAAGTATGACCTCCTCTAGCTTCAAGCTTAGCTTCCCAGCAAGCCCTTCACTTCATTGCTACAGATGAGAGGAAGAGGATGGGGAAGTCTGGGACAAAGGCAGATAACTGTTAAAATAAAGCCAGCAGAAGACACAGCACCACTTCTGCTGCCCAGCACATTTCTAGAGTACGTCGGTGACACCACACTCTCTCACTGCACCTTCTGTTTCATAAGGACTCAATGCAAACTGTGTCCTGCAGGCAAGCTGCCATTACCCACAAGGGAGGACCCAGCTGCACCGTTGGATACCCTCTCAAGCCCCTTTAATGCCTGCCAGGTGTCAGGTTCTCATCTTGCATGCCCTCCAACCACGGAGCCATTTTAGACTTATTTAATGCCACAAGAAATTTTTTCATTGTGAAGGTGCCCCAATGCTAGAACAGGCCTACTAGAGAGGTAGGCAGGATGATACCTGAAAATTAGTCAAAGTCCTGAGCAACACTGCCAGACTTCAAAATTGACCCTGCTTTGAGTGGGAACGCAGACTGCTGGGTATATCAGAATAAAGATTATTGGTGATTTTTATATTCTCTTTGGACTCAGACCCATCTTCCAGCTCTTGATTGATGACTCCAGGAACCCAAGCCTAATTGTAAGCTGCCCACTGCTCTCTCAGAACCTCAACTGGCATTAGCACATCTTGGTGAGATCCCTTCCTTCCATAGCAATAGCTGTAAACTAGTAGCTTAAGCTGTAATACTAGCCCAAGCAATATTCAGTGTTTATCTCTGCAATGAAGTGAGTTCCAGGTTTTAATTCCACTTCCATTTGCCACTTACAGAATTTCCCCTTGCACTGGGCTTCCTACTCCCTCACAGAGTACCTTGCTGTGTTTCCATTCACACATCATCTCTTGCTGCTTTCTCATTTACATCATAATAGCAGAGTTGCTGTTTACACTGAGCTGCACAAAGGTATGCTTTACATCTTACTGTGGTGTGATCATTAACATCACACTGCTGGCCCCAGGGAGTTTCAGGACTGGATTCAGATCCGTCTGTCCTGTGTTCCCAACAGGGGTTCCCCTTGCAGGCCCGGATATTTTGGCAGGAGACAATTCAAAATGCGCAAAATGCTACATGTCAAGCAGAATGTGTTACCTTAAATGATGATCCATTATATGCATGTGCTTGCTGGTTTGTATCTTCCCACTTTAAAGAGCAGCCTCTTCAGAAATCATGGTGCAATCTATGCTCCATCACAATAAACGTGCTAGGTATACCTGCAGTGAAGTAAACTCCCTTAACACTCTCAATTTATAGATAAAACCCTCCTCAAAAGACTGAAAAAAAGACATAAGCTAGATTTCCTTATTTACAGCTCGTACACAGTTAGTAGATTCTGCTGCATTCTCTTTATCGGTTTGCATCTCAAAGGTATCTATCATGTTTCTACCACCCACATCAGCATAGTCTCTCTGGAAACTAAAACAAAGCCACACTCGGCAATGCTTTAGATTCAGCCCACAGAGACACAGACTGAGCCATAGTTCTGGGCGTTAATCGTGGGGGGAATCAGGTGTTTCAGGTGCAGCCACGCTGCCACGGAGAGTGAGACCCGGGCAGGGGAACAAGACACCTGCTTTGGAAGTAAGCACCCACAAGACAACCCAGGTGAAAACAACAGCTACAGTGAAAAACGAGGGGGGTGAACATGTCTTTCCTTACAGAAAGTCCCATCGAGGTTCTCTCATTTTGATGGGTTGTTTTAGTAGATGTTCTCTTTTTTTATTTCTCCTCAGCTGTATTTACACCTAAAGCTTATTGCACCTGTCCTTGAATTCTCTTTCACTGTGTCTGTCTACCATTTTCTCAAGTACATTACATCAGATCCCTCAAGATTACATTAAGATTAGATTTTAAGGAACTTGTGTGGATGGACAAAATCCAGCCATTTTTTACCTCTAAGTATGAGAACAGATCTTAGCTCACTTTCTGCCTTCTCCTCCTCTGTGTCCTTGGAGGGCAGACACCTTCATCTATACTGGTAGGAAATGTCTCCAGCTTTGAGGAGAAAAAGTCATTGCTGACAGTTGGCACAGAGTGGGCTCAAAACAAGAGCCTCAAAGTGGTTGAATTCTGTGAAGGAAGTTTTTAAAATAAATAATTACTAGCAGAATAATACATTAGACAGAACTTATCCTAAACAATAGCAATCTCTGTAGACCTCTCAGAAGTTGCAAGGCACACACTTGCAAACAGAATTGGCCTCAGGAGAGATCCACAACACAAACTGGGCCCCTAGGCTGGCTTTGGGCTGCATCCTTTCATCTGTAATTCACAGCAGGCTGACCTTTAACTAGGAAAAATAAAAAAGGGAGGTGACTGTTACTGAGTCACAGAGCAGGGGAAAAAAATAAGGTGTGAGCTATGATGGAGAATATGTACAAAATCCTAGGAGGCAGAATATTTTAAGACTGCTTCTGGATGGGGCAGAGATGCTAGCAGCACTGGTTTTGCAGAAGTGTTTGCTTTGGTGCCAATTTGCCGTTGGGTTGCCCTAGGTCTTCTCAGGATAGTAGTCTGAGATTTCCAAATCACAGGTACTTTTGAAAATCCTGGTTCCTTAACCGTGTCTGCAGTGCTCCGACAGCTGTATCGTCCTGAATTTACTCAGCATTAAGTGCTGCTACAAGGACCAGGACAGGTATATGTCTTCAAAGTTGCTACGTCCAGATGTGGCAGATTCAGGCCCCAGGATTTGGCAGGGAAGCTCTGTCACACCCTCTACCCTTCGCTATATGTAACAAGCTTAAAGAGAAACAGAGATTCCTCCACATCTGCCCAAAGCTCATAGATGAAAAAGAACACAAAAATCTTGGGATTATTCCTCTTCCTTCAGCATAAGGCTGCAAAGTCAATTCGCACAGCTGCTCAATCTGGCTTTAAATGAGCTGTGGTACAGCCAACAACACAGCAGTGATGGCAGCACATTACCCAGCATAGGACAGATAATAATTGCCACCAATATACTCATTTTCTTGGGAGACTTTGCAATCAGTGGCAGCCACTGTCTAGCCTTCACCACATTGCTGACCGTCATAGGGTAGGTGGTCTGAAGCTATTCCAGCTACATTTCTATCTGTTCATGCCTACAGAGGAAGAAAAGAAAGCCTCTCAGATGACTTACCTCAACACAAACTGTCGGGGTCCAGAGGCTGGCGAGATCAGGGCACTGAGGAGTCGACTCAGCAGCTTGCTATGCATCAGTAGGCTTTATTGAGGCAATACAGCAGCTTATATGCTACTTGGAAGAGGCGTGCACAACTAACTTAGTTTGAGATTGGTACAAGTGGAAGGTACAGATTGGCTCAAAGTTATGTGTAAGGCACAGATAGGATATTCCTTATCAAAACAGCCCGTGGTTCCATCCCAGGGGGCTGTCAGGGTCAGCCCCCTGGAGTTGTGTCCACCCCAGGGGCCGGCAGGGTCCAGCTCTCTGCAGGTGTGCGTGGGTTGCTCACAGTCCACAGCCTAGCTTCCCAGGGACATCTTCCATCACAAGGTCTCATGTTTACAGCTCATGCCCTGCTGCGGGAGAACTCTCCCACAACAAACTACCCACTTCACAAATTCAGACAGGGCTCCAGGATCCTTGCCCTCTCCAGAAAGCCCAAAGCTGCCTTTACCTAGGGCTGCAGGGGAGAGCCCAAAGTCTGTGTCTGCTGCAATGCAACTTCATGCTAGTCAGAAGAGTCACGTGGAGGAAAGTAGAGAAAAAAAATTACCAAGAATTAATCAAGCCATCATCAGAGGCTTCAGGTGCAATAGCTGCAGAAGAAAAACAAATAAATCAACCCATGGTTAAAAATAGCCCTTTTGATTACTCTCTTCAGTCTTCATCTAAAGACAGCATAACGACATTACGTTCTCTTAGGAACTAACCCTTGTCCAATATTTTACTGCTCCTGCCCTTAAAGCTAGTCAATACTTGCAGAAGATAGAGAGGTAGATTGATTAGAGGTAAAAGATACCTGTACTGTACATGTTGGCTTTTGCTGGGCCCAGGACTGTCCACAGGGGTCACAGGAGGGATACTCAGTACCCCCCCAGCCTGATGGCCGAGCACAAGCCTTCACAGCCCAACAGCCACATCAAGCAAGTCCAGTGGTTAACCAACCAGCCAGGTAAAGGCAGCGAGTACTCGTTTTGTAAAACTGACCTCTTAGGAAGCATTTCTATTGCTACCCAAGTCTCACAACAGGGACTGCAAGGCTGCACACCTGCCCATACCTGCAAGTTAGCATGCATGAAATCACCTCCAAAGAGCTGCACTATCTCAGACACAGGTGCTGCTGCTCCTGGGAATCTCTGCTAACGCTCCAGTTCTAACCATATTCATAAACCAGGTATAAAGAGGAATACAAGAAACACATTGCTGTTTTTTTAACTCCTTCAGATTAATTATTAGCTGTTACCATGTCTGTAAGGGGGGAAAAACCAAAACAAGCACTTCCACGAGTGTTACTTCTAGCAGATTCTCCACCAGGTTCTCCAGCCAGTGGAAAAATCTAAGTTTAAGGATTAAAAACCAATCGCCCAACTAACCAACCAGACCTAAAACTACTTGCAACCCACGTTAGTTTAGGGTCCGTTAGTGCCAGTTACTGGTACGTGCCCAGGAAAAGGACTTGATGTGGTGCGGATAACCCAGCTCCAGGGGCGGCAGGGAACCCGGATGCGGGCGGGGAGCGGCGGGACACAGAGGGACACGGCGAGACACGGCAGGACACGGCGGGACACGGCGGGACACGGCAGGACGAGGCGGGTAACGCCGCCACCTGCTGCCGCCGCTCCGCGCTGCAGTCACCGCACTGCCGCCCTGCACTGCCGCCCTGCCCAGCCAGGAGCGGGTCCCGCCAGCGCTTCGCCTGGAGACGCCGGTGAACGGGGAAGCAATGAAGAGCTGCGGCTGTTCCCCAGCGGTGAAGGAGCGCCGGACACCGCGGGTGTTCCCACTGTCCGCACAGCTGTCTAATCGCTCCTGAAGCCCTGCTAAGCTGGCGGCCCCAATTAAATCCTGCGGCAGTAAACTCGACAGGTTAATCAGGGAGCTTGTTTCTGCAAACCCAAGGGGCCTCACTTAATTTTAAATGTGGCATCTTCCCACTTCGCTGTCTTCTTGAGAAAGGGCAAAGAGGATCAACCCGTGCCTGCTTTCATGCTATTCAATGTTTTGATACAGTCTTTATTATATTAACTTTATTAATCGTCCCAATTATTACTTGGCCCAGACTTCTCAGCCTGTCTTTTCCCTGAATCCAGCTGGTGGATAATAAACTCCTGCCACAGTACATGAAGTGTCCATCTTATTTAACCCAGTCTCACCAGTGCCAGGGTTCACAGTAAAGTACTTCGGCTCAGCTGATCCACATGTTGGCACTGTCAGGCCTTACATATCCCATATGGTCAGCTCAGATGTGCAGTCCTCCCTTTCCTGCATTTAGTCAAGAACTATAATCATCACATCATCACCCAGAATCAGATAAACTCCATTTTAACTGTAATGCAGCTCCTCCTATTCAAAGAGGAAAAGTCACTCTGGTTCTGCTCCTTGCTTGCAGTTCCTGCTTGGTCGTTGCAGCTTTCATCTGCAGCTCAGTATTTGCATAGGATACACAACTTGTCAGTCTCAGATTTGATTGTACAGAAAGGTGCTCCCGGAATGTCATACATAAATAGATTGCCTCAGCTTAGTCTGATTCATCCAGACTACTTTTTTTTAAGTCTTCTGACTTCACATCATTTGCCCAAGGACACTCTCATTTGTCCCAGAGCCATCAACACTGGCAGCAACAAGTCTTTACCCTATAACCATGTGCCCTCCTGCTGGTACTTGACTCAAGGAGTCTCAGACAATTATGAACAGCAGCTCGAGGTTTTCTGAGCCTGCAGGGGGGAGGTACCTAGTCCCTACTGGAAAACACTGATAACTGGGTAGAGCTGAAATCATTATCCAAAATAGATTTTCTGACTCACTACATAATGAGTCACTGACCTGGCTCCACAGGAGAACCAGGAACCACAATCTTGCACTGTTCAGATATCCATCAGTAGCTCAGTATACCACAGCCTCCCAACATCAGCAACCACATCCAGGCAGAAGCTCACTACCCAAAAGCCTTTTGATCCAGGCAGAGAAGTCTCCTCCCTTACATCAGGTGAGTCATGGTTATGGATGGAGTGCTTCCTTCCACCCTTCGTACATCAAAGGCAGCATACTCCTGGCAAAAGTGTCAGATTCAGTGCTAGGGTAATGGAAGAACTCTAAGTAACGTTCTAACATTTCCACAACAAAATAATTCACCAGTAAGAGCATGTTTCATGGTAGCACACAAACGCTGAGAATGGGCTGGAGAGTGGATGAGTTCAGTTGCAAAAATTCAGCTTGTAAGAAAGCAACAACAAACATGCAGTTTGACCCAAGCATGGCAGAAGAGTGATGTGTCCCTAGGTTAGTTGCTTTGTAATCTAGAGAGGTTGACAGAACCCACCTCTGCCGTACATATCCACCAGTATGGCATGCCCATCTAGCTGTTTGTGGGACTCACATCTCTACATACTTCTACTGTTGAAATGAAGATAGGAAAATAAGAGGTTTGGAAACACAACTGAAATCTTCAGGGTAACTTGGAAACTACTGAGCAAAATAAAAGAGGATGACATTTCCATACATATGCGTATGACACAGGTTTGTGTAAGTTCAACCAACAAAGGGGACATGGCTCAGACCTTTTGCATTCTCCCAAAGGACTTTCATTGCCTGGCTTGTCTGCTATATGTACAGCAATACACTGTTTCTAATGAGACTCTTCCATCTTCCTCAAATTCACATAACCTTGCTTCTTGAGAAAGGATTGAAGCATAGTGGTCAATGACTCTACAGGCAGTTAATCTCATCTAACACAGGCATGCCCACTCCACATGGTGTTCATCTGCAGGTGGCACGGTGGCTTTGAAATGCTGGAATGTCACTACCTAAGCGTTGGGGACTCATTAAAAAGAGTGGGCCAACAATCAGAAATGTAACTACAGCCTTACAAAAGGCTACTTCAGGCTCATGATATGCCAAATATACCCTTTGTGGCATTGAGGAAGTCATCAGACCCCAGAGTTTTCATGTAATTAAAGGTGCAGCTAAGCACCACCTGGAACTTGCAAAATTATCAAGGCACTTGTTAGGAAAAAAAAGAAGAAAAAAGTATCTCTTCTCAGTAGCTCCATCCTCCAATGCTAAAAATGAAGAGAAAGACCCCACCTCAGAGGGCTGCTGTCAAGGGAAACTCACAGGAATCTGTACCACTATGGTAATGGATATAGTTTTGGGCTTAGGCTATTCCCTTCACTGATGGGCTTTTTAATCTAAAAAAAAATAAATAAAGCACCTTGTTAATGTAAAAAATTAAATAAGTAAAGCATCCACATAGGAAAAATACAAACATTTATCAGTCTATTTCCATTTAAGATTCAGAACATCATCATTATTTTTAGCTCTGTTAAAAATATCACATATTTCAGAGCAGGATCACTTCTCCATCTTTATTAGCAATTCCCTATTGTGAACCAGAAAAGTATCATTTTCCTCACACCTTTAGGGAACAAACAATTTTCCCATTTTCTACGACACTAATATACTTTTAATGGCTGTAAATTGTGCACACATAAGAAGTGAAAGATTCCTATCATTTCCATCTACCTGAAAGTTTCAGCTGCAGCATTTACCTTATTCTGACTCACTGATTTTAAAATTACAGGAATGCCCCCACAGATCTTTTGAATTAAAATATGATATAGCTTGTGGCTTAAAGTGTGAAGTTAGCCTCCTGCACAAACCTGGATTCTAGCATTTTTTTCCATATTGAAACAAGCATTTCTTGAGAAGATTTGAGAGGTGCCCACACCACACATGTATCAAGTGACCTGATTTGGAGCAGGACTTTGAATCGTCACCACACCAGGCAACAAATTTCCTTGCACTACACCAGAAGTGAGTGTAGATGAATCAGAAACAGAGGATGCACTGAATGAACCTATCAACCAGAAGCAAGGAAGAAAGCAACAGCTGCGATGAGATTCAAGGCATTGCCAGTTCCTCTTAAGACACTCACATTGCAGAGTAAACCCCACACTCTTTGTCACAGTGTATGCTGCAGCCAGAGGCAAATTCAGTGTTGCCCTATTTGTGACAGTAGAACTACTGCTGCAGTCTACAACCTCAGCATGTTTCTACTTCTGATGGTTTTCTGGGACCTAATGTTAAGACACTGGCTGTTAATAATCAAATTATTGGTAACTTGAATAAATGCACAGGAATGGCCCATCCTAGGATTTTTCTGTTAGGAAGATCTTGTGTGAGAAGAGAATGCACACTTGTGTGAGCAATTACAGTAGTGTGGACAGCACATCACTATGGAGTCTCAAACCTATGGTTTCCAAAACTTCTGCTAACCCACTCTCTTCCAGCCTCTACATTGTGGAGTTAAGATGTACTCAAAATGAAGAAAGCAGGCACAAGCTATTTGCATTCACTGCTCAAGGACTGTGCTTCTGCATTGAACCTGTGTCTTTTTATTAAAGGTCATTCATCAACTGCAATGTCAAAACATAACTTGTCTTCTAACCCGGTGGTACAATATGTCCCAGATGCACCTAAGAAGCCTCTCAGTAACTGGGGAGGGAGAGTATGTGCTATTTTGTATGGGGAGGGGAAAACAAAGAGAGAGAGACAGAGACAGATGTCACCAAGCAGCAGATAAATTCAGAAGATACGGCTTCTGGAGGAGAACAATACATTCATAATACAATTATGGCAGAACGGGAAAAAGACTGATAAACTAAATAGCCTTAACTCACTCCCCAAGTCCTAAGTGGTGATGTGTTCACTGGTTTAACTTTCCACCAAGATTACAGCTGTGTGACATTGGAGCCTATGAATTTAGATAGCTCATTGGTTGTAGGAGACTAAACACGTACCCGTATCAAGTATGTTTTCAGATCCTTCAAACATGAGGAGAATTCAGGTAGAGTATCATGTGCTGCTGCCGCCTGGAGTCTCTGACACCACTCTGAATTTCTATTATGGCTTTTATACATAACTTTCAGACTTCATTAATTCTAGTGGAATTATGATTCGTCTTTCACTTTTTTTAAGGTTATGTGTGACAAAAAAATTATGCTTTCAATTTGTAAAACCAAATACCTACGTGGGACCTGTCGCCACCAACAGAAGCTCCAAACAATCACACTGATGGGGTTAATTGGCATTTTAAAATAAATCACTGCCTCCAGATTGATTTATTTTCCCCCCTCTCTTTACACAACATTACTGCATTTCTCTATAATTATTCAATGTTAAGTTCATGGGTTTGAAGCAGACGACTGCAGACTTAGGAAATGGTGTTTGATTTGTTGCCATGGAAACATCTTGCTGTAGATGTACTCTAATCCCATGACAACTCTGTCTCTTAAGAACCATTTTTTCTGACATAATAAAAATCTGATCAAGGTCAGATTTAATAACAATCTCAGTTCCTAGACATTATTTCGTAAAGGTTTAGAGGAGTTGGTTGGTTTTTTTTTTTTCCAAAGGGATTCTCTGGGAACTTTGTTTGTTTTCTTAGCTGGATTGGAATTTATTCCCTAAAATACATAAACCTGGTGTGGTGTCATGTTAATTTACAGTGCACCTTTTGTTATGGTGTAATTGCATCATTAAAAGAAAGTTACTTGTAATTGTTTATATTGTCTTGACAGATGTTAACATTCTACATAACACTGTTCTCACTAATACATACATTTGGGATATCAATAACACTTATCATTTCCTAACAACTGGTGTTTACATAGTAGCAAATGCCAGCGCAGTTTCATTTTTGTTAAGCTACTCATTTCATACTATAATGTTTTTTCTGAACTGTTTAAGCACAGGCACAATCAAACCTGGAAGGCTGGAAATGAGGGCCAATGTGCTCCACTGGAAAATAAAACCAATGCACATACAAGAGACTCATATTAACCCACACCCAAATAAAGTGTCTTAGCAATGATGAGCTTGTCAAGAACTCAAGTATGAGTTTGGGGGTTTTTCTTCCTCCTCGGCACAACTGTATTTGTCCTTTGGTGTTCATTGAGACCACTGAACAGTAACACCTCTGTATGAAGAGAGACTTAGCCAATGCAACTCAGCCACACACTGCAAGTTGGACTTTCACAAGACAGTTAGGTCCTGACAATGCTGACTGAAGAATAAATTGATTTCAGAAACTGAAATCCTGAGCAGCTGAACCCTCGGGATAATATGGTCCTAATAAGTACAGGAGGAACTGAATTTAGACCTACAGTGGGGACTTCTCCATTTATGCTTCTTGTCCAGTACGACTTTATAGCTGCTAGAGGGAGAGATTTTACATGTTCATCTCACTCTAAGGCACATATCAAAAAGAGATTGGATAAATCACAGTCTAGGAAACATTTCCACTGATAATGAAAGGAATCTAAACTACACTGAGGCATAGTTTTCAGATCTTCTGTTTCAGAAACATGGCCTGCAAACCAGGACCAAGACAGTAAAGAACACCTGTGACCACTACACCCTTCCTACAGCAAGAATTTATTTTCCCACATCTATTTAGTCTTATTCATCAATGGTTCTATCAACAAAAATATATAACTGCCTTATCCTGTCAATGTAAATAGCAGTCCTGGAACACCTTAATATATTGCATTGTCATTTTTTTGCATCACAACTACCCATATTTCATCTTATTCCCCCAGACACAGCTTCACACATGTAGATGATCCTTTTGTCTGTATCTGCCCTGTATATTGATATTCCATCCTTGTAACTGGCATTCACCAACCTGTTTTACAGTACTGTTTGGATGCACTTATAAGCCACAATGGGTTACGCAAGATACAGTACAAGATACATAGCAGGAAGTCCTCACCTCAGGAGGATAGGTAGTGGCTTCTGCCCAGTGGGGTCTCTGGCATTCAAGTTCAACCAGTGAAGTGTCATGGCAAAGACAATTTCTGGGACCCCTGCAAAAACATAAGGAGCTTGTTCAGCAAATGTTTATATTGCCATGCATTAGTACCAAGAAGACAGATGAAGCCGTGGAAAACATCATTTTAAGCAAGGATTGTAACAAATTGTGTTCATTATTAACTTGTTCAAAACCAACAGCTTTTCCACACTGATTTTTAAGTGTGACACCACAGGCAGAATATAAACCCATCTTATAATCCAGAAAAAAAATGAGCTACATCTGTTCTTTGACATTACAGGTGATAAAGCAACACTTTGATGGCTCAGCTGAGATCAGAGCACATCCTAGGTACCACATAGTCACACACTAAGATACAGCATCTGCCCTGCAGAGCTTTCATTTTAAGTACCATGAAACAGAGAAAAAGGAATTATTCATATTCCTGCACTACAGGTGAGGAAGCTGAACCCTGGACTTTAAGTACAAGATTGTCCTTCTTTTTTTCATTATCAGTATAAACAAGGATTATTGACAGCATTATTGTGATTTTAAAAAGAAGAGCAGTGAGAGCTTCAGTGAAGATTATACTGTGGCATACAAATTATTTAAAGCATAGATGTTTGGCCCATAATCAGAGAGACAGGAAATACTTACTGATGTTACTACAGTTGAACATCAAGGTTCTGATCACAAACCCTGCACCCTTTCTGATGGAAGTTATAAACACACATAGATTTACACATACCAAAAGATGGTTTCTGCTCAGAAAAGCAAAGGGTCCCATGAGGCTACAGCTGCAAGATCCATGTGTGAGTAAATACAGTGCATTGCGCTGTCAGTCTTTCAGCATTCAATCGCCAGCTGAAAATGCAATATAACAGAAAAGGCCACCTCGCAGGACAAGTCAGTCAGGTACTGCACAGCAAAGGTAACAGCAAATGCCATTCACCCAGACTGCCCTGCCACCTTCTTTAATAGAGTCAGCTAAAGGATTCCTGCTCTTCACACTTACCCTCAAGCCTGAAGGAAGAGGTTTGTAGTGAGTTATCACAGTGAGCGGACCAATATTGTACAGTAGCTAAGTGGTGCATATAAGCAGGACAAAAGGACTTTACTGAAACTTCAGAGCTCAGAAGGTGCTTCTATGTTAAAAGTGACCAGTGCCTATTTTTCCTTTTTTTACACACTCCAAGCAAGTTCCCTAATCCACCCTGTTAAACAGTAGATCTTGATCACTAACTACCAAGAAGAAGTTACAGACAGAAGCATCAATCTCAAATATTGGCTGATTTTCCCTATTGGAAGAGATGTCAATCCTTGGTTATTTTTACTCAACTATTTTCTATTGAAAAAAGTTAATTTACCCAAACAAATCTGGGTGGACTGTTTCTCTGGTTTGTTGTTTTTTGCAGGCAGAGCGTGGGCAGGGAAGGAAAGGATTTCAGAGCTCGTATTTGGAGCACTAGTAAAGGCAAAGTTGCCTTGACAACTGTAGCCATCTTTACATAGTATTTTTCTTTGTAGAGTAAAAGGTTGTTTTAATTCCTCATCTTTCCTGTCTGTCTACAAGAAGATGCCCTCACACCCTCAGGTAAGATTCTCTCATGTAGGTTGTTTTCCCTTCAGCGTATACCCAGGGTACAGCCTGATCTCCTGGGCTAAATCTGGAGTTTTAATAGAGGCTGTGTGACTTTTAAAAGCCTTTTATATTAAGATTTTCAGATTTAATTGACAGATATTCGATTTCAAAGTCCTACTCCCCTCTTCATAAATCGCTAATAGTATTTTATCCGAAACAGAGCTAACCTAATAAACAGATAAAACTTTGTTGTCATTTCAGCTGCTCAGAGCTCTGGGCTGTATATAATTGCTCTCTTCATTTTACAGTTCTTCTGCTTCAGATTAAACTTTTCCAGGATGTTGCAATGCCAAAACATGCATTCTAACAGGAAATCGGCATCAAAGGTAACGGGCTCACAGACATCTTTGATGCTTTGAAACCAGAGGACGAGAAGTAACTGTTTAATTTACAACAGTTACTGCAGAGCAACGGAGGAGGGGAAGAAGCAGAGAAACGTGGCGAAGGGGTACAAAGGAGCGCTCAGCACCTACATTCCTGCAGCCAGCCTTGGCTTAGGCTGCGACGGGGACTCCCTCTAGTGCCCGCTCCCGGCGGCGCCCATCCGAGCTCCGCGGCTCCGGGCCGGCGCTGCCCGTAGGCTCCGCCGCAGCGCAAGCGGGGCGGGAGCATCACCGGGGCCCCCAGATGTGGGGAGAGGCGCAAGTCCCGCGGGCTGCTGCAGGGCGCGGCCAGCTCTGCAGCTTCCTCACGGAGAGCTGACCGTTATCGGCGGCGAGCAGTTGCTCTGGAGCTGCCTTTGGAGAACCTGCCTAGATAGGAATGAGAAGGGCGTTAGGATAGGGCCAGGGGGGATGCAGTTGCCCATCTCAGCCGAGAAATCCAACCGTGTCCTAGGCTGCATCCCCAGCAGCGAGGGCAGCGAGTGGAGGTAGGGGATTGTCCTGCTCTGCTCAGTGCTGGGACCGGCTCTGGAATCCTCCACAAAGGAGAGACTTTGACCTGCTGAAGCAGGGCCAGAGCAGGCCACAAAGATGATCAGAAGGCTGAAGTATGTCCCATGAAGAAAGGCTGAGAGAGTTGGGGGTGTTCAGCCTGGAGAAGAGAAGTTCCAGAGAGAAGTTGTGGCCTTTCAATACTTAAAGGGGGCTATAAGAAAGATGGGGCAGACATTTTCAGTAGAACCTGTTGTGACCAGACAAGAGGTGATGCTCTTTTAAATTACCTGTTGCATAGATTTAGACTAGATATAAGGAAGACATTTTTTACACTGGCCCAGGTTGCCCAGCAAAAAGCCCCATGCCTGGAAACACTGAAGGGCAAGTTGGACAGGGCTCTAAGCAGCCTGATTTAGTTGAAGATGTTTCTGGTATACAGAGGAATTGGACTAAATAACCCTTAAAGGTCTCTTCCAATCCAAAACATTATAGGATTCTCTGCATATCTTTCAAAATATTCCTTATAGTGTAAAAACAGTAAGTGAGGGAAATTGTTTTCTGCAATTAAAAAACAAAAAAAAAAGGGGGGGGAGAATAGCCAAATGAAATAATCCTTTATGATAAAAATTCCTTCAATAAAGAATTTGAAATTTTCAGGAACAGACATTTTCCACAAATCCTCTGCTGTGATTCTGCATTCAGTAAGAATGGCTTCGTGGACTGTCTTTCAGTAGCTCTAGTTGTAACAACACCACCCACATATCTTCATACCCACCTTTACATGAATCAAAGAATAAGCCTATAACAAAAGAATTGTGGAGATGAATGTTAAATTATGGAGAGACTACTCTTCCAGCAACTCTCCTCAAGGAATAGCTAATGACCTAAGGATGGCAGATCTGGTTGCACACACAGTCCTTCCACCAAAAAGCCAGTTGCTGCATTACAATGGGTGTGGGTACACACCTGCTTCCTTCTCCACCTCCAACACCCAGTGACAACACTCTGAAAACAACTTTGTACAAAGTCTGACCCTTAGCACCTCAAAATGCAGAATTGGCAATTTTATTTCTTCAGTTCAAAGTTTTATGGCAGATCCTTGTGGGTTGACTGAGTGGATAAGGTAGTAAATACGGTTAGAAGGGACCTTCCCACCAGAAACAAGCACATGCACTGGCCACCTGTAGTCAAATTCACATTGCAAGGTACTGCTGGAAGAAAAGAGTGCAGCACTAGTTTGGAACAAAGCCAAAGCAGCTTTATGCACATGCAATAAGCACAGAGAGAAAAGCAGGCACAATGATTAAACACATGAACTTGAAAGGTAATTCTGAAAAAACTCAAGAGGAATTGTAAAATATCCTGGTAAAATACCAGTTTCGTTCAATGAAATATTTTATTGCCATCAGATTTTGAAGTAGCAGTAACTTATTTGTGGCATTTTTTTTTCCCACAGTGGAATTTTAAAAAAAATCATGGCCAAATTCCCCCATTTTTTCCATTTAGAAAACTGTGGACTATTTGTTTTCATTGAAATTGGTATTCTTGGTGAACGATACAAAAGTACATTTACATTTTTATTGGCCTTCTTTAAACACACTTTAAAATACTTGAAATAAAGACTGATCCCATCTGAACTGGATCATGATATGGAAAATAACATATTTGAAAGAAGACTATTGTTTAGGGTCAGTTCCTGGCCTGCTTCAAGAACAGTGTGGCCAGCAGGACATGGGAGGTTCTTCTGCCCCTGTACTCAACACTGTTCAGGTCACACCTTGAGTGCTGTGTCCAGTTCTGGGCTCAATTCAAGAGAGATGTTGAGGTGCTGGAAGGTGTCCAGAGAAGGGCGACAAAGCTGGTGAGGGGCCTGGAGCACAAACCCTATGAGGAGAGGCTGAGGGAGCTGGGGGTGTGCAGCCTGCAGAAGAGGAGGCTCAGGGGTGACTTCATTGCTGTCCACAGCTACCTGAAGGGAGATTGTAGCCAAGTGGGGTTGGGCTCTTCTTCCAGGCAAGCAGCAATAGAACAAGGGGACACAGTCTCAAGTTGTACCAGGGGAGGTCTAGGCTGGATGTAAGGAGGAAGTTGTTGTCAGAGAGAGTGATTGGCATTGGAATGGGCTGCCCAGGGAGGTGGTGGAGGCACCGTGCCTGGAGGTGTTCAGGAAAAGCCTGGATGAGGCACTTAGTGCCATGGTCTAGTTGACTGGCTAGGGCTGGGAGATAGGTTGGACTGGATGATCTCGGAGGTCTCTTCCAACCTGGTTGATTCTATGATTCTGTTATTCTTCTCTTAAGTGGCAAAGTAATCTTTAGGATGACCTAAGATATCATGGTCTACTGAAGCTTTGGCTCTGATCTGTCAAGTAACCAACTACAAGACACCCATCATTCTGAGCCTCAGCTTCCCCTGCTGTATAAAGGTAGAACTCCATCTTTAGAAAAGCACTCTAAGGTCTGCAGATTAAGTAAACCATATGATAATTGCCATCAATCAGAGCAGCATCCAAGCAAAATGTGGCTCATCTCCCAGATTAGTATTTGGATAAACATACATAGAAACAAATAATCAGTCAAGAGAAACCTGCTTTCATCAGGGATTATATGTCATAATAAGGATATTCATTATATCTTTGGAAACATAAAAGAAAATAAAGATGAGTGGACACATATCTAACTTCTCTTAAGGAGCTGTGTCTTGCTTGTAAAGTCAACTGGCCCCTATTCCTCCTACTCAAAGGAATCTTTGATAATTCACATGTGAAATTAAAGGCATCTTATTTATTCAGTTATTTATTATTCTCTGTAAAATGAGTTAGAAATTTGTCCCTGTGAATAATGTTAGCCATAATAGTTAATTTACTCCTATTCATTGGCAGTAATAAAAATGTACAAGGGGATGCAGAAACATTATTATTTCGTGCTTGAAGTGCAATTTCATGTGGTGAGAAAAACATGCTAATATGCTGCAAAGTGCTACAGGAATTTAGTTCTCAAAGGAATGGCGGTATTAAATGTATTCTGACAAGAAGGGGCTTTGGAAGGGAAACATTTATCTTCATAAAGTCATTAAATTTACTGAGCAGCACCGCATTCTTACTGCAATCTGCTCACTCCATTAAAGGCAGAGCTGTGGAACAGTCTCTGCTGTATTAGGAGCATCTACATTTTTGAAAATGTTAATAATGGGGGAAAGAAGACTCAAGGATGGAGAAATAATATGTCCTTCTTCAAAAGAACCTTCTGCATAAAACCCCCAAACCTCAGAATTTGCCACTCAAAAAGGACAAGTTTCACTGCTTACCTCTGGAAAAGAGAGAAAACCAGCAACATGTTACAGGGGAACTTTGGCAGATAAGACTTTAAAACACTGAAATGACGACTAAAGCTTTGAAGGCATTGACAGCACACAACTGGCATAAGAGGGATGCTCAAGTTGAAAGGATGGGAAGAGCAGCTTTGCACATTTGTATCTGGCCTGGAACTACCTGCTCATGTTCAGGCTTGTGGCAATAAAATGAAAATAGGGCAAGTAGATAGCTCTTGGGATTGAAGATGCTGTTCTCAGTGTGATTTTCCATGCACTTGGTTACTTTTTTCCTCTTCATCTTGATACTTATAAGTAAAAATATCAAAGCTCTGTCTGCATTGCGGTGCTTCAGTAATATTTTGGGTGAAGTCTACCACCTCACTTGAGGCAGCCCAGTTCAAGGGCCTGCATCAAAGTCACAGCACAGTGATCACATAATTGAAGAGAAATTCCTTCCTCTAGAAGAAGCAGTAGAATTTCTCCAACCAGGAAAGCAAGGGTTATTTTTATAGAGAACTTAGCACACTAACTCCAAAGACAAAACAGCCCAAATTAGTCATGCCTTAAACCTGAAAAGTGTTGTATAGAAGGCACCAGAACCAGGACACACAGTCCCATCATAACCTCTTTACTACCCTTCAATGCATTCACGGCAGAAGAAAGCTACCTGCACTTGCTGTGATTACATCAAACATCAAGAACAGAAATCTAATTAAGTAGCAGTCCAATATGACAGTAACACTGTAAGATCATATTTCTGAACAACAGCCAGAGCCATCCACAACACCTTTACTGCAGGATTTTTATATCAATACCACAGGATGCCAAAGCTCTCCAGGAATTCATTTCAGAAACAAGTCAGTAGACCCTAACAGAACAAACCCACCTACAGTCCTAAACACAAAACAGTACAGCACACAAAAACCTACACAAGCACCTGAACCTTGCTCTCAGCAGGCTTCAACTGATCTAAAACAAAGAAAAAGCATTACTCTCAATGCCCCTGTTCACTGCAGTGGGGAATATCGTACCTCCTTTAATTGACATTGTTACCATCACATTCACAGCCTAGCAGAAGCTCAGAAACACTTTTGCCTGGCTCATGAGAGCAAAACAAGATGTTGATAGAACTAATTGACCCCATTTTCACAAAGGTTGAATGCAAAAGGTTTCAAGTGGTGCAAGTAAACTCTTCAAGCTTTTCCTCTGTGAGCAGACAATCACTACCAAGACCCAGAAGACTAGATAGTCACTGCCTTCTGGATCTAGTAGGTCTGAAGAATGGCTTTCTAATGGCTTTACACCACAAGTGCATTGGTTCTGCAGGTCAGCATTCTTCTACATTTAACAACATCTGGGTTAAAGGGCTGAACCTCCTGGCTTTGTTCTGCCTCTGAATGTGCCAGATAAATACAGCGGGTAGAAGTTAGAGAGCCTGCAGAATAATTGTACAATCACACCAATTTCTAATATATTGTAGCCAGCTGCAACCTTGATGTAACACAGAAGGGAAAAGGGGGAGAGGGGGAAGAAAACAACCTACATCAGGAAACCACAGACTTCCCTAATGGGTTACAGTGCATAATTGAGTATAAAGAATAGTTATTGCTTGAACTACAGTTGAACTGAGATTTCCAGCTTCCCTAGCAAATGTTCTGCTACTGCTGCTAAGCTATAGTAATAATTTCTAATTGTGTGGGTTTTAAGTGAAAACAGTAAGAAATGCTCTTTGATTGGTTACTGTAACTTATGCCTTCCAATGCAACCAGATCACTGGAACAAGCCCTGGAAATCGGAAGTCTTTTACGTAAACAACACTAGCAGGAGCTGAGAACTAATGAAGCAATGCTGCAGCAGCATCATGCCCATTACACAATTAGAGGGACAGCACTGGACACCGTGAGATTGTCACACACCTTGCTAATGAACCATGCTTTACACACATTTAATTAATTAATTATGGCTGAAGTCATTCACTGCTAGCCAGCAACTGTTTTATTATACACAAACCTCACCACCTTACAAATACCACTCCAGAGTGCTAATGAGCTATTAACTGGGACTGCGTGTTACCAGCAATTTTGTGGGAAATCAAGTAATAAGAGATCAAATATCAAATAAAAGAGCTTTTAATCCAAGTGAGATAATTAATTGCACCTCCTGTCTCACAGCTTTCCTAGTACTTTACAAGGAAAAAGAGCTTTCTCATCAAGTTAATTTGATCCTATTGCCAAAAAACTTTTTATCAATTACGATTGCCATTTAGCAAGTATGACAGGAATTATTATTATTTACGTAGTGGTTTCTCCTTGGGATTCCAGTATAACCCAGAGACGTCGTTCAAACACCCAGGGACACACAGTCAGTAAGCTCAAAGAGCTGATGAGATGGGTGAGGGAGGACAGAGGGAAAGGTTACATTTCTGCGTGGGAGCTAATAATACTAGCACTACTTTTCCAGATCTTGTTTGTTTCTTGCCATTCACCTGCTACTCAAAATCATGGACAATATAAGCAGAGAGAACATCCAGTGTACTCTGCCAGGACGAACAGCAGTCCTTTGCACCTAAGTCAGATCTCAAGGGCAGGCAAGGGAGGGAAGCAGGGTAAGAGCCTGCTCCTCTTGCATGAGAACTTAGTGGACTCTGCAACAGTCTGCAAACACCTTCTTGTCCTGAACTGCCCCTACACCTGCACCACTCTGTTGATCCCCATGTCCTGTTGCCTGTGCGCATTCCAGTCTGGAATAAGGCAGCATTTGTGAAGACATTTCCTTGTGCACTAGTTGCTTTCAAAAAGATGCCACTAGCAACATCTTCCAACCCAATTCTACATGTTCACAGAGTAAGAAAGAATGAACTCTGCTCTGCCTTTATTTCTCCCTTTATCATAAGGTTGACTGTAAGACAGTACAGAAGATGATCAGAATGTTTGGGGAACATTGTACAGAAGATGATGAGGACGTTTGGGGAACATTGCACAGAAGATGATGAGAACGTATGGAGAACATTGTACAGAAGATGATGAGAACGTTTGGGGAACATTGTACAGAAGATGATGAGAACGTTTGGGGAACATTGTACAGAAAATGATGAGAACGTTTGGGGAACATTGCACAGAAGATGATGAGAACGTTTGGAGAACATTGCACAGAAGATGATGAGAACATTTGGGGAACATTGCACAGAAGATGATCAGAACATTTGGGGAACATTGCACAGAAGATGATGAGAACGTTTGGAGAACATTGCACAGAAGAGGATCAGAACGTTTGGGGAACATTGCACAGAAGATGATGAGAACGTTTGGAGAACATTGCACAGAAGAGGATCAGAACGTTTGGGGAACATTGCACAGAAGATGATGAGAACGTTTGGGGAACATTGCACAGAAGATGATGAGAACATTTGGGGAACATTGCACAGAAGAGGATCAGAACGTTTGGGGAACATTGCACAGAAGAGGATCAGAACGTTTGGGGAACATTGCACAGAAGATGATGAGAACATTTGGGGAACATTGCACAGAAGATGATGAGAACGTTTGGAGAACACTGTACAGAGGATGATCAGAACATTTGGAGAGCATTAAAGCAGGCTGATTTTTTTTTTTCTTCTTTTTTTGGAGCCAGGGAAATCAACAGCTGAGAAGGCTCCAGCTCGATCTTGTAGCCTAACTAGCACTCTTCTTTGGCTTGTATATGGGTATATGCAAACATGTTATAAATCCCTGGGGCCTTGATAGAGCTTTTCTTCTAAATTTTCAGTTAAACCAAGGTTGGCCATGGCATCCATAACCCACATAACATGTCTAAAGTACTGTGATGAAAGCATTTCTCCCTGGATCCAGAATTAAGTGTTCACTATGCTTAGAAGACTTATTAATTTTTAGCTCAGTGGTTTATGCCATCATCTCTGTTATCCAATTATTTCATTTTTACATGTTTTTGATTGCCTTTAAATCTTCTGGTCTTTCAGCATTCCATGGCCCATCATTAGTTAATTCCAGCTGACTTTTATCATTTGTACTCTCCCTAATTGGTTTGTCACATTCCCATTTCCTTTTCCGTTTTTGTTTTCCTACACTGTAACTTCCTCCAATTTATTTTCCTCCTACCCAAACTATGATTTTTATTGATGCTGAGTGCAGCCCGCAGGCCAAAAATAATAGTCAGTCCAAAACCAAGTGGCCACAGTTCCTCAGTTTTTCACAGATTAATTTCAGAAAAGAGGTTCTATTTGGCTGTATTTCCTCTTCTGTATTTCTAGCTCCTGAAGAAGCTGCACATACAATAAATATTTAACAGGAAATCCCCTCCAGCTGAATTTAGGCCCCACAGCACCTCATTACCATGTCTTGGAATAGCATCCTCATTGTCACTTGCTTAATTATGCTAAGAAATAGTTGAATTGTGTGGCTGTTGGGATAGAAAGTGATTAAATTCACTTGGCAAGACTTTGGATATCTCATTATGATCCTCATTTAGCACTTCTAATTGAGTCCATTTGTAAATTTTTTTTTTTCATTTTCTAGAGTCATGATTTGGGAGAATCTTTCCAACAACAGCTAATATTTCCTTAACTTTTCCCTTCTTTAATACAAATTTCTGCCACGAAGAAGAATTGCATTAAGATTAAAAGCAATCTGTGGTCCTAGTGCACCACTAGTCCTTTTGAGTAACTGTCACCTTTACAGAAAAGGCAACTGAAACTCCCTGAAGTAGACACCTAATTTCTGATGGGGTTCCCTTTCCCATGCACTAACTCTTGCTAAGCATATTGCCCTCAATAAATGATCATAAATGACAGCTTGCTCCCAAGCAACCCCCCTGGCTCCTACTCTCTGGCAGTTTGTTGAGAGCTTGTCTCCTCATTTCAGGTGGGAGAATCACTCTGAAAATGAAGAGGAGGGTGCTGCTGGGAAGGAGAGGGTTGCTGCTTTAAGAGTTGCTATCTCCCTTACAGGAAATTCACTTCTGTGAAATAAACCAGCAGAGGAGGTAGGCATCATTTCAATCACAATTAACACGTCAGAAGATGACTCAAGTGGTGCACAAGTGGCAGATATCTGTGCAGGGGGTTAATTTTCATCATAAGAAGTCAGATGCTAAGAGATTGCTCTATTAAAATCAACACACATACAGTTTACCAGCACAGATATAGTTCTCATATTACTATTGGGAAAGCATCTTAATAACATCATAAGACAAACTCTCATAGCAATGGCTGTATGCAGTCAGAAATAGAAAGGTTGTCCACAGGCTCTGAACATGAGCCAGCAGTGCCTGAACATGAGCCAGCAGTGTGCCCAGGTGGCAAAGAGAGCCAGTGGCATCCTGGCCTGCATCAGGAATGGTGTGGTCAGCAGGAGCAGGGAGGTCATTCTGCCCCTGTACTCTGCACTGGTTAGACCACACCTTGAGTCCTGTGTTCAGTTCTGGGCCCCCCAGTTTAGGAGGGACATTGAGATGCTTGAGCATGTCCAGAGAAGGGCGAAGAGGCTGGGGAGAGGCCTTGAGCACAGCCCTACGAGGAGAGGCTGAGGGAGCTGGGATTGGTTAGCCTGGAGAAGAGGAGGCTCAGGGGAGACCTTATTGTTGTCTACAACTACCTGAGGGGTGGTTGTGGCCAGGAGGAGGTTGCTCTCTTCTCTCAGGTGGCCAGCACCAGAACAAGAGGACACAGCCTCAGGCTGCGCCAGGGGACATTTAGGCTGGAGGTGAGGAGAAAGTTCTTCACTGAGAGAGTCATTGGACACTGGAATGGGCTGCCCGGGGAGGTGGTGGAGTCGCCGTCCCTGGAGCTGTTCAAGGCAGGATTGGACGTGGCACTTGGTGCCATGGTCTAGCCTTGAGCTCTGTGGTAAAGGGTTGGACTTGATGATCTATGAGGTCTCTTCCAGCCTTGGTGATACTGTGATACAGGCTCAAATTTATGTGAAACTTTACATGAAAAGACACCATTTTGGATAATGTCTGTGCTAAGTGAGTCCTGTCTCAGTGCAGCAACACTGCTGAAAGTCTCTTCCTCGCAATGAGGTATAAACAACACAGCTACAACCTCTGAAGTTAACTGTGGTTAAAGAATAAAAGACTTTGAGTTGCAGGAAGAAGGACTAGGTACACTAGGACTTCTCCCACAGCAACAAAACTAAAGAAATAGTTCTACAAACATTCTTAACCAATAGCCAGAGCTCAACAGTGGTTGCTAGATCTTTTTGTGGAGATGCAGGCAAATGAAGGAAAGCACTTCAAGAAACCCTGCAGCAATTCTGCTGTAAGAATAACAGAAACAAGTAATAAGAAATCGTTAGATGCCTCAGCACCCAACAAGGCATGCATATAACAGATCTGTTCTGAATGGGAAAAGGTTATGTGACTTTGCTGAAGCTTACATGAAAAGGCCAATATGACCTGAGACAAAGACCTTTAATGAAACCCTTGTCCACACACAGTGCCAATGAAGACATGCACTCTGACTTTGCATAGCACCACTTCTTTTAGTCCACTGCAATACTTGGCATGCAAAACTGGCCAACTGCTCCCTCCCAGGCCTCATCCATATAGCAAAGGTACTTCATTTTCAAAACCTGAGCAATTTTTTTCTTTCTTACCCCTGTAGAATTCCTTTTTTAAAGTATCTCCTATGCACATGGTCCCCTTTTCAAGAAAGACAGACATTTTAGCTCTCTCTTTTTGTATATGTGAACTTCTCCTAGATGAGGTTCTGACTGTTTACTTTTACCACAATGACTGCCACCAAAAAGTTTCTCTCTAAGAGCTCTAAAAGTTGCATAGCAGTGTTCTAAAAATCTCCTGGAGAAGAGGAGGCTCAGGGATGATCTTATTACTGTCTACAACTACCTGAAGGGGCATTGTAGCCAGGTGGGGGGTGGCCTCTTCTCCCAGGCAACCAGCAATAGAACAAGGGGACACAGTCTCAAGTTGTGCCAGGGTAGGTATAGGCTGGATATTAGGAAGAAGTTCTTCACAGAGAGAGTGATTGGCATTGGAATGGGCTGCCCAGGGAGGTGGTGGAGTCACCGTCCCTGGGGGTCTTCAAGAAAAGACTGGATGAGGCACTTGGTGCCATGGTCTAGTTGATGGGTTAGGGCAGGGTGATAGGTTGGACTGGATGATCTTGGAGGTCTCTTCCAACCTGGTTGATTCTATGATTCTATGATTCCTTAGCTACTCCAAAGCCCAGATTTTGTTAACTGGTAGTCTCACCTCATTTTGTGAGCTATCAAGTGTTTGTACATATAATCATCTCTTCTACCAGGTCTTTAAAGTCTATTCAGAGAAACAAAGGGGGAAAAGAGAAGTGGCAGAGAAAAAGCCTCAAGGCCACCATCAGCCCAAGGATTTGTGGTTCTCCTGAGTGCATTTTTTTAGTGTCTTTGTTCAAGCTGGTACAGGAGATTGACTTTTAAGGTTGATGGTATTGATCTAATTCACAGCCCTATACTCATTTATCATGATTCTTTAATCAATAGCCTAGCTACTTAAGATACTAGGAGTTCAGGTCCTTATTTATCTAGATGACATTTTGATAGCACCTATCTCCTCAGGGGCTCTTGTCTTTTAGGTCAGCACTTCATTTCACCTCATCTTTCCCCAAGGTGTGCAAGCAGTGGGAAGACATTAATGTCACTCGCCTTAGTGCATGTTTGGGTGTGGCAAAACCACATTTTGGACTTCTCAACAGTTTTATTGTTGTAAAGGCAAACAGGTAAGATGCTGAGCTGGTGAAAGGTGACATCCTTTACCCAGAGCCACAGTAATTTTCACCACCCAGAGCAATCTCCTTCACATTCCACATAGGCCCCTTTATTTCTGACACAAAAGGAGCTCTTGAAGCTTAACCAAAACAAGGTCCCCAGCCTCACTGTTTCATCTCTTCACTTTTTTCTGTCTTAGCATCAAGAGAGGGTTTCCTGTCAGGCTCTTCAATTACAGCTTTAGTTCTCCAGAAAGAAACACTTGTCATGGCAGGCCTGGATAGGCCAAAATAGGCTTATACATGTCCTGGCTTGCCCAGACATGTTTTTCTGCTCTCCCTCCTTCTGCTGTCGGGAGAAGCACCTGCGAGAAAGAGGACAAAGAACCTGGAGCCACTGAGTCCAAGGCCTCTGTCTTGCCCAGATATGTTCCCCTGCTCCCCCTCCTCCTGTGCTGAGGAAAGCAACTGCAGGAAATAAAAGCAAAAGCCCTGGCATCACCTAACATGGTGTGATGGTTTGGGTGTTCCCCACCCCCCACACACTTTAGAAGTCACCCAGACTAGACTCAGCCAGCTCTGGGAATATGAATGAAGCTTTTTATTTACAGCAGCACAATATACAAGCAGATATTTACAGTATATACAGTTATAGACAGAGATAGACAAGGTAAAAGGTAATACAGAAACACAACTCCCCTCCCAGAAACCTGAGTCCCCAGGAGGGGCTCTCAACCACCCCTGCACCTTCCCCCTGCCCCTCTCAACCTTACCCCAGTCCTAAGGAAGAATGGAGGTTCAGCCAAGACGTTAAGAAGCAAAAGTGGGTTAGGCCAAATGGAAGGTGAGGTTAGGGAGATGCAGCTCAGTCAGCAGCCCAAGGCAGAGTGAGTGAAAATGGTGAGAGTGTTATCTAATGTTTTCATTTCTTCTTCCCAAACTCCTTAGTGAGACTTCTGAGGGAAGCAGACATCACCACTGTTTTCCTTTCACAGCCTATGATCTAGTTCTTCTCACCAAAACATTCTACCCTGCTTCAAACTAGCACACATGGTCAAGCTTGGAGAAGTGCCATTCTGGTTGGCTACTCTGTGTCCAAAGGCACGTTAGTCTTGGGCTGGTATTGGCCAATGCAGTCGTGCTTGCTTGCTGCTTGCAAGTGCCTGCTGCCATTGCTCACTGCCTCAGTGCATCCTGAACTGCCTGCAAAGTCCACTGCTTCGGCTTTACCAGGAACAGGCTCTAAATGTCTCCATACAATCAGCCTGCATAGCCAGTGTGACGACGTGCTGAGACTGCTGGGTCTTCACACTGTGAAATGACCTGCCTCAGACTTTGAGGTGTCAATGAGTTGTATGCTGCTGTGCAGCCCTGCATCCTCAGCTAGTGTGAAATCAGGGAAGCTACTTCAGTTTCACAGCTGAACATCTGGTCCCTGCAAATGGACTTTGCATTCCAGGAGCTGAAAGAAATTCAGCTACTGTATTATGCAAGATAAATAACACAAGGGATAGAAGCTTGAGCCTTGAAACTGAATGTGGTTGCACCAAGAACTCACTCAAAATCTGCCTGTCTCAAAACTGAATTCAAGCATTCAGTGTTTTGCATGTCTCACACTAACCAAGACATAAATACCCTGCAATTTTTTCCACAGCTCAGCCCAACCTTACCATCTGCTATCCAAGCAAATCTGACTGATTTCTTACAGACCAGTTCAACATTTACTGGTCTCGAATCTTTTCCAAGACCAATTGGTAACAGAACAGCTTCCTCCCAAAAAACCCAAGATCCACAAACTTCCAGGAAAAAAAGAAAATGCTGTAAGCTGCAGCAGGAGGTTTCTGGAGGAAAGGTAAGAGTCCAGAGACAAGTTTTTTTCATAACTATAAAAAATCTATTTCTAACTTTTTGCTATGGTTTACAAGAAATTACTGCTCTACAAAAGAACTCCAACATGCCTACAGCTTGCTTTGACTGGATCATCATCAAGCAATTATAAAAGTCTACAAATGCAAATGCATACAGAAGGACAAACATTATTTCAGTGGTGCCACTGTCATACTGAGCCTGCTTTGTTTCAAAGTAGTTCTCCCTGCTGCAAAGAGACTTCTCAGGATGCCCAGTGATACTGCACTCTGGGGCTGCAGGATCCTCTCCTTTTCTCCTGCTGCAGACCTACCTTCTCACTAGACTATGGTGACAGTGCAGAGTTAATGCCTGCATGGCTCCTACTGCCTTTTCAGGATGTCACCACATTGGCTCCATGCCACCACAAGGCTCACTCAGTAAAAAGTTTCCACCTTGTTCCTCTGTCACTGTGAAGCCTTCCTATGCCATAAAGCTGCTTGTTCCATCTCACTGTTAATTATAATCCCTTCTCACAGCACTAGATGGCTGGGGATTATCTTCACCAAGGTCTGTGAAGTTACAGCACAGTCATCCTGCATCCAGTCCTCAAGTAACTATGAATTTCAAGTTATTGCAACTGAAAAAAATACATCTTTTCTACTGCTTTAGAAAGAAGAGCAAATTTAGTCAATTCCCACCAAGAGACTTTGCCTAAGCCCACTGTAACACTGTGAATGAAATTTACCCCTGTACATAAGGTCTTCACATTCACTTCTACATTTAAAATAGGTTTATCCAGGAGAGAAGTGGTGCTTGAACTTTCTTCTGAGCTTCCCTGTACAGAGGGATGAATTTCACCAGACTATTTACCCAAAGACATTGCCTCCCAAATCAGTATAACAGCTACAGCTGCCTTTGACTTGCAAAGAAGTGTTGTCTTTAAGAAGGTCTGCTGCAGCTTGTATCTCAAAGGCAGAATAAGTAATGTGGGGTGACAGATGCTTTCCTAGTCGCTTTTGCATTGTAGAATTTACACAGCACAGACATAAATATAACTATTACACATGCAAGGAAGACTTTATTTACACATTTCCTTCTTGTCATATTTAATTCACACACGCACACACTCAGTCTGCTACGTTCCAACTTGGCCAAATCCTTGTTCACCAAACTATCTTCCCTCAGCACTGCAACATCCTAAGGGCACACAACTGAGAGAGGAGGGAAAGCCTATTAAGTGATGAGGATGCAGTGTTTCTAAGAATTAAAATGTGTGCTGGGTGTTTGGGGAAGAATGAAAAACATTCAAGAACTGCATTGAAGTGTGTGGAATAATTTTAAAATATTAAATCAAGGCCTTAATTACTATGTCTCTAATCTCATACAGTCACACTTCACTTTGAGGCAATTTGTGATTAAATAATAATACTTTAAGGCAAATAACAACACTTGGCACTTTTATAGTGCCTTTTGCCTAATTAGTTTGGGATTAGTTCCTTTGCATTGGGTATGGGGCTTTGAAGATATAAAGTGCTAAGTATCATTATGACCTGAGGATCTCAAAGCATTTTACCCATACACATTAATTAAGCCTCAGAGCTCTCCTATGAGGTAGGTAAGTGTCTTTGTATCCCTCTGTGTTTGGCAGGCCCAAATGGAGAGAGGATTGGCCAGTGTTTTCAAACTTGCAGACACATTCTTCAAGCACTTCTCTGCACAAGCTACATTCCTGGACTAGGCACTCCCACCTGCCCTGAACCAGAAGGGTATCTGTACCCGCATTTAACTCTAAGGCTCTTCTATCAGAAAGCTCTGCAGAAAAATCAGATTATTACTTAGAAAAGATGTTGTAAGAGTGCATTCCCACCTGCAAGAACCCCAGTGAGAAAGATACCCTCATTTTCTTGGTCAAAGTCTTACAGACATGAGGAATGAAACAAGTATTCCAACAACTTAAATCTAAGGATTTGTGTGGTGGAGTCAGATACAAAATCATATCCCCTGTTTCAGCTTATATAGCCTTTGGGCCTTCTCCAGAAACACAAGTTTCTCTTCTTTGCTTTGTTTCCTCCAAACACCAAAGTCAGAGGCAGCTCATAGGGAACTCAGAGGCACTCCCTGGAAGAACTCAGAGGGATCATGGGCTGTTACCAAAGCAAAGAAAGGAAACTTTCTCCCTTTTAGTTCCTCCGCTATGAAAACATACATCAGCAACAAGAAGCTACAAAATCTTCATTCCATGTATAATTAATATTGTACCTGAAGCAGTCACCTGGTATGAAAGGATTTCAACTTACTTTGATAATTAAGGGTATTTAGTGTCCTTTAAATAAAAAGTTTTAAAAAGAGGGAATCCACAATCTGCCTGAATGTTCTTAGTTCAACAGAGTCTTTGAGTTGACAGCTAATAATTAATTAACAATGAATGGTGTCTTTCAGTCTGTCACTGTGATTGACACTATCATCTTCTGAAAAGTGAAAGATTTGTTAATGTGGCAGACTACAGTCTGGGAAACATTAAAGCTTCACAATTCCCACTGCTTTCAGCTGAACGCTTGACATGACAGGTTAGCTCACTGGGAAAGACGAGGAAGAGGTGAAGAGACCAGCAGCAACCTCTGCTGGTGGACACACGGCTTCCCCTCCAAGCAGCAGGTTCGCTGCAGACAGACGGGAGAAATTAGAGATAAAAAGACCTGACTGGCTCTGAAAATCCAGATTGCTGCAGGCTGGGTCAGTAGCTGGCAAGCAGTGAATTGCACACCCACACTGTGCTGACGGCCCTTCCTGGGGCTGGGTGGACCCTGGCAGACCTCACTAGAAGGGATGCTGTGATCACCTCTACCAGAATGACTCCGCTCAGCAGTGCAACTGCTGGTTTATCCTTGCATATTCACCAAACATGGAACAGCTGTCTGAGACAGTTGGTAACTGGGAGCTCATTTTCAATTATACATATTTGTTGACTATTTTAAATCCCATTTTTACAGGCACTGCCAAAAACTATGAAATACGTGTTCTAATTTAAAACAATTGGCCTAATTAAATTAATCAAGCAGCAGAGAGATACTTCATTCTATTAAACACAAAGTCCTGCCATCTAACCTACACAGAGTCGCTACTCTCTACCATGGATACAATTTCTCATCACCCTTCTCCTCCAACTGACCCTTGGCTCTCCTTCAGCTTAACTCTCAATGACAGCAACTTCTATGCTGATGAGCCATGTGTAGTCATGGCTGCCCATCTCTCTGGTCTCACATCTGCAGCTCTGGCTTGATTTTTTTGCTGCAAAGCGTTTGTTCTACAGCTCCCCTTATTAGTATTACCCACTTCCTCCGCCTCATTCCCATTTCATGTCTGTCAGCTTTTCACAACTCAATTACATTGTGTCTAGTATATAGGAAAACCTTTTGTTTCATTTCATCCCCTTCCTCATTGCCTTCCTGTCTCTCTTCCATTAATAAGGTCTCTTGCTTTTTCACACTTAACAAGGTCTGATTCTTCTAAGCCCCCATCTTGGATCACCTCCATTTATTCCACTTTAGCTCAGCTCATAGAGGAAAGCAGCTTCAGTAGAACTGTGGCAATCAGAATTACTTCCTCTATCAGTTTTTCTGGCAAAGTTTACTTTTCCTGATAAAAATAAACTCGCTTCCTCAACTCATTCTGCTTCCTGTTGTTTACACACACAAGTTTTTGCCAACTCTCTACCAAGAGAAAAAAGGACACAAGACTTGGAGACATTTGCATGTCTGTCTTTTCCTTCCTCCTTTTTTTCTCCTCCTTCCTCATCAGACAGAAACTACTTGGTTTCTGCCAACTCCTTTAGTTATCCAGGTCTTCTCATCCTCAATCCACTCTTTTCTTCTGCACCTTCACACACCCAGTATTACCATATTCAGTGTCTCCCATCTCAGAGTCTCCACACTGACTCCTCTTACATCTCCATCTGTTGATCCATTCCCTACTTCAGTCTTCACATCTCCATCTTGCTGATTCTATCTGTATAACGGTAGGGGGTGGGGTTCTTTGCTTTTTAACACATGAACCAGTCAATCCTTTTGTCACATCAACATGCTTCTTTTGCCCTTCCCAATACAATATTGCCCAAGTACCATCCATTCCCAAATCATGGTGCAAATACCTTTTTTTTTTTTCCCAAAGCTCATGTTGCTGTTTTCCCTCTTCCCTCTTCCATTCTCTATTATTTATGGGTTGCTTGCCTTGAGTTTGGGGCTGTTCATGATTTACTGATACATCCCATTTCCTCTCATCTGCTCCCAAGATGTCAGTTCTTGCCTCCAATCAGGGCTTGGCACCAAACTTCTCCATTTGCTACTTTTTAAAATTAGAAGTCTCTTGCTTTCTTCTCTGCCTCCCATGATGTCCCCTCACACAGGAAACAACCTAAAAATTAATTCATCCTGGTTTTCAAAAAGTCTCCTTTCCATAAATCTCTACAAAGAAACTGACAATCATAGAACATTTTCTGCAGAGATCTCTTCACCTAAAATACTGTTTCCTAATACTATTTACACTGTTGCCTACCAGGAATGGCCAGAATTCCCAAGTGGATCTTCTAGCTGCTGTAGAAATATAAATACTAAATAACAGAAAGAACTTGGAACCAGAGTAGGCAAAGTACACACAATTTATACTCCTTGCAGCAAAAACTCTAGAGAGCACCTGCAACTAAACTAACAGTCCCACATCCCTAGCAGGCTTACATGCTAGTATTGATGATGGAGGCTCAAACTCTATACTCCAGCTTACCCGTTTCCTTCAGGTGCTGTTTTCCTTCTTATTTTAAAGAAAGAACTTCAGGGGAGAGAAGGGGGAAGCATTACAAGACATCCCTTCCAATCTGCAGTCTCTCTGAAGATGAAACTTGGGGAGCCTCGATTAAGTATGCTAAAACCACTGTAAGGTAACAGATGCACAAGAGTACAACTCGACTTCTGTGGGACTCCTGCAAGCACAGTCTGCTTAGTAAAGGCCTTAATTAACAACTTTGCAAAGGACAATGAGATTATAACAATTATTCACTGCGGGCAGCCTGGTTTTTCCTCCTCCAGTCTCCAGCATTTGCTTTAGCCTGCATTCCAGATAAATATTTTATTCTGTGCAGGCAGAAGGTTCATTATGTAAGTGACAAAGAGAAAGCATCAATTGCTACGTACACAGATCCTAATGCACCTGGTTAATGTCGTTATAATATGTCACTGCAAACATCTTGTCAGCATTTTGTAATTAAAAAAGAAAAGCTACTGCAATAATAAAGGCAATGCATTTAACAGAGATGAACATCACATGTAAGATGATCTTTCAAAGAAAAAAACAGACATTACCAAAGTAAAGCCTTGATAACCTTGCCCTACATACTTCAGTACCCTTGAATGCTCTTTGGCCCAGTAAGTACCCTTTTCCTTTCTACAACAGCACTATTCAGATAAGTAACACTGACCAATCGACGGGGCTGCAGCGTTTTTCAAAGGACAAAAAGCATTTCTTTCCCATTGAGTCAGCAGGGTATTTATTTCCTAGTAACAAAGGGGCTTCTGAACTGCTGAGAGATTTGTCAAAACGGAATCACAAGTGATACATTAAACAACCAGAGGGGAGAACTTATTATTAGGCATTCAAAGAGAAAGCTGCAAGTTTACAAATAAGAATAGGATGTGTACTTGACTCTGTAAATTCTCAGTTAATGAGGAATCAAACATGAAAGGCAAACATTTAATCTAGAGTCAATTTAGTCGTTTAAATTGCAGCACTCACAAACCTTCTGTCTTACATTTCATAACACAGAGTAAAGGGCAACTAGCAGGGCATAAACACGTGCCCACTCATTGCTCTGGAATATGCTGCTGTTAGTTAAATATGAATTAACAAACCACCAGAAGGAACTTTGGGTTAAGAAAATGCCAGCTCCCCTCTTTGCTATCTAGCCATAATAAAAGGCAGGCCACTGAACTGGCCTCAGTGGTTCCCAGGGCAAGACAACACCTTTTCTTTTTCCAAGAACATGCCCTGCTGACAAGACTGTAAACTCTCACTGCCTTCCTCTGGCACAATTGAGTACTGGGTGGTTAATTACTAACGCTCAAGGGCCATGGCACACTTTAAAGACACTGAAGTTTAAGATTTAAGACAGAAAGAGGGGAAAGTGGTTTTACCCACAGACCAACAACCACATTAAATCTGGCTGTCCTATACCTCAGAATTCAGCTGCAAAAAAGGAAAGGAGAGAGTAACATCTGCTTTCTCCATCAGCCTGAATGTGGCAAGGGACAACATTCTGCAGCAAAGACATACGTTGGTCTGACACCAATGCCTTCACACTGCCACAGCTCCTGAAAAATAGCACTAAGATTTGCTCATTCTTCAGTTTTTCTCACTAGCTAAACTAAGTGCCTCCCTGCTCAGCCAGCCCTCTATCCAGAGTCCACTGGGAGGCATTTAACTCTCCCTGCACATCCTGAAGCCCCTGGTGTCTAGTCACAGCAGAGCATTTCACCTCAAGAGCCAGGCATCTCACTGCTCAGTGTTTGCTCTCTACTAATGGTTTTGATGTTTCATACATACAGCATAGGACTGGAAAAGACTTCCTGGGTCAACAAGCTTTAAAAATGACAGTAGTGGAAGGCGCCCCAGAAGGCCATTTAGTTCATCCTTCTATCCATAGTGAGATCAACTGTAAATATAGTATTTGGTCTTGAAGATCTCCACTGATGCAGACATCACAACCTCCTGGACAGACTCCAGGTTTTGCTGTCCTTTACATCAGTAAGGTTTGTTGTTTCATTTGGGGTATTCTTTTCCTTAAAATCTAGCTTCAATGCCTTGCCTTGAATTAAAGCCATTGCTTCGTGCCCTGTATTCACAGACATAAGCAGAAAATCATACACCTGGCTTCTTCTAGATTTCACCAGTTAATCTGTAACACTCTGAGAGGAGTGGGCTTGTTTGGGTTTTTTTGGTTGTTTTTTTTTAAGGAATTAGAACTCTTCCTTGTTTTCAAAACAAGTACTACATAGCACGAGAACATTATGAAGAACTGAATGGTTTGTGAAAGATTTCTGCAGAGAGTTTTATGGAGGAGAAACACAAAGGTGATTCAAACTTTGTATTTATATTTGCTTTTCACCTCACTAAGGTGAGGTGTTCAAGGAAAGACTGGATGAGGCACAGTTTAGGAGGGACATTGAGATGCTTGAGCGTGTCCAGAGAAGGGCAACGAGGCTGGGGAGAGGCCTTGAGCACAGCCCTACGAGGAGAGGCTGAGGGAGCTGGGATTGGTTAGCCTGGAGAAGAGGAGGCTCAGGGGAGACCTCCTTGCTGTCTACAACTACCTGAGGGGAGGTTGTAGCCAGGAGGAGGTTGCTCTCTTCTCTCAGGTGGCCAGCACCAGAACGAGAGGACACAGCCTCAAGCTACGCCAGGGGAAATTTAGGCTGGAGGTGAGGAGAAAGTTCTTCCCTGAGAGAGTCATTGGACACTGGAATGGGCTGCCCGGGGAGGTGGTGGAGTCGCCGTCCCTGGGGCTGTTCAAGGCAGGATTGGACGTGGCACTTGGTGCCATGGTCTAGCCTTGAGCTCTGTGGTAAAGGGTTGGACTTGCTGATCTGTGAGGTCTCTTCCAACCTTGGTGATACTGTGATACTGTGATGCTTAGTGCCATGGTCTGGTTGATTGGATAGAGCTGGGTGCTAGGTTGGACTGGATGATCTTGGAGGTCTCTTCCAACCTGATTGATTCTATGATTCTATACATAATGATGTTAAAGATACCCAAATGCCTAACTATGGTAAAGGGGCATGCATAGCTTTGAGATGAAGAGGATGGCTAGCAATAACCCAACTCTTATGGCTCTTTATTTGAACTGCTACTTTTATTCAGCATTAAAAAGAGACTCACTCCATATTTCAGAATTTCAATCTCTATGGTTGAACTAGGTCCTGGATTATCATGCACTACCACAATTATCCTGCAGGCAGCAAAATATAACCTGCCCTCTCCTTTCCTGTTCGTGTCTCATGTACATCCACACACATAGCATTCACCTCTAATTTAGTATCCTCCAGCACAAGCAGTTATTCACCCATTACCGAAATCAAGGCTGATGCTGAATAAAACTGAGAAAAGAATTAGTACTGGAACTTGAGAATTGGTCTATGCTGTGAACAAGTATTGAATAATGGGAGCAATATAATGTTATTTAGTGCAACTTGCCCATGGCTAGAACAGCTGGACAGTCACTGTTATGTGCATCTTTTCAGTGGTTTGTCATTTTATAAGAGTTTTGATAAGAACATACAGAACATTTCAACTCACCAAAGATTCCTCTAATAAAGTACTGGAAGTTGAAAACATAGCCCTGCTAGAAAGTCCCTCTGTCCTAGGTGTTTTACTTGCTCCAGTGTCATTTTCTATAAGGAACACTTGGGGTTGTTTGGGGTTTTTTGTTGTTTGGAGGTTTTTTGGTTTGGTTTGTGTGAGTTTTTTTTTTAGGTCTAACATGTCTCCATAGCAGCAGAAAGTTAATCTTTAATTGATGAATGCACAAGCTTAGACAAACCACTAACACACTATTCAGCATGTCAGGCTTACAAAGGAAGTTCTGGTTCTATCAGGTTTCCACACCACATACAGCTGCAACATTGGCTTATATTACTAATCACTTGCAGTATTTGCGTCTTGGGTTGTAACAGATGGTGTTTGTGAGGCATGCAAAAGCTTCAGATAGCCAAATGGTACAGCAGTTGAGATAAGGAAAAAAATCCTCAAAACAAAATACCCATCCCTACTGTGGAGGCTGGAATGTGAGCAGTGTTTAAATTATTCCTAGTCTTTACAAGCACAGTGGATTTACAGACTCTTAACCCTAAATAAGGCTAGATTCAATCTTTCATATTTCATTACCCCAGTAAATCCACACAATGCCAGCTAATAGACACGAAGCACAGCAACACGAGACAAACCACAACACAGGCAAGTTATATTCCTGATACTTTGGGAGGCCTGGGCTCCAGCTTACAACAGTAAACTCAGGTATAGCTCAGAGGTGTTTTGGTAACATCTCAGTTCTGATAGCAAGAAGTCATATTCCATATGCTAGGGCACTTGAAAGTTCAGCATGACGAACCATTAACTCAACCTGTAGAAACGTGCTCTACAGTGACCCAATAAGCTGTAATTCTCAATGTTGAGCCTTTGGTATGTAATTTTTAGAGGACTTCCATGAGCCTCCACCTCTGGGAAATCATTTTCAGCCATGAGCTGTTTTGCCTGCCTACTGACCTGGCTTAATAGACACAGAATGGCTGAAGAACACAATGGACATCTTCATAGCAGCACTCAGCTCACTGACATCTCAGGAGATCTCTCAGCATTTTCACATCTTTTAATAAAGAAAGATGCTAGAGCCCAGGGCAGCTTCCAGCTAAGACAACCATCTTGAGATGAAAAAACAGAGACAACAGATCTAATTTCTGTCAGTAGTAGGTCTTTCTAATAGCATTCTTGAATAATTTAGTAATAAAATTATATCTGTTTGTTCATTGCCTTTGTTTAAGCAGTTTAAATATAGCGTGGGCATTAGATGGAGGGAAAAGCATACTTCATGTATAGAAATTGTAGCTGATATTGCATTTAACAACAAAATAGTCCCTCCCCAATTTCTACTGTTCATTCTTTATCTTCCTTATATATAAAAATGTACAAACAAGACAAAGATTAGTTTTTCTTCATTCAATGAAAGGATGCCTCTAGAAAACAGCTTGGAAGAAAGTCTTCTTTTACAGATAAAACTTTCAGAAGATGCTCTGACCACTGCTAGATACCATTATGCAGAGCTGACTCCAATTGTATTGCACACAGCTGGATTCACTTATTTCTCTGTTTCTAGGGGATTGTTAGCACAGAAAAAAACAACCTGCATTGCCTTCAAGTCTCTTTCAACATACAGGCTTCAGATTCTCTCACTTCTGGCTAGTGACTTAATTTTAGGGTGATATGCTGCCTTTGCTTTTAAAGCTGCCTAGTTTTGCTTAAATGATGATAATATTTAAGAACAATGCCAGTCTGAACGGCCTTTACTACAGGTTTATGTGACCTTGACATGCAGCAGCACTGACATTTATTACCAGTAATACTCGGATGATAGTCCTGATGTCTCACAATCAAATTTGGAACCACTGAACAGAAGATTTTACTGTTGCTCTTCTAGGAAGAAGGACTGGTTCTGTAGAGCGACACCCAAGAACATCACTGCAGAATCTCATTACTGCAGAACACAAAGCACAGAAAATTAATACAGCATTAAACTAAAGAAAAGTGTCCTTGACTGCCCAGTCACTTCAGAAAGTGCAGAGATGGAAGTGGAACACACCACTCACAAAGGATTTGTGGACACTCTACAAAACATATCTGGTCACACCTTTCTGCAGTAGCAAAACTACAGTCACCTGTTGAGATAATCACTGCTTTCCTTTGTTCCTCAACATACCAGGTCCACAAAGAAATCAATAATCTGATGTTTCTCTGAGTTCCTTCAAGGGGCTTGATCCTGAAAGCGGTGTGTTCTCAGGTCTTCACCCAGAGAGGCCAGAAGAGAGTTGAGATCGTAGAATCATAGAATCAACCAGGTTGGAAGGGACCTCCAAGATCATCCAGTCCAACCTAGCACCCAGCCCTGTCCAATCAACTAGACCATGGCACTAAGTGCCCCATCCAGTCTTTTCTTGAACACCCCCAGGGATGGTGACTCCACCACCTACCTGGGCAGCCCATGAGCATCAGCACTGCACACCACAGGCACATGAGGTAGCTTTGTTTGCTTTTTCTGTACCATAAAACTGTGAGGAAGTCAATGAAAGCTGTGGGGTGGGAGGAAGGCTCAGTCCACCATGATTTCTTTAAACTCTCACCAAAATTATGGCATCTTAGAAGGATTTATTTGCTTCCCCTCATTGCACAATACAGCCATGGACAGAACACACAGAGAGGCCAGTGTCAGTGCTAACTGCTACCACAGCAACCTTCATTGCATTTATTTCATTGCCAATTCTCATATCTAGCTCCTTCCCAATCTCTTTTATTCCACAACAATCAGAATACTTCATAGAATCATAGAAACATAGAATCAACCAGGTTGGAAGAGACCTCCAAGATCATCCAGTCCAACCTATCCTCCAGCCTTATCCAGTCTACTAGACCATGGCACTGAGTGCCTCATCCAGGCTTTTTTTGAAGACCTCCAGGGACAGTGCCTCCACCACCTCCCTGGGCAGCCCATTCCAATGCCAATCACTCTCTCTGCCAACAACTTCCTCCTAACACCCAGCCTATACTTTCCCCGGCACAACTTGAGACTGTGTCCCCTTGTTCTATTGTTGGTTGCCTGGGAGAAGAGGCCACCCCCCACCTGGCTACAATGTCCCTTCACGTAGTTGTAGGCATCAATGAGGTCTGCCCTGAGCCTTCTCTTCTCCAGGCTAAACAGTGTTTGATCAGGCACTATCTGTCTTTTATCTTCTGCTGATACCACCACTAACTAAGCAAACATATCAAACTTGTGTTGAAAATCTCTCTTCTTATGGAGCTGAATATGGAACTATACTTCTGCTGGAGGAATACACCAGAGATTGAGCTTGAGCTTATTGACACTAAAAGGAGAGGGTCTGAACTGGACACTTTCCCACATGGCAGCCATCTTGTAGTAGCACCTCACCACTAGAGAAGTAAAATCACATCCTGCAGTAACATGAACTACATTTTCAGTATTGTTAGTCAAAATTGGGGGTCACTTGGTTTCCGTTAATGATTTTTAAAAGGAGTTTCTCAAAGAGGCAATCAATCCTGCTAAAGTACATGAGCATAAACTACATCACAGCTTCACAAACTCACTGCAAAAATAGAAAAAGTAATATATGCACTAGAGTCATTAAAATGCATGTGCATTTGTGTGCTAGCTCTCTTTCTTCACCCCCTTTCCTTCCCAGCTTGATAACTATATTGTTGATAGGAATAAAATATCAGCCTTTACTTGTACACATACCCGAGATCTTGTAAGTCATTACAACGTGTTTTTGAGATTTGCCACTTCACTGCTCTATAAAAAGCTTCCTGAAAAAGTATTAACAGATGGCCTCTTACTCTCTGAGACTGTTCGCAATAAACCAGATGGCAACCTGAAAGAGAAAATCCAACTTACATTTTCAAAACTGAAAGAAATGTGACAATATCCTCACAATAAATATACAGCATGAAGGTAGCAATAAATGATCCATTTGAAGCAAACTGGCTTGCTTTATTTAAGCAGTGAATCCAGCCCTCTTTTTATAACATATTGCAGAATGCTTCATATCCAACTCTGGAAGTAATTTCTGATGCAAGCAGAAAGTTTGCTTCAAATGAGCAACAGATTTATGAGAAGCAAGGTTATTTGAAGGAGTGAAAAAAATGGGCCAATAGCCTTGGGGATTAAGACTTTTTATGCTGGATCCCTAGTATCTGGTTTGTGTCTGAGAGCCAGTCAGTAGGTTGCAGCATTTTTGTTATTTACATTAAGAAGTATAAAACCAAACTTGCCAGTCAGGCTCTTGTTAGAGGAAGATCCTGTTCCAGACACTGCTCTCAAGCTTCCTGATTCATGTGCTGAACAGCAGCCTAGCTCAGCTCACAGGCACATGAGAGCTCTGCTAAATACAATTAACCGTTCTCAGTGTTACTAGCTGCTCTTTTGGGCAGGGACTATCACTTAGATGAATCTGGATATCCTTCAGATAAAGAGAGTAATCCCTACCCCACAACGAGTACCACTAAAACACAAGGACCACTGATGGGATTAGAGATGCCTTCCAGCACCCGTGAGCAAAGCTAAGAAGTCATGCATGCCAGGGCATCTTTTTTGGGTAAAGCTTGGAGGTGTCACTGCAGTTTCAGTAACATTCATCTAAGTTGTGATCATAGAGAGACCTCCAAGATCATCCAGTTCAACCTAGCACCCAGCCCTATCCAATCAATCAGACCATGGCACTAAGTGCCTCATCCAGTCTTTTCTTGAACACCTCCAGGGACAGCAACTCCACCACCTCCCTGGGCAGCCCATTCTAATGCCAATCACTCTCTCTGTGAAGAACGTCAAACATGCAGCCTAGACCTCCCCTGACACAACTTGAGACTGTGTCCCCTTGTTCTGTTGCTGGTTGCCTGGCAGCAGAGCCAAACCCCACCTGGCTATGACCTCCCTTCAGGGAGCTGTAGACAGCAATGAGCTCTGCCTTGAGCCTCCTCTTCTGCAGGCTGCACACCCCCAGCTCCCTCAGCCTCTCCTCATAGGATTTGTGCTCCAGGCCCCTCACCAGCTTTGTCGCCCTCCTGTGGACAAGTTCCAGTACTGCAACATCTCTCTTGAACTGAGGGACCCAGAACTGAACACAGTACTTAAGGTGTGGCCTGACCAGTGCTGAGTACAGGGGAAGAATAACCTCCCTTATCCTGCTGGCCACACTCTTCCTGATCTAGGCCAGGATGCCATTGGCTCTCCTGGCCACCTGGGCACTCTGCTGACTCATGTTCAGCTACTATCTACAAGTACCCCCAGGTCCCTTTCTTCCTGGCTGCTCTTCAGCCACTCTGTCCCCAGCCTGTAGCACTGCTTGGGGTTGTTGTGGATCCTGTTCCTAAATGGCAAAGCTCCAAGGGATTCTGAAGAGATTAAAACAATTCTTAAGGGAAGAACAGGTAACTTTCCAACTATCTCATGCCATGGATCAGCGTAAGTTGTTCCTAACAAGTTCACCTTTCACATGCAGGACACAGCTGGGAAGCCCACCAATTTCTTCCTCTAGTACCTACAGAATGCCCCTGCCTTTGTGGAAGCACAGTTATATCTGTTGTATGATAAAGTTGTAAGATGAATTCTCGATTGAAGCCAATATGGCATAAGCACAAAACTGCCTGTAGGACAAATTGTAACATTACAAACTAGACAGCTGTCCTACCATCACCCATAAAAGGAAGTTGTTTCTATAAAACTGCTATTTATTATTAATAATATAAAATATTTATTATGATACCAGATGTATGAAAATTGTCACAGAGAGTTTCCCTCTTTGTTTTCTATTTGGCAACAAGCCATTTTCACAATCTATAAACAGTAACACAAATGATTTGATGGAGATAAGACAATAATAGGACTAAAGCTGAGCTTTCTCTGCAAATGTACCACCATGTAGCCAAAAGAACTTTTCCTGCCAGTCCAAGACTGTGCCAACAGATTGAAAAGTTTCAGATAAGAGGAGACGACATCTGCTAAGTCAACTGCAACATCCCTACAGATCTCACCTCGTGCTGGAACAACCCCTTCACCCTAGAGCAAATGTTGGTTTAGTTGCCTGTTAATATTGTACAGCTTCATAACTTTCTGATGAGACAATTGATCCATAATGGTAAAAACTACACTGCACCAAAACTAATCCTCAGAAGGACATAAGACAAAGCAACATCCCAACGTGAATACTATGATGGTTTTGTCAGTCATTATCCAAACCACCAGTATGAGGCATAAGTAGTGGTTATTTAAATGGTCCTTTGCGTCTGACAAAAACATCAGTGGTTTAGGATCTTTCAATTGCCCAATTTGGAAAGTGATAGCATTAGATGCCCCTGTTTTATCATTTGCTATTGCTGTTCACAATATGAGCTCACTTCAGCCACTTCCCACCTAGTGCTCATCACCTTCTGGAATCAGGCCAAACTACCACCACCACTACCCTTCAAAAACTTACTAATGCACATCCCCTGACTGCACTATGGACTCCATACAACTGCCACAGTCCTCAAAAAAAAACCACTTTAAAAGGTCAGATACATTGCTAGGAAAGGGAATGGTAATTCCATTCCCTTCATCTGCCATCTTCACGTAGGTGCTAAATTGCTAAATTCTACAGGGCAGGAGCTGTCTTAGGTCACACACTCCTTCCTGATCTGGCATTCAGCTAACTTCTTGGTGAGCTGAAGTGTGCCTTGTTGGGTTATCAAGCTGAACCAGCTCCCAGGGAACCAGGAATGCATCAATGGAAAGGTGAGGGCAGATCCTGCCAGCTGTGAACAGCAGCAGAGAAGTGGGACCAACTCCGCTACAGGCAGGCAGCTCAACCACAGCACAAAAACCTCTGCCCTGCCATAGTTTGCAGAGTATCTAGCACAACCAGGCTCTTACTCAAAGTCTCTAAACAAACAGGATTGGAGATTTCAACCACTGCACGTTTTCTAGTCAAAAACCACACAGCACCACTTGACTGCAAGTCTGCCTTTGCAATTTGAGAGCAACAATGCAAATCTGCTCATCCCAGTGGCTTTCACCCAACCACACCAGCAGAAAACTTGATTCACTTCATGAAAGACACTAAAAAAAAAAATCAAAGTAGAATTCCTATCACATTTTGTTTCCTTCATTCAATCATCATTCACAACAGTCCTCATTTCAACTGCTGTAAGACAGAGGAGTTGGTACATGTTTGATCAGAAGTTGCAACAGGCCAATAGTCACCAGGCTACTAAAAGATAAGACCTGGGGGAAATGGGGCTGGCAAGTGTGTGCATGAGCAGTAGGGAAAGATGGTATGTAGCAGATTCCAAAACAAAGGAGGAGCTCTGTTCTCTTTCGTTTGACCTTCTGAACATCCTGACCATACATCACAGAATTCTGACCCCATATCTACCGACAGCCTAGGTGGCTGGGTTGGAGCGGCACCAGCCTTACCACCATGTTCCCAGTGGGGACATCTACCTTAAGAAGATAAGTGCCTGCCAGCTCTGTGATCTAGGCATCTCAGGAGTTTTGCTGGTCAGTTGGATAGAGTATAATCTGCTCTTTTACCAATAGAGTTACCTGGCATTCTTGGTCATATACCTTTCTCACTATGACGTTAGTATTTGAGCTATAAGCACTGTTGTTTCCAGTATACCTGTCTCTCTACGGTTTTAGTATTTGAGCTACAATAAAGTGTACCCAGAGTGGGGTACTCACATGTGCGTGCGTTCCTTGGTCCCCAAAGTACACACTGGAACAACTCCACAAGCTCGGAGTTCCATTTTAAAACTGATTGAATGACAGGGGACTGATGATGATGGCCTGTCACCATTCACTTCTGGAGCTGGCAGACTGGAGTGGAGAGCTTTGCCGAAGTAAAAGCTCAAGAAACAGAGAAGCCAGACCCTAAGAGAGGATTGCCCAGGGCTTACTAAAAGCAGTTATACTGTTTAACCTCCAAACAGTGACTGTTGATTATGAAGCTCTTTTTGCCTTGCTGGTGCAAACAACTGTTTAGCCTGGAGAAGAGGAGGCTCAGGGGTGATCTTATTACTGTCTACAACTACCTGAAAGGGCATTGTAGCCAGGTGGGGGGTGGCCTCTTCTCCCAGGCAACCAGCAATAGAACAAGGGGACACAGTCTCAAGTTGTGCCAGGGTAGGTATAGGCTGGATATTAGGAAGAAGTTCTTCACAGAGAGAGTGATTTCCCATTGGAATGGGCTGCCCAGGGAGGTGGTGGAGGCACCGTCCCTGAGGGTCTTGAAGAAAAGCCTGGATGAGGCACTTACTGCCATGGTCTAGTTGATTGGATAGGGCAGGGTGATAGGTTGGACTGGATGATCTTGGAGGTCTCTTCCAACCTGGTTGATTCTATGAACTCATCTCCATTGTCCTGACCATAACATTTCCAAGGTGTAAACAGTTACAATCATAGAATAGAATCATAGAATCAGTCTGGGTTGGAAGGGACCACAAGGATCATCTAGTTCCAACCCCCCTGCCATGGGCAGGGACACCCTATCCTAGATCAGGCTTCTTAAAGCCAGCCTCTTCTACACTAATGTGTTTTGCTGCTCCAAGAAGTCTCCTGTGTTTGCAGTTCACAACAGACCCCTCTGGCCTGATTTTATGTTTCCAAGTTATCCTTTCAAATTACACCAAGTTTCTTAATGCAAACATAACTTTACATTCCTATTGTACAGCAGGTTTTCTATGAACCTGATTGTGTACGTAGTAACAACCTGGACTGAGAAAACATGCCTCAGAGACTTTGTTTTACTCTCTTACGCTTCTCCTGAATTCAAAGAGGAGAAAAAAAAGAAGAAAACAGAACCAAAGTGCAAAAATGTGCCTGAAATTAGGTACTTAGCTCAGTTTTGAGCCCAGTGCATGAGAAATCTGTGTTAGATAGTATTACCATCTTCCTCTCATTTAAGAAAGAGATTTTTGCAGCAAGCTTGGTAAGTCATGGGGGGTCTGGACTGAAGAGAGCCTATCACTCACCATTACATTCACCTTCCATCTTGACATCATTCATTAGAATTACATCATTCATTAGAATTACACCATTCATAATACTTGCTAGTATTTCAAAGTTTAGAAATGCTAGGTCTGGTTCCATGCTTACTAACCATGGCATAAATCATAATGTATCTTGCAGGGGTAAAACTGGTGGGAAGGAACAAAACAGTGTAAGAAGAGTATCTGAAGCACCTTTGGCCTAGGTTTCTTTATGCAGAGGGTGGAAATCAGCTTAGCTGAGACAGGAATGCTGGGAAGCAGCAGTTTCTCCTTCATAAAGAGTTAGAGCACAGCTCTTAGGAGTGCAGCATTCAAATAAGAATCAGCATTTTAGCTGGAGACAAATGCACTAATCACGGTCATGAACACAGCTGAACTAAATGTCTCAGCAAAACCACTCAGTAATGGCATTAGTCATGATAAAGGAAATGAGTATTTTCGGGGCAGGGCACACTCAAAGAATACAAACAGACTCCTTTGTGCCTGCTTCTATGGAGGAATGATTCAGAGTATGTATTTGAACAACTAGCTACTAAAATAGCAACACAGTTCAAGACATCCTTTAAAGAAATGTGTCTAGAGGAGAAAGAGCTGCTCCATAGATTGTTGTGGGGTTCTTTGATTGTGCAGATAACCAATTCCTCTACCATCAAGCAGGAACAGAAGGTGTGGGGGGGGGAGGAAGAAAAAAAAATGCACAAACCATGGAGTAATTACAGGAATGATAAGGGTTATTTTAAAGCAAATAGAAATAAATAACATTTTATACCTCTATTTTATCTTTAAGCATTCCTAAGCTTACCCTTTTTTAAGATGTGACTGATCTGTTCTATACTCTATGAAGTTCTAAGGACACAACAAAGAGAACTTTGAGCCTATTTGTGAAGTAATCTGCATTTAACCACCTCTGCTACACATACTCATCTTTTCTTCCAAGCACATTAGCTAACACCATGTAAAGAAAATGCCAAAGCAACTGAAGAGACCATATTCAGCACTAAAAATTCCTAGCAATCCATTTTTTTCCTAAACTACATATCACACAGAAATATGCAACTTACTATGTAAGAAAAAGTGACAGTAAAAGTATGATAATTTCACTTATTGTTTAAAATTGAGAAGCACTACTTCCAACGTGCTTCTAATATGAAAAGCCAGACAGCAGAAGCATTCCACTGCTCTGGTCAGATACATCAGTGACTTTTAGCTGCTGATGATTAAAGGCATCGCAAGTCCTCATTTCAAATGTAAAACAAAATGTCTAGTGGCAGCTAACATCCCACAGCTTAGGAAATCTGTGTCACGTTCTTTGATGTGTTACTGACCTCTAGTCGAGGAGCTCTGGAATTGCAGGGCAGAGCCGCTCCCACAGATGCAGATGGCATCTGAGGAGCTACTACAAAATTCTAACAAAGCAGTGGAAAGATGGAGGACCTCGCAGGATGTTAGGGGTTGGAAGGGACCCAAAGAGATCATTGAGTCCTGCCTCCTTTCAGCTGTGGTCGTGAAAAGGAAGCAATGCCAAGTGAAGACAAGCACTACCTGTAAAGCAGAGGGAAGGTTTACACGAGGCTTGCATGTGAGATTTGATGTAGGAATGTCACATGTTTGCTCTTCCAGTTTTTTGGTTTAATGTCTTGTGACTCATTTAAACCTCTCAAGGAAAGCGAAGTCTTATTGATCTGCAATCAAGGATACAAGAAGCTTTGAGGAATCCAGATCTGGCTACAGTTTCAAACTAATAGATGTTTGAGAGACAAAAGGGGAGAGATCTGAGATCCTTATGAAGTCTAACAAGCATAGAGTTTCCATCCTGTGCTACCAAAACCTTGGCACGTAAATCAAATATGCCCCCAAAAATTAAATGCTGTCTTTGAAATACAGAGTACTAAGGTGTTTTTTTTCTAGCAGTAATCCTACTAACACTCAGTTACATGCTCAGGTGGGTCACTGCATCCCACTGCCTGTTGGCAGCATTTTAAACACACACTAAGCTGACACGTAAGTGTGTTACTGAATAGGAATGCAATTATGTGCATGGCTTAGTGCTCTACTAGGTCAGGGACTATCCATATTTAATAAAAGTGAGTGAAGATTAACACTTATTTCCTCCACAAAGTAAGTATGAAAAGAATCCTTAGATAAATTGTCACTGAAAGAGGCAGTAAAAATTCTGATCTCATTTGCATGTGTTTGCATCATAAAAAAAACATTGTTGCTTTCATAGAGCAACATGGAACAAATACAAAAGATATTCGAGGCGTTTCCACCAAGTATTGCCTTGAAAAAAGAGTAACTGTAGCAAAGAGTAACTGCTACAGAAACAAATAATCCTCAAAAGAAAGAAGGGTTTGCAAAATCTTAAAATATGAAGAGTCATTTAAAGCAAACCCATCGCAGCTCCCCTGTCCAGAATGCTGTACCTCCAAAATAAATAGCTTTAATCTGTGATAATCTTATTTCAGGAAAGAGAAGCTAAAGCTGGCAACAAGAAAATTATTATACCATCAAGTTCAATAAGCCAATCTATTTGTTTTTAACATCCCTGGTCTTGATTTTGTTTACTAAAACAAGGTATCCAAGTTTTCCAGCAGAGCAGATAAAGGAAAAAGATGAGTATCCCACAGCTGCATGTAATGAGGGCTCCCTAAGTAATGGATCACATCCTTCTTGCTGTGAAATATTCGAGAGGGCTCAAGTAAAGAGAATCATTTCCTTCAGCACAAGATCAAACTCGCTTGAAAAACAGGAAAACGTGGGAAGTATTAGGCTAGGCTGTAGGTTCAATCAAGGATAGATATTACACACTTCATACCTGCCAAGATTTGTCTTCCAGGAATTATATCCTAATTCTATTACCATGAAAATATTTCAGAAAAGGCTCTGTTCTTTAAGGCTGGAATAGCAGAGAGAGATCAAAACAAACTTTTTCCAGACATATGATTAATACTTGCTCTTTTATTAGGCAATTTGTTGGGAGAAAAAGCCCTACTTAAAATTCACTGCAGCTCTCTGGCCAGGGGCAGCATTTCTTGGGCTCTGCAGGCACTGTGTAGCCTGGCTTTCCAGGAAGGAGAAGGAGGAGTTATCTGAACAGCAGCAGTGGAATGAGCCTGTAAGGCGGTACAACGAGGCTTGACCACGGGGGGGCTAATTCTTCAGTGAAGAATTACCACTGGCCTTTTACAGCCAAGAACCTGTTCTTTATGGCAGCATCCCTTCAGCTAAGATTACTTTGTGTCATCTGTAGAGCACACTCAGGAAGCTTTAGAAAAGCAGAAACAGTCTGGGGTCAAAAGCACCAGATAAGGAATCAATGTCCTTTTAAATCCATGTTTACACAATTCTTGTCTGACCTTGGGCAAAAGTTTCTGCTCTCTAGTCTGGAGTCCCCTACCGGTAACACAGCAGTGATCCCCCCTGACTGCCTCTCTTGTTTAATCCGAGCACCAGGGCACAGATACTGCTCCCTACAGCACTGCAAGAAGAAACGGCCTAAACCCAACTCCAGCCTTCAGCATTGTGTTAATGTGAATAATTACTTGTGGAGCTAAATTAGAATTAGTTTTTCTGGTACCAAGAGAAGCTGCATGAACTGGGATTTCCCCATCACTTTCCTGTTGCAAATATTTCCCACAAGACAAAAATTACCAAAAGCTCTGGTTGAAAAGCTTGAATTGACACTTGTGAAATGAGCCATTTCATCCTGACAAGGTGAACACTTCCCTTCTGAGGTCCGAAGTTTTTTTGGCTTGACTTTATTATTTTCACCAAGTAATTGTATTCTCATTTGTTACAGTACCCTTTCATATTATGTCAAAATTAGGCAATATAATAAAAATTGAAATAAAATTGAAGCAAAAGTCCCTGATCTTATCAAAGCTAAGCTTTTCAATAAAACTGTCACCAAAGCAATATCAGTTTGATTTAATCAAATAAACATTTTCTTGACCAAAAAAAAAACCAAAAGACACTGCAGTCAGATGATACTCTGCCAGCTCTTGTAATCTCTACAAAAGATGCATAAGGAGAACTTTGTTCAGGAGAGTTGCAGCCAATGCAGCTCTTAAGCATAGCCAGTCTCTAACTTCATTTGCATCCACTTTACCAAGCAGCTTTAGCAGGTTGCTCAGAAGGAGCCCAGATCAGAGAGTGGGTGCAGCTGGCCTTGGAGCATGTTCAGACAAACAGGAATACATAATCCACAAGTAACTGCTCTTGAGTTACACTGCAAAGAGTAAACTGGGAATCTCCAGTACAAGTGTATAATATGCTAGAAATTAAAGACTTTGATTCTACTAAGGCACCAGGACCAAAACAAGAGAGCAAGAATTTGAAATAAATAGATTCTGCCAAATTGAATATATTTGGGACAAAAATAACATCACACAGCCCAGAGGCAGAAGTGCTCAACACACAGCCACAACATGCACAAAGCCTGCAAAATCACAGAATTAACCAGGTTGGGAAAGACCTCTAGGGTCATCGAGTCCAACCTATCACCTAACCCTTTTAATTAACTAAACCATGGCACTAAGTGCTTCATCCAGCCTCCTTTTAAACACCTCTGGGGATGGTGACTTCACCACCTCCCCAAGCAGCCCATTCCAATGCCAATCACTCTGTGAAGAATTTCTTCCTAATGTCCAGCCTAAACCTGCCCTGGTGCAGTTTGAGACTGTGTCTTCTTGTTCTGTCACTGGGTGTCTGGGAGAAGAGACCAACCCCCACCTGGCTACAACCTTCTTTCAGGATGTTGTACTCAAACCAGAAGTAAATTAGCACAGAAACAGGAAGATCTGAATAGCCCTAGATGTCTGCAGTGCTAAATCCAGAGATATAAAATATTTCCCTTTCCAGTCCTGCTCTCTTAGGATTTCTGTACTATCTTCTTGCTGGATCCTAATCTTTCAGATCATGACTTTATATCCAATTTCACTGTTCATTACATCTTACTGTTCCTTTCCTCTCTACTGCTTTAGTCTATTATTCCCACTCCATGTCCAGCTGCACCTACAGAAATATCACAAACTTTGCCATTTCCTTTTGCTTACTTGGAGCTTCATTATAGTTGGGGCCTTCACACACTGCTGGATAAAAATGTTCTTCTACTACTCAGTATTGAGCCAACTTTTAAACAGAGAGGGCAAAAGGCTCTTTTTGCTGCTTCATATGGTAGATCTTGACATCAGTAGTCTATCTTCTTTCATAAGCAGAACTCCTACAGACTTTAAAAGGAGATCTGTGCATGTAGGCTGAGAAGAACATTGAAGTCAAGATTCACCCATGCAGATCTGAAGACAATTTTCATTAGCTAGGAAGTCAAACACAGAGGCATAAAAAGTTTTGACAGTCATCTTAACTTGGTTGGGAGTTTGATGTGAAGAGCAAGGTCTATAGCCTAGAAAGCTGCAAAGTGCTGAAAACCCAGTTACCAAGAGGGCAATTTGATTCTTTATGTAGCGCTTCACATTTGAATGCTAAGTAACCACTAGAGAGAGGAAAAAGAGAAAAGAAAAAAGAGAGAGAGAGAACTCCACATTCAATTCAGAATCTCAGATGCTACCATCAGGCACTTCCCAAATATGTTATGAGACTCTCTGTACCCTGAAGATCTGAAACATGAGCTGAGCACAGCACCCTGCAAAAGCTGGGTGCTGACCATGATGTTATGGCTATTTTGCCAAAGGTGATATTGCTACCTATCAGAGAAAACACACATTAGCACTGGGAACAGGGTAAGTGTAGAGTCTTGCATCTGGGAAAGAACAACCCCCGTGTACCAGTGTAGGTTAAGCATTGACCTGTTGGAAGACCAGCAGGGGAGCAAGGGACGTGGGAGTCCTGGTGGAGAGGAGGATGACCATGAGCCAGCAGTGTGCTCTTGCAGCCAAGACATCCTGCAAAAAGGACCTCAGGGAATTGCTTGAAAGAGTCCAGTACAGAGACACAAAGATCAAGGGAGTGGAATGTCTCACCTACGAGGAAAACCTGAAGAAGCTGGGTCTCTTTAGCTTGGAGAAGAGCCTGAGGAGTGACCTCACTCATGTTTATAAATATGTGAAGAGCAAGTGTCAGGAGGATGAAGCCAGGCTCTGCTCAGTAATGCCCAGTGATAGGACAAGGGGAAATTGCTGCAAGCTGGAGCTTGTATGAATACAAGGAAAACCTTCAAAGGGAGGGTGAGCACTGCAACAGGCTGCCCAGAGAGGTTGTGGAGTCTCCTTCTCTGGAGATATTCAAAACCTGCCTGGGTGCATTCCTGGTGTGACCTACTGTAGGTGATCCTGGTCGGGCAGGGGGAGGTTGGACTAGATGATCTTTCAAGGTCCCTGACAACACCTAACATTCTGTGATTCTGTGAGTTAATATCCCTGGTAGGTGCACCGTGTCTCTACCCCATCCTTCATGCTGTGGAACGCTCAATCCAGCAGGGGCCTCCACTTGACCAACACAACACAGCAGCAAGTCACTAATACATAATTAACACGCAACAGTGATTAATTAGGTAACACCTGCCCAATAGCAGGGCCACTCTGCTGCCCTTGCCTGTCTCACCACACAAGCACATTTGCAGCTCACGCAGACAGCTATTGATTCCAGACGTACCCCATTTCCCCCAGCAAGCAGAGAGCACAGGCCAAAGGCAGGATTCCAAACTGTTGCACAGCACAGTATGTGGCTACAGGGTTTCCATATACTCCAGTGTGCACAGCATGCCTGAAATGAGACCCACATCTTCGCCTTGCACACAGCATGCCGTAAACATTCCAGCAGAGTGTTACAAAGTGCATCTAAATACACAGCTGCCTCTACGCCAGCATCCCATTGCTTCTGCAGATCTGTTAACTTTGCTTTTAAAACTTGGATTTCAGGTTGCCGTGCATCTGCACGCTAGAAATGGTGTCAGGAGTTATGACTGACTGATGTACAGCTGTTTAGGGACCAGATTCTCATTCCATTCCTCAATTGCTCCTGTACATTAGCTTATTAACAGAGGCCTGTTTATTGACTCTGCTTTGTGCCAAGTGCTTACGACGGCTACTCCAGGTCCCCAGTGGAATCTCTCCATACATGTACCGCAGGTAACAGTTCCTGCTGATGCAGCATCATGCTGTTCTTCCAGCTGTTCTGGTGCCATCCCGAGAAACAGGGTCAGCATTGGCATCTCATTTATTTTCTGATGCTTGGCTTGCATCCTCTTCCCTCCAGAGAGGTCACCATTCACAAGAGCGCTTTACTTTTATTGCTCCTGTTAAGCTCTTTTGTTCTTCAGTGGAGGCTGCTCAGCCCGGCAAAGCTCACAGCTCAGGCTCTCCAGGAGCAGCAGCATCTTGGTCGGTTTGAAAAAGTCTGCCTTCTCCCTTGGCTGGTTTTGCATTTTGCTCAGCCCATTCCATGACAAAATGGACTCAGAGCACATGCAAGAGCAAAGCTTTCATTACTGCTATCATAGAATCACAGAATCAACCAGGTTGGAAGAGACCTCCAAGATCATCCAGTCCAACCTAGCACCCAGCCCTAGCCAGTCAACTAGACCATGGCACTAAGTGCCTCATCCAGGCTCTTCTTGAACACCTCCAGGCACGGTGCCTCCACCACCTCCCTGGGCAGCCCATTCCAATGCCAATCACTCTCTCTGGGAAGAACTTCTTCCTAATATCCAGCCTATACTTTCCCCTGGCACAACTTGAGACTGCATCCCCTTGTTCTATTGCTGGTTGCCTGGGAGAAGAGGCCACCCCCCACCTGGCTACAATGTCCCTTCAGGTAGATGTAGACAGCAATGAGGTCACCCCTGAGCCTCCTTCTCTAGGCTAAACAACCCCAGCCTCTCCTCATAGGCTTTGTGTTCCAGGCCCCTCACCAGCTATGTCTCGCTCCTCAAAAATCTTACTCCTCAGCACAGCAGTAGGCAGAAGCAAAGGGTTCAGGAGGTGGACTCATCCTGCTCAGCCACTTCTGCCACCACTCAAGAACATCCTTGCTCTGAGCACGTGGGTACCAGTCTAGATTCGCTGGCCATCAGACAATTCTGCTTCATGTCTCCCCAAAAGATTACCAGATTTAGATTAAGAAAGGTCAAGGACAGCTTTTCCCTTCCAATATAAAGAGTATGACTTGAGGAAAAAACACTCATCACCTAGCACCAGGACTTTCATCTCCACTTGAAAACTCAAACTGCTTGAAGCTATAGGAGGCTTAAGGCAGGGTACATCCCAAAATATTTTGTTATGAGGGGGACTAGTTGAAATCTGAGTTTGGGGTAAAATGCAAAGAGGCAGATTCAAGAGTTACTAAATAATTTATTAATATACAAAGATAATTCCCCCAAACTCATTTCCAACTCTCCACACAAGTTCTTGGATGCAGTTAGCAGAACTCTGTTACAGAATGTCTCTGTGCAATGGGATTCTGAAAGGGTTTAGAAATGTCTTTGAGAGAGAGTCTGGAGGCTTCATTCACAGTATCACAGTATCATCAGGGTTGGAAGAGACCTCACAGATCATCAAGTCCAACCCTTTACCACAGAGCTCAAGGCCAGACCATGGCACCAAGTGCCACGTCCAATCCTGCCTTGAACAGCCCCAGGGACGGCGACTCCACCACCTCCCCGGGCTTGCGAGGTTAATTAGACTCCTTTAGCAACCTGAACAAAGAGTTAAGAATACTCACGGGTCCTAATGGCTGTGGCCCAAATCATACACAGGAAAGCATTCAACAGAAGTCCTGTGGCACATTCCACGTGGGCTGCAAAGTGGAATCAGCTGCTGGCTGAGGCGGCTGAGGTGATGGACAGGTGAGGGAGGAAGGAAGGAGCAGGCAAGCTCCTTATTCACCTGTTCACCCCCATTTATAGGGCAGTGGCCGAGGCTAATGGTCTCATTGGCCACACAATCACCCAATCACCTCTGGCAATCACCCAAACAGACCCAAAACCGGCAGATCCCACAGGCTGCTGTCTTCCAAACATGGGGGGCGCACAGGCCTTGCACGCAACAGGGGCGTGACCCTTATGGAACCCCTGTCAGGCAACCGGATTAAACCGGACTGGGTTGCCTGGGTTCCTTTGTCCTGTCTTCCTGCCTCTGGCTGCAATGCAGACAGGAAGGTTGTGATGGTTTGGGTGTTCCCACACACACACTTTAGAAATACCCAGACTAGACTCAGCCGGCTCTGGGAATATGAATGAAGCTATTTATTTACAGCTAACACAATAGACAAGCAGATATTTACAGTGTATACAGTTATAGACAGAAATAGACAAGGTAAAAGGTAATACAGAAACACAACTCCCCTCCCAGAAACCTGAGTCCCCAGGAGGAGCTCTCAACCACCCCTGCACCTTCCCCCTGCCCCTCTCACCCTTACCCCAGTCCCAAGGAAGTATGGAGGTTCAGCCAAGAGGTTAAGAAGCAAAGTGGGTTAGGCCAAATGGAAGGTGAAGTTAGGGAGTGAGATGTTGCTCAATCAGCAGCTCAAGGCACAGTGTGTGAGAAAAAAATGGCGAGAGTGTTATCTAATGTTTTCATTTCTTCTTCAGCAAGACTCTGAGGGGAGCAGACATCACCATTGTTTTCCTTTCACAGCCTATGATCTAGTTCTTCTCACCAAAACATTCTAGCTAGCTTCAAACTAGCACACAGGTAAATATGTCTGGACAAGACAGGACATGCTCAAGCCCATATTGTGCCCTTTGGGACTATTCACCCCATATTGAGGTCATTCTGCCCCTGTACTCTGCACTGGTTAGACCACACCTTGAGTCCTGTGTTCAGTTCTGGGCCCCCCAGTTTAGGAGGGACATTGAGATGCTTGAGCGTGTCCAGAGAAGGGCGACGAGGCTGGGGAGAGGCCTTGAGCACAGCCCTACGAGGAGAGGCTGAGGGAGCTGGGATTGGTTAGCCTGGAGAAGAGGAGGCTCAGGGGAGACCTTATTGCTGTCTGCAACTACCTGAGGGGTGGTTGTGGCCAGGAGGAGGTTGCTCTCTTCTCTCAGGTGGCCAGCACTAGAACGAGAGGACACAGCCTCAGGCTGCGCCAGGGGAGATTTAGGCTGGAGGTGAGGAGAAAGTTCTTCACTGAGAGAGTCATTGGGCACTGGAATGGGCTGCCCGGGGAGGTGGTGGAGTCGCCGTCCCTGGAGCTGTTCAAGGCAAGGTTGGACGTGGCACTTGGTGCCATGGTCTAGCCTTGAGCTCTGTGGTAAAGGGTTGGACTTGATGATCTGTGAGGTCTCTTCCAACCTTGGTGATACTGTGATTAACTTCAAAATTGGTATGGCTACACTGAGTCTGCTACATGCCACTGCAGCACTTCACGCCAGCTGAGGATCTAAGTATGCTAGCATAAGTGAGGGGAAAATATGTTTTCATGAGGAATAATAATGCTGCAGAAGATTCTTGGGCTTGTCATAAATAACAGGCATAAACTTATGTTCATGCAAAATAAGGCTTTTAATAGAGTTGCAGGAATCAAGCAATGTACAGGCCTGGGTGCTCAGGGAGACTCCGCTCTACCCTAATGCACATCCTTTGCCTTCAGTTGTCTCTTTTTATACCCTATTCTATTACATATTCACTACTAATTCTAAGAAAAGGTTGGGTTTTCCTTATCAGTTTTAGGATGATCTATGAGGTCTCTTCCAACCTTGATGATACTGTGAATGGGAGGTGTCTCTTCCACACATGTCTGTTTTTATCTGGTGGTCCCTCTGGTGGCCTTCATTGATGAAGTAAGGGGTCTTCAGTGGTGAAGTAAGGAGTCTTCCTCAAGTGTCCTTTTCATGAACTCCAAACTAGTAGTGTCCTTTGTATTCCTCTGTCTGCTCATGCACAAAGGCTGTCTCTTCCACATGCCTCCCTCCTCCACCAGCCTTTCTAGGTTCTAGTTACTTATTGCTGTTATCTTAAGCCTATTGTATACCTTCTCGACGGTGGTGCAAGGAGGAATGCAGCTCCATTCAAAATCCCCCTACCTGCCTGTCTGTGACCTCTTGCCACGAATTGATCGGACCAAACATCTATTTCTCACAGGCTGAATAAAACAAATTACAAGTTCATAAGAAATATATTCTTGTAGTTGAGTTTAAAGGCACTAAATAACTGCTGCCTTCTAACAGAGACTCAGATTCATGGTGGATATCTCCACATTAATTAGGAATAAGACTGCAACGTGGATTTTTTTAATGAAATAAAGTTACATCTGTGGCTTCTCTAGGACATTAAATCAATTCATCTGAGGTACACAAGTCATGGCTGGGTTTTTCTTTTTGTAGAAATTGCAGTTGTTCATTGAGAAAGGTGGCAGGAGTTAGCACTGTCTGAACAAGCTTTTCTCTGTTAAGATTCAAATCTGGAGTGCCTCGATTACCAAGATGGAATGACAGAAATCCAGAAAGCTACTAGAACACAACACAGAATTACTGCCATCACACTAGAGTACAGTGTACCTCGTGGTTGTGAGCATAAGGTACAGATAACACTTAAAACACTCAGCAAAAAAAAACCATTTTTCTCAGCTACAAGCTCACAAACATTTACCTTAATGCATTTGGCCATATGGAAATTTACTTAACAGCACAGCTTGGGACAACTACTGATCCACATCCTGTGCTAAAAACTTCAAACTAAACGGGAGGCTTTTAGCCATCTAATCCCAAAGCAAGAATGCCAAGCCCCACTTAGCACCAAAGAATGCAGGCATCCAACTTTCTGTCACTGGATGTGAAAATCCTGAGGTGCAGCGAGCATCTCAGCAACTACAGCAAGCTACAACAGCTAAAATTTTCCATCTCTTCTCACCTGTGGGGTCTCATTGGAACAGTTCTCCTGGAGCACCACAGAAGAGCATACTGGTGTTACCTTAATCCCTCAGTCTTACTTAGTGCTTCAATGACAAAAGCATTCATTTCATACAAATTAATTAAAATTCAGATCTCCTCCATAAATTTCCAGATTAAAAGCTCTTATTTGAAATTAAATTTTGAATGAAACAAATGGAGTTTTTCAGGAGCCCCAAACTCCTGAAGTCCCAAAGCAACTTAGAATCAAGGAGGAATTTTCCTTGGTTGGACTAGATGTTAGGGGTTGGAAGTGACCTCGAAACATTCTGTTATTCTCTTTGGCTCTAGTCAGGAGATGAGGCTGACAGCAAAACACCTCAGCCTTTTGCTACTATCAAGTGTTTCCTTCACCTCTCCAGCCCCAAGTGGACAGAACCTGTTTAATGATGCATTCTCTGCACAGAAGTTTCTTTATGCACCTTTCACACCACCAGTTGCAGCACAAATAACAAGTTTTAATTCTTCAGTGACTGCAGAAGACCACAGGTGTATTTTGCAGTGTGTCCTTTTCAGAAGGGTTGTGTACTTGTGCACTGCAGAAGTTCACTCTGCAGCGAGTTCAGTGCAACAAGAAAAATCACTGAATCACTAAGGCTGGAGAAGACCTTTATGATCATCAAGCCCAGCCATACCTGTGATGGTATGGGTGTTACTTGTCGTCCCCCCCGTCCCCCCCCCCACACACACACACTGTTATGAAATCACCCAGACTAGACTCAGCCAAACTGGAAGTTAAGGACATGAAGCTGTATTTACAGCTTAGCACAATACATACAGCTATATATAGAAATACATAAGTTAAAGGTAATACAGTATCACACTATCATCAGAGTTGGAAGAGACCTCACAGATCATCAAGTCCAACCCTTTACCACAGAGCTCAAGGCTAGACCATGGCAAGTGCCACGTCCAACCTTGCCTTGAACTGCCCCAGAGCACCCAACCACCCCTCCACCTCCTTTCTACCCCTCTACCTTATCCCAGAGTTTCCCTTATGTGCAAGGTGAGTTTGGAGGATCGAACAAGTGGGTCAGAAAGCAGAAGGATTAGTTCCACAGAAAGCAGGGTAGGAAGAAAAGTACAGGCACCAGCTGCAACAGAGAGCCACACTGTGTTATTTATGTGTATGTTTTTTATACATCTCAGCAAGCCTATGAGTGAAGTAGACATCACCATTGTTCCTTTTCACAGCCTATAATCTGATTCTTCTCACCAAAATATTCCAGCTAGTCTCAAACTAGTACGATAACCCAGATACCACAACCACTAAACCATGTCATGAAGCACCACATCATGATAGGTTGGACTGGATGATCTTGGAAGTCTCTTCCAACCTGGTTGATTCTATGACCTACAGCCTCTTGAACACCTCCAGGGACAGTGACTCCACCACCTTCCCAAGCAGCCTCTGCCAACACCTGACCACTCTCCCAATAAAGATGTTTTACCTAATGTCGAATCTAAACCTCCTCTGGCACAACTTAAACCCACTTCCTCTTGTCCCATTGCTAGTTACTTAGGAGAAGAGACCAACATCAGCCTCACTATGACCTGCTTTCAGGTAGCTGTGGAGAGCAAAAATATCTCCCCTTAGCCTTCTCTTCTCCAGACTAAATACAACAAGACAAAGGCAACATCTTAGTGTTTTGATACAAAGAGGATTTTAATTCAATCCAGGTGTTCTCTGTACGACAGAAGAAAGCTTCTTTACATAAAAAGAGGAGTTGCACAAACACACAGAAGGAAGTTTCTGATCTCAGTGCTTCAGGAGGCCAAGGATTTTCTTAAAAAAATAACCATGGGAGGTATTGTTAAAGATGTTATAATCCTGATTTGGATCAGTCCCCACCATGTACAACTCTCCTGCATGGACATCTTCAAAGTTAGCACTGAAGTTATTAGGATTAAACTGAACCCATACAGTATACCTATAGTCAAGCGTACGCATGGAATAGCCCATGATTCTGATATCCTTCAGCTTTGGCTTGTCAGAGTTCCACTGAGGAGTGTCTGCAGGCCTGGGATATTGGCTGAAAGCAACAGGTTCTTCATTAAAACACCTGTAAGTGTCATCACACTCATCTTTCTCTTCCTCCATGGTATCGGAGCCATTCAAATACCGGACAATGCTCGCCCCCTCGGTGCACAGTGCCACATGAAATGAGGTCTCTGGGCACACAGGAGGAACTTGCAGGCCAGCAAGTTCAGCAAGTGTTGAGAACAAAGACACAAGCTCAACCACATTTTTTCTTTGCCCTAGAAGAAACAAATTAAGGAACGTGATCGTTTGACAGATTGGTAAAACATTTTAGAAGCTTATTCTGATAATTAAGTTGGTGTTTTATTGAAACTGCTTTGTACTTGATCTGTGGGGTGACAAAATCAAGGCAATTACGGTGTGGCAGTTAGCTCTCAGGATGCATTTATGATGTATTTTTAACAAGAACATTTTTACATTTACATTTCTCAAATGTGCAGCCTTCAAGACAATAATATTCATTACTTCAAAAAGAAGCCTTCAGAAAGACAAAGCAAATTCCAGCGTCAATAGTTTAACACAAGTGTGCCTCCATCAGAACAGTTTCCAGTGCCACCATTTTAAGCACAGATGCCACACAGAGGATGTTTGTTAATTACTGTCAGACAGACAGCAGCTGCCCTACAAAAGGTAGGTCAAGTATCATTTTAGGCTTCTACAACACCCAAAAATAAGTCACCTATCACATTAACTTAGACATCCAGTTGATTCTGCCAAAGGAGATCTAAACAAAACAAAGATTTGTGTCCCCCCACCATCCAGAAGCACAGGCAGTGACACTGACTCAAGCTGCCTGTAGGCAAAAGTGTCATTATATCACCACTTCTTCACATGTATCTACTGCAAACCAAAAACAAATACTGGAAGCTTACCTTGAGCAGCCAAGTCTGAAACATGGCTAAAAGGGTCAAGGTAAGGAAAGACCCTCTCTCCTTGACTAACAGAGGATGTTGTCATTCCTGGTACATAAAACATCAGTGGCACACGGGTAGCAACATCAAAGTTGCTGTATTTTGCCCATTCACCATGTTCTCCCAGGGACCAGCCTAGATAACAAAGAATACCACTCAAATCAGATGTTGGGTTGTAAATTGACTAGTTTGTTACCAACATTATATTAAAAGCAAATTATCTTTAAACATAAACAGATTTTTCTCTAACATGAAAGTTATTTCAACTGCTACCTATATCTTGCAACTTGATACTCTTTTATTGAGGGTATAACTACACCTTTCCTTATTTCCCTCTACCCCAGATTAGAAGTAGGAAAGCAGCATTAAAACAGCAGAAAAGAGGAACTGAGGTGCGTCGGTCAGTGCCTCCAAGAGTCTCCAGATCAATTCCACACAGCACTTAAGCTTTGGGCAGCTGCCAGCTCTGCAATACTCCTGTTAACACCGTAACCAAACATCCCTCTAAGCCAAGGCTATCTATGCCAGACTGCCACATCAGGATGTTACTCCTGAGGAAATAGAGATCAAAACTGCTTAGCTTTCCTCTTCCTTTTGGGAAGAGATGCCAACCTGACTTCCTTCCAGGCAGATCTATTGCCAACTTCACTTTAGGGGAAGACAAAGGAGCTCTACAAGAACTATGTTAACACATTGGGTTTTTTTTGGTCACTTTGCTAGCTATGGTCCTGGAAACACCAACTGTTTGCAGTTAATCACAACAAGGAAAAGAGGAATTCAGTTTACAATGGAAAACCCAAATCAAAGTGGCAAGTCAGAAGGAACATCTAGTGTTACTTCAGTATCAGAATTATTAAACTCCAAAGCTCTACAACTCATAAGGTCTTGTTTAGACACACACAGAGAATTCAATTCAAATGAACTAGGTAGGTGACTTCAGATTGACTTAGTTAAGTCATACCCTAACTGTTTTAAGTCAGCTAAGCCATCCCTCAACTACAGGGATCAGGAAGAGCTTGTTTTAATGAATATTAGAGTATTGAAGCAAATATTAAACACTCGAGGTATTTGTCCCATGATTCAAATTCAGTTTTTCACCACCAGGATGCAGAGTGCGCAAGACCTCAGTTATAAGGGGGGGGGAGCCATACTGCTATCAGTTTAGATGCTCTGCAAGCAGCAATGACAAGTGCAAGAAAACACACTTCAGCAGTTAATGAGAAAGCCTGTCATCCTCTGTACCAGATGGCTCTCTACAAATTGTAAAGGGGGAGGAGTGGTTGCTATCCTTTCACAGCACTGCTCCCAGCGAGAGTCCTTCTTTGGGTAGGAGAGGAATCCAGCAAGCCGAGACCCAGTGTTCTGGCAGACAGTCTCATCATTCACTGGTAAACCCTCCACCTGATTAAAGAGAGGTGCCTGCAGGGACACAGAACTGTGCAGCCACAGAAGCTTGTGTCAATCCATTTAATTAGAGACAGATTAGCCACATATACAAGGTATGGTAGCTCTACTGAACCTCATATAAACACACACTTTATTAATATGCCAGCTCTGAGTTGCACAGTTATTAACAGTGAACAGGAGAGAGATTTAAATGCTTACCATGATCAGCAGTAAATACTACTATTGTGCTGTTTGAGAGTCCTACATTATCTAAAGCATTCAAAAGCAGGCCAACTTGCACATCCAGGTAAGAAACTGCTGCATAATAACTCTGACGAATCTGCCGCTGCAAGGTAAGAAAGCAGTGGAGAGGAAAGAAGTTAGCTTTTCCCTAGACACACACTCAGGAGAACCAGTGGGTGGCTAAGTAAAGAAACTGAAGAGTTTTATTTGTAAGGCCCTTTACTTTTAAGTGTCTGTAGCCTGATTCATGTCCCAGGAAAGGTAAACAGGGAAGCGGCAGTTAGAAAATTCAATTTATCTCCCAGAAGATTTTTCAAGTGTGATGTTACAAACCAATCAGCTCTGCTTCTCTCCAGGTCCAGCCAGTGCATCTTACTGCAGCTTAAGCACTGGCAAGTCAAGGGAAAGCTTGCAAAAGATACACTGAGTGACAGACTGAAGGGGATGAACAGATTCAGACAATGAAAACAAACAAACATTGGTAGCTGCTACACACATTCCCTTATATACAAGCCAGGAGTATACAGTTGATGGATGGTCTCTTCCTCCCCACCCCCACTAGCCCGACTTCAGCTAGCATGGTTTGCCTACCAGAACAGAGGTGACAGTATGCAAGCCTCCTCTAAGAGCAGCTGACTGCTCCCTTGCATTTGAACAAGTTAAGGCAGTTTGACTTTAGTGCACTGTATTTACAGCTTACCTGGAAGTCATCTGGAAGTGGTCCGTAAGGGAAACTAACGTTTAATGCTTGCACATCATCCCTCTGCCTGATATCTGTCCAGGGGTTGTATGCCACAGAAGGTAGTTTCTCTGGTACCCAGGGATCTGGAGCTAATGTGATGTTTTCCAGGGGGTACAACTTGAGAAATTCCTTTACAATACAAACACACATAAATACCATCCTCACCTCTAAGGTCTGTTGTAAACTTCCTGTTGTAAAATAGCAACCATTTACCCTTGTGTGATCCTTCAATATTCTTAAAGTTTACATGGCTTTACTCCCCCACTCCAGAGTGTAAAAGCAAGCAATACTATGCAAGTTAGTCTCAAACAATTCCTGAAAAGCACTGAGTAAGTACCTATAAACGGGCTCCAGAATCTCAAAGCAACACTAAAATAGAAGATCAAGCATCGCCTTCTCTGAAATGAGTAGGAGTTTTGCCACCAACTCAAACAGAGAATGGAGTAAGTCCTCATTATGTCACACTCCATCAAGCTGAACGCTGTCTCCATGCAGTAACAGTCATTACTATGGTGGCAGAGGTCTAGCTTTTGGCTGAGTGATCACAAGTCATTCTCATTAAACATTCCAAAATGCAACACAAGCAGTTGCTGAAGTTACATCAAATCAAAGCTGGTTTTCAGCTTGCTTTCCAGAAACACCACCAATAAACACTTTTAAGATTCAGCTAGACAGGGTGCTGGGCCATCTTCACAGTATCACAGTATCATCAGGGTTGGAAGAGACCTCACAGATCATCAAGTCCAACCCTTTACCACAGAGCTCAAGGCTAGACCATGGCACCAAATCTTGTCTAGTTTGTGCCTTTGCCAGAAAAGGCTGGACCAGATAATCCTCAAGGGCCCTTCCAACCTGTGTTCTGTGATAAATCAGTTGTGGAAACAACTTTGAAAAGCAAAAGCAACACTCGCCTAGGTTCCTTTCCCTGCAGGTTCCCATTTCCTCACCTGGGGGTACCTCAGTGGGATATGTGGTTTGTGGTAACCAACAGCCAGGAAGAATTTTTGGTGGTTGGTTTTCATAACATTCAGTAAGCGTATGGCCTCTTCAGTGCTCTGAATGTCTGGCAGAGTACCACTGGGCATTTCTGACACATCCACTGGGCACACCAGGTTAGCATAAAGTTTCCCATCTTTCCCCCTGCAGGTCTTAAAAACACAAAAACAAACAAGCAGGTAATTAGTTAAGTAATTAACTTATGTCAAAGCAAAGAAGAAATCCACTGTTCCATAACTTTCAAACCAATTTGTTTCTCAGTCCTTCCACCAAAGACTGCATCTTGGACACAAACCAGGAATTTCAGAATCACTAAAGGTGCAGAGTACACTGGAGCAGGCAGCTTCAGGAGTTGAAGAACACAACTTCCATGTCTATGGAAAAGCATAATTCTCTCTAAAGCTGGGCAGAAGATTAAACACAGTCACAAGAGAAAACATATAGTTTCTATGGTGAATAGAATCTCTGACCAAGAAGCTAGAATTTGGTTACATTATATACATGCATTTTTACTCATATCTCAAGAGCTCATAGAAAACTGCCTGGAATTTACTGACCATTTCTGACCAAATGCCAGCAGCAGCTGATTTATAATTGGTGAGTAAAGATAAATTAGGTGACTATAGGGCTGCAGGAAAATACTTAGAGTATCTGCAGGATGGGCAGATGAATTAACACACAACTTAAGTGACAGGTATTCTTTTGGCTGGCTAAGAAACAGAATGTAAAACAGACCAGTTGTTCCCCTGTACAGGCTGCAGTGTCAAACACCATAGAGTATAGCCCATGCTCAACAAAACTTGGTTACATCCTGAAAGTCTCCATTGTTAGTGTTACACAAATCACTCTTACCTTATCATTTTCATACTTTTCAGTTGAAGGATGAAAGGGTGGAATGGACCAACTGTATGGGTAGTCATCAGTGTAATTAGATGAAACTCCTGAAAAGGGTAAGTAAAGATATTAGAAACACTCTAACAGCTTACTGACCCAGGAAGACTTCAAACAAGTTTCACTTGACTTCAGTTGTTTCTTCATAAATATACTAAATGAAGAAATCTTTTTAATGATCTCTCACAGTTGAGAAAAAGAAACTCAAATAAGAAAAGTCAAAGTTTATTATGGACAATTTTCCCTGAAATATCTGGTAAGGGAGAGTCAAGGGTCTTGAAGAACCTTATTTCAGGGAAGAGCAACCAAAACCCCACAAAAAAACCCCAAAACCCAAGATATCAGAAACAGTCTTCATATACACCCTTTATTAGGTTTACTATCAACTGAAAGTTCACATATATTCACATGAGTTTAGTTCTGGGGTCATAAACCACCAAAAAGAGGGTTGGTATTACAGTATTTCAGCTCAGTAGTGTCACTGCTTTTTAAACTAGTGAGCTAATTCCCTGTTTAATTGGTGATATTAGTCATACACATCATATCTCCTGATCCAGACAGATAGCCTATTATGAATCACGTATATGGAGAGCTAAGACAATGCAGCTGTTCAGTAATTTCACCTTCAGGGGATACCTAACTTCCAGGCAAATTTTTAGGATGTTAGACATTTATTCCCACAATCCCTAGACTAGATGTGAAAATACTCACTAGATAAGAGTCACATACTATGTTCATCCTTAATGCCTTAAGATTTAAAATGAAGCTTTAAAGACAACCTACAATCACTGTACGATCTGGTTCATGATTATGATTGAGGTTGTCAATACAGACAAGAATCACACAGTTGACACTTCTATGTGAAGTCTGTTTGTGAGAGCATACATGTTAAGCTTATATAGATGACAATTCAAACCATACCAGGATGAAAAACTTTCCCCACAGACAGGGTCACGTAGCCATTCTCCTTGAAATACTGGGGCATGGTGGAATAGTTTCCTGCATGTGCTCTCCAGTAAGAGTAGAAATCATACAGTCGGGTGGTATCAGGTCTGCGTCCAGTAAGAAACGAAACTCTGCTAGGAGCACACACTGCTTGCTGAGGAGAGAGCCATCCAAAAAGAGAGGCAACTCAGAACAAAAATTAGAACACACATACAAACTGACTTAAGTGTAGCTGGGCAAAGCATGCACATCCAAAGGCAGCTGCACACGTTTCAAGCCAGAATGAACAGCACTCTTATTATCAATTCCCAATGGCAAAATTTTAGCAAGAGATGACTTTACCTGTCTATATTTTTTTCCTAAAATGACCAATTCCTAACCACAAAAAGCTTTGACTATGCAGATAGCTGTACAAAAATATCCCAGCCAGGCTGTGTTGGAGAAAGCGCTTTTGAAATCTGGTAGCTCACACTCGCAGAGAATTAAGCAGAAGCAGCAGATGGACTGTGGTGCCACAAGCCCAAGCCCAGCTGATCTAGATTGCCTGAAGAATAATGAAAAGGATAAACATATGGAAAGTCCAGGTTACGGTCCAAAGGTCTCATGAATGCTATTTCAGGTTGGCAAGAGTCAAGAGTTGCTGCTGTGTAAATTTCTAATCCCTAGTTCAGAAACTTGAATCTGATTCCATTTCTCAGCAGAGAGAAACTTGGGAAGGTAGGCATCCTATGCAAAGTATTAACTAGTGTGACTTTGCTTCTTGGATGTAAGTGATGCTGACTACACGAGCTGCCCCTTCAGAGAAGTCAGTAGAATAGATTTCCTCCACAGGAAAAAAAAAAATCTTTAATAAGCAGTAGAAAGAACTAAATCTAATTTAGCAAAACAGCATTTTCAGCAGCAATATTGCATTCCTCCAAGGGCTACAGAAATACCATCACTCAAGTGCTTCATTTTAATTTTTCTCACCTTAGTAAAGGCACAGGTTCAGGCAGCATAGTGCAGCCCAACCTTTGTTTTCAACTGGAAATTGTTCATCTTTGTTGCCTCCTTCACCAAGGGCCAGCTATCATAGAATATTACTGGAGCTATCATAGAATCGACCAGGTTGGAAGAGACCTCCAAGATCATCCAGTCCAACCTATCACCCAGCCCTAACCAATCAACTAGACCATGGCACTAAGTGCCTCATCTTCACAAATACTCCTTTATCCAACGTCCTGCCTAACACCTACTGTGACAAAGCCAGCCACTATTTTGCAGAGAGGAAAAAAGCATTATTTCTCTCACCTGTGCATATGCATTGCTGAACAGAACACTTTGAGAAGCAAGCTGATCAATGTTTGGAGATTTCACCAGCTTATCTCCATAGCACCCCAAAACAGGACGCAGATCATCCACAACTATAAACAGGACATTCATACCACCTATAAAGCAACAAAATCAGAAACATATTCATTCAGGCTGCAGTAAGTGGAGGTTACATTAGGCAGATTTGTCAGGGTTTTTTTTTCTGATAGTATAATTTAGGGCCAAGCAAAATCAACAAAAACATCTGATATCTTCTGAAGGATGTGTAAATAGCAGTATTAATTCCTTCGACGTGTAGGAGTTCACATTTGGCAGAGAAAGAACTGCAGTGGTTTTCACAGCCACAAAACCAGTCAGGGTTGGAAGGGACCACAAGGATGGAGGTCCAACCCCCCTGCCATAGCATACTTCACACGGGATGACATCCCTTCAAACGCCATCGCGTCCTTTCACAGGGTTTTCTTCACTGCCTTCAGCTGGCTACTGAGGGATGGTGTCACTTTAAAGAGGTACTCTACAGCTCCACCTAGAACTGAACTCTACAGCCTGCAAGTTCCAAGCGGTGTCAAACCACGGGTTAAGTCTCAGACACTCTTAAAGAGCCTCCACACCAGACAGATAAAAGCATGTTTAAATAACTAATTACACATCTCTCGAGCTGTATCATGTTCAGTGTACAAACTGATGGATGTCTAAAGCCCTCCAGGCAGCAGACGGAGCTTCGCCACAGCCCTGCCCGACTCACACCACGAAGCACCGGGGGCGCAGGTAGAACCCGTCTGTACGCCTCGCTGCAAACCAGGGACCGCGACTGGCACGGTGCCACCCGATCCGGCTCCTCCGCGGACCCTCTCAACGGCCTATTCCCCCCTCCTCCCCCTGTCCTGGGAGAACGAGCACCTCCGCACCTCCGGGCCCCACCGCCCCGCGGGTGCGAAGCCAACGGGTCCCCGCCGCCTCTAGGGCGAACGCGAAAGCATCGTGGGACAGCCGCAGCAGACTGAAACAAACCCAGGCGGTCACAGTCAGAGACAAATCCTCCGCCATTTCCGGGCACAACGGCAGAGAAGGCCAGCCCCTCGCCCCGCCCCAGCTGCCGGTGCCGGCCCATTACCGGGCTTTTAACCCGCCCCGGCCCAACCTACCGGCTTCGGGGTCGGGAGGGCGCTGTTCCTCCATGTGGCCACACGGTGGCGCCGCGCCGCTGCGCGGGAGCCCCAGTCCATGCGGGAAGAGAGTGCGGCAGGACGGGCAGTGCCACAATCAGTGCCAGTGTCGCCCGCAGCGGGATGGGCATTGCCAGCGCCGTTGGCACTGGGAACGGAATGCGCAGTGCCAGTGTCACTTACTGCCAGCGAAACGGGTAGTGTCCGTGTCACCGGCTGTTCCGGAGTACTCCAAATTCCTTTCTTCTCCCTCTCCGTGGGTTTGCATGGGGAGAAGGCGGTGCAAAAACTGCTTTCCTCACCCACGCCCTGCAGGTTTGGAGAGGAAACAGCAGGCGGCGCCTTTCCGCAGGTGTATTGACCCGTGTGGAAGCCAGCAGGCGGCTCCTTTCCACAGGTGTATTGAGCCGTGTGGAAGCCAGCAGGCAGCGCCTTTCCACATGTGTATTGACCCGTGGAAGCCAGCAGGCGGCGCCTTTCCACACGTGTATTGACCCGTGTGGAAGCCAGCAGGCGGCTCCTTTCCACATGTGTATTGACCCGTGGAAGCCAGCAGGCGGCGCCTTTCCACATGTGTATTGAGCCATGGGGAAGCCAGCAGGCGGCGCCTTTCCACATATGTATTGAGCCGTGGAAGCCAGCAGGCGGCGCCTTTCCACATGTGTATTGAGCCATGGGGAAGCCAGCAGGCGGCGCCTTTCCACATATGTATTGAGCCGTGGAAGCCAGCAGGCGGCGCCTTTCCACATGTGTATTGAGCCGTGGGGAAGCCAGCAGGCGGCGCCTTTCCACGTGTATTGACCCGTGGAAGCCAGCAGGCGGCGCCTTTCCACATGTGTATTGAGCCGTGGAAGCCAGCAGGTGGCTCCTTTCCACATGTGTATTGACCCGTGGAAGCCAGCAGGCGGCGCCTTTCCACACGTGTATTGAGCCGTGGGGAAGCCGGCGCTGGAATGGGGCTGGCGCTTGGCTGGGTTTTCGCGCCCGGTGTAAAACGGCAAATGGACACTTTGCCTAGAAAAGGATAAACAGAGCAAGGTAAAAGGCGAGAGGCAGAGAAGGCGAGAGAGGGTTCCACCTTGGAAAAGTTCCTGCCTTAACAGAGTTCCCAACAGGACAGCTTCCTGCCGTGACAGTATTTTGGACCGTCCTTGTTTTTTGGACAGCGCCTACCTTTTCACACGGCTCTCAGTTTTGCACCGTCCCTTCTTTTGGACGGTTCTCCCCACTTTTGTACCATTCTGTGCAAACTTGCAAGCTTGACAAGTCCTGGGGGCCATCTGAGAGCTGCTGTTCAGTGGGATGTCTGGTTCAGAAGTCCAATCCCTCTGCATTTTGCCATGTGTGCAGACTCTTTCAAACACTTATACTTTCTCTAAACTATTAGAGTGAAGTTTATTTTTATGTGGATCTTACATTTGCTTTCTACACTGCTTGAATCAAATTAAGAAGCTTGCAACTACAAACTCAGTTACTAAGGAGTGCACAACATGCAACCAGCTCATGATTATTATTCAGTATATTTGATGACTGAATATTTCAGAATTAATTTTGTGTACAAACAGTGTTATCTCACAGGTATCAGCAATTCTCCTAGCACAGATCAGCTGCTGGAAGCATAATGAACAGTGTATCCCCAAGTGATACTTCTTTCCTCTTCATTTGAAGACTTCTTCTGGAAAAGGCTGAGGAATTATTTTGCTATTGCACATGCATTTAATTATCATAACACTTGCATCTCTCAAATGTAAATAAGCTAAATAGCACTTGATATGGATTTCCTGGTTTGCCTTGCATGAGTATTTAGCAATCATCTTAGGTTCAGTCCACTAGAAGAACAAATTGCACAGGAAAATACCTCTGTCAGCACACAAGTTCTGATGCTAAAAAGAAAATTGAGATGATGCCAGGTGACTTCAGACACTGAAATAACAGTACGTCCTTGACAAACTGGTCTCACAGCTCAGATGTCCACTCCACCCTGGGTGCATGGGCATTTGAGTTGCCTGTCTGTCATACAACCACCGCTGTACTGGGTGTGATGAGTCAGGAGTGTAATAGGTAAGGTTAAACCTAAACCTTGCCTGAACTGGAGACACCTTGTACAACACTCCTTAGTCATTCTGCTAGGAGGTCCAGCAGTCCTTATGAATGTCAGCCTCCTCTACCTACCACCACCCCTGAGTATAAAATCTGACAATTTGATAACTTAGCAATATACTGAGGCATACACTGAAGGTTTGGGGGGGCAACAGGACTGCTTGGAAGTGTTAGTCGTGCAGATGAGGCTACTAACGTAACAGCTAAACATCTTAATGTCAGTTATTTTCTACGACAGTTGTGATTTAACCCCAGCTGGCAGCTAAGCCCCAAACAGCCACTCACTCACCCGAGAGGAGAGAGAGAATCAGAAGAAAGTGTGATAACTTGTGGGTCAAGATAAAGACAGTTTAATAGGTAAAGCTAAAGCTATGTGGGCAACAAAACAAGGAATTCATTCATCGCTTCCCATGGGTGGGCAGGTGTTCAGTCATCCCCAGGAAAGCAGAACTCCATCACAGGTAACAGTAACTTGGGAAGACAATGACAGAGCTCCAAATGTCCTCTCCTTCCTTCTTCCCCAGAATCACAACGAGCATGACATCAGCTGAAAGTGGATATATATTTGGTCAGTTAGGGTCATCTGTGTTCCCTCCCAACACCTTGTGCACCCTGAGTCTGCTTGTGGGTGGGGTGGTGTGAGCAGAAGGCCCTCACTCTCACTCTGTGTGAGCACTGCTCAGCAGTAACCAAAACATCTCTGTGTTATTAACACTGTGTCCAGCACAAATCTAAACTATAGCCACATAGTAGCTACTATAGAAACAACTAAGGCCATCTCAGCCAAAATCAGAACAGAGAACTACTTTAAGACATGGTAAAATATAAGCACAATGATATTTTTAGTGGAAAAATCTTTTTAATTAACTATAAGAAATAGCTGTACTTTCAGACTGACAGTAGATCTTATAAAGCAGCATTTTCATACCAATGGTCACTTCCTGTTTAAGGAAAGATTTCATCAGTTTGATTTGGAAACAATACTTTTATGTTCAGACTTTTTGAGCTAAAACCCACGAATCTAAGAGGTAAGAATCTCTCAAGTCAACGTCTAAGGAAGAGATTATAAAGAAATCAGTGCAGTTATCTGAGAAATAATTTTATTTTGCTATATGAAGTATGAGATCAACTTGACTTTCTCTACTGTTTCCCTGTATTGCACAACGGCTTTGATCCTCTTCTGTTGGGTGGAAGGCAATAACATGGGCAAGGAATACCTTTGAAAATGGAAATCAAAACTAATATTAAGATTTTCAGGGTTTAACTATCATTATTTCCTCTGACAAGGGAGATAAAGTGTATTTTTAGGACTAAGTAAATATGTTTGAGCAATATAACATAACCCAGGTGTTGATCTATGCCCAGAAAGGATGTCTCAGCTCTTCACAAATGTAGCCTTGCACATGTTCTTCCAATGATTTCATCAGAAGCTACATTTGGGTCAAAACAGCACATGCAAACACCACGTTAGATTTACTAGGGGGCCTAAGGAGATTTTTTACATCACTCAGTAATTCTCAGAAAGCAGGTTTTCACAAACAAGTGGTTAGGCACTGTGACCATTTCACTCAAACTCTCAACAAGCAATGCTGTTTTCAACAAATCTATACAACTAATCAAAAAGAGATGATCATTTATTTCTCATTCATTACAGAAAATATTTGAATAATCACTACAGGAAGCTGGCAAATTTATTGCTAAGTAGATTTTTTTCAAAAAAGTAGTTTTCCCTTTTGTCTTATGACTGATGAAATCTACTTCTGTACAAGATACTATGAAGAAAACGAGAGAAAGGCTGGTTAGAAATATTGACACCTACATTACTATCTGTAGCCTTCTCTGGCATTTACAGTGGGGAAATACAATACCTACAGCAAGCATAGAGCTGCCTGAGACATAATGCTGAGGAATCTCTAAACAGCATTTTTACTTAGGAAAGCTTCTATAACTCTGTTTTCAGAACCAAAGCAAACATACTCTTTAAGTCATATGTGAACATTAACACTCAAGGATAAGCTAAAAGCATCATATCAAAGGCATCTGCACAGACTTTCAGCTTGACATTGTTATGACAAATTATAAGACCCCATTGTAGTCTGTCCTTGCATTCTAATCTGCAGAGCTATGCACTAGAAAATACATTATAAACCTTGGATAATATTCTTCATCCAAACCCACTCATTATAAGCCTTCGTTTCACATAAAGTCATTTCTCCATGTCTGAAGTGAGTCACACCAATCTGTTCATCTGCCACAGTTCTAGGTTAGAGATCTCACACAACGAGTTCTCCAAAGCACGTGTAGCGTCTGAGCTACTATTGAGACTGGCTTGAGTGTACTGGGCAATAGGTAAGGTGGGTACTGTTACCACTACCAAAAGCAATTAATTAAAGTTCACACCTCAGTCATGGTTTCTCCCATTTCCTGTTCAGCCTGTAAATACAGCAACTTCGATACTATCAGCTACATCTCTGATGTGCTGGACAGAGAAAAAATGGGTGGATGGAAGAACTGGAGTTCTTCCTGAGCCTCTTTACACCTATTTCAGGAAATGTGCCTACAACTCAGGTAATGCCCCAAGAAATGGCACTGTCCCAAGTGCTTAGTAAGGGCAGGCAAGTACACTGCACTATAGCCCCTAAGAAACTGCATTAATCCACATAAGCACTGACACAGACAATTTCTCATGTTCTACAGTTAGTACAATGAGGAGATAAAGCCTGCAAACAGGAAAGCCTATGTAAACAAGATGTTGTGTAATGCTGCTAATATCAGTAGCTGGTAAGGACTGGTCTATTTAAACATTTAGAAACTGTTTTGTTTGTTGATGCAGATTTCAGAGGGTATTTTGGATGACATCTTCAGTGTATTTGCAAAACACGGTTGTTAAAGCCACAAAAATAATCTGACGCACATTTACTGTTAATAGTGAAATCTAACTGCCCCTCCAGCCCCCTTCTTACAGCTGCCTTAGAGGGGATGTGAATAAGCTCATCAGTATTCAGGTATTGCAAGCAGGGAGGTCACCTTCTCTTAAGCAACTCTCCATTTCAAACACTAAAACCTTGCAATTAGTAATTTGACAAGGACACCAAAGTACACAACTACCTTGCTCTGACTAAGGTGATGTTTTCTGTCATGTCATTCTACTTACAATGCATGAGAGGAATGATTCCTGCAAAGACACAGATCCTGCTTCCCATGTACATACAAACTGTGGGATGCAAAGTAGATGTCATGACGGCAGAAGTCCAGAGGGGATAAGCAGAGATCTGTAACTGGGCAGCAAGGCAGCATTAAAAATTGCTCAAGGTTAGGAATCATCAAGGACTTCCTCCTATTTCGAGTTCTTTTAATGACACTTTTTATCACACTTGACTAAGACCAAATGCCATAAGACTAGCAATTACAATAGGAACAATGGCTTTTTGCAAGATCACATTCTTCCTTTCTCTACTATTTCATTTTTTCACAGTTCAAGATTCAAAACTAAATTTTTTCACTTGCTGCCAATAATAAACATTTCTTGCACTGTGCTTACTGTGTACACAGTAGGAGACCAGTTCTGTCAGCTTCCAAATTCTGCTTTGCAAGACCATACAAGCTGGTCTACAGCTATGCAGGAGTTTCATGGGCTAAAAATGGCCTGCACCTCCAGAAGCATCCCACCAATATTCCAGATATGACCCCAGCACACAACAAGCTCTGCAGCAGGCTTTGTGGTCCAGCAGAAGAAAAATTCTTGAGTACCACGTTTCCACAGCAGTGGTTTTCCCAATTCAATACATAACAGATCAAGATACAACCCACAATACATTTATAAATAGCTGCTACTACTTTAAGCATGACTGCAGGATGGAACAGCTTGTGTCTGGTTACTAAAACAACGAGTCTACATTTCAGTATTTTATTACTATAGAAGGAGACAAAACTCAAAGATTATTCCACCTAACCTGCATCCTTGATATGCTACTGTAACTGCTGTCAGCATGCTGGATCCCAAAGGCCCTGTGCTGAGTTTACTCAGCACTTTAAAGCATGGCATTTCAACTAGGTAACTAGTGCTTTTTGAGTACTATAATTTTCCCTTGAGTCAATGAGACTCAAAAGCGTTTTGCAGGAGCTGTTTGACGAACAGCTTGAACTCGTATGCCCTTTCCAAACATTCTTTTTTCCCCATAATTTTGTCAGTAGTATGGCCCAAAAGGCTTAGGCAAAAATCACAAAGGGACAAATGTCTTCTAATATGCATTTGTTCAAAGTGAAATAACATCTCTGATCACTTGTTATGTAAAACTATGTCACAAAATTAAATTCATGAGCCACCTTTCTTTGAGATACTCTAGCAGCAATAACCTTTGGAGAAGAGATTTTGTAGAAGGAGGTAGTCATAGTGGAGATGAGCAGGATATGAAAATTCCAAAATGCACTGGGAATTAACTGGAAAACAAGGGGAATAAAGACAAATCCCCTGGAGGTCTTCAAAGGTGGAGCTGACCATAAATGGTAACTTTATAAGCATCAGCAATCAAAAACAAGTATCGATCTATGTGACAACTTCCATTAATGTGATAATTTTATATGCCTCCTAGTTGGGATATAGTTGTCCCTTCTGCAATGCTTCCTCATGAGCAATGCTCCTGTCTGCCTTTGGAAGCTAGCCAGCCACGGAGTGTGGAGGCAACTGGAGGGAGTTTTCATAGTAATTCAATACTTTGAGCACAGAAATGTTTGTTTCTTCACTAAGATTTCATCCTTGTGATAAAAGGGTGGAATTAAAGCACAGGGAGAGATGGGAAAGAGATTATGGTCCAAACTGTACTCTTTTTATTTTGCCTATCTAGAACCCAAAATTATATATTGTCCACTTAGAATCTGTTTTTCCAACCTTTTTATTATACATAATCCTATAATACAGGTTTCAGTGAGCACAGCTCCTCAGCACTACTACTGCAGGTGTGAGTGAACTATGTCCCAGGATCTCAAACACAGATACCCAGTGGGCAAGGAATGCAAAGTGGGGAAAAAATGATCAGCTCATACCTGGCTTGTATTCACACAGATACAGAGTAAGATTCAGTTGCCTTAAAGGAGAGGATACTTCCTCTTCCTGCAGTTCCTTGGTTCCTCCACAGGACATCTTTCACCTTCATCAATAAAAGCACACACAGGTGATATACTTCACTAGACATCTTACTGCAGGAATGCTGTGGGGAAAAATAGTGTGTGATCATGTCATTGAAGATTTCTTTGCAACAACTTGGCTGTGTGAGAACACCAATGCCTTAAAATACTGTTTTTCCCCCCTTAAGACATACATATGTTCACTACAAGTTACGAAGGCCCAGGGCAGATGAATCACCTCATGTTGTCCTCTTACATAGTTATCCTTTCTGAGCTTGGACTTGGCAGGTCAAGATTCCTCTTTGGATCATTAAGCTGGAGCTTTCTGATTCTTCTATTTAATTTGGACAGCTCACAGGTGATCCTGTAATGTCATCTTGATAGATCTCAAACCTGAAACCAAGGTTGAAAATCTAAAAGTTCACCTCTTTCATCTTGTTCACTTTCATTCCATTTCCCATGCAATTTTGTTAACAATTGGTTTCTTGCTTCACAGCTTAAAGATCAGTGACCTAAGTGATTCATACTGTTTTTAAGTATCTTTTCAATGCAGCAAGATGTAAGTAGGTCCTCGTCAAAGAATAAAATGCAGCAATTAGTTGATTAGTGTTTTATCTCTGCAAAAGCCATGTAAATTTCCCACAATCTACTGACATTTAACCTGATCCTCTTCCTTGAATTCATTGTAGAAGCCTGATTTATCACTGTCCTGCATCAATGAGTAAAGTATATGTTGTGCAGTGTTATTACATCAGGGTGCTAGTATTTAAACCCACGTGCTGTACTGCTACAAATTATAACAGTGCTGCAAGGCATGCTGAACTGAACTCACCTCTTGTACACAAAATCCAAAACTGTTACTTGATTTGTTGGCATTTAATAATTTCTCCTGTGTCATCTGGCTTGACTTCTAGAAGCAGCCCAGAGGAGTCACAGACAGAAATCTCATTTAAAGTCAGTGTTATCTGGATCACAGATTCTGGAAATTCTTGGACCATTTGATCTGTGTCAATGCCTAAGTTCTTAATGTGAATAATGCTTTAGCTAAAATTACTAGGTGTCTTTATTTTTAAAAAGAGGAAAGTAAATAGTCAGAAGCTTAGTGTTGCATGCAGGACTCCCATCAATTTCCCTAGGCATAGTATAGGCACATAGACTGACCTTCTGTGTGAAAGGTTCCACTCCTGGTGCAATTTCTGTAGTTAAAACACACATTTTTACTGAAGACAAGAGCTCCTAATTTTCATAACATATCAGTCTTTTAACATGAGGGGCCTGGAACATAAACCCTATGAGGAGAGGCTGAGGGAGCTGGGGTTGTTTAGCCTGCAGAAGAGGAGGCTCAGGGGTGATCTTATTACTGTCTACAACTACCTGAAGGGACATTGTAGCCAGGTGGGGGGTGGCCTCTTCTCCCAGGCAACCAGCAATAGAGCAAGGGGACACAGTCTCAAGTTGTGCCAGGGTAGGTCTAGGCTGGATGTTAGGAGGAAGTTCTTCCCAGAGAGAGTGATTGGCATTGGAATGGGCTGCCCAGGGAGGTGGTGGAGTCACCGTCCCTGGAGGTGTTCAAGAAAAGACTGGATAAGGCACTTAGTGCCATGGTCTAGTTGACTGGCTAGGGCTGGGTGCTAGGTTGGACTAGATGATCTTGGAGGTCTCTTCCAACCTGGTTGATTCTATGATTCTATGAGGTAAACCTCAAGCTGCCTTCCCTACATAACATACAGGGCTGATCAAGTAGAGGTGGAGTGGAAATTAACAAAAGCCATAGCTAATTTAGAGAAAATACTACAGAACTGCATTGCCATTCTTTTTAATTACTTAGAAACCTCATGCTGAATGCCTTTTTTTTTTCAATAAGAAAACAAATTATAAAATTAAATTACTTGGTGTTGGATTAAGTTGATTAGTCAACCTCATAATGAAAGTAAGGTGCATTAGTCACCTGGATAATGAGTTTTGTAGCAAAAGCATGTGTATGTTATATAAAATATTCTATCTGTACAATCAGTTGTAGTTTGCTGTATTAAAATTAAATGCAACATTTAAAGGTAAACCAAAGGGGTGTTGTATTTCTATTACATAAACTACTTAATGCATTTTTTGCCAATTGTAAATTTATGCCATTTTTTATTCAAATACACTGCAAATTAAATTTTCTCTTTTCATTTATGTAAGGATCCTTCTGCTGCAGGTACAATGTTTGGTAGTAAAAAACAAGAAAACCTTTTAAAATAGCAAAGCAAAGCGATGCTTTGCTATTAAAAAAAACCTATTTGGTAAATTCTAGTCACAGAATTAACTACTGCAGGGCAGAGAATCTGCACTTCAGTTAGTTGTGTTTAGAATTTGGATTACTATTACTTTTGGCAATTAAACAAGAACAAAGTGTGAGCTGAAAGAAAATATGAAAATCGGCACTGTGCTAACTTGAACAGACAAAGTTCAGTAGCGATTAGAAACCCAAAACTCTCCAAGGGACATGAGAAGAATATCAATGAGGAATTCTTACAGTGACAGTGTTTGAAAAATGCCCTGACAGGAAGCAAAAATCAAATCTGACTAGTTACTGAATCTGTTTACTTTTAGTTAATGAAGAAAATGTTACCTAAAATATCAATATAGCACACTGGTCAAACTAAAGAAATCTAAACCCAGGTCAGGTTGACCTGCGTCCTCCAGACCTCATTTGTACTTCATCTGAGTCAATAAGGATATCACCACCAGTAATTTTTGTAAGAGCCATATTAGGCTCCCACTTCAATCACCATAAACCTACCATAGTGAAATCTTCAATGCTGTAGAGACCTGACAAGAGTAGAATCTTCAGTGCTGTAGAGATCTGTCACAGGAGATATGCCAAAAGTTAGAAACATGGGAAGAAAATATCACGCTGGTTCAATGACAGATGAGATGTCACTGTAAGTATCCATAATTCTAAACAATCATGACACTGGCAGATATATTAGCTATGGCACCCACAGCACTGTATTGATATGAGAAGAGAGCCAAAGAATCCTGCATGTTTTTCTTGCTGTTTTAAGGTTGATATGAAAGCAAAAATCTAACTTAGTTTTCTGTTTGTCTGGAGCTCCCTTACATAGAATCACACCATGTTAGGGGTTAGAAGGGACCTTGAAAGATCCTCCTACCAGAGCAGGATCACACAGGAAACCACTTTAAAACATGATTGTCACTTGGAACTAAACACAGCTCACAGTTGGCATCTTCCTGAAGAAATCACTTCCTTCTGTTTTCAGAATCACAGCTCCACTAAGAAATTTATCTGACTTTCTTAAATGGTTATGGGTTCAGCTGGCCCAAGTAGTCTGATAGCATGACAGGGTTGAAAGTTAAAGATCTGCAAATAAAAGTCTTTGTGTTAGAAGCTATGCACTACTTTTAAAACCAGAAGATTATACTAATTTTGTCAGGACAATATGTGTGATCAACTCCACCATCAAAGCCCAGTGAAATTAAGGTGGCCTTGGAAGGAAAGCATTGACTGAAAAATTGCCATCATTAGGAGACCAATACCATTTATTTATAGATCAAATGTATAGATCCAATACCTTCTTTTCTAGCTTTATTTCAATAGCTCTCTTCCTTGTCAATTGCTGGTCAATTCTGCTTATTCTGTGATTACATGCTAACAGTGAGGCCTACAGTAAAATCAACAGATTCAAATGGGGATTTTAAAACCAGTTTGATATTCTGCTGTATACCACAAAAGATGATCCCAGAAACAGTTCCTGGCTATGCTCTCAGCCACATAAGTCATTTATTACTGAACTGTTGTTGCTGTGTTCCATTCTTCTAATAGTAACACCCTGAGAAGTCAGCAAAGCAAACAGGATATGTGAAGTTATGTTAGAAAAGAGTCAAGACTGACTGTCAGCAGAGAAGCAAGCTTCACAGATTAGAAAGGCTGATTCAGGTTTTGTTTCCTTTGCTTAACTTTGGCCAGTCAAGGATAAGTAAACCTCCTGGTTTATGGCTTTTTAAGCAGAATAAGAATACAGCAGATGGCTTATGAAAGCAGTAATGGCAATGACTCTAAATTAAGGTGCTATATATGACTTCAGTAACTAATTTGAGGAATTAGATAAATGGAATGAAAACAAAATGCCTGTTTCATCTCCAACAGAAACTGTCTCAGGGGATTCAGTTAAACTCCTCATGTTCAAGTCTCAACCAGCAGTAGACAGGAAGTCTTAACAGAAAGCAGATGACTTGCTGCTTCTCTTAGCCTCTCCTCATATTCCTTTTCCCACTCTTAAAACCACCGTAACATGCAAACTCAACAGAAATTTTCTAAATCTTTTAAGTTCAGACAATACCTTGGTTTTTTTTCTGCCCAACTCTCCTCAACATCACTCTCACAGCAATCGAGACACCTGAAAACCCCCAAAAGATCTAAGAAACCTCCTAACTTGTCTTTAAGCCAAATATTTATCCCCAGCTCTCCTAAGGTAGCAGTACAAAACTACATCAACTGAGGTAACCACACATTTCACAGGTATTTTACAGGCAGAACAATGTCACCCACTGGGTTTGTCAGATCCAACAGCAGCTGCTAAGCACCCATATCTTAACTTTTCCTCTGGAGAAGATAAATGTGATACATATTTCTTTTGGAGCAAAAGCAGATAAAGTGGGTGGAGATTTTCTTAGATGTGGCACCTGCATGTTGGGTTCAACAGCAAAGAGTTCTTTCTGTCTAGTTGTCAACTTTATTTACATATTTGTCTGCCTACTTACCTATTTATTTATTTAATAACTTCATTTCTATCATACTTTCAGTAACTAAGGACTTCTTTGCTAGTTCTTTGTCCCTTGCAGGAGCAATTTTGTTGCCTCAGCAGTCAGCCAAACTCTGTAATGGCAGAAGAAATCTCTCTTGATTTATTCCTATATTTATGAATACTCTTAGAAATGGCATGCTGCTTTATTTGACTTCTTAATTATTAACAGTTCTCAAGATAAGGTAATTCTTTGTTACTATTACTTTGACTTTATGATTGCATCTGGCTGAGGACAATGCTTACTGGTACAGGTCTAGTAGCTTCTTTATGCATCGCAGTAGATATATTTTATCTTGGATAAATGCATTATGCATAAATGTTCTCTTTGCTACACTAGTATAGAATCATACAATCAACCAGGTTGGAAGAGACCTCCAAAATCATCCAGTCCAAGCTATCACCCAAGCCCTGTCCAATCAACTAGTCCATGGCACTAAGTGCCTCATCCAGTCTTCTTTTGAACACCTCCAGGGACGGCGGCCCCACCACCTCCCTGGGCAGCCCATTCCATCAGCAAATCACACTCTCCGTGCAGAACTTTCTCCTAACATCCAGCCTATACCTCCTCCGGCACAACTTGAGACTTCTTCTGTTGCTGGTTGCCTGGGAGAAGAGACCAACCCCCACCTGGCTACAGCCTCCCTTCAGGTAGTTGTAAGGTTCTACTTTTGAAAAAAACAGAATGAAAACCAAGGTTCTAGTTTCCACTTCTTTTAAGTCTGGTAATTCTTTGGTTCCTTAGAAGTTCAGGCTCTGCTCTGCCACAAGTTCTGTCATATGGGCACCTCTCATCTTAATCTCTGGAAACTGCCTAGCCCCCATCATTTATGTCTCTTCTCTTTTATTCCACTACGTTTTCAGGTTTCTCTCTCACCCTGATTTCTTACCAATCTCCTCATGTGCCCTCCCCACTACCACTGCCAGTGCTTTCTTGTAGCCTTGCCTTATCAGTTGAATATACTGAGCAGAAAGCTACTGGTATGGAAGTCTGTCAGCAACTTGTGCTGTTCATAGAATCACAGAATCAACCAGGTTGGAAGAGACCTCCACTGTCAATGCAGTTAAAATTGTATCTACAGCTTGCCAGTGAATATGTCTAGATAAATCACATCTTTGAGTAAATTGTATTAGCTTATAAGTACTGTCAAGGCCCACAAGTAGCTATGGCATGTAACAAACCATACTGCATGTGAGCTTAGTTTCTTAGCTGATATAAACTGCCAGTCCTGTTAGCACTAAATGAAGACCTAAAACCATTTACTTTTCATCCCTTTTCAAAACCTTTCTGCAGAAGCTAGAGTTTGATTGACTTTTTCACTTATTAGCATTTAATTTGCAGAGCAATCTTAAATTACTGAGGAGTTAGGGGGATTTTAGTTCAGTCATCAGGTGATCTATAAAGTCATTCATAATAAACCTAAGCCTGCAAAGTGGATAGAAACACCATTCTGTCCCACGCAGTCTGACATGTTACACAGCCTCTTTTTTAGTGAAGGCTGCACCATTGCACCATTTATCAAGTCTTTTTATATGCAAGCCAGAAAAGGCCACAGATTCCCCCAAAGTTAAACGCATCATGTGTATATGTGTGTATACATATCCACATACACTTTGAATGTTTCCCGGGGACTACTGGATTAGGGCTTCTAGTGAAGCTGGTCCTAACACACACTGTCAGATGCCCCAGCAGCCATCGCAGTGCCGGCCGCTGCAGGAGCTCCCGGCTTTTAGCCCTACTGCCCTTACCCAGAAGGTGGTCTCAGCAGGGACCGACCCGGGCCACGGCATCCCTTCCCCCGGTGAGGCATGGCCTGCCTGTCACAGCTCCGACGGGCCTCACGCAAGGCCCCGCACCAGACCCGCGCCCGTGGGTGCAGAGCCAGCACCGCTCTGCGCCCGCCCGGGTAACAGACCAGCGCCCCGCGCGGCGCAGGGACACGGCCGGTAACGGCTGCGGCTCCGCACCAGACCCGCGCCCGTGGGCGCAGAGCCAGCACCGCTCTGCGCCCGCCCGGGTAACAGACCAGCGCCCCGCGCGGCGCAGGGACACGGCCGGTAACGGCTGCGGCCCCGCCCAGGTACGGGCAGCTCCCGCCTGGCCTTAGGCGCTTGCGCATTCCTCGCCAGCGAGGCCAGGCGGAGCTTCCCGGCAGAGGAACGCATTGTGGGGCCTGGCGGGCGGCACGCATGCGCGGAGCCGTGCGGGCTGCCCGGTTCCGGCGGAGGCGGGGCGGCGGCGCGGACAGGCCAAGCTCCGGTGGCGGTGGGCGCGCCATGCGTGCCTGGTAGAGTGTGGCGGGGCGGAGGGTAGAGCCGCAATGAACCTGCGTGGCTTGTTCCAGGACTTCAACCCCAGGTGAGGGCGGCCCGGCGCTTAACGGCCTCGATCCGTGCTGTCTCGTCAGGGCCCGCTCTGCGGGCCGTTATAGGTCCGTCCGGTGGTGGAGTGGCACCTGGTCCGGTCCCGGCGGCTCCCTGCCCCGGCGTAGCGTTGTTGTTGGGCGGAGGCTCGCCTCCCCCGCGCCGGTAGCGGGACGCATCCGGAGTCGGCGGCGCGGCCCGAGCTCCCCTTAGGTCGAGGCGGAGCCGACGGCGAGGGTTTCGGGGGTAAGCACCGGCGGGCCCGGCTTTGCTACCCCTTCCAGCCCGTGGCTCAACTTCTCGGCGTGAGTTCTCGGTACGTCTGTGCGCCGGGGCAGGTCGCTGGTGGCCGAAACCGAGGTGCGTCGCCGGCCCGGGCTGGAGCAGCGTTGTGCTGTGTGGAGCTTGAGCGTTTGATCTGTGGGGGTCAGCTTCGGGTGGCCGTTCCACACGGCGGGTGAGAGCGTTCCGGTACAGGCAGCGCTGGGGGTGTTCCAAACGCGCTGCTCCTGACCGGTTTCCCTCTGAGTGCCCTCAGATGTCTGTACGTGCTGGCTCTTGGGCAGGGTGGCTGAAAGCACGGGCATCCGTCATCTGGTTGCCAGGCCAAATTCCAGACATCTTTTTTTTTTGTTTCGTTATTTAGGTTCCTGAAATTACTTCAAGTCTCGTTCTGGGTTCAGAATTTTTCAGCTGGATGATTTTGGCTATAAAGCTTTGTACGGGAAAGCAAAGAAGTAGCCTTATGCGCTAACAAGCGTTTAGCGTGTGGTTACGGCTTGGGTTTTGCAGCTCTGGAAGCATTGCCCTTTACAGGCCTAGTCCTAGTCTAGACTTGGTGAGCTGCTGATGGAGATTCATCTTTCAGAGCTCTCTTACAATTAACAAAATGATAGTCACTTGAGTTCGTGCTTGCCCTGTCTTGTAAGCAAGTACAAATTCATGTAAACTGAGAGAATTGGTAGAGTTTTACTGGTTTTGCTGTTGCCAGCTATTTTAAGACTACAGAATAAAAGACCTGCAAGCAGTTTGTGCGATGTCGCATGAAATACTGAAAGTCCTAGAGAATCTTGCTCGTGGAAAAGGCTTTACATGATTGCAATTAGAAAAAGCTGTGTTCAGTTGACTGTTCACGCAAGCAGAAGGGTAACCAATGCTTCAGGAAATGCATTGTTGCAAAGAGGTTGAAATAAACTACTTAAATATGTGTGGTTGAGAGTAATGGAAAAGTAGGAACAGAAGTTCTAGAAGCTTATAAGTTTTTGTTATTGCTGTGCAATGTTTGCGGTTTATGAAGGAGCAAGCTGAATGTTACACTCGTGCAGGTAATCTGGAATGTTTTGATGCTTGCTGGAATGTTCAGGGAGCAGTGATGTTTTACTCTGTGGCATTTTACTTCTGTGTTTATTGAGGAGCCGGGGAAAGTACAAATTAAACACAACGTTGGCAAAGTATGAATAGCCTAGGAAGCTGAGCATTCCCTTTGTTGCTGTGAAGAGTGGCTGTGATGGTGTATCATCCTGTCCTGAGGCAGTTTCAAGTATAGGAGGAGGTGGTGGTGACACAAAACTACTTTTTCTCCTTAAGGGGCAGCTGAGACGCTTGTTCTGAGTAGAGACAAGGCAGCTTGATATCTAAACAAGGCAATGCTCATCTATTGAATGTTGTACTACTATGAGTGAAAGTCAGTAGTTGTAGTTGTGCTATTGGAGTGAGGGTGGTGGTATTCCTGACTGCTGGTGCTGTATCAAGTACTTATTCTGTTCCTTAGTTTATCCATATTTTAAAATATATGTAATTACTGCACTGAAGTGGTGTTGAAGCCTAATTATGTGTTTTAGAAAGAAGTCTGTGATCCTCTGGCAAATGGGTGGGTGACTTTTTCCCTTCCTGTAGTGTGAGGAAATCATGTGCTATGTAATTATTTTGATTTCTGGTGGTACAAGAGGTTGCAGTGCCACTTCCGTCATGTGTTCCAGATACATTTAGTCATTCTTAGATTGAATGGTTTAGAAAAAGTATCAACATACCTATCTTAAAATTGTAAGCACCATGGTTAATATTTCAGTTAGAAACTTCACTCTACAACTGGTAATGTGTTGAGTTTAACATGGTTTGGTTTCTTTTCTATAATGTTGCTGTTTCTAACTGATAGAGAAAATTTTAAATACCACCCCAAACCTCTACAGTTAAAAAGAATATGGATAAAATGACATAAATTATGTAACTCAGGTTTGAACATCAAAACCTCTCTCATTTCATTGGTGATGAAAGAACACATTTTCTAGAAATACGTAGAGCTGATCTGTTTCTGAGCCTCTAATAACACAGCTCCTGACTTGAGCCTCGTGGGAGGAAACTATTGATAGATGCCTGTATATTAAGTTTGTCATGCAAGAATGCTTTTGATGTGTTCCCTTGAAGCAATGATTTTGTAAGTGGAAGAGATGACATGCCATATTTATGATGAAGTGTGTGACTCTTCAGAACAAATTTGATTCTTTGCAAAGAAATTTTAACACGTGTTTTGGGAAGTATCTTGATTGCATTTTAGCTGTGACTGATTTTCTAGTGCTCTACAAAATTGGTGTTAAGTTGCCTGCCTTCATGTCTGACTTTGGGTTTTTTTGTTTGTTTAATAGCAAATTTCTTATTTATGCCTGCTTGCTGCTTTTTTCTGTATTGCTATCTCTGCGTCTGGATGATAAAATTCAATGGAGTTACTGGGCTGTATTTGCTCCAATATGGCTTTGGAAGCTAATGGTGATTGTCGGTGCCTCGGTTGGAACAGGAGTATGGGCCCGAAACCCACAGTATCGGTAAGTTGAGGGTATTTGTTTTGCAAGAAAGAGGGAACATAATGTGTTTTCTGTAATGGATCAAATTCATAAACAGGTTTCTGTGGAACATAATATTAAGCATCCAGAAGCTTAATTTGCAAGCAGTTTACTTTTTAGTAATAGCTAATACTCTGTGGCACTACACTGATTTTGGTGAATGAAGAAATTCTGGGGAAAGATGTTGATGCAATAAAAACTGGTTCAAGAACCAAACAGATAATTTTAGACTTACTTCTAACATCCTGCATCATACCCGAGTCTTCAAGTAGTAGCAAAGAAATGCTGCTTTTCCTGCACAGCAGTGGAATCCTTAGAAAATTTTCAAGTTGTAAAACTGTCACTTGCTCTCCTTGAGTAAGACACTTCAAAAGTGCAGCTTTATGGAAAAGAACTCTTAAGTAACTAGGAGTGTAGCTTAATAGTGGCTGTTTGGTATGATGTGTACATTTAATCAAAACAAGTGTTACTATCTGAAATTTAACAATAGTAAACAAAGTGTCTTGGGGTGTTTGCAGGACAGCATGCTTTCCTCTGACAGATAAACTGAATGCTTCCTTATCCTCTCTTCAGAGCAGAAGGAGAAACCTGTGTGGAGTTCAAGGCTATGTTAATAGCAGTAGGCATCCACCTGCTGCTACTGATGTTTGAAGTTCTGGTGTGTGATAGGATCGAACGAGGAACTCACTTCTGGCTTCTGGTCTTCATGCCTTTATTCTTTGTATCTCCAGTGTCAGTTGCAGCTTGTGTGTGGGGATTCCGACATGACCGGTCTCTGGAGGTAATGCTTCGTTTGTTACATGTCAGATGTGTAGCAATGTGAGACTCTATCAATTACACTTACAGCTCATCTCTGAGTAAATCATAGTATGGATGACTGCATCGCTTCAGTTAGTTGCTTGCGCTGGCTTCCTAGAGTGAAAAATCAGGATTTGCAATAAGGATTTTTTTTCCTAATCGCTTAGGTTTTTTTCAGGTACCAAATTGCAACGTGTTTTATTATTGTGTTACAAGAACTCGCCACAACCTCTGCAATATGGGCTAATACAAGGCACTAAACCAGAAATTACTGAAGGAAATCCTGCTGATAGTAAGCACTGTCCCTGGGCAGAGCTGAACTTCAAGAGCTCTGATAATCAGCATTAAAAAATTCATACTATACCAATCTGTGTCTCTAATCTTTAATTTGAGAATGTGGAGAGTAGAGATACAAGAGAATATTTGTATTTTCTGTCTCTAGCTTCTGCCCTTTCTTACTCCTTTTAGGTTTAGAAGAACTCCCCAAGTATTTTCAAGATCTTGCCACGGTTGTGGCATTTGACAATAGATTTAAAATTCTTTTTAAGTTTACATTATTTTAGGTTTTGGGGTGTTTTTTTGCTATGGCCTCAAACAACCCTATGACCTCTAAAACCCAGAATTTTAATAGAAATTATTTTTTTAAATCTTTTTTAATTTCAAAGGATTATTTGTCCAACATTACCATAAGGCAAGCATCAAGAGAAATGGAACCCACTCACCTCAAAAAGACCACAGCTGTCTTGAACAAAATAAGTTCTGCAGTTGAATTGTCAACTTTTTCTACTCTTAGGTCATCTCACTTAAAGCTCTTCTATGTTCTTTTTACTCTGAGAAGATTTCATTATTTCCTAGGAACTTGGGGAGCTTGTCTTTAATCCCAGAAATAGCTTTTTGGCATAAGTAATCAAGTTAGTTGTTAATCTGTTATTTTCATTATAGCTTAGTTTGAAGTACATTGTCTACTGATTAAGTGATCAGTAAGTATGTAGTGGGGTTTTGTCTATATAACATGGTGGGCTAAAAAAACCACTGTCTTTTATGTGTTACACTATTTTTACAGTCAGTAGAGCACCATTTATTTAAGGCATGTGAATTCATTGAATTATGAGCCCAGCCACTCACACAATATACATGCCTTGACAGAGCTCAAAAGTGAATTTGATCCTAAAAATTCTTTATAGCAATTGATCATCTTGATTTTTTTTTAACATTTAAAAAAAATATTTCTGTTTGCTGCTTCTGTTTGCTCTTTCAATTTTCAGGCTGCTCAGCCTTACACTGGAGTGTGTGTGTGTGAAGTGTTGGTGGTTTATTCTTTTGTGGAAGCCGGTGATACAAAACTGTTTTAAATTGCTTTTCCAGCAAAGCCTTCAGTGCAGTCTCTAAAGTAGGCAAATGCTTGCTGCCTGTTGGATTTTTGACTCCCTGTACTGTGAATGCATTGATCCAAGAGATCATAGTACACAAACCTGTGTTAGTGAGAGGTAGCATATTTTAAAAGTGTCTAAATCCCTGCATTTTCTTGAGATAAAAAATGCTTCTAACTTAAACTGAAGAGTTTTAGTCTTTTTGGATTCTCTGTCTGATCTGTGAAATTGTTACTCATGTAGGATTACCTATAAACTTTGGAAACAGAATCTTGTGAGGTCTGATTGTATTTCAGTGTTTCACTTTGTTCAAGCTAGACACAGAAGTCATTGATTTTATTTATTTGATGATGGAATATGCTATAGGGTTCTTACAGTGGCAAAGACACAGGAAAGCTTTTGTTAACATTGTTAATAAGAAGTGTTACTTTTCTATATTGCCTTAAAACCTAAGTGACTTGAGTGTCATTTGAAATAGCTCTCAATTATACATTAAATGATTGAATCTGGATGTCATCTTCCATGTATTTCTTTCCACCTACCCCAGATAAAGCTGGCACTCTGTAATCCTTCTAGTAAATGCTGCAGATAGTGCTTTTGCCCTTTGACAGATGCTTTAGTTATGTTGTAAATAGCTTTATCATGCTAAGAGTTAACTAATATGTTTTCTTTTTCTAGCTGGAAATCTTGTGTTCAGTCAATATTCTACAGTTCATATTTATTGCACTCAGACTGGACGAGATCATCAGATGGCCTTGGCTTGTACGTAACAAGTGTTTTCTTCTTACCCTTGTTTAAATGCTGAATTTCCTAAAGATAGTAACAATTAATTTATGATCAGAGTGCATGATTGCATTTTTGCTTGCTTAACAATCCTTCACTAAAGCTCTGGCTTTACATTTAGTGGTCATGGGAGAAAGAGTCTGTTCTTTGGACATTTTCATTTTTGGGGGGAGGTGGACAAGCTCCATCAGTTGTTGAAAGAAAAATCCTAACCAAAAGTTTCCAGTGGGGACACTAAACTATCTGTAACAATGACTGGTGAGTTACCCTATTTACCAATACATTTGCTGTAGTAAATAGCTAGTTCTGTATTGTGTTACTATGCATGTAAATCCACTTGGTGTGCAAGTGGTCTTTGTCAAAATAGCTGAGATTTCCTGACCCAAGTGCCTTTAGAGTACAAAAGTGCCATTTCTATGTCTGTTTTTTTTTAAATGCCATAAAACTGGTCATCTGGCATGACTGTGACTTCTGTTTCTATTTTTCAAACAAATGGGAGAAGAATTTAATTTACATAATATGTCAATGTTTCTAGTGCAGAAAAGAGTTTTAAAAATCAATTTCAGGTACTATTTAAGCCCAAATATCACAGGAGTCTCATTAAAGTTGAACTACTTCGGCTTAACTTTGAATTGTTTCAATTTGATGGAGTTCACAAAGCTGAGAATCCTCAAACAGCAGCTCCTAACAGTGCAGCACAATTTGCAGCACTTTTCTTTTGCAGGTTATATTATTTAAAGAGTATGTCATGGATTATTACACTTAACAACTTCTTGCTTAATGCTTAACATTTTCACTTGCTTCATTTGTTTCAGGAGCAGTTTTTTTAAATCAAACTGATAAAAATGTATCTCTGTAAGAGGCATGGAAAGCAGTTAATCTCTTTTTTTTCTTTTAGGTTGTTTGTGTTCCACTGTGGATCTTGATGTCCTTTCTGTGTCTGGTAGTGCTCTACTATATTGTATGGTCTGTGCTGTTCCTGCGTTCTATGGATGTGATTGCTGAGCAAAGGAGGACACACATAACGATGGCTGTCAGCTGGATGACAATTGTCGTTCCACTGCTCACGTTTGAGGTACAAAAAAGCCTAAAGTGTCTGATGCATCTTGGTCTTTTCTTAATGAAGAAAGTTGTTGTGTCTGTCTTTGAATAAGGTGAGATTAGAATAATGTTTTTTGTTTGGGGTATGAAGGAATTCTAGGTTTTTGAACTTTTTCTTAGTAAAGTATTCATCACGCTGGAACAATACCTACCTATTTTTATTGAGGCCATTTTCATAGCTGTATGAAGTTAAAGGTCTGATGTCAGCATAATGCTTGAAGAAGCTTTAAAGTGAGTATTGCAATTAAACTGACAAAAGTTGTTTTGGTTGTTTTTTTTTCATTTAGATCTTACTAGTACACAGACTGGATGGACACAATTCTTTTTCTTTTATACCCATATTTGTTCCTCTCTGGCTTTCACTGATAACTCTAATGGCAACAACATTTGGACAAAAAGGAGGAAATCACTGTAAGTACTTACAAATCATGGAAACAGATTGCAGCTCCAGGCTTAAATACATGTTGTTAAGACTGTTTCAGAAAGGGCTTTTATTTGTGTATTCTTTCATGAAAGAAACCAGCAGTGTCTGTTATTGTTTTCAGGTGATTTTAGTAAAGTTTTCAGTGTTTGTTGTGCCTCTTGCTTTTTTGTTCTCTTATTCTTATGTGTGTTTGCATGTATAGAATTTGAATTGTAATGTTGTTCTATGTTCTCATTGTGGATAAGAACCCAGTGTCTGCCTATCTAAGAGCCCTGGCACTCTCACCAAGACTGTAACATTTTTGCCACTTTCCCAGTGGCTCAATAAGGATTTGAAGTGAAAACAGGTTCAGAAACTTTAATAAATTAAATCTGTAATTTAAAGTAACAGATACAACAGATCCAGGATTACCAGAGCTGAAGTTAATAAATCTTGAGTAACATCTAACAAAGTTGGGAGATTCAGACTTTTGTGATAGGGTCAATATCCAACAGCAATGGTTATGCAGCCAAATATGTGCAGTTCTTACCAAGAAGGTGTCCCTGTCTTGGGTGGAGGAGAAGCCTGTTAACTACTCTTGTCTCTGCTAAATCTACAGTCTTGCTCCCCAGAGAGGTGTTCCTCTCATGTTTGGGTTTTTTTTTAATATCCTAACCCTGGCTGCCTCTGCTTTCTAGGTGATGTTTAGCATGATTTGGGTGGAGAGTTGAGTAGCATAGTTACACATGCTCAGCATGTATGCCAACTGGGTCACTATCATACTGAGGGGTGTAAAATTTTAATACTTATCTTGCAGTTAATTAGGCAAGGGTCTCTGCTTGGGCACTATAACCTTCAAAATCTGCTTTGCAGCTGCTTGGGTTTGTTCTTTTAGCCTTGCTTCGTTAATTTAAACCAAAACACAGCTGAAATAGGTCTTTTCTTCACAAAGCTCCTTCTTTCATCACTTGGTAGATCAGTTTCATTTATCTTCATTCCCAGAGATAATATAAACACCTCTTGGTTGTAAGCTTCTCAACTTTTCTCCCAAAGAGCACTAAATTAACCTGCATTCTTGTCCTATGGTAAGATGGGCAGCTCTCCCACGCTGGGATAGTGTCAGTGCTGCTGCTCCCGTGTTACTGACCATTTTATTTTGCTCATATGTAAAGAATTAAGATAACTTAAGATTCCATAGTCTGCCTACTTAGTTACATTTTCATGTTCTGCTATAAAATTATTTTTTTTTTTTTAGGGTGGTTTGGAATTCGCAAAGACTTCTGCCAGTTTCTGCTTGAAATTTTCCCTTTCTTACGAGAATATGGAAATATTTCTTATGATCTTCATCATGAAGACAGTGAGGAAACTGAAGAAACACCCCTGCCTGAACCACCAAAAATTGCACCAGCAATGTTTCGAAAAAAGACTGGAGTGGTCATTACACAGAGTCCAGGAAAATACGTGATTCCACCACCCAAATTAAACATTGATATGCCAGATTGAGGTGACCGTAGCATATTAAAATTGAACTGGGAATCAGCAGACAAATGTATTTCATCTCATGCCATGGCCTGATTACTTTAAAATAGGCATTGCAGAATCAGTGGCTTGGATCACACAAACCAGAGATCTTGAAGATAATCAGACAATTTTTCCAGATATGTGGTGGTCTAATATGTGAACCTTCCTAATGGGTTGGTTGCACACTTGACTGTATAGTATTTATATGAACGTTTTAGTAGTGTAATATATTGTTTACAAGTCTTGTCCTGTACAGTGTAAGTATTATCTAAAAGTATTTTTTTAAAAACCCTGTATGAAATGCCTATGCTATTCCAGGAGTCTTCTAGGTCCTAAATATACACTTGATTTCCATGTCTGTTTTAAATGCCTTGGGATGCCTTAGTATAGTACCTCTTTTTCTGTTCAGCCACAATCATTGTCCTAATCACAACAGCACAGAGGTGTTGCACTTCTCAGGCAGGACTGTAAAGCTTTTTGAGAGGGAAACAATGCATAGCAACCTAAGTGATGTTTTTGAGTTAGCTGTGTAAATTTTCATCTAAGTATTTCAACTTTCACCCTGCCTTGGCACTTAAGCATTGCTTTGCTTGCTTTTCCAGTTTCAAGGTTTAATTCCTTTTGAGCAGCATGTACACCGTTCTGCTGTTGTACTGGCTGCTTAAGCTGTTCCCTCTTGCTCTCTGTGTGCAGTCTATGCCAGAACCATCAGCTGCAGGTTTGACAGCCTCTTGGTTAGCTGGTTTAAATATTCACAGATTGCATTGTGTTGGAAGGGACCCTCAAAGGTCATCTTGTATAACGTCCCTGCAGTGAGCAGGGACACCTATTAACTAGATCAGGCTGTCCAAATTCATAGCTTGGTCTTCATTACCAACTTTGTGTTGGTGGAAATGATTAAATTTGATTTAAAGACAGGAGCTCATTGGTGTCTCAAGAGCTTTTTCTCATTTGAAGAAAGATCACCTTTGACAGATTGTCTTGGACTTCAGGTGCTTTAAAGGAACATAATCTTTGAAACCTATACTCAAGTAGCTTAGAACAGGTGTCTGATACCTCCACATCCTTGCAGGGGCTCTTTGTGTTTAGGTGAACCCATAGTTGAGGTTAAGACCAAGAAAGGTCCTTGCAAACTTGGACTAGGCAACTCCGTGCAAAAAAAGAGAGCCTTATATTCACTTGAGGAGAGCTCCAGCAGCCATTGTGTCTGAATATGCCTCGGCTTTCTGAAGCAGCTCTGGGAGGTTGTTAAAGATGTTAGATTTATTTTGTGGGGCAACAACAGAAAGTGTGTAGTGATCCATGAAGAACTGTTCAAGAGGAAGTACTGCCAAGGAGAGGATGTCTGAGAACTTTTCAATGTGAGAGTATGAAAAACTTTGCACAGCACCTCTTCTGCACAGATTCATCAGAAAGCTCTGGGATTTCCCAAAATTTGGCTCATGCAATGCCTTGCTGTTGGAAGAAACAGCTTGGGAGGTATGTTGGCTCCTCTACATGGAAACTGAAAATAGTCTAGTGGGCCAGATTTCTGTCCCAGTGAAATAAGCCTGTACTACACACGAGATGAGCGTGGCACTAAATGTTCTGACTGTTGTTTCTTGGCTCATGCTGAGGAGTTTTTGAGGCTGCATTTCCTAGCAGAAATGCTGATAAAATACATGTTAGTGATTTCTGTTGACTGAACACGTGAAATTAAAAGGGTCTCCTACTGGGATGTTTTGCGGGAGATACTTGCTATGGATGTGCTGTACCAGATGTGCAGTGTTTTTGTAGCCTTCCCTGAAGGCTGAGAAGATATGCATCAGCATCGTATGGTTACCTATGTGTTCATTTATTCACAGTAAAGTTGCTGGTGAGTAATGATACTTGAGTTTCTAAACCACTTTCAATGCTTTCAAAAACCCTATACTTGCCTGCTACCAAGCAGCAAACCCACAAGGCTGGTCACTGCTTAACAGCAGGGCTGTAGCACACCATCTTACTCAGCCTATGCTTCAAATTTGGAACACTTCCTGAGAGCCCTTTTTAGCATCTTCATTTGTCTTCCATGATTAAAATTCTCGGTTCTTGTATTTTTATGTTTTCCAGTCTCAAAAGTAGTTGCAACTTGCACTGCCTCTGCATTTCTCAGTTTCACTACTTCTCTGACCCCTACTTAAGAAGATATTTGGCACATCAGCTGATGAAGTACAAGGCTGTCTTTGGTCTTGCAAATCAAACTGCAGCAGAATTTTCACTGAACACAGATTGCACACATGTCACCAGAAAAGTGGCTATTGAGCTGGTATGGGAAACCACTTCCCAAGAGGAGAGCGGCCTATTTCCAGAAAGTCCAAGGGAGAACATAGACACATCTGCAATCAGGGAGACTACACCTGGCAAGCAGCATGCCAAGGCATCTCCCTGAGTCAGACATGCCTTGACATTAGCACATACTGCTGCTGTGACAAAAACAAGAGCCTGTGGCAGCAGTAGACAGGGAGAAGCTGAGTTCTGACTCACTCTCCTCTGCTGGCCTGGCCTGCAGCACCCTGGGTGGTGCCACTGCTGCTTCACTGGGTCACATCCCTTTCCACCAATGCTGGTACCTCCCCTCTCTCCACCTGTACTGGCAGCAGCTGCTGCTCTGTCTATGCTAAGGCCAGCTTTGGGGCCAAACTTCACAATGCTACCACTGCCCAGCAGGTACTTGTGATCCAAATAGTGGAATTGCAGGCACTGGCCTTAGACCCCAACCAAGTCACACCAGGTGCATAGTCCAACAGAGTAGAGCCTCCCAGGTGTGCCAATAAACTCTGAATACAAAGCCTCTGCCAGTTGTTGTGTCATGTTTTGATTGAGTTCTGTATCAGGTTTTGAAAGCTTCCTACTAGTTTTCATCTTAAACAAGAGAAAGAATACTTGCTTCATTTAATTTTGCACAAGTTACCTTTTTGCTTATGTATGGCAAACTTTCTACAAAGGCTGTTGGCTCACAGATTCATATACTGTAGACTGCAATCTCCTCCCATCACATACACAGCTACTAGACCTAACCTGTGTGTGAGGAAAATCTGGTCCTTCTTGCAAGTTTACAGACTGGGTACAGAAATATCCAGCAAACTTGAGTTTCTGTGAATCCCCTGGGACTGGCCTCCTCTCAGATAACTGCATTCTCAAAGATCCCACAAAAGTAGGGCTGGAGTGCACTCCCAAGACAAATGTCCTGTTAATAAGAGCACCCTGCTGTCAAGTACTGCTTTTCTGAAGGGTCCTGCAAACCTTCCTCCTCATAGAATCAGACCATCATACTATAGAGTTACATATATGTTTTAAATTGGCACATGATGTATCAACCGTTTCATTTTTGAAAGAAGCCTTTAATATGCAAAATGCAGTAAACTATCACTTCCAGTAATTACCATTAAAAATGCAGCTTAGTTCTTTCCTCAAAACAAGCACTTCTGTATTTGCTGTTTCAAACAAGTAGTTTTGGAAGGGAACCCTGAACAACTCACTGGTCTTCAAGGTGCTGAATGGTGAACTGTGAGCGTGCATTTAGGCATGAAAAATATTAGGAGCAGTGCCTATGCTTCTGAAGGGATCAGTTCTTCAGGGATGTCCACCTGCCACATGCCTTGTCTCCCTCTGGCAGGAATTGGTTCCAGGAGCCAGCGTGGATTGGAAATAACAGTCAAGTACTTCTGTTCTAGATTCCTGAGAACAGCTTTGTCTTCTAGCTCCAGAATCTTTTCAGAAGGCAAGTTTTCTGGATATAGTGAGGTCTCTCCAATGTCCACTAGTCCTGCAGTATAAAAACAAAATATAAAATTAGTTGGCTGTTTGATCTCCTAGAAGAAAGTTTTCCAGAAGTAAAGTTCCCAGAAGATACACAAAACAGCCTATTCCCAGAAGAGTATGGTCTGGAGTACGCACACTTCAAACCAGGGTTCTTCACTACAGAAGATGGAAGGAGGGGAGAAAGGGGGATTATTCTGAGTCATCACTCAGAATTTCTCAAGCTGCCATTATAGATGATGGAGCCCTGCTTTCCCAGGCTTTTGCTTTATCTGTTAAGCTGGCTTTATCTCAACCCGTAAGTTTTCTCACTTTCACTCTTCCAATTCTCTTACCTATCCCACCCAGGCTGTGGGGAGCGCCTGTGGGGGTTTAGCTGTCTGCTGGGGGTAGACCACAACAATTATCATGAAACAAAATAATATCCAACACATACTACCCTGCATTACTGCATGTCATGTTAGCACAAATCAATAGGAGATCTTGTACAGAGCTGTAGCCAAGCTTTTTGTAAAGCAAGTGCTTTTTAAAAGCTGAAACCTGACTAAATCTCTTTATCCTAAAGCTCAAAGAGACTTAGTATTTCCAACACAGTGAAAACCAATACATCCTGGCCTGCATCAGGAACAGTGTGGCCAGTAGGATAAGGGAGGTTATTCTTCCCCTGTACTCAGCACGGGTCAGGCCACACCTTGAGCACTGTGTCCAGTTCTGGGCCCCTCAATTCAGGAGAGATGTTGAGGTGCTGGAACGTGGCCAGAGAAGGGCAACAAAGCTGGTGAAAGGCCTGGAACATAAACCCTATGAGAAGAGGCTGAGAGAGCTGGGGTTGTTTAGCCTAGAGAAGAGGAGGCTCAGGGGTGACCTCATTGCTGTCTACAACTACCTGAAGGGACATTGTAGCCAGGTGGGGGGTGGCCTCTTCTCCCAGGCAACCAGCAACAGAACAAGTCTCAAGTTGTGCCAGGGAAAGTATAGGCTGGATGTTAGGAGGAAGTTCTTCCCAGAGAGAGTGATTGGCATTGGAATGGGCTGCCCAGGGAGGTGGTGGAGGCACCATCCCTGGAGGTGTTCAAGAAAAGCCTGGATGAGGCACTTAGTGCCATTGTCTGGTTGACTGGATAGGGATGGGTGCTAGGTTGGACTGGATGATCTTGGAGGTCTCTTCCAACCTCGTTGATTCTATGATTTTAGTTACAACTTCTCTCATGACTTTCAGCTTACTGTCACAAGGAATCAGAATAGCTCCCCAGTCCCAATTAAGGCACTACACTCCAAGTTAAGGTAATGTGTGTAGTTTACTGAACCTTAACTTACTGAACACCTGCATAGAAAATAAAATTTGGAGTTGCTTACCTGCAATAACTCCTCTGCCAAATTTTTCCCCTTCATCCAACAAATCCTGCACTTGCTCTGGTGTCATGCCAAACCTATTCAAAAGAATTTCTCTCCAAGTTTCATCTTGCCAGTCCTTAACAGCTATATGAATAGCAACGGTGCAGTTCTTGTAAGCTGCTAGCAACGGACGCCACCGCGTCTCCACTGTTTTGACTTTGTTTAAAACCAATCCCGCATACGGCTGTCGGAAGGAAAGGCAACCAAATCTCATCGTTCTCCATGCATCGGAACCGGTTTGCTTCCTACAAATAAACAGACGCCCGCAAAAACCTTTCCGTGAGCATCACAAACTCCGAGGCCTGCCCGAGCAGCTGCCCTGAGGAGCAGGCCGCTCCGCTAAGGCCAGCAGCACGCTGCCTCCCCCGGGAGCGGATTTTCCTCTTCGTGGGTCCCCCCCGGCTCGGCGAACGCCGCCCGCCCGTGGCGCGGGGAGCACAGGCCCCCCAGGCTGGCGCTGCGCTGCGCTGCGCGGCTGCCTCCGCGCCGCAGCAAACAGCTCGGCCCCAGAGCAGGGAGGGACGCGGCACGGGCCCGCCGGCACCGCGCGGCCGGAGGCACTGCCGCTGCTCGGAGAGTTAATGCACCGCGGGGCTGCTCGGCCCGGCCCGGCCCGGTCTAGCCCCGGAGGCCGAGTTCAGGGGCCTGAAAGGGTTTTAAAAGCCGTTCCTCAGGGGGTACCTTGGGGAGGCTCCTCGAGGGACGCAGTCCTCTGCGGCCAGCGCCACTCACAGGGCCCGCGTCCCGCTCCCTCCCAAGAGCGAGCACTCCACCGCCTACTCCTACCTGGCACCGCCACCTCCGCTGGCGCTGGGCCCCGCCGCTGTCCCGCTCGGGAAGGTGGGTGACGAGGGCTGTGAGCAGACTATGGCGCTGCGCTTCTCCCCGCGGGTCCCTCCAGGCCTGGGGTGCGAGGGGAGTGGCCTCTATCCGCGCCTGGCTGTGCGGCGCTGATAGTGTAGGCAGCGCCTGGCCACACGTAGGCGGTCGGTGTCAGTGGGATGTTGGTCGTCTTCCCGCCAACGGGGCGCCTTGTTGGCCCCGGGTTCACCCTGGGAAGCGAGGGCGGCGGTTCGGGCCTGTCGAAAGCTCCCCAGAGGCGCACGATGCCCGCGGCGTGCTTTGGTGGCTGAGAGGAGGAGGGAGCAGGAGCCCCCACCTCGCTGCTGGGACTGTCTCTGCACCTTGGCTCTGAGGAGGTTTCTGTCGATGCTCACTATGGGAGAGCCCGAGAGTAAGATGGCAGCAGAGGCTCTGGCACGTTCTTCCTGCTGCAGCACGGCACTTGTGCCCACAGGCGGGCGGGTGAGCAAGGGCCCTGTTGTAGAACTGCCTGGAAGCCATTCGGCACCAAAAATCTGGGTGGTCTGTGACCTCCCTGCTTTCTTTGGAGAACAGCTCATCTTGGACAGAATTCCTCAAAGTGTTTTCATTCAACGGGATTAATCTGTGGAGGAGAATCTCCTCTTGTCTCTTGCTGCCGCTTGAAATTTATGCTTGCCTTTCTAATACAAATATTTTGAGCACTGCAGTTACTGTTTGACAACAGAGGTTGCATCTGGTCTCCTTTTGATCCCTACTGGGCTATCCCTGGCATCAGGGAGCAATGTGTGCGGGCCTAAAAGGGCTCACAGTAGAGGATAATTTGGAAAAGAAGGTTAAAATAGATGTACAGTCTGATTGTCCTTGTTCAGTGTTCTTAAGAGAACCAGTAAATCGTTTATGTTGGCAAACACATGTTTTAGCAGCATTAATTTCCAACATGGATGAATAAAGTGACTTTCTTAAGGCAGACCCTAATGCTGCACAGTGAGAAGCTGTGAAAGTGATCCTTACGCAGCAGGTTGAATAACTGATGAGATCTTGCCCGAACTTCCAAAGTCACAGAAGATAAAGAATGAAGCTGCATCTGAATGCAGGCAGAAGTTTGAAGAAAGTCATCTTTTCTATAAAGCTATGGCTATCAGTTGAGGGTTATAAATATGAATCATAGAATCATAGAATCAACGAGGTTGGAAGAGACCTCCAAGATCATCCAGTCCAACCTAGCACCCAGCCCTAACCAATCAACCAGATCATGGCACTAAGTGCCTCATCCAGTCTTCTTGAAGACCCCCAGGGACGGTGCCTCCACCACCTCCCTGGGCAGCCCATTCCAATGCCAATCACTCTCTCTGGGAAGAACTTCCTCCTAACATCCAGCCTAGACCTACCCTGGCACAACTTGAGACTGTGTCCCCTTGTTCTATTGCTGGTTGCCTGGGAGAAGAGGCCACCCCCCACCTGGCTACAATGTCCCTTCAGGTAGTTGTAGACAGCAATAAGGTCACCCCTGAGCCTCCTCTTCTCTAGGCTAAACAACCCCAGCTCCCTCAACCTCTCCTCATAGGATTTGTGCTCCAGGCCCCTCACCAGCTTTGTTGCCCTTCTCTGGACATGTTCCAGCACCTCAACATCTCCTTGAATTGAGGGGCCCAGAACTGGACACAGCACTCAAGGTGTGGCCTGACCAGTGCTGAGTACAGGGGAAGAATAACCTCCCTTGTCCTACTGGCCACACTGTTCCTGATGCAGGCCAGGAGTTTTTCTATGCATGCAGCGTCTTAGAGAAAGCAAACAGGGAGGAGAGAACATCCACACAAGGGTATGATTCTGCAGTACAAGTAAGGAGGGGCATCCAAGAGAATGAAAGAGGGAAATTGTGAGAGGTGGTGGAAAATAAAAATCAGTAATATCTGTAGAAGGGAAAGAGGGCAATCACCAACATCAAATCCTAGTTTTACATACTGATTTCAGTGACTTAGAAGTTCTCTTACACTCTACTTTTCAAACAAGAGAAATCTCAACTTTACTTTAACAATTGCAGGAATTCAGAGGTGGAAAGAGTGACGTGCCAGAATCTGTTAGAGAGACAGGCCGCTTTAAGAAAGGCAAAGGAACTTCCTGCAGCAAAGTGTAAGATTAAAAAGATTCTTTTTGTTTTGTCTAGGTCTATGACATTGCAAATAACAGATATTTATTGATAAACATTTACCTGTAAATTCCATATTCTGTAACTGCAGAGTGAGGTAATTCTTTCATGATGGTAAACACTTCAGATAGCTTTTATGGTGGCCCTTTTTTGTGTACCCTATACCTTCAGTGAATGTTGTGTGTTCTAGAAGGTTTTTTTATGTCTGATAGACTAACACTCTTGTGACCTGTTTTTTCTTATTACCATTTTCTGAAATTCCTATTGTTCTTACTATCTTTTTTTCCCCCCTTGGATATTTCTAATATCATGTTTAAAGTGTTCTAGATGGGAGTTATTCCTGTCATTTATATAACATCGTAATAACAAGACAGAATTAATAGATTATGTCAGCTTAAGGTCATTGCAATTTTTACAGGGTTATTATTTTAAATGTTCTTTGGCTTTAAGCTGTTTCCATTTTACTAGAGGTGCATGGTTAGTTGAAGAACCTGTTTCATCTGTTTAAAGTTGTAGCATGTAATGAGCTTTCATGCTTTTTCTGCTTTTTGGTGGTTTTCCTTTCATAACTGCAGTTTATATGATGTTTGCTTATTTTGGGGAAATACAGGCCAGCTTCTTTTTTTGTGGTGTGCTTTATCTTTGTTTTATGCTCACATAACTTACAGCAGGATTGGTATCATGGTTTGTTACATAAATAAAATATGTTTTTTCTTTGATTTAAGCAAAAAATCTCTGAAGTACTTAATCTTGCCTAACAGTTCTACAGTGTCCCACTCCAAAGATATGCTGAAAATCTCTTGTCACAAAACTAGGTTACTTGGTTTATAGAAACCTTGTCTGATATGTTGTGATGTTCACCAGAAGAGATAAAGACAATTTAGAGCAGCTCCTAAATAAGACCTTGAAATGATAGTTTATGCTCACATCTTAGTTCATTGTTCTTCAGCTACTGTGGCTTTCACTTGCTAACACCAATCCCAAATTATTTAATCTTGGCACTGTACCTTGCATGATGATAATCACAACAGGAAATTCTACAAGTTTTGTCTATTTCTGTAAAGTACCAATTCAGTGTCTCTAAGTTGGCTTTCTTTAGGGTTTCCCTATTTTTAATTTAGGTGGAATAAAGACTGCATGATTCCTATTAGAGAATGTGTTGCTGCTTTCTGTGGAGCTAAACCAAAGCTTAGTACATCACTGATAAGGACTGAGGTCTGATCTCATCAAGATAGACAAGCATTGCTGTGTTTTTTGTCAAGTTCATTTAGCAGCTGATTTTACATGATTCAGTACACAGCAGTAAGAGCTGGAATGTCTTGGGTCAAAATCAGGCCAAGGTCCTCCATCACATACAGTTCATTTCAGAAGTGGGTAAAGATGTGGTGTGGTATGTTTCAGGGTACCGGAGGTCAAAACAGAAATTTCAGGTGTTAATAACCCGTGAAATCCAGCACAGCCACTCAATAGTGGTCACTATTTAATAGTTGCCATTCACAAGACGCTGGAATATGTTGACATAGGAACATCCAGTACACTTTCCAGCCTTTATGAACACCAGACAATGTGAAATGTGATGCTGTGACTCCGTATTCTTTTGGCAGCAATTCCATCTTAAGGACTTCTACCAGCCTTCTACATTTTGTCCCCTGTCCCTTAAATTTACTGTGCCTCATACCAATATTGTAGTTTACAGAGCTTCAGTATATGCTGGAAAAACAGCTTCATATTATTCTCATACCCAAAGAAGGAACTTCTAAATTTTTTTTTGTGAATTAAAATACTTACATTTTACCTGCTGGTCTATATTTCTTTGTATATATTGTGAGAAATTATGGCCATCTTAAGTGTTTTAATAAATAGATCTCCAGATTCTTTAGGTAATTCTCTTATTTCTGGATTTGTTGCAACACTTGTGTTATCTGAAAATGTGAATCTGTGGTTCTTTTTTGCTCACACCTCAACCCCCATACACAGCCTTTGTGGGTAGAGTACATTTCTGGTTTGTAACACGTCGCTGATATCACCATTCTTGTCAAAAATATTGACTTTTAAAATAATCATTGATTACTGTCCTGGGTTAACACAGTCCACTCTCACAAGCTCCCCTCTCTCCTTACACAGACCGGAGGGAAAGTAACAAACAAAAATCCTCTGGGTTGGGATAAAGAGTTTCACTGGAAGCGATACAATGCTCAATTACCTTAGCCTGACTGCGTAGAAGTGCACGAAGTATAGAAGCAGCAGCCCTAGCCAGCAACCTCCTTCCACGCCATGACCTGTAGCCCACTCAGTAGAAAAGACCAACACCCCAAACCCAGAAAACAAAAGCAATAACTGGAACAGGGAGCCTCTTATGTTACAATCTGAACTTCAAGCCCCATGATAACTTTGCTGCAGCAAGCACTTTGTTTTTGAAGTTGGCATGACAACAGCATAGTATTGAATGTCAGCAGCAGATTCAGCTCAACCCCTGACCATTACTTACAGTAGAGTTTACCCTGCCCGAGGTTTTAGTAAGGTTTCTCTCTGTGGCTATCTTGGTGACAGAAATGCAGTAGTATTTCAGAGTGCTGTTCAAAACTATGCTGCATAAATACTGAAACCTGCACAGGAGAAACTTTCATATGTTTCTGTTATATTGTGTGTGTAAGACAGATCTTACATAAGGACATATGGATTGGTTTGGTTTTCTTAAATACCCAACATGAAAGCATAAGGTAGAGTGTGAGGATTAGCCTCCAGTATTTGTTTGCAGTCAAACATGCTGCCTTTCCTAATGCTATGTTGTAGTACCTATGTGGTGGTATGTAGTAGCTAATGTACTAGAAGTTTTTCTCTAGTTCAATAAATGTAACTTCTTGTCTATATCACAATTTCTGTATAGAAAAAAAAATCACTGGAAAACTTTGCCCTTTGGTTACCAGTAGCAATGGAAGTACTGTCACCTGAAAATTAAAGATGTTGCTGTGATGCAAGAAAACTTTGCTTTATTGATTTAGAATTGGTTCCGTAAATGAAATTGAAAAGCAGTATTTCTTTCATACAGAGCAAATACAATTAGCAGGAAAAAAGTGCAAGGAACCTTCCTGGCATATTGCCAGAAATTAAAAGTAAATCTAATGCACTTTGTCTCTTCTGTTTGTTTTCTTCTATTCAAGCAGTAGAGTGCCTTTTGGCTTTGAACACTTTAATATAGACAATGAAAAAGGCTTCAGAAAGTACCTGCATGCACATCTTATTAGGAAATGCTTTAGATATGAAAATATATAAGATGGACTATGATGAACTGAAAGAGATTTAGAAGGATCTGTTTTCTGGAGACAGACAAATGAACATTCAAAAAAGCTTTTAGTCACTCAGTTGTGTCTAGGTGGACATTTCAAAAACTCTTTTCAGACCTTCCTTGGCTTTGGAAGACATTAGCTTTTTTTTTTTTTTTTTTTTTTAGTATAATGCATAAATTTTTTTGTCAAAGGGATGTTTTTAGTCACATTCCTACTAAGGATACACCTGAAGCTGCACACATTGTTTCTAGAGCTTTGCAGAGTGTGCAGTGGGGAAAAGAGCCAGCAGTTCAAATGTCCTGAGGCAGACTAGATGTGATGGAAAGTAGCAACAAAAGTCAGTAATTATTAACATCAGAGCTTCCAGTCATTTCATTGCCAGTTACTGTGAGTTTTTGACTGGTTGGTGATTTATCTCAGAGAATAAAAATAGGACATACATAATACCAAGTGAATCTCTGTATATGTACAGTATTACTTCAGTGACATTCATGGTGCATTCAAGTATTTGACTAAGGGTGCCGTGCAGTCTTAGTCCTCAAAAGTTGTCACAAGTGCCTCATTTTCAAATTTGGCTGGGAAAAGGAGGCAAACATTGTCATTTCTTTCCAGATTACATTTGGATTAAAATGTTTGCCAAACACTGATGCTGTGATTTAGAGCTTTTGTCAGTGGGGTCCAAAGATTTCTGATAGGGAAATTTCTTTGCTTCCTGCAGTTATGCTTATTTCTCTGTTATTTAAGGCAGATAGATGTGCATACAGCACTTACTGCTCTATGAGCTTTTTTGCCAAGTGAAAGGTTCTTCTCAGTACTTTACAATGTGCTAGACACTCCTAAACATCCCCACTCCTGCCCGTCACATGCAGTGTACTTCCTTGTACACTTCAGCAGCAGGTCTTGCTGCTGAATTTCCCACGTATTCAAACTGGGTGGCAGTTTTGTGAGCATGAGACAGGTCAAGTCTGCTGGTGAGCCTTATCTGCTTAGCAATTTATTGCTAAACTTAAAGTTGCTGATATTCAGAGACCATCCTGGTCTTTCTGCTTTTCTGAAGGTTAAAAGAATGTTGTAACTATGGGTTGAACATGGAGCTAGCTGCTTTGGAAACATCTTGTGTAGCTCTGTAGAGGTCTCTTTTTTTTTTTTTTTTGTGGTTTTTTGTTGTTGTTTTGGGTTTTTTTTAATTGAGATCTGTGGCTTCATGCTGAGGTAATCTGCAGGGGATGGAGGGCTTGTAGTAATGAGCTGTCCTTCCCCTGCTGATTGTTATGTCCAACCCACAGGCAATTCTGAATGCAGTATGTGGCTGCATAAAACATTTTTGAAGACTGATCAACAACTTTGTATGGCCATGGGTCTATGACCAGAGTTCATGCCATCTAAAATGCTGAAAACTCTTAAGTGAATCTGCAATCCTGATACAAAAGGGCTAGATATCCTTACTTTGAGTATTTCTGTCCATATGGTTTTATAATTAATTCAGTGTTTAATCTGTTCTCAGATGCAAGGTATTACTGGAAGCTTTGAAAAAATCATTTAGAGCTCATTTAAGTAGATGGAAAGTTTGTGCTACCTGTGGCAGGTAAAATATGAATGATTTCCTTTTTTGCCTGGGTAACATCTACCTCATCTGACACTTAGAAGGCTTAGGAATTCTTCAATGATTTCTGCAGTATTTGACTAAGTACTTTCTTCTTCTGTCTTGTCAGGACACTTAAAGAAAGAGGAAAAACTGAATTTCCTAACCATTTTGTTCACAAAAGGTATTCCTGGCAAGGAGTATAAGAAAAAGAATTCATGTGCAGAAGCAAATGCATTTTCAAACTGTCCCTGTGTGTTCCCTTGTAACCAAAACCATACTTTTTGGCTATTGATAATAAAAAAATGTAATCAATGGAGTAATGAAAATTGAAAAGACAATTTGCTTCTCTGAATTCAAACTAGCAAGCTAAAATAACTAGCAAATATTACTCTCTCAGAGAGAAGTGCCTCCACATCACAAGTCACTGCAGTTCTGTTTCTTCTTAGCTTTTTTTTCAGTTGAGTTTTTTTGGTGGGAGGAATTTTTGTTGTTGTTGTCATTTGGGTGGGAGGTTTTGTTTGGTTTTGTTGTGTTTCTGTTTTGTTGTTTTTTAATACTGGTGCCAACGTAAGCTGTGTTAGAGAAGGCACCAATAAAGGGCTTGCTACTTTGGAAGGATGCTATTAGAGACCTGAGGAAAAATGCTGCTTCTAGCTGATGCAGGTTGTTTTTCTATTCTTACTATCTAAAATTACTTGAGATAAAATAGGGACTTATAAAGCAGATGTGCTTATAGATGCCAAGGAGAGTTGATGTGCACGTTTATGATCATAATGATTAGCTAAATTACAAAAGGCAAACCTAGAACTGATTGATTCACTGTGTGATGGTTAAAACTGGGTTTAGCATTCTGCATAAGATTGTAAAACAATTAACTTCTGACTTGCTCTTTCCAATAAGCACATGTGTCTATTACTTTAGAGAGTTTTGTGGGTTTCACTGCAGTACTAGCAGTTTTATCTGTGTTTAGCTTTATGTATTTTTTTATATATACATATTGAATTTATAGTTTGTGCTTTGAACTGCATCATACTTTCTCTGCATATTTCCCCCTCCCCCTTTTGTTTCCAGGATTTTTTCATATGTATTGAACTTAAATGACCTCTTCATTATCAGATATCTTGATTTCCACTACCCTGTTGTTCACATTAGCAAATGCAGCATTGCTTCATCATGCATGTCTACTTAGATGAGGTGTTAACTTTTCTTAGGCATACTTTCAAAGACAAAGGAGTCCACTATCAGTTATTTCTACAGCATTAATCTAAACATATGATGGAGTACTCCATATTATATGTTAATTATGAATTGAAGAGCCAAATGATTCTCATTTCTAACAGATCAGCAAGCAGGAATTAAAACAAAATATGGGCTGATTTTGTCCAAAATCTGAATAGATCTTCATTATCAAAGTAGTTTAGAACTGAAGGTTTACATCCCTTTCATTGTAAATAAGATCTATAAAAAACCTTGTATCCTACAAAAACAATAACCAACCAAACAAAAACATACACACACACACAGACCCCCCAAAACAACGACCAAAAAAAAAACCCCTCAGACAAAAAAAAATCCCAAACTACAAACAACGAGAGCTCAATATACATCTGAACTCCTAATTAACAGATTATATTTCTTTTCGTCAAAATTCGATATATATATTCTTCATTTCTTGTAGTTTGGTGAACTGGATAAAAGGTTAAGGAACTTTGTTCATTTGATGTTGTCTCCCCAGTCGCTGTTTCTTAGCTGCTTCCAGCTTTCCCCTAGGTGGCACTATGAGCCACAGAACAGCTGCTCTGCACGCCAGAGCAAGTAGCCTTAAACTACAGCTATGTCTGAGCGATGCAGAGGCATTTTCAAGCATTGCCTGGTCATCCTTTTTGTATAAACCACTTGTACGGTTTCTCGGAGGGAACACTGTTTCCACACTAGAGCAGCAACAGTAATGATTAGAACATGGGCAACAAATTGGTTTAGTATTATGAACTATTACTTGAAAAATTAAGTTGGTAGTATCTCATGCTGATGTTTGTATTAGAGAGAGAATGCTGGCATTTTGTGCAACACATTAGACTATGGCACACTGGTGCATATTTGGGTAACAAAGAGTTTCTGTTGTCTGTATAGAGCTTCATGTTACTACATGCTTCATTTAAATCTAACTTGCCCCAGTCTTCAATCCTAGTCCTGTTTTACTGCTGGCATTACCAATTCTTTTGTGCCTCATGCATTATTATTATTTTTTTTTAGCCTCTAAAGTACAAATACCTGTGGGGCAAATAAAGGTCCCGTTTCTCAGGCATGGTAAGATTAAGCAAAGAAAAAAATGTTCTGATGGTCTAAAAAAACACATAACTTCTATACAAGTGCTGTACTGTATAATCATTAGATATGTCTTTTTGTCTTCATACTCAGTGTGGCAACAGAGCTTTAATAAAATGACAATATTCTAGAGCTAAACTACTGTATGGATAGTGGGCAATTTGCTGTGGGTTTTTTTTTTCCCTTTTCACCTTGTTTGAGAGGGTTTGCTAATAGTTCTGTATTTTTGCCTTTATATAGCAACCAACATTTGACAATGTAGTTCCCTTCAGTATTTCAGTTCCTTTTGCAAACTTTAGTTAGAAAGAAGCCCTGTGTTTTTGAACATGATTACATAGATTTACCGTGTGAAAATCTGAATATTTTTAGTTTATATGTTCACTGCTGAGAATGAAGACAGAAGTTTGCAAAGTGGGTCAGTCAGTCATAGCTAGAACTCAGAATCAGCAAGTCTCTTGCTATGGGTTGCATCAGAAGGTGTTACCTCCTCTGGAAAGTGCCTTTGTGGCTTTTTTTTTTTGGGAGGAGGGAGCATCAGCATACATGAGGAATGGATCTATATAACTAAATAAGTAATAATAATCCTCTATAGCATTTAAACATCTGGTATACTTGAGTTTAAAGTGCACAGAAATTACCAGAGTTAGAACTAAATGTGGTTAAATCTGTGCAGAGCCTGAAAATAGCAGTTCTAGATATAAATATTTAAACCTCCTCAAAATCTGATGTATCAATTTTGGCAGCCTTGAAGGCAGCAGAGCCTCCGGTGTTGTTAGTGCCTGTGAAAATGGCACAGGGTGAATGCAATGTAACAAAGTTTTGCAGCTTTCGATTCCCACATGTAAATTATTTCTATGCTCAGTACTTAAATCAAAAGCCACAACAGTTTTTAACCTCAGGAGCTATGGAATCATGTTGATGTGAAAGAGCAGAACTGTGAAGCCACTGAAGTATTTCCTTGTATATCATCTATTACATATTCTATCACTGTTTAAAGTGGTTGTACCATACATCAGAAGCCACAGTAACACTGTCACCTATGCTGTGTGTTCTGCTTAAAGAAACTGAACATCCTTAGTGATTTGCATTCTGTAGTTGTGTTCTCTTTGTTTTGTTAAATGTCTGCTTCCATATTAGTAAGGTAGCATTTACTTTAGTTGATTTTTTTTCACTTGTAATTACCAGTTACCACAGACAGGTAGTAATTTCCTGCACAGTTTCAGGAGCAGGAGAACAAACAAATAGCTACTAAGTACTGGTGTGTTTTCGCACACTGAATGCTTCCCCACCCCAAACTGTAATCCTGCAATGCCACAATTTTTTAGGCAATCTGTAAGAACAACCAATCATTGATTCAATAGTATAGCATTTAATTGCAATGCTCACAAATGTAGCTGTATGTTTTCAAACATTCTTTGCACCTGTTCAACCCTACTGTCATCTTCCTAGACTTCCTGTGTTCCTTCTGTTCATGGACTTAGGATTCACACTACTGTCCCATGATTCATCAAGATGACTCGACCTTGTATTGATATGCACAGACCCTGGTTTCATTACAAAATAATTTATTAGTTATAAAACCAACCCATAGGTTTGGAAAATATTTACAAAATTATATGATTGAGCTAGAGCAAAAGATATCTATTCATCTATAGTTATGTGTGGGGCTCATTTTTGCTGGAAATGCCTGGAAATCCAAACTCATAGCAGTGCCTATGGAGATTTTTCAAAGATATGAGTGACTAGAAATGCATGCAGGTTCCTTGATCTCTTCTCTGAACTGGTTGAATGCAAACCAGGTAGTCAAGTTGAACTGTACATCACACCGTGCTAATGCACTTATCCAGTTGTCTGAAACACTGAAAAACGTGGGTGCTGTTGTTTCTGTATCATATTCCAAGCTGATGTTCTTTGTTATTTGTTGGAGAAATTCTTGTTAGCAGAGCACACAGAAATGATAAACATGAGCAACCCGTGCTGGAAGACCTTGAATCCATCCTGGGAGTTTAGATAGCAGGCACAGGGTGGCTTCCCCCCACATGCAGCTGCAGGGGGTGGAGTGCAGCTGCAGGTGGGCAGGGTTTAGCCAGCCCCAGAGGCTGACCCTCAGATTGTTATGGTATGCTGACCTATCTATGCCTTACAAGTAACTCAGGACCCTCTGACTGTAACCAATCTTGGTGGAGCACACCTCTTGCTAGAATGCATATAAGTCACTGTATCACAGAAATAAAGTGGATTTGACCATCTAACCATACTGGTGAACAAAGAGCCATTTTCCCATAGCGCTCCACCAGCTTAAACTCCAACAGTTATTTTGGGTTTTGTTGTTTGGTTGTTTTTTTCTCAGAAATCTGCTATCAATTTCAGTTGGATGTGTGGCTGAAAGTTTGTAGCCAGTTTTTAAAATTCAGACACACACTAAGAAGACTTTTTCTGCCCAAAATTGACATAGAGAAACAAACCAGCAAAAATAAAGTCATCAAACCAAGGTCACACAGGAAATCTATTCAAAAGTATCAAGTAAGCCTAGAGATAGTGAGTTCTGGTTCAGATTTTTAACCTTGCAGTCACTCTTTTTGGATGCAAATGTTCATTCCTCATAGCTGTCTTTTTGACATTGTTGAAAGGCAGTTATAGCAACCATTTAATCTTATCTCTGTTTTCTGTTGTGAGATTGTTATTAGTGCATTCTATAGCATTGTCTGAGTCTTTAATTTGCTATCAGAAAGCCACAATTTGTTTTAAGAGTTTCTATCCATTGATCCTGCTCAGAAAGTGTTATAGCTTTCCAGAATGTTCAGTGTAGGAACCAAGATTTAAGTAGTAGTGGTATTGCTAAAAATGGTTGGTTTTTTTTTAAATAGTAGGGTTACAGTGCTTGATTCTCTCACTTATTAGACAACTTGCTTTCAAGAACAGGATGATGCCTTATTCAGCCAGATAATGAGCAAAGTCAGCCTCTGAAAGATCCTGTTCAAATAACAGTACACTACATCTAACAATTACCTTCTGCTTCTTTGAAAATGTTGATTTTTATGTTGTTTCAATGTAGGGACCATAATGTTTGCCTTCCCCCCCTCCCCCCCCCCCCCCCCAAATGCTCTGCTAAGAGACTAGACTTCTGCAGTCAAGACATATTCTAATTTTTAGAATTCTCTACCTTTTTAGACCATCTCTTTTCATCATTTCTCATTATATTGAGAAATTAAGTCAGTACAATGAATTATCACCTGGATAAATTCAATTAACAGATTTTAGGAGATTTAAACAAAAGTTTGCTGTGGTTTCTTTGCAGAAGTCTGTTAGTAAAAATTACAGATTACATTCCAAGAACCATCTAATCTTATTACAAGATGTGGTACTTGAAGCAAAGCTATTGTGTTGTTTTTTTTTTTTACTTACCAGCTCTAATGTTTTAAACTCCCAATATCACACTACTAAACAATTTTTTTCTAACTGTATTTTACTCTTTGCCTTTTGACATTCACTTTTTCTTCATTTCTTTAATGCCACTGGTATGTTTGGCCTGAGGTTGTACTTATTCTGCATAGCACTGTGAGCCAATGACATCAGCATGATGTCAGAATATGATTTACTCTTCACTTTAGTGTTCCTATTGGAACATCATTGTGGTGACCTTTTAAATCTTTTGTCACAGAGACATCCACGTTGTTGAATAGGCACTTGGTGCCATGGTCTAACCTTGAGCTCTGTGGTAAAGGGTTGGACTTGATGATCTGTGAGGTCTCTTCCAACCCTGATGATACTGTGATACTGTGATACTGTGAAATCCCAGAACTGTTCTAGGAAATCCCAGCCATTTCATTCCAATGGCAGGTCTTTATCTTACCTTTTATATGCATTATTCATCAATGTGAAATAGAGCAAGAATGGAAGTTGCAGTGTACATAAAGTTTGGGTTTTCTTAAATGCACTTTGAATTTTTTGAGTCAAGCATGTGATTCTATCAGCCTAAACTGAACTTGCACGATAAGCTGAAGATGGAAGTCTCTATCCAGTGATCAGTCTGTGGGCTGCTTAGCTTTCTGTCTGACAGCTCTGAAGAAGTCTATTGAAGAAATCACTGGAGAAATGACCAAATTCTGAATTTTTTTTTTTTAAGATCCTAAGAAATCTTAAGATTGTTTGTGTATCTTGTGTCTGTCTTAACAAACCTAACTTAGAAACTGTTAACTTTCAGCAGTTTAAATACTTACTAATTGCTTGTGATCACAATTTCTGTGTTATATTCTCCGGGCAACATTGTTATCTGAGGGAGAAATGGCTAAGGGAGATTGAGGGAGCTGGGATTGTTTAACCTGGAGAAGAGGAGGCTCAGGGGAGACCTTATTGCTGTCTACAACTACCTGAGGGGAGGTTGTAGCCAGGGGGAGGTTGCTCTCTTCTCTCAAGTGGCCAGCACCAGAAGGAGAGGACACAGCCTCAAGCTACACCAGGGGAAATTTAGACTTGAGGTGAGGAGAAAGTTCTTCACTGAGTCATTGGACACTGGAATGGGCTGCCTGGGGAGGTGGTGGAGTCGCCGTCCCTGGGGCTGTTCAAGGCAAGATTGGACGTGGCACTTGGTGCCATGGTCTAGCCTTGAGCTCTGTGGCAAAGGGTTGGACTTGATGATCTGTGAGGTCTCTTCCAACCTTGGTGATACTGTGATACTGTGATCTTGTGATCTTGCTTTCAGACTCATCTGGATAATTATTTGTCACAACCTAACAGGCCTTGGGTAGTTAAAGGGCTGTTACTGAAAATGGGAAGAGTGAGAAACCTGATAGCCTTTAAAAGAAAGCTGCTACCAGAAGGTTTTGAAGCACTTCTTATGTACATCTACATTTGTTTGTATCACAGTCTGTAAAACTGTTTGTAAAATACTGTGCTCAGTGTGTCTAAGCCATCTGAGTCAGCTTTAGTGTAAACTCTTCAGTCACATTTTGCAATCACAAATGCTCTAAACTGTATAACAGAGATGGATGCTTTTTTAAAAAGATCCTGATGCACTAAACTCTCTCTGAAAGCAAGTGCAAATTATGGGGAAAAAAAGAGTTAGCCCTTTTAAAATATTTTTGTCCCACACAGTCATTGTTGTCTTCTCATTTATTTTATGTGTGTATATGGAAGAGATAGAAATACCCTAAATGAATATATTAAGCTACACAGTTCATGGACCAGCTACCACGCCAAGCTATTCATAATGTAACTGAAGGCAGGCAAAGTGAGAAATAACAGTCACTGCAGGACACAATGCATGTGTAGTTTATTTGTTTAGTGACAAGGTAACTGTTGTTGCTGCAAGTGCTGATCAAATAAAGAAAGATGGTTTAGCTGTTGGCAACTTGTATTTTATCCATGATCTCTTCATTGAAAATTCCTGCTTGTCAGAGTTCCAGCAATCATTTTTGTGTTGCCTCTAGAGCTAGCTGAGGTACCTCATGGAAAAAAAAAAAAGGTGGTTATCGAGACAGATTAGGAATAGGAAGAGGATTAAGTGGTTTTGCTTGGTGATTCTTCACTAAATTAAAGAGACCCTCCGGGGGAGTGGTCTTGAACCCGACCCCAGGTGGTCTTGACCCCTCCCCAGGGGTGGGTCTGAACACTACCAGGTGTGGTGGTTAGACCACTCCCCCTTCCTATCTAAGATCCATAAAAGCAGGGGGACTTGCTGCTTCTCTCTCTCTCCTGCCTTCCTGCTCACTGGTAATCACCATTTCTATTTCCTGCTGTTCGGTGTTTCACCACGTGGCCATCACCCACGAGGCGTATGAAACCCATTGCCATCAAATCTGGTTGTGTATTTACATGTTTTGTATCTTGTTTTCCCCTCCCTATATCTTTGTAACTTCCCTACCTCATATACCTTTTCTTTATTGTTAAACTTTTCTTCTTTTAACTTCCAAATTGCAGTGAGAGTATTTATTTGAGTCTGTATACCTTTCATCTCTCTCCATCTAATTCCTTTTCTTTTGGGAAAGAAGGGGGAAGAGCATCGTATAAATTGTTATTGGATCTATCAACTATGTTTGAGTCTCTGGGAAATTTAAATTAGAACCAAGACAAAAAAAAAAAAGAGAAGGTTGTGTTAGAGGGAGCTGTGATAATTTAATTAATCTGGATTGCTAAATCCTGGAGTCAAAGCGTGAGAGCACCAGAGATTTCTACTGTCTTCAAACTCTTAATCATATTTGCTTTGTTGCAATGAAATTACATCTAAAATACAATTTAGACTGTGAAGCACTAAGCAGGAATTAACAACCTACCACACAGGTATGAAAGATGATGTATAAGCAGGCACCTTGTGGATAGGGCACAGCAGAGATGGCAAAGGGCCAGGAGTTTACAGCCAGGAGCTCTGGCATCTTGAGAAGAGGCATCTGTGAGAAGCAGTTGCTGCCAGCTCCCACTAAGGTCTGATCTCAGAGCTGGAAGCTTTTGCCTTGTATATAAACAGGATTCTGGAGATCAACAGCACCTTGCCTGTGTGTGAGAGAGAATCTCCCAGTTCACACCAAGTTTCAGCTGTCACAGTACACTTTAATGTGTAAAATATAAGTAGAGACCAGTGCATACCCCTCTTGAAACATGCATGAGCTAATGGATAGGGCAGTCAGAATAAATACTCAGTGAGAAACACTTTAAAGTGATTTAAGAAATCTTGCATCAAAATGGCCAAAAAATCAAGAACTATTATAGTTAACTCACTGCAGATCTTGGGAAAATGTCTAGTAAATTAAAACAGTTGATACAACTATGTTTATATGGTGCATGATTCACCACTGTAGTGCTGGTGGGCTTTAGTAATGCTCCTATACCTGAAGGGGGATTTTTCTCATTTTCTCATTACAACTTGCATGGAAACTCTCATATTTGTGGGTTGACTGGTCACTGCCACAAATTAGAAGATTCTAGAATATGCTAGTGGAGAGTCCTTGTCCAAGAGATCAATCTGTATTTACAATTATGAATTTGAGAGTTCTAAATTATAGGTTATTCACAAAATAACACTTCTGCCATCTGAGACCAATGTCTTTTACTGGTTTTATCTTACAGATGGAGAAATTGAGGCACAGAAAACTGGTGACTCTGCAAGTCACAAAACACAATAGCAGCCCAACATTGCAAGTCACTTGGATCTGGAAACTTCCCATTGCTTTGAAGATGTATCTGTGAGTAAAAATACATTCTTTTAAAATGAAAGCACAGTTGCATGCTATGATTACAAATATCTGATGAATATTCAAAGAAAAAAATCTCATTCCTGAGATTGTTGTTCTTTTCCTGTGGATGAATGTGACACATAAAAATTATAGCTGGACCTAAGAGGGCCAGAATTTGGAGCTGAAGTTTTTTGGTTATTTCCCACTGGATTTTATGCATTTCTTGAATTTAGTTCTGAATGTATTAAAGCTGACAGTCAGCTTTAATCCTTCTGGCAATGACTTCAAGAGTGTAGGTCTCAGTTCTGTGTAGTCCTAAATTCATCTTCTATAGTTATTGCCTGGATGAGAGAAAATGTGTTTCCTCCTGGCTAGTTCTGTACTGCTAGATTGAAGTATGATGTTTGTAGTGCCTGAGCAATACATTTTATGCTGCTGCAAACTACAAATCTCTGTACTGAGAGCAGAAGATCCCAGGCCCATTTACAGGTAAATGAGCATCATACAGAATGCAAACTCAGATGCAAATGTTTATGTACCTTCCCTGGAATTACGTTCTTACACTTATCACTATTTTATACAAAAATGAAGGAAGACACTGAGAGATCCATGAAAAAGTTAATGTATTTTTCTGACTTTATTAATGTTTGCTTTTTTCCTATTCTAAGTCTTTTAGAATGTACTTTTATTCTCAAGCATGTTTAATTTGAAGGAGTTGTGGGGATGGAAGTGCAATGAATAGTTTCTTTGGAGATGTATGAAAAATGCTGACAGATTTGAAGTAAAGCATGCAAGTTTCCTACTGAGAGTTTTACTTACTACAATGTGATCTGCTGTATTATCTGTAGAAAATGTCTTTGTACATCAGAGAAACAAAAAGACCTTCAGCAGATTGTTTTATTGAACTCTTAATAGATATTAAGAAACATAACGCCAGCACTTCTGCCACACTGCTGTCATTAAATGATAAATCATTGCTGTAGCTGCCTAATGGGATACGTAGCAATGCTGATGGTGGCAGTCTAGACCTGAGCTGAAGTGCATTAATTTAAAACACAGAGCAAAAATAGTAGATAGCAGCACTCAGCAAAACAGTTTTGGGGCTAGCACCTGTAGTACTAACCACAAGGAAAAAGACAGTAGAAATTAGATCTAACTATAAAAGGACAATGATGACTTTCACAGTCCTTAGCTATCCTCCCACACCTAATTATGAAACTGACATATAAGCATTAATGAACACATTTTCAACACGTTGTTTATCTGAGGTGTCCTGCTCTTATATACAGACAGAAAAGGGCTGCACGAGAAGACAAGTGGCCTTGTTGCAAAATAAGGGTGACGTATATCTACTTTTTATGTCAGAGGCAGTATGAATGCATGGGCTTTTGGAAAATAAGGTCTTAATGGTACTTATTCCTAATGCAGTGCCTTAGTCATGTAAGTTTTGGTGCTGCTTGATTTAGCAGGATTTGCTGGTTAGGTGGGTTTCCAAGCAAGCAAAACTACAGGGTTCTGTGCTTCTGCCTTGTTTCTAGTCAGCTTAGGAAGTCCCATCTTTGGAAATGTGATGTGAGTACCATACCTAGATGAGAGCTCTCTCCTAGTCAGGTACTGAGGTCTATCTGAGCTGCTTACCTCCAGTGAGACACAATGAATTATTTGGCCTGTTGTACATACAACTCATTAAACAGAGGCACATGTAGCCATCTACTGTATAGTTGTATGTATCATTTGTAACATGGCATGTATTGCCATATCACTAAAATGTATAAAATTGTTACAATTATTTACCAAATTATTAAAACCAATCTGTTCAATGACAATAGACTGCTTTGAAAACAAGAAAGAGATTGTGAGGAGTCTGGGTGTAAAAAAGCCACGAAAACTGAAAGCAATTGTTCTGTGACTTTTGTTATTTGCTCTGTGCAGGAATCTGAAATGTGCAAATATCATATTTGTGAACCTAATTAGCACATAAAAATCCATCTGTAACAGTAAACAAAATTTGCTGGTTCAACAGACTATGAGATTTTTTTTTCAGCATTAACACATCCTGCACATATGGCCCCCAGTTAAAGATCTGGGGCCGCTCATACCAGCAAGCTAATATCAGGGGATTTAGAAGCAAGTATTTATTGGTGGCAGTTCTGGAACCATCATGTGGTCTGTGGCTCTGACTGGTGCTTCCAATGCTGTTTGTGTCTGTATGGGGAAAACAGGAAAAAGTGGTTGGTACTGCTCTGATAATCCTCTCACTCTATGAAAACAGTGTTTTAATAGTTTAACAGTGTTTTTGGAGAGGCCTTTAGGTGATGAGTTGTGGCCTTGCTGGAAGCAGTAAGTGCAACAATAAGGAAATGCTGTCAGTTTGCTACAACTTGCTGTTGAGATTTAGTTGCTTATGTTTGTTGGTCTCTTGCTGGCACTTTTTTTTCTTTCTTTGTGACAGCATCCAAGCATGTAGATTTTGGTTTGCATCCTTTGGAAAGCTATAAAAGCGCTTTTTAGGTTAGCTATCTCCCAGGTCAGAGCAGGCTATCTTGTAAAGTGTACTTGAATCAAATAACTTTAAAGCATCTCTTTCCCTGTACTTGCAGGTCATGATTTGGTAAGTCTTAGCATTTCAATTCAAAGTTAGAGATTTAGATTTTTCAGTGGAAGGAGAATCAGAATATATTTGGTATTGTCTTAATATTACTGAAGTAGCTGCTGGATTACAAGTAGACAGGTGCTTGTAACTGACTAATAAGGCACTTTTAGTACATCATTTATATACCAGACACAACTTCTGGTAAGAGACTTTCCTTAATGTGAAAATACAGTCCTGTTGGCATGATACAGCTACCTTTGATCTCTATAAATGACTAGCAGTAAATTTTGAATGTCAGAAGCTGACCAGTAGGATGTCTTGGGGAAGATGGATGAATGGGATGTTGCCTTGCAAAGCCTGCAGAGCATTAGCAGGACTTACATGGCAGGAATCTATGCAAGGCACTTGATGGTACTTAGGTTACATATCTGTAAAAATCCACATAGTAAAACGCTCTTCTTCAAGTATGGCTGTGAAGTTGGTAGATTTGTAGTGAATAAAGCAACCTAGACTCAGTGGATAATATGCTGATGCTGCATTCCCTTCTCTTCCAGTTTCACTTCAAAGTGGTAAGACTTAGTACTTTAAAGAATTATTAGTACTTTTTAAGGCACTTAAATTATTTTAAGCATGTTTTCTTCTGCTTAAGTGAAGTAATTTAGAAGCTTTTCCTATGTTTAATCAAAACAAGATTCTCAGACTCCTTCTTTTGATAGCGATTTCTTTTGTGATATTTAAAAATGACTGCATATTTTTACTTGAAGCTGCATTGCCTTTTCCAAGGTGAGAAATTGCTATTGCCTGATTTCATAGTATTGGATATTCCACATATTATTGGTGTATTTTTCCTATAATGTGTTCCAATCCCTTCTTAAATGCAGGACTCACTTAAATGCAGGACTTTAGAGCTCTCCTGCAATTTATAAACTGAAATTCTTTGAGAAACACATTTCCTAAGAAAGCCTACACCATGGATACCTTGGGCTATGGAAGAAATGTTTCAGTTCTAGGATTTTTTTCTATTGCTAGTATTGATATTACTTGCACAAACTACATACAAAAAGAGAGACAAAAACCTCACTTCTAAATCTCCTGTTTCTGTTTACATTATTTCCTAAACTTAATTTCCAAAATTTAACTTGTACAGAGTCAAAATCCAGATGTACTTCCTTAGTAGATATTCTGTGTTTTCAATGATGAAGAAAAACAGATTTTAGTGCTACTATAAGTGACTCTGTGAGCATGGAATATAAAGCCGATGAAGTCAGAGACTTAGGGCAGTCAGTATTTTACAGGGTTCTCCCCTCCTCCCAGGCATTTAATCAAAGCCACAATCTTTATGGAAATTTAATCACCTTACAACAAACTAATAATTTTATTACATTCTCTCATTTTGACAGTTCTTACCTGCATAGAAATTTAAAATCCCTAGAAGAGAATTGCTTTAGAATATCCTGCATTTCTGATTTCTGTCTACAGTAGGTACTAAATATATTTACAAATAATGAGACAAGTCTTCTTTGATTTATTCTTGCAAATAGCCTAAATCATGCAGCAAGCCCCACAATATTTAGTCCAATGGTAGCTAAATTTGTTTGGTATCTCTCTCTACATACCATAATGAAATGACTACAGTTACAATGTAATAAAAACATGTATAACCTTGGTATCCTTAATGCTGAAGAACTAGTAGAACAAATCCTCATTTTGAAGACTATTCCATGGCTTTGTACATGTACACACTAACTTTCAACTCTAGGTGATGTGCAGTCTGAGGGGAAAAAAATCCCTCTGATGTTATGTTGTCATACAGACATGGCCCAAGTTCATACTAAAACTGTGACCTAGACTGCAACTGTGATCCATCAAAACGTTTAATAAAGTGCTTAACTATGTGAATAATCCCTTTGAAGATCAGTGGACCTACTCAAGTGCTTAAGACTATATGCATGTCCTAGTATTTTGTTAGATTGTGACAGGACTTCGTACAAGCATGAGATGTAGCACACCACAGTTTTAACGTGCAGTACGCTTGAAGAGATGATCTGATGGTTTTAGCTAAGAAAAAATTAAATAGCCTTCTCATCTGTGTTTTATAACAGTGTTCCTGCACTAGGCACAACTGCTCAAGTGTGGTGTCAGGAGGGTGGATGGAGTTTTATCTATTAGGGGTTGTAAATCACGTACTATTCACTGACCTCTAACACCTGGAAGGATCAAAGAAGGTGGAAAATGGTTCTGGTTGTTAAGGATAAGAACAAGAAAAGCACCAAACATCACAAGTTGCTACAAGGAAAGTTCTTACTAAACTTAATGGGAAAGCCTAAAACTTCACAACAGGGAACTCCAGGACTGGAGCAGTTTGTCAAGAGAGACTCTGGATTGTCTGATTTTGAGCTATTCAAAGCTTTCCTGGACAGGCCATGAGTGACCTAGCCTAGCCCTCTTTGGAGCAGGGTGTTCAGACTAAACGGCCACCCATGGTTCTTTCCAAGTAGAGGTGTTCCACAATTGTTGCACAGTTACTACTGCACTAGGAAAGGTGCAGAAAGATACCAGAAAGTAGAGATTGGTAGGACCTGAAAATAATTCTTTGTTGTTCGTAAGAGGAAGACCTGGGCTTGCCATTTAATAGAAAATTAAAACCATCAGCAACTCTCATCCAAAAAACCTGTTTCTGATGGGTGGGGGTTTTACTGTGGACCTTCCATTCAACAGTGGCTATGCAAATACTGTTGGCAACAAAGTGGTAACATTTCAGCCACAAAGGCTGACTGTTTTCTAACCAGATGCATCTGGTAAAATGTTATGTCCTGAAACTGGTAGTGAAGTTCTTCAGATGCTTGACACACTGTCTGTGTTTAGAATACATGCTTTGCATGAGGTTTGTCACCTATGGTATCGGATTGGCTGTACACTGGATGTAGAGCTGGGCTAAAGCCTGGCCATGTATCAATCTAAAAGTTAATAGCTGGAGTTTCATAACAGCATTTAGCTTAATCGCACAGTAGTGCAGATCCAGATGCTATTTTTCTCAGGAAATACTTGGTTTAGTTCCACTAGTGTTAAGATGAAAGTGGAAGAATATATGGAATAATCAGTGTATGATAAGTGTAAAGGACACTTGCTTTTCTGAGTATACACTTTCACAACACCCTTCAAAGTTTACAATTGTTTCCCATATTGCTGAATGGTTATTTAATTTACACAGTCACTGCATCTTTTGTTGTAAAGTTGGAATAGGAGAGACATTGCAGAAAACAGCAATGATTAATGTGTCTCAGTTTTAGTCTTCCTGTTTCTTTCTTACCTGTACTTAAAACGTAACAAGTTTCCATTTAACACAGTTGTTTCTGTGTTTTTTGCCTTGCCTTTGGCAAAATTGAAATGCCACCTTCCAGCATATGATTTACGTTGTTCTTCCCAATGAACTTCCTGATTATGCTTTCAAAGTTCATTGTTCTTTAACCTTCAAAATGCCTACAGACTAATTTAAGAACGTGTGAAAACTGCTACAGATAGCAGTAAAATTAGTAAAAAATGTCTGCACAGTTTGTCCCTGAAATACACTTTATGCTTCATTAATTTAAATATGTAATCTGTATTTTCAGTTTTTTAAAACCAATTCCTCCCTCAGGTACAGATAAAACAATGTTCATTTATATCAATAGGGATTACTTGTAGGTACCCAAGTGTGATGTGTAATCCTAACTATAGTAAGTCACTGAAAAGTCTTTTTAAAGCTACTTGCTTGAAGATATCAAATGTTGGTTTTCTTTTTATCTCAGTTCCACACAGAAGAATAAGCTTTATTTACATATTCTTACTGATTGTCCTGCTTTCAGAGCCCCCAAACTGCAAAATAATTCTAGTTTTGTTGATAAGGAATTATCTAACTACACATTTTATTGGCCACATTTCTTCAAACCAGAAGTCTTTGCAGGCTGGTAAAAGGTATTTTTTTCAAGAATGAAGTTTCTGGCTTGAATGAGAGGTACAACTCTGAAAATTCACTCTCAAAATATAATTGGAGTAGGAAATCCACTAAGTTGAAGTGTCGAACTGAATAGCATTGTAAAAGGGAATAATGTTTTCTGAAAATCTTCAGTAGCAACTGGTCAGCATTTATTTATTTTCAGAATTGGAGAATGTGCCCAAGAAGTGTCAGTTGCATAGGAGAAGTGCAGAAACTCTGGGTTCATTTCCAGGGTGTGACTTGAGTGGGTGTTGTCCTGTGTTTAAATTGTCTGCTCTGGCGTCAGATTTCCAATTTTCTGCTGCTGGAAGTCGTGTAGGACTTACAAATAATTGATACAGTATTTGAATTAGGGGCTTGAATTTTGGTTTTATTTGGTTTGTTTGGGGTTTTTTTTCCTCACATTGAGCTAATGGTCTGTCTATTGCTGGATATCCTACAAAGAGGTCATCTTACTCTGTCCTTTCGGAGGGAGGATGGAAATTATTACAGTGGGAAGTGGGAAAATAAACGGCATCTTGATTGTCATGAGACAGGAACAAGTGTTTCTCATTCAACTTAAGATCTCTGCACCACAGTGTGGGAATGGAATACCTGTGATTCAGGTTTTCATGGATTTTATGTGGCAGAATTACATGAATTGAAGCTACAGTGGAATCCAGCCATGTTTGTTTCTGTCTTTCCCAAACTGATGTTCAGTTAATGGAATAAAGCAAGTGGAAGCTTTCAGGATCCACTCATGACTGCACAAGAGCTGTTTTCAGTTTAGATATTTTGGTAGTTGTTGGCATACTGAGTGGAGTTCTTTCCACATCTTATATAAGAAGGTGGAACAAGGCAAATTCTGTTACTTGGAATAGAGCAGTGTATAATAATGGATATAGCCTGTATGATTCTACACGACTGGGGCAGCTTCTTAGAGAGAAAGTGGGCTTTAGAGGAGGAACAGATAACACAATATAAAAGTTACCTCCTTTTAAGTGTACATATTAACATAATCTGTATTTGTGGTATCTGAAAGCAATGGGTTAATTTACACCCTTCACAGAACAAAAGTATTGTAAAGAACTAGACCATGTCTCCTCAATTAATTCTGGCTTTCAACAGCTGTGTGTCTGAATTGGACATATATCATTTACCCCCCAAATATTAAAAGGCAGGTTGTTATTTCTGGCTTAACTTGAATTAATAATTTACTCAGGTTTTACATTACCTAGTTAATCTTATATACTTGTGTAGTTGCTCTGAATGATAAGGAATTCTTGAGACTTAGAGCTTCCTGAAACAAATTGTAGTAGAACTACTGTTTTAGTTATTGATTATCAGTAAATACTTTTATCCCAAATCACAAATAAAAAAAGGAGCATGCAATGATTCTTGTTTTCTCTAAACTGTAGTTGCCTTTCAACAGAACTAGTGAAAAAATCTCCTCCCTCCTTGTTCAGTGAGGCATTCACTTTTCCTTTGCTATGACTGCATAATGAGTGCCTGCTGAGACAGTGTGTGTAATGCATACTTGTATGCACCAAAACCATGGGAGCTCAGACTTTAATCATAGGTCTCTGTTTACATGGGGGAAAAAAAGAAGTTACGTGGGTGTTCCAGTTATGTTGTGGAATTATTCTTGAGTGTTGTTATGCATTTCATATCATAGTTAGAATTTGTTTTAAACCCAGTTTGAATGTCTGTTGGTATGTGACTCGATATGAACCTCAGGGAACACTTGAAAATACAAAGTTCTAATCCATTATGGAGGAAATTATTCTTTTTCTGGGTTTTAACAATAAACATTTTGAATTTGCATGCATGCTGTTAGACATTCTTCACTGTGCGGGTGGTGAGGCAGCAAAACAGGTTGCCCAGAGAAATTGTGGAGGCTCCAAACCTGGCAGTGTTCAAAGCCAAATTGGATGGAGTCTTGAGAAACCTGTTCTAATAGAAGCTGTCCCTGCCCATAGCAGGAGCATTAGAACTAGATGATCTCTAAGGTCCCTTCCAACCCATTCTATGATGATTCTATGTCATGGGGAGGCTGCAGCATAGGAAAGGAGTGCTACTGTATAACACCAGTTTAAATACTATTAAGCAACTGAATATTTCTAGGAATATTTTTTCCTGAGGTAATATGGGAATCTGTACTATAAATGTCATAAGTTAATATAATAATTTGAAAGGCAATAGTAGATCATTTCACTCAAACCAAGCTTAGTAATCAAAGCCATATGTCAGCATTCTGAAGTACAGTAGTCTGCAAAAGTATAACTCAAGCTCAAAGTATTCAAAAAAGGATTTAATTTTGGTGCCTACTGCTTTGTAGCAATACTGTTCAAAGACTCACGCTAGGAATAAGTCAGATAAAAAACCCCAAATGGATATGGGTGTAACTTTTTTTTAATCACTTAATTGTTAATCAGCATTTTTCTCATTAATATCACTTCAATCTTTTATTATTTTATAATCCACCTCACTTTTCACAGTTATAATAAGGGATGAAAGACAAATTTTTATTGATAACAATCAGTTTCTAGTTAGACTATATGGTAGGAAATTGAAACAGCTATTAGGAAATTTTATTCAAACATTGGATTGTTCCTGCATTTTTCTATCAGATTTAGAGAACCTTATATACTCCATGCTTAAAGTTTCAGAAATTAATGTTATCTATGTCAAATATTATTACTCAGTTAACATACATATAGCATTACTTGAAATATTAGCATTATAACAAGAAAGTTACTATTAGACCCCAAGTAAAAGCATTTGCAATAGCTAACAACTTCCAATATTCATTTAACAAATGAATGCCAGGCTCTCAGGCAGTCTCTTTCAGGGCAGTCAGGTTTCATTAGCCTACTTGATACCTTGCAGCTTCGTTTGAAACTATAGTTAGAACCAAGTGGCACTGTTTTGAAGATTTGGAAGCAGATATTGGTATAATAAATCCTATTTAATGATTACCACCCCCCAAAATACCTCATTTCACAGCATAAAGTCATGTATGTGCAAAGATCCATTGCCTGGAGCACGCAATGATAGAAATGGAAGCAGAGAACACTGAAATATGTTTTGGGGTGGGTTTTTTTGTTGTTGTATTTTGTTGATTGATTGCTTTTTTGTTTGGGTTAGGTTGGGTTTGGTGGTTTGTTTTTTAAAAACAAAGGAGCTCTTGAACATTCTAAAGATGCATTTAGCTCTGCTCTGCCCTAGGGATTGAGAGGATATCCATATAATTTGTGCATAACTCTGTATTTACAGTGAAAAGGCTTACTTTGTAACTCATGCACTGTGATTTTGCAGGGGGCACTCAACTGTGTAGCAATGTCCAACTGTGGTTTGATTACTTTTTAAGGAGAAAACTTTAAGTGAACGTGACAGAATTATTTTTTAAGCTAGCACATAAATCACTCGCATTTTGAGATAATTCTTTGGCAATTTTTATACAAAGACCTTTTCTTACTTACTACAATGGATGAATGAACCCATTGTCAAAACTGCATTCAGTGTAATATGACATCCATTTAATGTCTTTGTCATCAAATTAAGACCAAATGCGAAAGGCTAATGAGTACATTCAGTACCGAAGTGTGTTTTCCAAGGATGGCATTTTCTTTTCAATAGACAAATAAGTGAACTGTATACCAACACTGTGTCTCCCTCTTTCTAAAATTCCCTTTAATAAAGAAATGACTTGTGGAATTTGGCAGATTTTTTCCTTAACTATGAGATAAAGACCGTACATAAACAATAATATCCTGCCATAGTTAGTACCAAATTAGCTGATTTTTATTGCCACTGAATACAAATGTGTGGTTTGGCTGCTTTGAGAGTTCATGTTTGCAATTCCAGAAATAACAGAATTGAAGTAGGCTGCTTCAAAGGTGGCTATTCATCATCAGGAAACTTTTTGCCTGATTGCTTACTGCAGATCTCTACACTCTTATACTTCTCTTTGAAATCACAGAAGAGGCAAATGCTTTAAGGAAGGTATGTTTAAAGGGCAGGTGCACTGAGTTGTCATTTCCTAATTAGGAATTACCCTTATCCTTGGGAAATATGGACTACTTTGAATGTGGAGGAGAGGTGGCTTCTGGCATGTAATGAGGAAATATTAAAGTATTACTTCACATCTTTGCTTATTGATATGTGTGGACCATACAGTGCTTCTTGAGTAAATATTAACTTTTACAGAGTGATGCATCTAGTGTGTGTATTACTGTGCTCTGCTAGTATCACTTACCACTTCTGTGAGCTAAGTTTGTAAGTTGTCAGCACTTCCTATTGGCAGGCAGGTTAAGCCATCCCCAGGAAAGTAGGATTCCATCACAGGTAATAGTGACTTGGAAAGACAAACAAGATCACTGTGAATATGCCCTTCTTCCCCCAGATTTACATACTGAGCATGACATTGTATAGAATGGTCAGTTGGCATCAGCTGGGTGCCCTCCCAACTTGTTGTGCACCTCTAGGTGGTGTGAGGAACAGAAAAGAGTTTGACTGTGAGCACTGCTCAGCAGTAACTAAAACATCCCTGTGTTAACACTACTGTTTTCTGCACAAACCCAGAGCATAGCCACAGACTAGGTACTCTGAAGAAAATTAACTCTGCCACAGCCAAAACCAACATGTAAATACTGTTTTGCATCAGTGGAAACTGAGACACAAAGGAAAATATTTTTTTCTTGAGTGCTAGAGTGTCGTACCTTCAGACTACAGCAATAAACTCCTGTCCCCTTTCACACTTTGGGCAGCTTGTTCAGTTGTTACATTATATATGATTTCACTCAACAGCCCATTTTCATTTTACTCATGTAACCTAGCTCCATTAGTAGTTGCAGTGGCACAAAATGAGTTCCCTAATTGCCTTTCTCATTTCTATCACTTGGAAAGTTGTATTTCAACTATTTTTTTTTTTACTTTCAAGTAAATGTAGGGCAATGGAGAAGTGGGGTCACAAAAGACTATTGAATATTACAAAGCAGACAGAGCATGGTTGCTAGAATCTGAGGGCTGTGTTGAAGATGCTGAGTTAAGATTTGCAATGGAGTAATAGCAAAAGTGAAATATGTGCTCATCGTTGGAGGGAAGCTATAACAGACCTCTGCATGTGCTGCTTTGCATCAGTGATTGCAGGATCCTATAGCGCTTTCCCTGCTGATGGGTAATGGAGAATTTCTGTGACTGTTATCTCTGGGAAGTGGCACACATGGGATTCATAACTGGAGTCTTCATATTTCTTTCATCTTGGTCAGTTTGTAGGTGATACAAGCACTGTACTAACCTAGTCATCAGTTCCTGTAGGTACTGAGTTTGTGCTGTTCATCTTGCATTGCCTTCATACACTTGCCTGTAGTACTCTGTTCCTTTGAAAGGGTAGGAAAATTTCTTTTGGAGATGCTCTTCTCTTTTTTTCTGAGAAATCATAGAGAGTTCTACTGAAAATTACATATCTGTTCTCAAAACTTAGAGTATGTGTAACAATACATCTACTACTCCTCTTTTTCTCTATGTATAGGTTAAAACAGAAAGAGAAATAGTAAGTATTAAAGTATGTTCACTAAACTGCGGGTCACATCTGTGTCTTCGTATTAGCCTATCTAACTGACAAAATAATACTTCTCTTAATTAGAATGTGATTTCTAGGAGAGTTAATTGACTGTTATTCAGCCCAGAGAAGCCTGAAAAAATACTCATTGTGTGGAGAAAGCAATGAAAAGAAATAGCTGAACAATAATATCTACTGAGGAAAAAGAAGTTGCGGGGATGCCAATTTGATACTCAGTTGCATTTAGTTACATAAAATTATACAGTAACAAAGGCTCATGATGCCTTTTGTTCCCTTTGTCTAACCTCTAGTGAAATGTAGCCTGATGAGCTATTGGATTAAATATTCTGAGTATTTTGTTCCTGATACTGAAAATATTTAATTTCCCTAGGCAGCAGTATTCTGTTCAAGGGAGGGTATGCTCGAGATGTGATACGGCTGAAGATGCCCTAGCTCTTGAACTGGAGACTGCGTTTGTCCTTTTTAAGGGTGCACTGTAATGACTGTTACCCTGAACTTTCAAAGGCAGGATTTGGGTTGAAGGCTGTTGAACAGCAATATTTCTGGTGGGTTCTATCGGAGTTACTGGACATCTTTGTTGTTTATAAGTGGACCATGGCATCAAGTGAACTTGAACATAAGGATCCTTTCCAATAGAGTTTCATTTACTGTTGCATTTTGATAGTTATTCGTGATGGTGAGGCAGACTGTAGAGCTGACTTGGCTAGATATTGTATATATGTTCTAAAGGCATTTATGTATATTTATAATGCCAGGAAATTTTCCAACAATTTTATAGCATCTCAAAAGTTGTTAAAAGAAATTACATGTTGATATTATCCTTACAAACAAATGGGAGTTGCATGTCTCCTTAATGAGGTTTGGCAGTACTTGTATTTTGTGTCTCTTTTTGCTCTTCTTTCTCCCTCAATAAATATGATTTTTAAGCATATGTGTATGGATGTCCATTTCAAGGAATACAGAGTTATTCACAAGACGTTCAGGATAAAACATTAAGTGAAGTCTTTGTTTCTTGACACTGTTTATGCTCTGCTACATATTTAATATAAGCAATGAATGAAGTGATAATTAAATGCAAAATAGATAGTGATTAATAATGCTAAAGATATTCCATCCTTTTGAAACCTGAAGCTAATATAAAATAATAGGTTGCCTTTTCCACTTTTAGGCTGTATTTTAGTGGCAGTCTTCTTGATGAACTTAGATCTGTACTAAATTAAAGTAATTTGTTCAGTTTTAATAGTACTACCCTTGTGTTGCCTTTCCCTTAGCCTCTTTAGATCATGATGCTTTTTTAAGTTGCTTTCTGGTTTGTTTGTTTGTTTTTAACACAAAGAACAGATGTTTTAAAATTACATTCAATTCATTGTGTTTCAAAACCCAGGAGCTAGGTATTTCTACAGGTGGTCTTTGATTGTCAAACGCTTATAGTAGATATTAGGAGAAATAGGAGTTATTCTATCCATGTTAAGACTTCTCTGTCATGCTCTTTGTTTCTTTAGAATACTTTGCTCGTGCTCTATTTGCTTAGTCTTAAGATAAAGAATAAGCAGACACTATCACCACAGTTTATCCATCCCTAACTTTTTTTCCCCCCTCAGTTACTCTGTGGTGAACAGCCACTCTCAATTCTACTTGCTTTTAAAGCTTTTATTCTAAGGACTTGAGCTTTTAAAGATTTCTGTTATTAATGTAAGTTTTATTTTCCCATCTATGTATTAACCTGAACAGAAAGGCTTATACACCTCTGTAATACTCAGTATGAAGTATGTGAAATAGGAAAATGGTACATTTCTTTTGCTGTGCATTTGAGCATGGATTCCTTATGCAGAGACTATATCTCTCTTTTTTTGAAGCACATAATAAATCTGACTGTGCAGTTCATTTGGTCTTTGAAAACAAAGTGGTATCCTCTAGACGTGAGTGGGTTTCATAATACAGGATGTGAAGCAGTTTGTATAGATGCTGTTCTTAAGCTCATTTCAGTTATTTTCATGTCTCTGAAGCTTCTGTGTCCCTTTCCTCAGCTGTCAATGCCTTGCATTCTCCTGAGTATTACAAGAAATCAATCTACTTTGTTTCCAACACAGCAAGATGCAAGCCAGAAATTAGAAGGCTTCCAAGAGAAAGTATTTATGTTGGAAGTCTGTGTAGCCACATGGTATATTCTGGTAATATCAGTGTACCTAGTTATCCCACCCTCCATCTGAGATGCAGGTGGAGAGAGAAGAATGAAACTGAAAAAGAACAACTGAAATAGATTGTAACAAAAAGAGGATAAAATATATTTATTTAAATATATGCATTTATATACATGCATACATAAGCTATTTAAGGAGAAAATATCTAGCTGGTTTGGTAGTGAAATTATTTATTACAAGTTTCTTCTGGAACAATATTTTCTGATAACCTCTGCTGAATCATAGAATCAGTTGGGATTGGAAGGGACCGCAATGATCAGCCAGTTCCAACTCCCCTGCCATGGGCAGGGACACCCTACCCTAGATTAGGCTGGCCAGAGCCTCATCCAGCCTGGCCTTAAACACCTCCAGGGATGGAGGCTCAATTGCCTCCCTGGGCAACCCATTCCAGGCTCTCACCACTCTCATGGTGAAGAACTTCCTCCTTACATCCAGTCTGAAGACAGTTTAGATTCAAGTATATTTTCCTATATCCTTTCAAACTTATCTTCATTATCATGTAAACTGCTCCTTAATTTATTTATTTTTTAAAAGTTTATTGCTTTAATTAATATAACTTATGGAGCATCACATGAGCTATCTGTGTAGCTCACAATTCTGTGCAGTATGAACTCTGTAAGAGAAATTTAGCTTTTGTTTTCCTGTTCTTTATTTAGTATTTATGAGCTTATAATGAACATGTATTTGTCTTAGAACATCATCCTTCTCTCCAGCTCTCACAGGTAAGTCACTGAAGACCAGATTTAGATTCTGATATTGGATAAGAAAGCAGGAAAGGAAAAACAAAAAAACACCTATCATGACAAAACCAAATCTTCTTCTGCCTTTTATAATAAAAAGCACTGAAATTGGGCCGAGTTAATGTTGAAATAGCCCTTTGCAATTTACATTTAACTTAGGAAAATGCCTCCTGAATTGTTGCTGCTCTCTGAAGCTCTCCAGGCAGTGACTTCTGCCTGCACTTCCTCCTGGTCATTCCATTGTTTCACCCAGCCCTCAGACACCAGAAGTGAAAGGATGTAACCTTCTGCTTAAGATACAGGCAACCTCTATTTCTTTTGGTATGGGTAGAATTAGAGCTAAACATACATAAGAGCTCCGTTTTTGTTGTACTTCTGGGTTATGTTGACAATAGATTATTTGTTCTTTGCCGTGAATGAGTAATGCATGAAAAATGTACATGGTGCCTTGACTCAGGCAAGCTGAAGTTGAACGTTGGCAGCCAAAGAAACATCTTTTGCCAGGCATGCCTCTACCAAGGGACTCAGACTGGAGCAGTTATCCTTGTGTCTTCCCCCAAGTCTACTCCTCTTCTTAACTAAGCACTAATTAAGCAGGGCTCTTCCTTTTTTGTTCCTTCTTTGAAGTCTGTTCTTTTGCCTCTGGGAGAGGCTGATTAGGCACCCAACAGCCCATTAGCTCCTTCCAGACTCATATAATGGGGTGTACAAACCCTGCATTATGCCACTGCAAAATTCTCCCATTGGGAGCAAAAGGACAAAAAGGTTATGGAAAACAGATTAATAATCTCCTGGCCCTTTCCAGTATTACATACATACAGTCGTCTGTGCACAGCCTGTCAGGCATCTACATAATCACCCCAGCACAAGTAGAGTGGAACCTTTTGTAGTGCCTGATTATTTGAGCTGCTGATCACAGAAGAAATCCCACTGAAGTGTAATTCAGTGAAGACTCTGTAGGTGTGAAACTTTGTTTATGCAGAATTGTCATGATTTTTAAGAACTGTTTAAAGTGCCAGAAGTGACTTTTCATGCTTCTCTCCCCTGCTTTATCTGCCCCCTTCAGCTTTGCTGATAATGCCAGAGTAGAGTTAGTAGGAAGTTTAGAGGTAAAGAAGTGTAGAGCAGTCCTTGAGCAGACACCATTGTATTGTGTCCAATTTACTTTTATCTATGCTTTACATAGAGGGTTACCTCTCCTTCATACATTCCTGAGTGATTAAGATGCAAGGTGAAAGAGCTGCCTGTTCAGGGAAGTTCTGGGCTGAGCTACAGAAGTGAATTCCACATGCTGATTATCACACTATCTTCAGAATTCTGCTAAGAACTGTAGAACCTGAACTAAAATACTCTGTTTTTTTAATTTCATTAATGGCACTTCAAGAAAAGACTTTCTACAGTCGTCCTAGATAGGCAATGAAAACCTGTTCAAAAACTACTTCATTCTGTCTAATCATTGTCTGAAAAATAGTCACTAAAATGAGTCTTAAGTATCTGAGGTTAGTAAGCAGTTAATACACTTAGTGCCTTATTTTGTATTTTATTCATAGGCAGCTGAGCTTTGATAGCTTCTGTGTCATTCAGCTTTGTTGTACTCATTGCAGCATTAACCCATACTAAATCCATTTAAATTGGCCTAGTCTGAGTGAAAACAGATTGGAGAAATAGTGCTTGAGTTGTGAAGACTTACTGTAAAGCATGGCAGTGCTGGCATCTGACAATATTTGCTTGATTTCCTGGAAAGCCATCCAGATGGAATGAAAAGGTAGGAGTTTGGCATGTGTATGGGCCTCTACTATCTGAAGCTTTCATGAGTTCTGCTGTAAAGAGACTAATAACTGAAAATGTTTCAGGGAGACCTTATAGCAGGTTTCCATTACCTGAAGAGGGTCTGCAAGAAAGCTGGGAAGTGACTTTATTGTAAGGGTTTGTAGTGATATGATGAGAGGTAGCCGATTTAAGATAGAAGAGGGTAGATTTAGACTGGATATTAGGAAGAGATTCGGTACAGTGAGGTGATGAAACACTGAAACAGGTTGCCCAGGAAGGCTGTAGATACTCCCTCTACAGATCCAAGGAGTTCCATGAAAAAAAAAAATCATCACTGATTATGTTTTTGGTCAAGAAGTGCTAACCAGTCTAAATTTAAAGTCATAATAGTTTTCCTTACACTACCAAAATTAAGCTAGAATGAGAGAAAACATTTTTCTGCTTATGCACATCTGCTCACAGAGATTGTTGTTCTCAGTATTTAATAAAACAAAACAGCTTTTCACTCAGTTTGCTGGCTTTGAACTAAGCAAGAAAAAGGTGTTTTTTTTCACACACTGTCAGAATAAGCTCATTGAGACAAGGACATTGTCTTCACTGGTGTAGATATTGCTAGGCTTGTGAAGAACATATTGTTTTTGTAATTTTCATGACTGGTGAGCTGGGACACTAAGCAAATGAAATCACTTAAAGCCAGTTAGCAAGTCAGGAGGGTGCAGCCAATGGGTGCTCAGAATTGTATACCTCGAAACTCCTTCAATGTGAACAGCGATTTGCATTTTTCTGTCTCTCTACTTAACACTTCAATGGGATGTGATGTGATTTTAAAGAATTGGGAAGAGCAGAGATTATAATTGAAAGAGTGGAGTGGATAATATTTACAAAACCAGGTTATTCAACCCCTGGATGAAGACTGTCCAGTTAGATGAGCCTAATTTATGCAGAAAGGAAAGTGTGCTATTTGTTGAAAGGTCTGTTCTTTGCTATCAAGCTTGATGGATGGATTAAAGGAAAAGGAAGAATTTCATTAAAGGTGCATCTCAAAGTCAGCATCTCTGCAAGTTTTTTCCACTGAACAAGAGGCATTCTGTAATACACTAGGTCTGTATTTGAATTGTACTTTTTTCTGTGTGGTGAATGGTGAATCTTTCCCCCTTGCTTTAGTGCTAGTCAGGTATGTTAGCCGTTGCTAACTGTTACTATTTTCTCTCATACAAAGAAAATACAATTATCCATTTATGCACTTACTCTGCATGCACTAATCCTAAGCATTCTGAAGGTTATTGTTAGCCTTGTTTTTCTTGTGAGACTTCAGTAGAGCTGTGTCCTACCGTCTAACACAAAGTATTACTACCCAAGCATTTTTGTTAGGGCCTGGCTAGTGATTCACGGTTATCTTTCTCTAAGATTGACAAAGATAGCTGAAATTCTTTTGTGACTGCTGTTTTTATGCCCTTCCTAAATCTCCTCTGTTTGTAAAATCTGCATTCCATTTCTCTTTCTCAGCCATACAGAATCACAGACATAAAAGCTGGCAATGATAGACTGTTTAGGGTATATGTAGTACAGAGAAGGAGCTTCAAATCTGGAGGAATGCAGACAGAGGCTCTCTTGCTACTATCACAGGTTTTATCCCATATTGCTACCATAAGACCTTTCTGTAGCTTCAGGATACCACTCTAATGCAGCTGTATGGTAATAATACCTTCAGTTGCATAGTTTGCTTTTCAGCACCAATCAGGTTATTAAATAGCACCATTTCTTAACCATGTTATCCATCTACAATTTGGAAAGGGAGTTATGTAACAGTTAGACCTGCTAATATCAGGTATATAGGAAGAGAAGTTGAGACAGTTGGGTTTTTTTCTTGCAGGCTTGAGTTGAAAAGAACCTAGGAATATGTACTTAACATTTTAAGATGAGACAACTGAAAAAAGGGAGATAAACCTCTAACAGTACATCTCAATTTTCCTGTGGGTATTAGTGTTTCTAAACTCAGACTAAATGGCAGCCTTTCAATGGCAAACATAGTATGTTTTTTTCATGCACAGTGTGCCTGAGCTGTGACCTCTCAACTCCAGCCTGCTGGAGTCTCGAGCCAGCCATGGCATTCCACCAGGAGGCTGTGCAGACCTGCAGCACTACCATGTTCTGTAGAGGCAGAAGCTTAGAAAGCAAGGGTACAGTGAGTGACCACATGGCTGCTGTTTTCACAGAGGGGAGAGAAAAAGTATTTTAAGCAGTGAGAAGTTAGTTTAAAAAGGAACAATAAGCTTCCCACCATGATTTACCTTTATTGAACAAAGCCATAGGCGAGCACAGTTAAAATGCAGAAAGGCAGAATTTTCTTTTGCTCCATCTCTCCTTATAGCAGCAGTATTGAGACTTCAGGTTTTCATAGAATCACAGAATCAACCAGGTTGGAAGAGACCTCCAAGGTCATTCAGTCCAACCTAGCACCCAGCCCTAGCCAGTCAACTAGACCATGGCACTAAGTGCCTCATGCAGTCTTTTCTTGAAGACCTCCAGGGACGGTGCCTCCACCACCTTCCTGGGCAGCCCATTCCAATGGCAGATCACTCTCTCTATGAAGAACTTCCTCCTAACATCCAGCATCCAGCCTATACTTTCCCCTGCACAACTTGAGACTGTCTGGCACAACTTGAGACTGTGATTTCTAAACAATTGCCAGATGCACTGGAATCTCTGCATACAGAGAAATCTTTATAATTAATAAACCTTTTGCCTTGGTGTTTTGATTTTGTTTTGTTAGTTGTTGTTTTTTTAGAAAGAGAATGATAAAATCATCAAGGGCAATGATGGGGAAAATGGATATGAATATTTTAAGTCACATAGTATGTTAAACTGTAAACATAAAAAATACTGAAAAGCAACTTCTCTCAGTAGACTTCATAGTTTTTTCCATGCTTTAACTAGACTGTTTCTTTACACAGTTAAATAACATAATTAATTTCTCCAAAAATCTTGCTGTGGCTTAGTCTGCTTTGTATTCTTTTGTTTCAATGTGATCCTTACTAAAACTTTACTGCTCTTTATCCTTTGTGATGTTCTTCAGTCTGAAACATCACTTATGTTTCTTTTTGCTTATTTCCCATGTATATCCTATGCTTGTCCGTGGTTACGTGTTTGTACAACCAGTGGTAAATATATGACTCTGCTTACCTTGTAAAGTAGCCTACCTTATGTGCATGGAGCTTCCAACTGGAAAGAACTTGTCAGTGCCTCAGGCTGTTTCCGTTTCTTGCATTTACAGCTGTCCTTGTAAGCAAGGCCTATGTCTGTGTTTAGACTTAAATTTTGCCAGAGGGCTTTTGTATTCCACTTGTAAGAATCTATGGTTGGAACAGACCTCTAAATATATAAATGCAAAGTTATAGTGTATGATTCTGTGCTTATTTAATTATTTTATGCTTGTTTTCCACAGGCAGGTACTTCTGGTACACTAAGTGAATTTTTGGGTTTGGTTTTAGAACTATTTTATGTTTGAATAATGTATCTACTTCTAAAATTATTAGGATAAATTTTTCTTCTATTTTCCTGTGCAAGATATATTACTTAGAACACTACTGCCCTAGTAAATGCGATCATTACTATTCAAAGTGCTGGACAGAAAGCAACAGTGGCACCATGTTCAGTTTTGTGAGAGCAGAACAAATGTGTTCTTACATCCCTGAAGCCTCGGGAACGTATTTGGGATCTAGTTTTGCAGGAGGGAGCTAATAGAAATGCATTAGGCTTTGCCAAAGCCTGTGTATTCATACACATTCTGCTTCTTAGAACGTGATTCAGAAGCAGCTGCAGTTTTGAAGAGATTCATGCTGTAATTATAAAAGGGGACAACCAAATTATAGCTGAGTCAGCAGATGCTTTTGCTTTAGTGATATGAATACACTCCAAGCCGGCAGTAATCATAAAAACAACTAAGTATTTGTACATGAGTGGAACATGTGAAACTTTGGATGAAGAAATAGTGACATGGAGATCTTTTGAATTAATTTCTCTTAAAGGATGAAAAAGAGAAGGTCTGTGGTGTGTGTATTGATCTGGTCTGTTTCTCTATCACTTGATTTTTTAATTTTTATTTGCCCTTTAAAAAAAATTATTCTCTCATTTCTTCAAAGTTTGACAAAAATGTAATGTCAGTGCATGAGAGCAGTTGAATTACTTTATAGATGTGCTTTTAAATTTTGCTATATTGTTCATGCTTGGGTTTTTTTGTTTGTTGAAGTGTTTTGGGGTTTGGGTTTGTTTTTTTGTTGTTGTTGTTTGGAGGTTTTTTTTGTAGTGGATGGTGATAAGTTCCTGTTGTACATAAAAAGAATCTGTTAGGGAAAACTGTTTGGCTATTTTGTCCTTCAGGCAAAGTGAAACCTGGCCAAGGGATGGTTTCTGCTGAAGGTCCTGGTCATACATACTGGGTAATGCAGGAGAATGCTGAAATCCAGTGTATTCCACAGAAAAAAAATACCTTATCTGAGAGAGTTTAAATTCATATTCCACAGAAAAAATTAACCTTATCTGAGAGAGTTTAAATTCAGAGTGTATAATACAAGCATTTTTGAACCTTGTGAATAAGTGTTCAGGTGAGTTTTAATGTTAATAAACAGTGTCACAGCCTGGATATAAAAAAAAAATTACTAATTTTGAATAATCCATCACAGATGAATATAGTGTTAATTCTGGCTGAGGTTTTGGAGTTTATTTCAAAGGCAGCAACAAACATTTCAGGAAATCACAGAAGCACAGGATGGCTGAGGTGGGCAGGCACCTCCTGAGAACTAACCAGTTGATCCCTGCTTAGAGCAAGGTTGACTACAGCAGGATGCTGAGGGCTATGTCTAGTTGGGCTCTTAATGCTTCTTATAGTGGAAACTACACAGCCTTTCTGGACAGTGTTTTCCTGTGTCAAATCACACTTTTTCTTAGTTTTAACTGTGGCAAATAGGATTGATGGAATAGTAAAGTTATGGGGCTGTTCACTTTTAAGCCTCTTACATACATCCTGGGTTTTGATAACATCTAAATGGCAATTCTGTGTTTTTAAACTATACTTTCATCTTAAAATTAGTATTTCTATCTATGTTGAATTTATTCTGTGCATAAATGCTGGCTGATGCACCTCTTACTGGGAAGCGTCTATAGCAGTTGTCCTCATGGCAATGCATATTTCTAGTTCTTAATATACTTAAAAGATTAATAAATCTTTGGTGGCCTGACAAAGTACTCTAATATGAACATTTATGTACTTGTACTGAAAACAATTTCCATGCAGGCAAACTAGTGACCTGCTCAGTATGATACTGAAAGTCACCAGCAGATGGGAATGCAGTCTAAGACTCATGATTATCTGTTACACTACTCGATCCTGCTGAAAAAGAAAAACAAGTTGCTAATATATGATACAAAGTTCTTTCTTTCTGAGCATGTTTCAAAGAAATGTAATGGTACACTATGCAAAATAACAGAAAACCAAAGCATATTTTATTGGCAGAAATCATCCAAAATTAAGTCATAATCTCTGAACATACAGCATTCTCTTAGTTGTGTGTGCAGACAGCACTGTACTTCTTCTATACCTCAGTTTTATTGGTGTTGAAGTGCTTTCCTTGGAACTAAAATATTCAGCATTCCAAAATTTCAGTTTGAAAACAGGTTATAATTTCTACTGCCATGTAAGTATCTAGGTTTGTATTTTAAACAGATCTGTGGTTTAAACTCACATGATTTCCTTTTATGTCCCTGAAGTGGTTATGAGATGTAGCGAGGCAGGTGAGCAAAATTACCACTTAAAGCTATTTAGAGTTCCTGCAGTTAAAGCCAAAGCCATTAGATGGTGCCATGCTGTAACCAGAATTTTCTTTGTATATGCTCATTTTAGCTGTGTATCTGGCACCATCTTAAATGCCTAAACCCATTCTTTAGCGCATTGACTTGCATTGGTCAGCCTTAGTCATTATGTGCAAACCCTAGACAATAAATTAAATCTGCAGAATTTTTTTAGTTGTTTCAATGAAAAGACTGCACCATCCTGAAATTTCAACAAAAGAGAGGGCGATGGCAGGACAGATTTACTGTCCCTTTTTTCACTTGAAAGCAGTGCGCAGTCTAAATGATTTACTTGTTTGCTAGCCCTGCATGGTGCTGTCTCCTGGGTTATCATTCACCTAAATGGCCAATGTAGAACAATGAAAATGATAGTGCAGTTACAAATTCACAGCAATTTACTGGTTAGAATCTGGAACTGGTAAATTATTTAATTTCCATTTTTTCACTTACTGTCCAAGGCTGAGAACTTAGACATGGAATGTTAAAAAATGGAAGGGAATTTAGCAGCTTTGGAAGCCCAGGTTGTAAAGCTGTGGTGATCAAGTAGTGAGCTTTATTGTGTATGTAGATGTCATATACTTAGGCTTTTGAACAGGCTTTTGACATTATGATAAAAAATTAACACTCTACAATATCATCAAAGCCCATCTGAAATGGATTAAGTGCTAGGTAACTGGCAGATATCAAAAAGTAGTTGTTAATGGGGCATCATCATTTAAATGGGAGTGGTTTTAACCCTGCTTGTGTGGGAATGGTAGAAAGCCTAACTCCCTGCATTCCTGCATGCAAATGATAGATATAAAATCATCACTAGTATCTAAGGGTGACATAAAAATTGTTGAGACTGGCAGGTCATGACCTGGTCAGGGCTCCCATGAAGGAAAATCTGGGTTAGTCTGTGACCTCAGCCCATGCAAGCAAATCAACCTATTAATTTCAGTTACCAAATGCAGAATTATAAAGCTGGATATTTAGGAAAAAGCAATGCAATCTATATGAAAATAGTGGCTGTATCCCAAGAAGTGAAAATTTTAAATAATCCCTAGGTGGTTTTTAGTGATGATGTTAAGACAATATAAATCCTGGTTCTTGAAGGAAGATTTTTTTGCTGTCATTTCCATTGGCATGTGGTCGTGTGGTCACCCAAATAAAGGCTAAGTATTTTCTTTGGTAGGTCAGTTTTAAGCTGGATCAGCTCCCTTATCTGTCTGAATGTGTGGCCTCATAAGCTCCTGTGCTTGGCATAGTTGGGAGCTGGGGAATAATTGGATTGCCTTTTTCAGTGGAATTCATAATTGATTATGAAAGCAAACCCTGCCACCACACAATTCAGCAGGAGCTCCTGCTAAGAAGCCTTGAATAATAACACTGCAGAATAATACAAAGGAACTAGGGAAAGGATTTTTTTTAACATATATATCTCAACCTTGAGGCCATGACCATGGCAGTTCTGGTGTCTGCAATTTTACAAGATTTTTATCTCAAGACTGATTCAATGATTGGAGAAAATCTTTGGAGGAAAGAGGCTTCAACCTCAATAATTTATTACCTGAAGAACACCAAAGAAAGTCTTTATTTCAATGTATGTAACAGCCTGACCAATAACAAAGTTCATCACCATGTGGTGTGACTACCAGAATGATGGTGACACTTGGCAGTGTGCTGACTGCATGCCCACAGGAGCATAAATAAGGAAGGCCAGGCTGCAGCATTGTGCATTCATAGCAGCTGGACATTGCACAGGTGCCTTCTGCAGTTGTGTGCAAAATCCAGATCTTGTCAATTAGAAAACTCCTACTGATCTTGGAACATTTGACTCAAGGCCTGGTGAAACACTTGACACAAGTTCAGCAAAGGTCTTTCATGTGCTTTCAAGTTAATCCAGGTATTAGTGTTTCTACTAACCAAAAGTTACTCTGCATGTCATAGGGTTTTACTCAGCTATCATAAACCTATTTGAGTTTTCTTTGCATCTACTTTAGATCTGCATTGAGCCAGTATGACAGAGGGTGGCATTGTCTTTTGTTCCTTGATATTTCATATAAAGGAGAGAATAAACTCAAGATACCATTGTTAGTCTTGATTTCCTTTAAAACTCTTAAGATAATAAAGATTGGTAAACCAATCCAATTGTTTTTCCCCACTGTTTGGACCCCAAATGTGTGAGGGCTTTTTTGATGTTGTTGGTTGGATTTTGTTGGTTTGTTTTGGGTTTTTTTTTAGTTCCTCAGATAAATGAGCATAAATAGTTCTTAAGAAGAGAGAAGCAAAATAAGAAGGAAGGAATAGGTTAAGTTTTGCAATGAGTATATTAATTTATAACCTTTCACCTCTGGAGACCTTGCTTCAGAAACTGTTTAGGACAGGTGAATCGAGCTTGGTATCCTTAGCTCAATGTCAAGAGGATATAGGGCTGGGGGATAGGTTGGACTAGATGATCTTGGAGGTCTCTTCCAACCTGGTTGATTCTATGATTACAAAACCAAAGCAGAGTCTGGCCTAGTTTTTCATAACTGAGAGGTTCTATTGAGGTTAGGTTGAGTAGCTGAACAGTAGGGATACTGGAGGTCAGGACCAAGCTGCATGGGCAGAACTGCAGGAGGGAGTTTTTGCTGAGTTATGGATGCCTCTCTGACGTTGGCAGGTTGGGCTATGTCTTCATTTCAGCTGAAGCTGCTGAAATGTGCTGAGAGTTGTGATAATCTTTTTCAAATTTTTGACTTTTATTCTGTTATGTAACCACAAAATAGTGGTGGCAAACTGGGTGACACTAACTGAAAAGCTCCCTAACAGGAGAAACTCAAACTTTCACTTCATTTTATGGCTAGGCAGGGGACATTGCGGGCAGTGAATTGTCGGGGTGCATAATGTGTGACCATCCACTTAAATATTTGTTCTTTTAAGCTTTGAAACTTAAGATACTTGATCAAATACATCCCTCAAATTTACAAAAATTTCTATTTCCTTATGTGGCTCAATTGATCTAATTGCATTCAATTATTACAGTGGATTCTGATTTTATCTCTCTACAGCTCCAGCAAATTACATTCCCCATGTAAAAGCAAAAGAGGATTATATCACAAAGTTCTTGTCATCCTTGTAATTTGCAAGATCTTAGAAATGCAGAACAAGGAAGCACACTGGATACTCATATTGTGTGATTATTCTACCAAACATTTGTTTGTGATATGGCTGTCTTTGCTGCTTAGATCCCGCTTGCTTGAGACAATAGCTCAGCATCTGCTAGCCACTGCAAAATCCTACAAAATAAAGACTAAAATTTTACCTCAACTGACACCAATCAGTGTAGCAGATGCTGCAGAAACACTGAAGAGAATTTTAACATTGTTTTAATTGCATGTTAGAAGTCAGATAGGCTACATCTCCGTAGGGCAGTGAGTTAAAGGCAAGGGGAATAAAAGGATTTTTTGGTCAGTTAATCTGTTAGTACTATTTCTTAAAAGGCTTACATGTTTTATATATTGCAAACTGTGCTAGTTTGACATCATTTAAGGTGATAGATTGTTAATGCCAGCACGAGCATAGTGCTGGCATTAACATAATGCTAGCTTTTCAGTCTGAAGTAGACTTGCTTAATAAAAATACTTACTTTTTGGAGTTATAAAAATGTTAGAATTCCCACAGTTCAGTGGGTTGTGGTTTTTTTTTTTTTTTGTTTGTTTGACTGTTTGTTTTTTTTTGTGGTGTTGTTTTGAGACACTATATAAGTGTAGCTATTACTTAAAATCCAGTAAATGAACTTATAAAGCTGGCTATAATGCTTATTATAAAGAAGACCGACTTCTCAGGTGATTTTTGTATCAGAGCAAATGGATTTTCTGAATGTGCTGTCTGAGAGAGGTATGGACTCTGATAATTTTTATGGGATCTTGAAGGTGAAACTGATGTTGCCAGCAGATACTGACTGTGAAGCTGTACCAGATATTGTTTAAATTAGAGGAGACAGAAAGATACCTTACGATGCGAAGCGATGGGGTTCTCTGTATTCCACTCCAGCCACTTCCTCATTTCAGTGATCTCTCTAACTGAAAGTACTAACTGCTAGTGAAGAACCTGCATGTCTTGCAGCTGAATAATGCTTACATCATCAGGAACCTCACATTTATTCTGCTACTTCAGAGGCTGGATTTTCCTAGATGTCAGGATGTTTGTACTGTTACCAGAAAAGAAGAGAAACCAGAAAGGAAAGAAAGCAGTGTCTTAACCGCAGAGTGATAGATAGAGTTGCATTATATCACTACATCTGTATAGTCTTTAGGGTGGAAAGATCACATTTGTTGTTCTCAGTGCTTACAGCTTTTATGTCAGCTGTGGTAGTGCAAATGAATTTGTCTCTACTGCTGCAGTTTACTTACTGATAAGTTATGAATTGAAATGACTGGGGCTTACACTTATTTTATGGACTATAAAAATATACAAGGTTGGAAAGCATTTTGTACCAATGCCTCCTATCAGGCTTGGAAGGAAAGAGAGTTTAGGGGAAAAAAATTTACCATGACGTTCTGATGAGAGACAAATATTTGTAATTTGTAAAATCATAGAATCAACCAGGTTGGAAGAGACCTCCAAGATCATCCAGTCCAACCTAGCACCCTGCCCTAACCAATCAACCAGACCATGGCACTAAGTGCCTCATCCAGTCTTTTCTTGAACACCTCCAGAGATGGTGCCTCCACCACCTCCCTGGGCAGCTCATTCCAATGCCAATCACTCTCTCTGTGAAGAACTTCTTCCTAATATCCAGCCTATACCTACCCTGGCACAACTTGAGACTGTGTCCCCTTGTTCTTTTGGTGGTTGCCTGGGAGAAGAGGCCACCCCCCAGCTGGCTACAATGCCCCTTCAGGTAGTTGTAGACAGTAATAAGATCACCCCTGAGCCTCCTCTTCTCCAGGCTAAACAGGCCCAGCTCCCTCAGCCTCTCCTCATAGGATTTGTGCTCCAGGCCCCTCACCAGCTTTTTTGCCCTTCTCTGGACATGTTCCTGCCTTGTTTTATTAAAGCAGTATGGTGAGGGAAAGGTAGACAGTTACCTTAGCAAATAAGGTTGATTATTTCATTATTACAATGGAATTAATTATCCAAATATCATTTAAGGGCAAACTTTAACTTGATCTGCTGTTCCTCCTGACGTGAGGAATTAAGGAAGTATACATAGGCACTTTGGAGAAAGTGGGGATAGTGACAGAAAAGAAAGCTCTGTTGACCAAATTAGTAGCCAGGAGGTATTTTCACTGACCCTTTCTTTGCTACTAATTAATCATATATTTTTTTTTAGGTTTTAAATGTTCCTTGTATAAATTTATTGCCGGTTTTATTCTGGGAGGTTGTTTGGTTTTGTTTGTTGGCGCTTGGCTTTTTTCTCTTGTTCTTTCTTTTTTTTCCTGCTGACTCAGTCCATCAGTTTCCATTTAGCTAGGCACAAAACTCAAGGAAGCATTCCAAGAACAGCACAGAGGTGCATGCCCTTTCTGAAATATTGTGAAATTCAATGACTCTATTGTGTGTTTAAAGTGAAGACTTACTAAAGAGTAAATTGTGCCATTATAGACAGCATTCTAAAACTGGATGTACATGTGTGTTAAAAAAAACCCCAAAACCCCAATTGTTACCAAGTGCAGCTAAATATAACCAGGCAGAGTGTGTTGGAATAAAGTCACTTATACTCCACAGGAGGACAGATGTTTGAGTTCAGTGAAATAGTATTTACAGATAAGAGTTTACCTCTGTATAGGCATATAAACCCTTTTACAAGAAATATATCCCTTTACCTTCACCAATGGTTTTATTGGCCTGTACCAAACACAGATTGAAGCCTGTGGAGCAAAGCCCAAGAGTCACAATTCCTTAATGCAGAATTTAGAGTTTATTTCACATGAGCAATGCATGTTTAGATATTCCCAAAACCAGAGAAGAAATGATGCACTTCTAATTTTTTTTTTCATCTTATCTGGTCTATTACAAAGAGTGCACAGGAGAAGACTCATGTTCATTCTAGGCCCCAGCTGAATCCCTGACATGAGTGCATGATCTGATTAATTTCCATTTAGCATGTGTACCTGTTAAAGGACTTTCTGCACATACTTGTGTGGAGCCCATTCTCCAGATGTGAACACCCACAGAAGAGAATCGCTGCCAACCTTGATTTCAGTAAACCACTTGTCACTGTCTCCCACAGCATCCTTCTAGCTAAACTGAGGCAGTGTGGTCTGGATGATCAGGTAGTGAGGTGGATTGGGAACTGGTTGAAGGAAAGAAGCCAGAGAGTTTTGGTCAATGGGATGCAGTCCAGTTGGAGGCCTGTGACTAGTGGGATCCCACAGGGGTCAGTACTGGGACCAGTTCTGTTCAATATATTCATCAATAACCTGGATGAGGGCACAGAGTGCGCTGTCAGCAAGTTTGCTGATGACACCAAACTGGGTGGAGTGGCTGCCACACCAGAAGGCTGTGCTGCCATTCAGCAAGACTTGGACAGGCTGGAGGGTTGAGCAGGAACAAACTGGATGAAATTCAAGAAGGGCAAGTGTAGAGTCTTGCACCTGAGAAAGAGCAACCCCAGGTAACAGTATAGGTTGGGGACTGATCTGTTGGAAGGCAATGAAAGGGAAAAGTATTTGGGGGGTCTAGTTGATGGGAGGTTGACTATGAGCCAGCAGTGTGCTCTGGTGGCCGGGAGGGCCAATGCCATTCTGGGGTGTATTAGAAGGGGTGTTGACAGCAGGTCGAGAGAGGTTCTCCTGCCCGTCTACTCTGCCCTGGTGAGTCCACATCTGGAGTGCTGGGTCCAGTTCTGGGCCCCGCAGTTCAAGAGGGACATAGAACTGCTTGAGAGAGTCCAGCACAGAGCCACAAACATGATTAAGGGAATGGAACATCTCTCTTGTGAGGAGAGACTGAAGGAGCTGGGGCTCTGCTGCTTGGAGAAGAGGAGACTGAGAGGTGACCTCATCAGTGTTTCTAAATTTGTAAAGAGTGAGTGTCAGAAGGACAGAGCCAGGCTCTGTTCACTGATGCCTGATGACAGGACAAGGGGCAATGGGTGGAAGCTGAGGCATAGGAAGTTTCATTTAAATATGAGGATGATTTTTTTTCACTGTGAGGGTGACAGAACCCTGGAGCAGGCTGCCCAGGGAAGTTGTGGAGTCTCCCTCTCTGGAGATATTCAAAACCCTCCTAGATGTGTTCTTGTGTGATCTGGTATAGGTGATCCTGCTCTGGCAGGGGAGTTGGACTGGATTGATCTTTTGAGGTCACTTCCAGCCCCTGACATTCTATGAACCCCAAACAGTGTACAAAGACACAGTGCTCCAATTGACAGTGATACTTTGTGTCAGAATTTCAGCTGAACAGAAGACTCTTTTGAAAGGTATTCATCTTCTACAGAGTACTGCAAATACCCTGTACATAAAATCCTCTGAGTCTTGGTTTTATTTTGGACAGCAGTAAGAAAAAGGAGATTTGGGGTGGGGGTGGCTTTGCCTGAGATTTTTTTTCCTCCAGAAAGTGTAGATCCCAGATCTCGGAGGCAGATGGTCACAGTGGTGATACTCCCTGCTTTGTTACTGGCACTTGGTTTTGGCATGCTAATGATTTCTTGTTCCCCAAAATAGCTTTACAGACAGGGTCAATTATATTTTTGGATTGTACGGCGTGTAGAGCAATTAGTTGCACAAGGCAGTTGGTTCATAATGCAGTGCACCCCTTCTTCATAATTGGCACCTTTTTGATATCCCATTTATAATGGAGGGGTCTATCTTTACAAACATTCCTTGTATTAGCATGCAAATACACTGGCTCCCCTCAGATAGTTTTACACAGAGTCAATTATATTTTTTCATTGCAGGATGTGAGGACTAATTAGCTATAGAGAAATGGGGCACTTGGTTTTCAGATTTCAAGATCTTACTGCACTAAGTGATTTTGAGACACTTTCAAGGGCAGACTAGTAAGTAAAATTACAGAAAGATTATACTGGCTCATCCCTCAGACTCATTTGAATACAAAATGAGACATTTTATGGTTATGTTGTTTCATTCTCCTTCGCTCTCTAGATCAGTCTGAAGTGGGTACGGTCTGATACCACACACAATACTCTGCAGATCTGGGTGAAAATTACACTTTGAGTTTGGTCAAGTGGGAAACATCCTAGAAAGGAGTGTGGTTAGTGTGCTTTATGTTCAGGTAGTAATTCAGATTTTAATAAATGTGTCAGTAGTTACTGCTCACTGATTCATTAACCATTTTGATATCAGCAACCACTTTTTGTCGATGCAGTTAAAAGTTCTCATCTCTTTCCAGAAGAGCAGATAAAAGAGGAAGGAAAAGTTTTCATACACAATAGTTAAGACGAGACTTGTCCTTAATATATTCTAAATTGAACTGTAGCTCTGCTAAGAAAGTGCCATTATAGCTAGGGAATAATTTAATCTGATGTTTAATATAGTTCTTTTTCTTGTCTGTAACAAGACTGCAAATGAAGAAGCAAGCAGTCAGTTTGCAATGTCATCTGCAGTCTTTATGACAGAATGATCATCCATAAAAGGCTGGTCAGAGGTACAATGTAGTTACTACAAATACTTCTAGTTCTGAGCATGTTGTATTGTATGTTAGCAAGTGATTCCTGAAATATTGGGAGCTGTGAGGTTTAATTTGGGGATTAAGTTAATATGGTTTAGAGTGAGGAATTCTCCATTCATTTGTCCATTTGCTTCTTTCTTTATTTTCCTTAATACCCTCTCATGTGTTACTGGGGAAGCAGAGAGGAGATAAGAAATAACAATGCCAGCAGGGAATGAATGAAAATTACAGATTTGAAGCTACCTTAACAGAAGGGTTCCTGCTCTAGCCTGCATTATAGGTTTGAAGACTAAGAGATTGTATGTTCTTTTTATACCAAGGAAGAAAATCACATATGTTCTCAATATCTAATAATGGTATCATACTGTATGCACAGTCTGAAGTCAAGCAGAGAAAAAACATAGGTTTCCTGCTGCCCCATGGGACTGATGTGATTTACTGAAATATGTTTAAGAATGGATTCAAATGCTGGGCCAGTATACAGCAGAACCTGCAGAGGAGATGTTTCTGTAGCCTCCACCAGTACTGTGACTGGGGCATGGCTTACACTGTTCTTGCTGGAAGTCTGGCTTCTTGTAAACTGCAACCACAAGCATTTGAGGACTTTCACATCGTCAATAAAAAGGATGTGACATAACAGCTTGGGGAGAGGAGACACATTTTAATAGAAATACTTTTAAGAAAAACTTTTGGCCGTTTAGCTAATTTGTTTCTTGATAATGCATGTGTACTACACAACCTATACATACATAGCTGTTACACAGGCTACTGCTCCTACGTGAGAGAAAAATCAGAAGCAAGAGGTAGAGACTTAGCTCTGCCAACACTGTACACTGGAAGTGCTCCTGAGATTTGTCACTACTGGAGACTAGTAGCATGTCACTGTTTCCTGGGCCAGGGTAATAAATGATCCTGTGGGGAAAACAGTTAATTAATTAATTCAGCATAACCATTTTTTCTTGAGTGAAATGTCAAAATTATTAGCACTGCAGTTGTTTGGCAAACAGGGTAACCAAGCTAGCTCTGTGATTTACAGGTTATTTTTTCCCTAATGGCTTTGAAAACTTCTGTTTTCCAATCAAAAATTGTTTACACAAAACTGTAAAATGTCATTTCCTACAAATCAGAATTGTTCCTCTGTATGAAATTTAGAGAATATTAATTTTTTTTTAAACATAAACTTCAGGAAAATATACAATTAAGTCAGTGTTAACAAAACAAACTAGAAATCTTGGTATATATCATCTGGGGCTGGCTGGAATATGCCTGGGACTAATATGTGTATCTAAAACCTACACAAGAGTGGATTGTGAATTTTGTCATGACTGTGAGAAAAATAACAAGAGTTAATTGAGAACTGAAAGTTCTGTTTTGTTTCACATAATAGTTAGAGGATTTTTGTTGTTGTTGTTCTGTTAATACCAATGGCTTGTGCTTTAGTCTAGAGAAAAGGTTACCTTAGAATATAGCTTGTTGCTGAATTTATCAGAAATCCTTTTTTTTCCCCCCATATCTTTGGACACAAGTTTGTGGGTTCCTCTTGAGAGGCTACTGTTTCAAATTTCACATAAGGTCACTTTGACTTTTTACCTCAGGTTGTGCAGCTGATCTGTAGCTTCACTTACTCTTAAGACATTTGTGCATTGTGAAAACAAACTCCTTGATAGAAGAGCAGATAGATGAGCACATGCACTGTGGCATATGCTTGAGCGTGTCCAGAGAAGGGCGACAAGGCTGGGGAGAGGCCTTGAGCACAGCCCTACGAGGAGAGGCTGAGGGAGCTGGGATTGGTTAGCCTGGAGAAGAGGAGGCTCAGGGGTGACCTTATTGCTGTCTACAACTACCTGAGGGGTGGTTGTGGCCAGGAGGAGGTTGCTCTCTTCTCTCAGGTGGCCAGCACCAGAACAAGAGCACACAGCCTCAGGCTGCACCAGGGGAGATTTAGGCTGGAGGTGAGGAGAAAGTTCTTCACTGAGAGAGTCATTGGACACTGGAATGGGCAGCCTGGGGAGGTGGTGGAGTCGCTGTCCCTGGGGCAGTTCAAGGCAAAGTTGGACGTGGCACTTGGTGCCATGGTCTAGCCTTGAGCTCTGTGGTAAAGGGTTGGACTTGATATCTGTGAGGTCTTTTCCAACCCTGATGATACTGTGTGATACTGTGATCTACATCAGTCAAAATAGAAGTGCTTTAATCGTAAATTGGCTTTAATTAAACTTTTGTTCTCTCACTGATCATAATCTTATACTGACCCCAAGCAATGGCATCTTGGGAAATTATTTGGACTGATTACTATTTAATCAGCAATTAAGTAAAATGCTTCCTGCCATTGTTACATTTATGTATTGGTGAGCAACTGTGGGTCAGAAACTGGATTCACATTGACTGGGGACAGTAATTTTGGTGGAACTCAGGTTTTTTGGTTATAAATTAATTGTTACATATTTTATAATACTGCTGGTAGACCAGGACTAACAGCATGACAAATAAACCTGATTATCATATCTAATGCACTAGTTCTAAATTTACTTTCAATTTGGAGGCAACAACATTTCTAATTTATTAAAGGAATAGGCACATGCTATTTGTCTCGAATTCTGATGGGTCAGCTGCTGATGTCTTTTCCATCTAACATTAGAAGTGGCAGTAATATACAATCTCCAAGATTAGTTGGAAAAGCACTGACTTCATGCAGGTGTTGAGGATGACAGATGGTTATGTCTTTGTATCACGATACAAATGAACAGGCTCTTTATTTTCAGTGACGTAAATTCAGAAAAGCATAGTCAGGTTCTCAGGAAAGGTATAAACTTGAAGGAAAGTTAACTTGGGAAAACCATTTTAATTAACTATTTATTTTATATAGAGATGTTGTGACAAGTTATTTCTTGGAAAATCCTTGAGATAGCTACCTGAATATAATTCTGGGGCCCAGTATAAGATACTCTGGCATACAGCCCACAAGAGAAAGGCAGTGTCTCCATGAAAATGCACGTATCTCTCTGCTATTCACATGAATTAAATATATAAATCTATTAATCCATAGATGTGGCTTTATTGACGCCTGATGCAAAGCAGCTGTCTCTCAAGGGCTAGTCCTACAGAAGGGCAATAGACCTCTGAAGCCTAGTCTATTACAAATTAAGACCAACTCAGGAGCTTTGTTGTTTACTGAAGTTTATGGTGCTATTTTATTCCCTGGTGCCCACTGCACTCATTAATTCTCTCTGCATAGTGTTTCCCTCTGTTGTGAAAAGGAGTGTGCTCTTTATGTAGCCTAGCACCTGCCACTTTCTCTAGAAATTAGCATCCATGATGCTGCCCATTTTCAGCTCCCCAAAGCAGGAAGATCTCAGATTAGCTCAATTCTCTTTCTTTGAGAAGACAGTGGGTTTTTTAACACCCCCTCCCCCCCCCCCCCCCCACACACACACACACACACTACTGAGTATCCTACTTTAGCTATTTTATGTTCTTCAGCCATCCTGGTTATGAACAATTGCTCTCAGCTTTAAAGCTCTGCCCTCAAAGAGCAGCACTCTCTGAATCATAATGTGCTGTAATTGTGAGATAGAAATATTAAGACATAGTAAGAAACAACGACATTTATTCCAGAGACATTCAGAATGAACTCATTTCAGCTACAACAAAGAGCTCCAGACATTTGTTTTCTGATTGCCTTTATAATTTGCCTATGTATAGTATAAAAGTTATTGCTTATTAAAATGTCATTAATACTGAGTTAATAAAAAACAAATATGAATGTAGAGCCAAAGCTTGTTCTTTGATCACATCATCATAATTGGGGCAGAATTTTACGCATCATTTTATATTCAACTAAATGAAAAGCATATGGTGGGCTGCACTTAAAGCAAAAACCATACAAACAAAACCAAAGATACCAGCAATGGCTCAGCCAAAGGATCACAAAGACAGATCTCTAGTATAATTACAGAGCAAACTACAGCCAGATTGTCTTGAAATAAGGATTCCCCTCTCAGGCTCCAAATACAGTTAATTGTTATGAGAAATAATTTCCACAGGAGTTGCTTTATTTTTGCTTAGGAAAAAAAAAAAAGAAAGAAAACATTTGGGTGTAAACTTCAGAGAAAGGTCATAGGTTAATAGAGTTCATAAATAGAACAGCAAGGGAATCAAAACTTTAATTACTATAATGTAAATTACCTTAGAGAGCCCAAATTAGTGATCACTTAGCCTAGCCATTCCACCTTCCCAGCAGGTTTTGCTCACTTTGGGGCCTTAACCCAAATTCCCTAAATTCCATCCAGGCTTCTGAGACTCTGAACAATTTGCCCAGTTGCAGCTTCTTCTCCAGGAATGTTAGGATGTCTTTTTTTCTTCCAACTCCCTTTTTGCCTGTTTAGTGCAACTCTTTATACAGATGGATCAATGAAGTACTACTATTAACTTTTCTCTTAAGGAAAATGTCTAAACCACTTCTAGTAACTCTTTATGGGGAGAAATGCTGGTGTATAGCTAAGAGTATCAGGCCTGGGGAGGAGCATGGCATTGCAGTTTACATTCCTAAGCAGTAATTGTTCTGTGGATGCTATTTGCTTTTAATGATAGGCCTGAATACATTACAATGTACTACACGAATAAATGTATTTAACAAGTTGTATATCAACAAACAATTTCAAGACATTCCAAAATTTCAATTCAGTGATAAAGTGGAAGTTGAAACATCCATTTGCAATGATCACACTGATTAACAACGTCAAAATGTTGTGCTCTCACCATCCTGGCTGTGAATACTCTGGCTGAATAGATGCAGTGTTGCAAGAGCTGGGATAAAGAAAAGCTTTCTTTTGTGTTTGCATTTATTAAGGTTTTTCTCATACTTTTAATAAATGTCTGAGTTTCAAACATAAGAAACACTTTTGTCCCAGCAAGTCTGAAATGATGTGAGCAAGTGCAAAAAAAAGAATTTTGACAAGATCTGTGAAGTTCCCATTCCAGAGGGGAAATGATACCTCTTTCTTTTTATTACTGTTTTAAGTGGAGATTAATCTTTGGTCAGAGGTAATTGTGAAGTGTTGTATGATTTATGGCATTTATGTTAAGAGGTAAACAACAATATCTGTGTTTGTAATCACAATGTCTTCAGTGTTGTGGTGGCCTGTCTTTAGAATCCTAATCCCTAGTTTGATTTGTCATATAGAATCAAGCAAAAAAGTGCTTCAGAGAAAGATTCCAATAATGTCTCTTCTTAGGACACAAAAAAATATGTTAAATAATGAACTTGAGAGTGACTGTAGACTTTTTACTTTTGTCTTCACAAAGTGTGCTGATCGATGGCTAATTGCCAGCTAAGCCTAAAAGCATCCCAACTACAGAAAGTTCTAGAATCATAGAAGATTTTGAAAAGGGAAACACTTCATTTTTTTTTCTTTAAGTTTTAAATATATTTATAAAATAATTGCCTCATTTTTATAGCATTAGAATAGCACTTTGGGGACATGCATTTGGTTCTTGACGTTTTCTGTGAGACTTCCTATAGGACTAACTCTGTCAATGATTATGTCCTACATTTTAACTAAATTAATAATCTATATAGATTATAAACTCTCCAGGCCAAAAGACTTAGAATAGATTATACAGTACCCAGAACAGTATGGTTTCAGTTGAAATTGGATATTGTAAGTCTTACTGAAATTTTATTTAAGGATTATTTAAATAGTAGTAGTAGTATAATTAGTTAAATAAATAATATAAGCTTAATAAGGAAAATTCTAAGTAAGGATGTTATCTTTTAATTCTAGCCTCACTGGGGTAGAAAACTGATTCTTAATTAGGTTAGTTCTGTTAATAAAACGTCTACAACAAAATCTTACATAAGACTCCCGAGATAAAAATTGCTCTCTCCCCAGCGGCAGTTCAAGATCTTATTTCTTGGCTAAAGAGAGCATCCTTCCAGGAGAGGGAGCTGCTAAGCCTAGTGACTCAAGGCTGGCCTGCTCCAGTTTTATCTTGCTTCGGGGATGCGGATTGCAACATGTTCTAAACTTACCCATGCACAGCGAACCTGCAGCTAGTAGAGTAGCTAGCTTAGGTCTATGTCTGCTACGTTGCAGCCTCTCGATACCCACAAGTATGGCAAATGGAAAATACGAAAGAGTCAGGCCAGCCTGTCTTTGTTAAGAGTGCAAGGCAACACAGGGAAAACAGATTGCAGCACTGCCTGGGAAAGATCTCTGCTCCTCCTCTGTGTGTGACTTCTCTGAGACACATGGATGTGAGACTGCTGGGCACAAAGAGGAATTAGCAGAGTCAGTGAGAAGTCAAGCAGGCAATGCCAGGGCAAATAGAGATCTCCAAAATGCAACCAAAAATTTCTTTAATGGAATTTGCTTTGCTTCTGAAATAAAAGCACATTTATAAAAATATCAAAAACAGTAATTGATTTGTTTTAAGTACGGGAAGAACAAGCTCTGAATTATGCACCACATCTTCTGTGTGTTATTGTACATCCAGAGCGTGGTCTGTCTTAGACAAGAAATAGCATCTTTGCATGAAGCAGTAAAAAATGTACAACATTCAGTTGATCTATGCTGATCCTGTCTGCTTCCAACCAGGAAAACAGAACATGAGCTCTTACAGCAGTTTCACTTAACTGTGCCCTGGAATGTTACCTGCTTTTTCCTTCTGTAGCCCTGCTGGTGCTGCTTTCTGTTAAGATGAGATGTTAATTATCAATTTCTAAGGTAGAATGTGAGCATTTTACCTGATTCCTTCAAACTCCTTTATGGAATAATAGTCTCCCTCAGGAGGCACGTGCTGTTGGTCCTACTGAATCTGACATATGGGCTTGTCATTCTCGTGCTTCGCTAGCATTGATCTTTTCAGCATTGTTAATGGGGACTACGTGTATCTGTACTCACAGTCCTGTCTTCTCTCTGTAACTGAATCTGTAAAATCCATATCTGGTGCACATACAAGAGTAGTATTTAGTATTCTATTTTGCATCATCAAAATCAACAATAGCTTGTTACTGTGTGTTGCATGGACAAGCTCTTTTACTCTGAGCTGTTCGCTTCCAGATCAAATGTGAAGATATGTTTGCTGCTGACCTCATTTAAAAGCCCTCTAGAGGAAGAGTCTGAAAAAGTTGATAGTTTGGCATGGTTATTCATTATGCATGGGAAGTGCATTCCTTTATTTTCATTAATTTTACATAGAAATGAGATAAAGCACAACATGGTTTTCTCATTTTTGGGAGCTTCACAAAGCTTATGTTGTTATGTTCTCTATGTAGAGGCAAATCCAGAAGCGTTCTCTATTTCTCAACTCATTAGTCCATGTTTAAAGATTATGAGATTGTCCTTGTATTAAATACTGTCATTCTGTTACTTATCCTGGCATAATAGTTTGTCTCAAGATTGGTTTTGCAGAAGGACTGACACTGATGAAAAATGTTCACATGTACTAAATAGAAAATACTCCTTTGGCATGTCACTGAGAAAGATAACTGTCATGGCAGGCCTAAGCATGCCAAAATAGGCTTATGCATGTCCTAACTTGCCCAGACATGTTTTTCTGCTCTCCCTTCTAGTTTTGGGAGAAGCAACCCTGGGAAAGAGGACAAAGAACCTGGAGCCACTGAGTCTAAGGACTCTGGCCTGCCCAGAGTTGTTTACATCCTGTGGTGAACAAGGTACACAGGCTTAGCTTGTGCCTGCCTTGTGCAAGGCCTATGTTTTTCCCAAATTTGGGTAAGGCAAGCCTATGGCTTCACCTAATATAGTCAGGCTTGGCTAACTGCCATTCTGATTGGCTATTCTGTGTCCAAAGGCCCATAAGTCTTGGGCTGTGTTGATAAAAGAGACGAGCAGGTGATGCAACCTGCTCTGTCATTGTATTCACGCCTGCTATTGCCCGCTGCCATTGCTCACTGCCTCAGTGCATCCTGAACTGCCTGGAAACTGCACTTCCTTGAACTTATCAGGAATAGGCTCAAAATGCCTTCACACAATCGGCCTGCATGGCCAGCGTGACATTGTGCTGAGAGTGCACATTGCGAGACAACCTGCCTACACCTGAAAATCTCCTGCCAAGACGGGAAGTCCTGGAGATACAGATTGTCTGGAGAAATCAGCACCGGGTCAGAGATTGTCTGCCTCCTTTCCTAACACTCTGTGAACCCTGGAAAGAATCAGAATCCTCAGTGGTTGACAAGACAGTAGCAGAATTCCCTGAAAGCATTTGTGTACCGTCTGAAGCTGCAGCTAGCCCTGCGAGTCTGGAAATAATATTTTGGGAGTAAATTCTTAAAGCCTCTTTGTAATTTACCATTGCCTTCTGCCATAAGCAGAGGAGCATCTTGAGTCCCTCTAGCAGGAAGCTTCTCTTTCAGTTCAATTCATGTTATCCATTTTTGCTAGTTATTCCTCTGTAAAATGTTCCTATGACCAGGCGAAGAACCAATTATTATTAAAGTCAGTGGTCAGGGGTGGCAAGAGTTCTGAATATCAAAATTAATACACAGATTTAATTTTGGATAACTGTAATCTCACATTAATTACCCATTCATCACAATAACTAATAATCATTATGTGAAATACACGAACTAAAGCAGAGAAATCTCACTTTAGCTTACTAGACTACCAGTGCTGTTCACAAAAAAGATTGCAGCTAAAATACAGTCCTGTTGCAGAGTTTCACTTTTAATAGGACTGAGAGTTCCTACACTAAGCTTCTTTCTGTCTACTTTTTCTGTCTGAAGCAGATGTAGTTGAAAGGTCAGCATGTCAAATTTAGGATGATTTTTAATCATTGGATGAATGAGTGGAGTATCATTTGTTATCAACATGTGTACTGCTTTTCATGAGCATGCAGCTGAAGCTCAGAGAAATCTTGGGGATCTTCTCACAATGTACTGATGAGAACATAAGTATTTTTTTTCCTAACCTATTATAGAACAGAACAATATGCAATGCAGCATTGTCTCAGGAAGATAATCAGTATTTCAGGTATTTTGTATACTTCCATTCAAGTTCCATAATATTCACAATGATCTTTGTTGGAAAGCTACATATATTTCATAAACCCCAAAGACTATGAAAGTCTGCAAATGATGTGCAGTTACTTTTGCTGTTTGGCTTCCAATCTCTCTCTGCAGCATCCAACATCTCTTACTCAAACCCCCTTGCAAACACTACAAATACCATTGTAAATCAAATCCTGTAATCCTGTAGTTTTAAAACTTCCAGGATGACTGCTTTTTTCTCTATTGCATAGCTTATATTAGCTACAGTCCTAGCAATCATAAAATTATTTCTTTTGGCCCTAAAAGCTTAGTTAAGATCTAGTGGTTTGACCACAAAATTAGGAACCAGAAACTTCCTGGTAATTCCATAACCATTGCTACTTGTTTAATCCAAAATAAGCAATTCCTTAAAGCTGCTTGTGGTGTCACTTCTTTATGTGTAGCATGGTGATAATACCTCTTGCCTCTTAGAGGTGTAACAGAAATAAGCAACCTGCAAGTACTACATCTTATCATCTAACTAGTTTTGATTATGAGTTTTGTATTGTGTGTGAAATGACAATTACATGGTTGTTTATGGTATTCTTTTCATTGGCTAATGCATGCACTAACACCAAATTTAATGTGATTAATTACTTCTCTCTTTAGTTACTAAAGGCACACATTTAGCCCTCACTTCCCCCTCTGTGGTCCTATTGATTGTTTTCTGATTGACTTAGAACTTCAAAGAGGATAGAGTTGGGCCCAAAATGTTCACTTCTAATATAATTTAGATTTTGAGATTAGTGGAGATTTTATTCCACACCTCTGCCTTCCAATAGCTCATATAAATTCCATGCATGACTCAGCGACTGTTGTAAGTTGAATGACTGGTGTATGTTTGGTACAGAAGTTATTCCCTGCATTGTATAACCAAAGCTATGTCAGAAAAGGAGAGAAAATTGATGAAACTTCAGATAGTTACTTCGTTGAGTATTGGAGCTGGTAAGAGTAATATCACTTACGTATTCTTAGTACACATACACATAAAGTTCTTCCTCAGTTGAAGACACAGGATCCTGTTTTTTCTATCAAGCACAACCAGAACATAGTTTTCCATGCAGGAATTGCATCAAAAGACAAAAGAAAAGGCAGAAACAGGCCTTTTTCTATCCCAGCCACTCTGACTCTGAAGTGGTGATGGAAGCTGTTCTTTTTCCTTCACATTTAATCCAACCCAGAGCTGGATTAGCAATGGCACATTTCTTTGTCAAAGTGCAAGCTTAGACTGGATGGCCATGTGGATATTCCCAGCTGGGAATCCAGCCCTAAGTACCTTCACTTGACACACATACACAGTCCCTTGGCTGCCTAAGACCCCTGCCCATCTGTTTGAATGGCATTGTGCCCACTTCCCCAGCTCATTGGCCATTTCCAGTTAGGTACTGCTGCCAAATGGTGATTGGTTTGGATGGGCAGCTGACATAGCATTACTGCCTGCTCCTCTGCTAGCAAGTCTTTCTTTTCTAATAGTAGCCTCTGTTACTGTATCGGGCTTGGCTGAGCTGGAAAAACACCACAGTTACAGATGTATTTGGTCCTGCTCTATTTAGGGTTGCATAGGGTAGCCTTACCAATCACCTGGCTGAAAACAGATCTGAAATAGGTCTTTTCTGCACTGGAGGAAAGACACAGACAAAAATGGGTCTATCACCTGATGCTGAGCCAAACACTTTGCCATGTAAGTGCTTTATAGGGGACTTAGAAGGCTGCACATAAACAGAAATTCATGACAGTTGATGAATCAAGGAAGAGCTCAGTCTCAACAGTGTGATTCCAAGGGTGTTCATGGCATGTTTTTACTGAACTGTTTGTTTGTTTGTTTGTTTCTACATAATGTTTGAGTCATGTGCTGATCCATCTTTCGGAAAGTGAAGGTATCTGACTTCTTGACCAGCTTACACTCAGCTGCCTTTGTAGAGATCTTGCATCCCAGCCCATGTATGCGTGGAGGTGAGCAGATTTTTCTGCATTTTGATAACCTTCTGCTCCATTTTCTTTTAAAGCCACTGGAAATATTTTAGATTTTCAGGGTTTTTTTTGTTGTTGTTAATGTGGATTTTTTTTGTAGTGCACACACCTACAAATTCTGTTTTGTTCTGTGAAAGATAAATGACAAAACTGTCTCGCAAATGAAATACCAATACCAGATCATTCTGGGAAAAAGACTTCTATGTCTTTTTTTTTCAGTTCATATTTTACCTGACAGAGTAACACACTGAGAAAATTTGGCCCTTTGTGTTGCGGTGTAAAAGGCACAATAGGAAGGGAAATGGTCTGAAAGTCAACCAGAGCTCTTTTATTGCGTTTGCATTTGAGCTACTTTATGACCCTTAGCAAGTGACTTGACTTCTCTTTACTTTGGTTTTCTTTGGCTATTAATTAACTGAACTGTAAATGATTCAGAAACAAGACTTCTACCTCAATTTTGGCTTAAGATTCAGGTGCTTGTGTATCAAGTGTAATAATGTTAAAAACCTTATAACCAATGTTACATTTAGTCCATTTTTGGGAAAAGATTGATTTACTTGCATGAAAATGGGATGCTCTAATTAAAGAAGAATATCTTGCCATACATCCTGCATGTCACTCACCTATTTATTCTTCTATTCTGTATTCAAATGGAAGCAAAATATTTTAGATCACTTAGAGCAAAGCGCATAGCAAAAAAGGGGATTTGTTCTGTTCCATCCATGATAAATTTTACAACTTCCCTCCTGCCTAAAAGTGAAAAATAACTCTTTTCTTTTAGCTAGTATTGTGTGGCTGAAGCTGTGTGTTTGTATGTGATAATGTATATCCTGGATACAAATACAGTGTGTTAAAAGGGAAGGTTTCATATATATTGTAGTCTGACGTTAACTTTTCATGGTTTCATTGTTGTGTGCATGACTGTTCTGGATATATAACCAGCGTCATATGGAAGCCTAAAAACAGACATCCCCTTCAGTAAGATGAGCAAATGGCAACTTCAACTCTTTCTGTAAATGTAGGTCAATTCCTGCAAAAGGAAATATGTGCTTCAAACTGCAGTGCACCATGTGTGCAGTCCTCGGCCCCACAAACACTAGATGTTGCCAGCACAGCAACTTTTTCAGCTTCTCTTCAGTTAATGGTTTGGGGTTTGTTTTGTTTTCTTTAGATAATGTGTTTGAGTTACATACAGAGTATCTTTCTCTATGCTTAGTTCAGTTCTTTGACAAAAACACTTCTGCTTTTGGAAAGATAGGATTTTTCCAGTTAAAAGAGATGGATTGTTTCTTTCCCCACCCCAAGTGTTTTTTCCAGTATCCTTTTGAAAAAAATACATATGTTTTGAAGCTCAGTGAGGTCAGTACAAATAGAGAATAACTGTAAGTGTAGTATAAAACCTTCTTACATCATTATTACTTATTATAATCCCTTAGTGCCCATCCAAGAAATAGATGATTATCGTGTATGTATGTGTATATATACATCTACACACATCTCCTTTTAAGAAGAAAACACCTGTATATGGATATATAGGAAAGCTACCCTTGAAGAGTGCTTGCTTTAAATACTAAATATTTATTTTTAAAATGTGTTTCCTGAGGGGCAATATTCCAATCTACATCACAGCTAAATACCTACAGTCTGCACACATTGCTAAATATACTGGAGAGAGGGGAAGGGAGGCAAGTCCCACACCACCACCACCTGAGACTTTTGGAAAAGGGAGCTTATCTAGAGTGTAATTGGAGAAACATTGTAGCACCTCTGATTTCCGCACTTGAGGGAGAATCAAATTAACCATTTACATTAAATTAGGATGTCTACATGAATTAGAATATGTCAAAATCCATTGTTATGCAATTAGTGGAACTACCGCAATACCCCCCAAATGCTGCTCCTGCCTCTGAAATACAGGCATATACTATTACCAGCACTGCTTCACATCTCCAGTGAAAAAGGACAGTTGCTGAGGGGACAGGATGACTGTTTGTGTGGCTCACTGATTTGTAATTTAGAGAGGAGTCAGGATAAACCACTATTTAGTTGAAATTTTTTCTCAGATAATATCTGGTAGAGAAGATCTGCTGTGATAATGCATTTGCTAAAGATGTTTTACAGATGCCAGTATTACCAGTGTATGTGTGTGTATAAAAATGTCTGTTGCTATGGAGTCACAACTTTCACACGATGCTAACATTACCAAAACTTTGCAATACACCAACCATTCTGTGTAGCTGTGAGCATTTGTTTCAGGTCTTTCTTGCTAGCTTTGAGAACTTACAGATACGGGCATGTATGGAAGTGCTAGGGGGATGTCTCGGCTAACTAAATAAGCTAGGATCAATCCCCTTTGATGGGCCCCCTTTTAAAAGGTTATACAAAAGAACTGTTTTGTTTGAGCAGATTGCCTTCTACTTTGTGAAAATCATATATAAATGAGTCTCAGATCAATACTCTTGAGGCTGCAAAAGGGGAAAAAGGAAAAAAAAACCAACATAAAAGATAAATCAGAAGCTATATTTTAGCAAAAATGTCTCTTAAGTGCTGTTGTCTGACACTATGAACTCCAATCAATGTGTCAGTATTTTGGAATTTGAAAGGAAATAGGGATCAGACCTGACAATCCAGAGCTGAAATTTGATGCTCTGGTCTTTTTGATAAACTGACAGGCAGTGAAAATTGCACACGTCTGCAGGGATTCAGGAGAAAAGGAGAGACAGTTTTGTGGAAAGTCTGCTTATGATTCACAAAGGCATGCATTTTATCAGAATGGATTGCTTTTGCAGTGTGTGGCAGGTTGCCTTCCTTTCTGAATGGAAGCTTTTGCAGCTTGTAAACTGGTGGGCTTTGTACACATCTACAACATACTATGACTTCTGTTGGCTCGTAATTTTGTTTCAGTTGCTCTCCCGTTCTTGCAAATGATACAAACTCGATAAAAACAAATAATCAAAAAGAAACTGGAAACTTCACCCAAAAAGCACTTTTTTTTTTTCATAAATGAATGTTCAAATTGGACAAAATGAGTTTTCTAAATTATTCAGTGGTTTAAAATAACTGAAAAGAATTTTTCACATTTCATCTTCCTAAGCATTAATCCTTTGGATTTATGTAATACTTTTCATCTGAGACTCTCAAACCACACTACAAATGCTCAATCTTAAAATATCTTTTCATACAGGCAAATATTACTATATCCATACTGCTGGCTGGTAAACTGCAAAACTACAAGTTTGGGTGACATACCCAAGATCATATGCCAACCAGGAACAGAACTCAGAACTCCTGACTCCCAGAATGGCATTCAAGATATTACAGTTTACCACTTTCAAAATACTGCAACCAAATCCCGAATCCTGCATAAAAATGTGCTTAAATGTGCTTTGTGTAGCAGAACAAAGAAGTTGCCTTATGGGACAGGTTTACTGATCCACTGAGTTCAGCACACTCTCTCTGGGAGCAGCTAATACTTCCAAATGCTTCACCCACTCTGTGGTGGTTTTTTATGGTTAATTCATTCCTGGAATTTATCTTAGTTCTCCAAATCCAGGGATTAAAATCCATTTTTAAATTTCTCTCCTCACTGCCCCCAGTATTTACTGTTTTAATTTGATTTTGTTTGCAGACACATGAACGCATTTTGTGCATGCAGGCAACAAGCAGTGGAAGTGGAATCCCTTTTTCTAGTGTTCCTAGAAATGCTGAGCTTTGACACACTTCTCTTTAGAGTTTGTTTAAAATTTTAAAAGATTCCTGGCTCTGTTGCTTTTACAGAGGTCACAAAAATTGCAACCTGTGTCATTTTAGCTTTAATATATAGTCTTATAAGGGAGTAAATACCACTACTTTTCATCATTAGAAGAGTGTTCTCAAAAGCTTTGTTATGTAAGGAAAGTTCTCTGAGTTTAATCACTGTTTCCCAATGCTCCTGGAGATAGTAGTGGTACCAAAGCAAACTGTTATCTGTGAAAACCAGAGTTCATAGAAGTTGAAGAGATGGCCAGACAGAAGGTTTGGCTTCATGGTTTTATCAGCCATTTTTTAAATCAGGGTGCTGTGTCATTTGGGACAGAAAGCAGAATGGCTGGAGGGGAGTTGCAAGGAAGTGGTATAGCAGACTATGGAGAGTCCATAACCAGGGCTGTAGATTATCCAAACTCATCCACCTAAGTCTGGTTCAGCCTGACTAAAGTCAAAGTAATTATATGTGTTATTTGTGTGTCTTATAATGTGGAAAACCTTTCTGATCTCTTTGTTGCTGAGAAAAGGCTTTATTGTACTCCATGCTTTTTGTAGAAGGGGAACTAAGCATCTTCTCTTAAATGAAGTTACTGTACTGTACAATACTGGGCAAAAGCATCCAGTCCCAGGCTGCTGCTATTTTGCCATCCATTACTTCAGTTTCAAATAGCAGCAGCAGCAGCAGCAGCAGCGTTAGATTAAAGTGAGTTTCTGACCATGTCAGCTTCTAGAAATTCAACTCTAGCTTTATGATCATGGATCCCCAGCATAAATCAAGTGCAGTTGTTTCTGAAATAATTCTCTGCCAAGGCTAATACAGCTGTTTCATTCTTATATCATATCAGGCAGTAAGCAGGTTATGATTGTTTATGCAGCTGGGCCACTTTTGCTTACTGAGTTTGCTCTGTCTCAAGCATCATGGAGCATAACCTAAACAGCATGTTATGTTCTGTACAGGCCACTTATGTGGAAGAATCAATAAGGGAAAAGTAAGTCTTGTGTTAGAGAGGGGTGTCATCTGCTTTCTTTAACACTATTGCATTGCATACTGATGTTTCACTGGAGATAAAATCCACTGACACTCATTGCAAGCAAAGGAAAACAACAACTACCACTGCTACTTCTTAAATAAGTGAAAGGTTGTTTGGCTTAGTGTCTTTCCCTCTTAACATGTATTTTCACCTTGGGGAATGGCTGCCTGCTATTGATTGAGCTAGAAAATAAAACTCAGAATATATTAAATATGGTAGATCCTGTTCAAACTGGCAACACATGTGTTTTTTTAGCTCTTCATTGGAGGATAAAGGATTATCCAGGTTCAGTTTCCTTTTTACAGACAGATTTGTTTAAAAAGAGGTACTTTTTTATATAGCTATGGATTTTTTTTTTTCCCAATCTGCTTGTAGTTGTGCCCATCCTGTGCCTCCTTCTATTTTTTTAAAAGCATGTTCTTAATGGATATGCAGAAAGTTTGACCCTTGTTATCTGGACCTGAATACTTTTCATTAAATGCCTTTGAAGCATTTTTGTTGCAGCCATCTTTCTAAGATTTGGCCCAGAGAATCTACATTAGTTGATTGTCATCCTAACACACTTATGCTTCAATTCTGGCCAGTCTGACAAGTGAAAAATAGATGTCTGTCATTTAAGCATCTGATGATTATAAATTCCTCTCTTTCTGAGAAGAAGAGAAAAGATGAGGGTTGGGAAAGGGATGAAGAAGGGGAGTTAGAGGAGAGAGGAAAATGAGAAAAAGAAGGATGTTGGAAACATCAAACTAAAAAGATGTTACTAGCAGATAAGTTAGTAGAAGCTAACAAGCCAGTCAGCTCTCTCTGTCTGTAGATGTCTCATAAACACTCACTAAAGTGTACTACAATTTCAAGTAGCTAAATAAATAAAAGCAGTGAAGAGACACATCTGTGGTGCCATATTTGGTACATTGTCAGATCAACCTGGTTTCTGTATTGACTGCACAAGTGTACTGAAGCTTTACAGAAGGTTATAGAAAGATGCTAACCTAAAATATCAGCTAACTTCTGAGTAGTCATATCCATCACAGCCTTCAGAGGACTGTAGCACCTTCTGTTTATTTTCTGCAGTAAATGCTGAATCTGTTTTCTTAGTCACATCACTGAGAGAGGTGATCTTAATTTAATTCTGCAACCTTATTTTAGGAAGAGATGTTTTGCACATATAGAGAAGTGATCTTACCAGTGTTTGAGAACCTTCTCCTAAGCAGAGTGAGCTCTGCTTCTGCCTGGCAGGAGACCAAAGGGCTGTGGATATATCTCAAGTCTCTGTATTCCTGAACTGTTTATTACTTTTTATTCAGAAGTGACTAATTTAAGCTGCTGGCAACTTATTAGCTCGAAGTTAACAAAAGTACCAACAAAACTGCATCTAGATAGTTAAAAATGTATTTGTTAAAATACTGTAGAAGCATTAAACCATTTATTTGATAGCAGACAAACAGAAAAAGATCTTTTGGCTGTTTCTATCCAAAGAAGCTTGTTAAAGGTCAGTCCCCTGTCAGATTTCAACATAACAGTACAGAGGGTGAGGATAATATGTGAGGCCACACTTCCACACCGTCTCTGTGATTGCCAGCATCTGTTGTGGTTTCCAGACTTGTCCAATGAGATTTGTTAATACAGTTGTGTGTTTGATGCCATGTTGCCGAATGCAAATCTATGGAGCATGTTACATCCAATATAGCTCACCCTCAGGGAGTTTTACTGCCACGCTTCCCTCTATAGAGTCCAGGATGTATTGTGAAGATAACACAGATATACAGATGAAGTTGAATCAAAACCTCAGATACTGTATATGCATCAGTAAATATGGACCTGAGCTGCAAAACAGGGAGTTGAGTTCAGACTTCTACAGAATTCTGGTCTGTTCAGATCAGAACTGAGATTAAGACCTTACAGTAATGAAGGGAAATTTAACAGTGATTTAGAGAGTGTTGTTCTTGTTTTCCCACTGTCTGAATTTCTGACCATTCTTCTTAGGTGGAGTGTTTTGTGAGGTATGCCTTCAAATAGTCTATCAGTGAAAATCAAAATGATGATAGACAGCATTTGGAAACTGGAATTAGATTTTTGTTGTTGTTGGCATTGTGTCTGCTAATAGGTGATACAAAGAAGTTAAGTGACCAGAGAAATTCTAGCTTTGTGATTCACATTCATGGAACACATGAAACTAACTAAGCTAGTTAATGGCATTACCTTCATGATGGAAAAAATAAAATTAAACCAATGGTGGTTCCCAAGAATTCATGTTCTAGAAAAGAGCCTATTGTACCATGAATTTCTCAAAGGGAAAGTACTCCCTGAGTATCATCCCCTGACCAACCAAATTCATATTCTCAGGTACTATCATGAAGGATATGATGTAAAAATACAGAGAGAGGCTGTCCCTCTTCTTTTAGAATTGCTTGTAGTGTTCTCCCTTTTTTGCTTTTAATTTTGTCAGGGCTTGTTGTAAGGAGTTGCAAATAGAGATTGGCAGGACCTGGATATTTATGCAAAGAGGCAAGTTCTGTGTTTTGTTATCAAAATGGCTAACCAACAGCTATCTGTAGAGATCATAATGCATATTGTGACTATAGCATATTTTCATATTATAGTTTGGTTTGTTTAAAATATCTCTTTTGCAATGTGTTAACGGACTCTTTTGGTCGTTGAGGTACTGTTATCCTCTCCAACAGTAGAAGTTTGACTGAGTTGTTTATGGGACAGAATCTCTTACCATGCTAACATATTCAGAAAAGATTTTTAGAAATGTAAGGTGTGTCATTAGTTAACAGTAAAATTTCATTAGTTCCAGTTTTTCTATGAGTCAGACAACATCTCTGCAACCATGCTTCTACTTATGTCTTTTCCAGAGCACTGTGCAACCCATTTCACTGTAAGGGTTGTGCCTGCCCTGGAAAGCAAGTAAAACAACTGGGACTTGACCTCCTCACCAGTGCTCTTATCTTTTGTGTCCACCTCACTGGCCTCCTATGGAAGACTTTCTAAATAAATCTTTGTTTGAGTACTTAACAGATGACTTTCTTTGAGAGCCTTTGTACAGCTGACCCAGAGTTCTGATAACCATGGATCTGCTGACCCTCCTATACAAGGACTGCATTAGAACCAAAAGGTGGACAAGCTGGTGAAATGAAGGTGCCTTGCCCCTTCTCCTCTAGAATATTCACGTACAAAAGAGCAAAGTAAAATCCTCTGTACAGTCACTAGTTACAACGCTAGCTCTTCCCAATCTGAATTTTTATTAAAGCAGTAGGGGGTGAAAATGACTGGGCTAAATGCAGGTGAGACAGGCCCCTTGAGAACTACAGTGAAGGCAAGGCGAGTAAATCAATATGTGTCACGGGATAGCGCAGTGTCTGAAATGGCATGATAATGGCAGCAGCTGAACCTTGTATCGATGCAGCGGGAAATGCTTTTTACTCCACTGATGACTGTTGTTCAATTTCAGAAAACACAAAAAGTTCTCATTCCTCATTAAAAATCAGCCAGAAGGTGTCTGTGTTTCGGGTACGAATGTTTACAGATTGTTAGAACAGTCATTTATGCTACAGAGCAGCAATTTCTGTTACAGAACACTGGTCCCACCATACATGCACAGGAAGGTCAGTGAGTTAGTTAACAATTGTGTTTTACTTATGAAGGAAATAGGGAAACAATGATCTAATCTATTTGGTCTTAATAGTGAAATTTACTCTAGAATGTAAAAAACCATTTTAGCCTATTTAAATAATGGCTGTGATTCTAGCACACTAATAGGGTGCATTCTATACTACATAACATGTATGAATAGAATGCTGAGTGATATTTTTTTTAGTATATGTAAATTGCACAGAAGCACAAAGGATGCATCTCTGAACTGTTTTTGTAGAGCTGATTATAGGTCTAACTGCTACAGGAGGAGGCTGAAAGAGCTTTGTTGGGAGGCATTGATTGATTAATAAAGGGTGCAGCAGCAACAGACATAACATTGCAGTTATAGATTTTTCCATACTTTATCTTCAGGGCTTGTAAAGATACAGTGGTGATCAGATGACGAGGTTTTCTTTCACCTTGCAGTAACATGCAACAAATCACACAACAAAACAGCTTCTTGCAGAACACCAAGTAAAAGAAAACTCCTCCACAATCACGACTTTACAGTTAGACATTGTCCTTTTTCCTTCTAATCTCCTTTGGTGAGAGATACTTCCAACAATAATTTAAAGTAATGTCCCAAATTTAGAAACAAAGTGGGAACTGTACATTCAAACACTTAGGGATTCTATTTTTATTAAACTGAAAGTGTGAGTGGAAAGTCACATGTGAAGCATGAATGCATCTTATTTCTGCTGGTAGATATAGATTTGCTGAGGAAACCTGTATTTAGATTCAAAGTTAACCAATGAAATGGCCTATAGGTAAAAATAAAGAACAAAACAATAGCTTTGTGTACCTGGTTGAAAGAGAAGATCTAAATAGACCAAGATCTGCGTGTGACTAGAATATATCTGAGTTGATATTTATATGTGTCAGTCAAATCCTAGCTGGGAAAACAGCCCATTTCAGCTATAGGAGGACCAACCACATGGGCACTGCTGGAAATCGTGTTGATTCTTATTCATTAGCTGTCATTTTGCTGCACCCCTGTAACAAATGTCTAAATAGGAACAGAGAAAAGAACTGCCACCACAGACAAATGTTGTCTTTACCACAAAACTTCTTTTTAGAGATGTGTGTGGTGGAAAAGGCTCTTTGAATATTTTCACATTATCACATACCTTTCCATTAAATCTGCCCTTATCTAAGTGGTGACCAAGTTATTTGAAGTTTAGTTCAATAATAGTTTAATATGAGTTGTTTTGCAGCTGCTGTTAAATCCATTGATCTTTTTGTGGTTTTAAACCTGGTTTTGGTAACATTTTGTCTTTTGCGTGGTGATGTGAAAGGTCTGTGCAGATGGGATACTGAGTGTACTCAGATACACAAAGATGTAAGACAGATGGAAGAATTAGGTAAAATATAAGATTGTTATGAACTGACATAAGTTTTTCAGGCAGTAGTCTGACCTATAAATTGACAGTAACCCCTTTCATGTTTAGCTCATTTTTGTTCTGACTTCAATTTGAAGCACCTCCTTTTTTATCCATTTGCAATTTAAATTAAGCATCAGACCAGTTCACATAAAGTTGTTACTAAACAGTCCTCATTATTTTTGTAGGTACATATATTTTAGAACAAAATAATTTTCAAGAAAGATATTGCTTTTAGAGGAATTGTCTCCATAGGGATAATTGCCTTTTGCCAAACTGAAATTTAAATTTAAATAATTCAAGAGAGATGTTGAGGTGCTGCAACGTGTCCAGAGAAGGGCAACAAAGCTGGTGAGGGGCCTGGAACACAAACCCTATGAGGAGAGGCTGAGGGACCTGGGCTTGTTTAGCCTGGAGAAGAGGAGGCTCAGGGGTGACCTCATTGCTGTCTACAACTACCTGAAGGGGCATTGTAGCCAGGTGGGGGGTGGCCTCTTCTCCCAGGCAGGCAGCAATAGAACAAGGGCACACAGTCTCAAGTTGTGCTGGGGAAAGTATAGGCTGGATGTTAGGAGGAAGTTGTTGGCAGAGAGAGTGATTGGCATTGGAATGGGCTGCCCAGGGAGGTGGTGGAGGCACCGTCCCTTGAGGTCTTCACAAAAAGCCTGGATGAGGCACTCGGTGCCATGGTCTAGTTGACTGGCTAGGGCTGGGTGCTAGGTTGGACTGGATGATCTTGGAGGTCTCTTCCAACTTGGTTGATTCTATGATTCTATTTCTCAGTTCCTAAAACTCCAGTGAAATTTTGCACTGAAACATTTAACTTGTGTTGTTCAGTTTCAAATATAATTTTAGTTTCATATTGGGTGAAGTGATCCATATAAATATATCTGTAAATGTAACTCAAATACATGTGCCCACATATATGTGTCTGGAGCTTTTTCAGGATAAGTACTGCAGTGGGGAAACATGGGGTGAGTATCACTCCTTGGTATATGTTTCTTTGAAGTGAGAGTAGAATGCTGAGCAACAGTCACTGGATTTCTGTATGGCACTTGTGCTTTAAAAAAACCTGTGTTCAGCACCAGTCCAGATCTCTTCACTTCTCTCTGTAAAAGTTGTCACTGAAAAATGCCTCAGTCAGAACATCATTGCTAATGGTAGTTTCCATTTTCAGCATGTATTAACCAAAACCCTTTTGTTCCACGTACAGCCCACACAATGACGCCATACTCAATGATCCCAAAGTTGAAAACTGAAGGGAATTTTCATTAGCAGTTTCAAAATGTGTCCAGTTCTCTACCTGACGTAAATTAGCATTGCTTCACTGAAGCTAGTGGAGGTATGGCAGTTGCAACACTGGGTTTTAGCCTATGCTTTTAATTTTTAGGTAACCTGGAGGATAATACAAAGTAATACCTGTGGTATTACATACAGCATACAGGCAGTTGCCTGCTATTCAGGTACCTACATTAATAAGCAGGTGCTTGCATTGAATCTGCTCTGTGTATAAAAACCACAAACTTGATTTTGGAATCTCATAGGCATCAGGAGCATCAAAGTCATGCAGTTATAAATAAATAAACAATGCTGTGTAATTAGCTATCTCTGTGATATAAAAAACTGTGAGCACATGCAAACATAATGCATTCCAGATTTTGCATAGGATTTAGCAGCAGTCTGTTTCAGATATCAGCTGAGAAAATCCTTTTCTATTGACCCAACAAGGAAACAGTGTGAATTCTAAGATCAATTGCTTGCCAAGATGTTTCAGCTCTTTTTAAAGATAAATATGCATATATTTATGTTTTCAACCTGTAAATTACTTTCATCTGATAATCTTGAGTCGATTTCCAAACTTTGATTTATATGTAGCATACAGTGTTTCTGGCATCTACAGAGATCAGACTCTTCCACGCTTAAAGTGAAATCTCATTTGTGATGAAAGACAGCAACTATTTTAGAGTGCACAGGAGCACTTCAAAACAGCTTAAAATGGGAAATGAAAAATTCTAGTGGAGACTTCAGATGAATTCGTTAACTCTATTGTTACTGCCAGGAATATGATCAGAATAAATATTGAAAGATTTCACATGCCATGCCACGGCAGCACCTGTTAATGTCATGCTGAAGCATTGTTTCAGTACTGAATCCAAGAGGAGAGATACCCATGTTGTGTCCTGGGAAGGAGTAAAAAGCCAGTTCCTCATGGTAGATAGGAACACTATAGGTTTGCCAAGTCCTCTGCAGCACTGGACTCTTAATGTAGAAAACAAATAAAACAAGAACTGTTTTGCAAGTAGATCCACTCAGATTGCCTCAGCACTCTGGTATATTAGCAGAGCTCCAAATGGAAGGGAGAAGAATGAGAATGCTTATTCATCTTGGCTTCATTAAACACATTTTCACAGTTCAAAAAGAAAAACCTAAAAAGGGAAAATAAACCACGTGTCTCTGACAGATTTAAAGCATGTCATAAAAAATCTAAAATAACCAAATTTAGCTAAAATGCTACTCTGTGGTGGTGCCAAGGTCGGTCGTGTTCTCTGTAATTGTTTGCCAGTATCTGCTGGAGCAAGCTGAAGGGTTGACTGAGGTGGATTTACACTTTATTGCTCAACTTTATTTTGGATCCACATCTCCTGCTCTTTCCTCTCCCTTTCACGCTGCAGCTGTGTGCCTCTCTTTACCCAACAGTCTTAAAACTGCTAATAACTGTTCAGATATCTTATGCCATGTCAGCCTTTGACTTTAAGTTACTCCCTCAGGCTTTTACTTTAATACAAAGAAGAGTATACAAATAGAGCACTTTGTATTTCTCTCACCTAATGGCACACAAACGTGCCTGGCAGGGGTGATAGCTGTTGGCACTCAGACCTTCCTCTCATTTGCTCTCCCATTTGCCTACTGATTATTGGGAATAATGCTGAGCAGGTAGAGTAATGTGGGCTCATTGGATTGAGCAGATACTAAAGGAGAAAGAGGCAATAAAATACCTAGCCTCTCCCTGTGATGTCTGGATTCTTTCAGGAGACCTCCTGAGAATAGAAAAGATTTTATTGTAACAATATCAAAGGGAACAAGTGGTGTGTTTCAGTGAGAAATGCATTTTCTTGCTCTTCATTTTCCGTCTGTCGAAGACTATCTCAGGTCACTTCTCACAGTTCAGCTCTTACGGAAACAATATTGTATTCCTTATGCCAGTTGTTAGTTGTGGAGAAACAGGAACAGAAGAGGTGCTGTCTTTGGAGGTTCTTGGCACTTTGGCATATGCTTGTCACACAAACTTGGTGCTGCAGCAGCAAAGAAGTATTAGGACAATATTCAGGAATATTATACTTCCATCAATGAAAGGCATTGATCTCCAGTTCCTTTGCAGGGGCAGTCTGAGGAGTTGACTTTGAACAAGCAGGCCTTTCATGCTCTGAGTTGAGCATCCACTACAACCACTGACATCACTTGGAGCTCAGATATTCCTATATTAATTCTTAATTGTGGAATTTTCTGCCCTTGCTGCTTTAATGAAACTCAAGATTGATGACCTTTGGGGTTTACTTTGAGACCTATCTCTTCTCTTGAGCCAAGAGAAATAATTAGCTAGCAAGGAGGAGTTATTAGGAGCAGGTGAGATAGTGGTTTTTTTCCTAAACGTGCCATGTCATTCTTGGCATATAATATCCAGTAATATAATGGGAAAGGATTATATATTATCTATTAATTGTATGTTATATATTATACATTATTGTCTGTTGTGTTCATGCAAATGCAGTGCCAAAACCCACCTGTGATAACCCAAAAGCTGAAGAATTTTGAAGTATCTATTAAATTTTGCTTTCCTTACCATACTAACCTGTTCAATAAGGAGGCAACGCTGTGGCCATAGGCTATGGTTGAGCGTTTTATACAGAAGAGGGACCACAGAGAATGATTTTCCTGTGCAAACTTTAATGAAGATAAGGAGGAAGCAAAGCAGAACTCGGTCATATACAGCAGCCAACAGGGATTTTGCTTTTCACTGCATCTGTATGGTTTTGACTCCCTGTGTCTTTAATCATTTACATCACTGAAAAGCTTTTAGAACTGCACATGCAGACATTTTTCTATTGGAGCACCACCAAAAAGTCTGTGTAAGCACAACATGCAGGGAAAAACATGTCTTGAAAATACTGTCCTGTGGGGGAAAACAGAAAAAGCCAGTATACTGCAAAGGATTTCTGTCTTCTCCTCGAGTCATGACACTTGGTTAATATCAGGGCTATGCAGACTGATTATTTATTTATTTACTTAGAGAACAATTAGAAAAGGATTAGCCTAGAAGCAAAATGGAAAACTGTGGAACTAACATCCATAGGTAACTTTTAATCTTTCCTATTCATACCTTCTTGCTTGTCTCCATATGGTGCTTTATAGTTAGCACTGAAACTCTCCTTTTTGCATAGGCTTTTTTGAGTTTGTTTTTTTTTGCAATAGAGACAAAAACATTTTAACTACAGGCTGTATTATGCAGTGGCATGAGAGCTGCACTTCCCCACCTTTACTGTTAGCTAAAGCTGCTTTGTAATACATTAAATGATCAACACAAAGGATCTAATAGAATCTGGAATAGCTTGGGTTCCTAGAAACATGGAAAACTCTGCATAAAATGAATATTGCTAAAGCTCTGTCTGATTTCCATATTCTTTCCACATTGTATTTGTGTATAATAGGCTTCCAGGAATGTTCATGACCTTAGAGCTGTCCCTTTTGTTTACAGTCCAGTGCTCTGTCCTTGAGATACTGCACAGAGAATGAAGACAAAATCATGGCTTCAGGCCTCCATCTCCCTCCTCTGGAAAAAGTAAATAAAGCCTATAGAGGAGACATTCTCCACTTGGTACTGCTACAGATATGTAGGAGTGATTAAAACTTGGTAAAGAACTATAGATGGTAATAAAAGAAATGAAGCTCAAAGGAGAATATAGCTTTTCCTTAAGAACTGCCATGAAAAAGACTGCTCATGTGGAGGGTTTGGGACTTTCTTGTTGTTCACTTTGGGATTTTTTTTGGAGTGGGGTGTTGTTTGGGGGGCTTTTTGTTGTTTGTTTTTTGGGGTTTTTTTGGTCAAAATAACATAACACCAAACAAGCAAAACAAAACCAAACCAGAAGATTAATTTCCCAGGAGTTTGACTTGATACTTTGGAAGACCCTTTTCTCTTTGCAGAGACTGTATCCTGCTCACACAAACCCAGCCAGTTTCTTATTTGTTGTCAGAGTTAGCAGTCAACAGACATTTAATACCACTGTGGTGATGATGGTGTTGGGTTTGGTTTTGCTGCCATGCAAGTTTTCATTTGAGTAAATGCATTTTTCTGCTGATATTTCGCTTTCTGGCAGGTGCTCAAAACGTCTTTGTTCACCTGTATTTGCAGATGGCACAATCATGGGTTCTGTGTGGTGTCTGTGGAGACAGTGTGCAGCCTGGGACAGAATTACAATCACTAATTATTTTAGAATGAAGGGCATATGTGAGATTCAATATCAAACATCTCAATACCAGCAGTGCTGTGCACAAGCATTACCTAATGCAGGTCTGTTTATGCAGTCTGGGGGCTGAATTTGGAAGAGTTTGTAGCTGAAGGGCATGATGGTGAATAACCACAGCAGCCGTGCTCTTTATTAGGAGCTCTGTATGTGGAGGCTGGCCCAGAGCAATACAAACGGTGCTGTGCAGGTAGAGGAGCTGTGCAGCAGTGCCGAGAAGTGCAGTGGCTTCTTGCTGTTATCTTGGTGTCCTAAACATTAATATTTTTACTGAGTTTTCTTCCTGCACTAGAAAATGTCAGTTCTGTAAAAACAAAATGGGATGGATGCCTGATGATGATATGTTATGAAACAACTCTGTGACTCATAGTGTAAACTCAATTAATTTAGATTACAGCTTAAACTTTCTCAGTAATCCCCAACTGTTTGTGACTGTTCAGGTCCATACAGATCCATGGGGTTTGAACTTCATGAATGATTTTTAATTGCAGGAAGGTGGAGCTGCTCAGGTTAATCTGGTCTTTTTGGAGACACTAAGCAGCTATTTCAAAGTGTTGTTCCATGTCTGGACAGTAGTTTTATATGTACATATACAAGCAGAATTTCTGGTGAGGACTGTTTCACAGCTCTGGTAACATTCCTGGCGTTCAGCTTTTACTAGCTTGTAACTGGATCTACAGACATGCTGACTGCATGCTTCTAAACTTCTCCAAAATCACTGGCCAGACTCCAGACACTATCTTTGGCTTACTTCCTGGCACAGGTAGAATATTACTTAAAAGGAGGCTCTTTCAGTGTCCCTTCCCTTAGTTTCCAGGACCAGTATGAGCCTGACAGGGCACCTAATAAGGTTATGTATCTTTTTTTCCTGCCCCACATCTGGTGGACTGGTTTCAACTCCACATCACAAATATAGACAACAAAGTCAACACATTGTGCAGAGGGGGTTTAAGTGCAAACCCTCTTTGCTTCAGCATGAAAGACAGATGTACTCAGAGCAGTCAACTCTCCCCTGACATTTTCTGCATCTCTCCTCAGTACTTGCTCTTTAGGATTTGGGTATGTGCCCTGCCAGGGTATGAGAGCTGCTTCTCTTCATATACCACTTTAGTTAAGGCCCTCTCCTTCAAAAACTGAGTGTCTGTCTGAACATCTCAGTCAGCCTCTTTCAATGTCAGGAGCTTTACAGACTAAAAAACTACTTCTCTCCTCATAGGAAAATTGTCCTTCTCAGTGTTTTTCTTGGTCTCTTCTCAACATAAGTAGAGTCCATAAACAGTATGTTATGAGATTTCCCAAATTAGCAGAACTCTTCCTAATATTTGTTTGGTAAAGAAGTAGATGTGTATAACATTTAAATGAGTATCAATATAGTCCTCTTCCAAAACAACTTCAGTGACCTAAAAATTACCATTGGAATAGAAAACCACGAGCAAAAATGTCAGTGGGACAGAAAATAAAGAGTAAGCTGTGTCACTTGTAGTTCAGCTGTATCCTGTTATCTAATGTTTATTATTTATCAGTTATAATAATTACATGTGTGAGGTTTATTTACTACAAGGTGATTTAAAGAACTAGTGTCTGGTGAGGTTTTTTAGGGAGAGTAGGGTGTTTTGTCTAGTGCTCTGCTAAATGATACTATCTCAGTTTTTTTCATCCATCCCTTAATTCAGACAATGGCTCTCTGGGTTTTATTGCTTGTCTCACTTGTGTGAGGGTAGTGACAATGCACATACCACATTGTTTGAAAATAATAGTCAACAGGCATATGAACTGTAAAGAAATCTCCCTTAAAGTCTTAAAGGCAACCTCTGGGAAATTTTAGGGTGGATGTCAAGACAGATACATGCACTCTATGTGCATGGAGTGTATTAGTGTCACATGAGCCTACAGAGCTTTAGCACAATACTTCATGAAGCCAGAGTGGGTTCTGGCACTCCATATCATTGCAGCTGATACAGAGCTGCTAAAGCTGAAGAAAAATGGGGAAAGGTAGGAAAAAAAATGTAAGGAAACTATCTTTGGCAAAAGTCAACTAATGAAGAAGATTCACAGCATTCTTGCTTTCCAGAGATCTGAATTTGTAAGTTTCAGGGGAAAGTTGTGGAAAATGTGTTCTGCTTCTGCAAACTGTGCCCCGTCTTGGAGTTCAGTTCCTTCTGCCATAAACGTCCAAGTAAGTGTCTGAATGAGAACTTGTTACAGGGATCTGAAATGTACTTTGAAATACCCTCATCTATGGAAATATGCTCTAAAGTAGATAAAGATGTTGCTGTCATTAGAGTACTGATAATTAACAGTTTAGCAGTCACACGACAAATTAGGTGCTCATCATGGAGGTCCTCAGTATGGCACAAGGACCAGTTACCTCCTATTGTCTAGTATTCTGCTACAGAAGGTGCAAAGAAATACAAGGTCTGACTTAGAAATGATTTTTGTAAAATTCACATCTCTATTTATAAGAAGTACAAGGATCTGTCCCTTCCCCGCTGAGCTGAGCACCTTTTATTCTCATTATGAATTTATTAGCAGTGCAGGATGTTCAGCAGTATGAAAGAATGTGCTTTTAATCCAACAGAGTTCTGGTAACTTCTTGTAAGTCACTCTGCCTTTGCTTGAAGGGAAAATACTGCTCTTCCATTTAGGAGCACAGCTAAATAGGAAATGTTGAAAGACAGGCCACATGGGAGATGCCACTGTCACGAGTGAAAGCTGTGAGGTGTATTCTAGGGGCACAGGTTCAGAGAACGTTAGTGTCTTTCCAGATGAGGAGGAGCTCAGCACATTCACAGCAGCATCCTCAGACCAACAAGCTCAAGGGAGTGAGAATCAGCATGAACCCTTCTGACTGGCAGTTAATTTGATGCTGAGATTAAACTTTATGTTTTCCTCACAAGAATATCTAGCTGAGGAAGAGATGTATTGCCTCCTTTTTTCCTTCCTCAAGGTGTTTTTGCTACAACTTACCCATAGCAGAAATGAATTACATAGCTGGGTTCATATTGTCATTTTGCCTTTCACTCCTCACAAGTAGTTCAAATAAGCTGAAATGTTGATGTGTCCTTATACTCAGTATATCGGTAAGGCACTGCAAAAGCTTGGTGAACTTTAGAACTCAAATTACACATAAACCTGTGTATATGTTTCTGTCAAATGAGAAAATGGAAACCAGAAAACTCCAGCGTTTCTGTGGCCAGCATTTAAGATGCTTAGGATGCTGGAGAGAAGAAATAATGGAAGCACTTGTCATAAGCTGGAAAATAGACTTAGCGTGTATAACAGACCAAGGTAAACAAACAAGATGGAACAAGAGCTGCACAGGCTTCTGTGTAACCAAATGCCACATGAAGTGCAGCTGCTGAAAGAACTCTGTGAGAGAGGAAACGAAACCGAGCAGGCAAGACAAGGACACAGTCTAAACTGAGGGTTTTCTGATGACATTGGAGATTGCACTCTTTTTGGCAGATGATCTGGTGTTTTCCCCTGCTGAAAATGAGCTGGAGATTTCTGCATCTCTTGCACCTTTGGTGACAGAGTCTGCAGATTCTAGATTAAACATGTTCTGGCAAACAGTTAATGTCCAGCAGTTTGTGCACTGTGACTCACATGGGAGAAGGTTAAGACTGTTTAAGAGTTGGGTTGTCTGTATTTTAATGCAGAATGTCTCGGGGTTGATATTTGGTGGCTTTCTTTTTTGATTGCATGCATCTTTAGTGGAAGAAATTTGCCTTTTTTTTTTCTTTAGATTTTTTTTTGTCTCCTTGAGTTTTTCTGTATGACAAATTGTATTATATATTAGGCCACCAATGTGGATGATACTTCCTGATAGTCTTGGTGAGTAGTAAACATAAGAGGAGGTTACTTTGCAGTGTCCTTAGTACATGTGCACATTGCAGAGTTGCTAACGCACAGTAAAATAACATTCCATTTTATTGTACAGTAACTTTCCCATGTAGGAAAGCCTTCATTCATCTTCTTGTTATATAAAGACATGCAGGTTACATCGGTCAGTCTGTGTCTGTTGAAAGCTAAAAATATTTTCCCAGTCCTTATCTGTAATGTTGTAGTCAGGAGACTTTATTTTTGCAGAAGACAGGACCATTAATCCGGTTTAAATATCATCATAGCAAAAAGCAGTCAAAACAAGCCTACTGAAAACTGCCTTCCAGGAACCACAGCAGGGAAAACTGGTGACACAAATCCCACCTCTGGTACCTTTGTGCTAGATTTGCAGCTTTGTGGAATATATTCACTCATCCTCTGCTCAGCAGCACAGTCCTGTATCCTGACAGCTGAGTAGTGTTCTGCTCACGTCTTCCCTTGTAAAATGAAAAAAGTAGATAATTTAATATAGATGTGACAAGTACAAGATAGATTTCTACCCAGCACAGTTCCATGCTGAAAGCATTAGGTTTGAAAACCTTCCTTAAAGATAACCAGATTCTTAAGTTCTCCCAATTAAACACAATGCAGAGAAAACTTTAAACTAAAAAATTGAATTTAGTCTTTGATCATTTCAGTATGAATAAAATCTTTTATGTCTGTTGTTCCAGAGAATATTTTGTTTCTGCCTAAGAGCAGGTTTTCTGCAAGGCATGCTAGATGCAATGTTTGTATGTTTCCAGGGCATTCTTTTTTTGGTCCATCACTGCTTTACTTTTCTGTAGGTTTCACTCTGCTGAATCAAAGAAACAATTTACTGCTACTTCTTGTGGCCATTGTGGTTAATAACTAAAGTAAGCATATTGCCCTCTTAGGCAAAACATGACAAACTCTGTCAAGCCAAATTACATTTCTGAGCATAGCAGAGTATGAAGCTTGGTTGCACTGTCCTCTTAAAGATATTGAACAATTCCCATACTTAGGTGCAGATTAGTAATGAGCATCATGCCTAATACCCAGCATTATTGTGCTGTTCGGATACTGCAATGTTAGTCTGGTATCCTGTTCTCTGGTACTCGGCCCACTTATACTCCCCTGTGCCATTAGTGGTGTTAACAGCCCCTCTTCTTCACCCATAGAGTGACTGGGTGCTTGAAACAAGCTGTGATACTACTGTTCCTCTCGGCCAACAAGGCACCTCCTTGTCTGCAAGACAACTCAGAGGTCAAGCAAAGCTGTGGCTGGTGTGGGAAGTCTATGAGTCTTTGAAGGTTGCCATAGTGTTGGAGATAAGGAGAGTTAAAGAAGATTCAACTCACCTAAATCCTGCTGAGCTTTCCCCCATCTTTTCCAAAGTCCAGATCCACAGTATGGATTTATTGATATCATTATACTTCCTTTGATAATCAGTGTGTAAAAATCAAAACAGTTGTGATCCATCACTAAATTGATTTTAGAGTACATATTGCTGTCTAAGGGCATCCAGTAGCAGAACTGAAACTTTAGGACAATGTTTCAAAAAATACTGAGAATAGCCTAATTTGTTTAGGTTTTTTAAGTAAGAGTAATCATTGACTTCAGTGGCTGAAATGTTAACCTACTGCCAAACACTGAAAAACTCCTCACTTTTGCTGCCTCTTGACATTGACTACAATGTGTCTTTCCACCTGGAGTTTTTACTGCACAATTCTTATCTATGTCACCTTTTCCTGTGCAGTTACTGTGTTACATGTATGCTGCATCTATCAGAGTCCTCCAGCATCCTCAGATCTCACCACACAGAGGAAAGAATACGAATTAAAAGGCTGAATGAAAAGAGCCTGCCATTGTTTTCTCCAATATCCTGCTTAGGAATGACTCAAATTCACTAGTTAAGGAGAGAACTAATCTCTGCAAACTGAACGGCATATTTTCATCTAAGAACACTTTAACAGCATTACTGAAAAATTTGTAACAATTGACTGTTTGCCCAAACTTGCAGGGCTCTGCTATTGGCTCTTTGTTCAGCCCTGCACAGACACCAACTCCCTTTCACTTTGATGGGAGATTTGCCTGCGGTAGGACTGCAGAACTGATGCCTTGGATGTTAATTAAACCTGCAGACAGCTGGCCAAAAAGGGGATGGTTGAGTCATAAGGACGGATCTTCCTGGCTTACCTAAGAATACTTCTTAGTATATAATTAAACCACAAAAACTGACATCAAAGTTATGATAAGGGCCTAATATATGGCACGTAACTGAGGAAATTCAGGACAATACTCCTTCCTTTGATCACCCAACTGGGCCAAGCTAATACAGGAGGTTCACGTCTGGACATTCCCTTTCTCAAGCACTGGTAGAGGTGAAGGAGTTAAAACTTATGGAACTGGCTAGATTGGATGAACTGGTTGGGAGGTAGTAATTTTTGTTACACATACCTGCAAAATTCATCCACAATTACAAGATGGGACTGTGGACCTTTAGTTAAATGGAGGTTTTCCAGGGTGTGAAGGGATAAACTCACAGGCAGCATACCTCTGTAACCTGATGATCTCCATACCACTCCCGACTCCATGAATTTCTGTAACAGCTCAGTGATTTTTATCTTTCTTTACACTGAGAAGTAATCAAGGCAGGTGAAGGGATGACACCCAATAGGTGTCAAACTACGTAGGGAGTGCTCTTTGAAGGCATGAAGTTTCTAGAAGCCTAGGAACAGTGTTTTTACCCCATATCTTTTGAAGCCATAGACCTTAACTTTAGAGATGTGTGATGGTTTTAAACAGTCTTGGTTCACATAACATTGTCTTAGGATGTATAAGATCTACTAGAGAGTGTCAGCAAAATGAGCTGCAAAGTCAAAGTTGAGGAACAGTTACCAATGATTTGCTGTAAATAGGGAAGGATCTATCAAATGTGGTTCTACAGGGATCTGCTCTGAGCTGGATACTGTTAACTATTTTCATTAGTGACTTCAGTGCTAGAATAAAGAATGTCCCTGTTTAATTTGCAGATGTCACAAAGCTTTAAAGGCGCCAGGTATGGAGGAGAGCATAATTAGAATTACAAAGTATCTTGACAAATTAGGGAGATTATATGGGGGAAAAAAAAACCAAAACCAACAAACAGGATGCAGTTAAAGATAAGTGCAGTTTGTGTGCTTGGACAAGAAGAATAATTTGTAGAATAACCTGAGAAACAACTGACTAATTTGCAGTTTACAGGAACTAATCATTGTAGCTTGAACTTAAATGGGTAATGTTGTACTAGTGAGAAAAGAAAGGAGGAGAAAGAAATTTTGAGTTGTACAAGCAGGAGCATGATCTGCAAAAGGCATGAAGTGTTTCTTCTGTTTTACAGCCATGGAAAGGTCTAGGCTAAACTCAGGTTAGAGTCTCATGCAGACCAGAACAAAGCTATAGAGCAGGCTATGAGAAAAGATAACAAAGTTTGGGGTTGTTTAGACCAAAGGACAAAAGACTAAAGGGAAACATGATAGTGCAGTCTTCAAGTATGTAAAAGGTGATGCAAAGGCAAAGATGGACCTTGTGGACTGGAGAGAGAGAAAGTGATTCAAGTGCAGCACAAAGTTTGGCTAGACTTCAGGCAAAAAGCTTTTTCTGACGATACAGATAAATACAAACTACTACAGAACTTTTCTGTAGTTTGTTTGTTTGTTTGTTTTTAAGCTGAGGCTATCTAAAAAAAGCCTGTTCAGAATAAGATTAGAGTTCAGCACATCTTGGGGTAGGAACAAGATTTCTTCCTGAAGTTCATTCCTATCCTGTTTTGCAGTCTTCTCAGATCTGTTTAGGATCTGTTTTAGGTTGAGTAGAATCCATTTATCTCCTCATCCTTGGACTGGACCTGACTGATAAGTTTCAGTCTTACTAACAGTCTCCCAAGACCTGATCCATATTCCTGAGCAGCAGGGTGGCACACTCTTTGGCCAACATTCCAGGTTATCTAGGATCAGGGTGGCTTCCCTCCTGACATACTAGGCAGCTATACAGCTCACCTCCTTTATGCCTTGCTTAGGGATTACATGATTGACTTAGCAACTGGCTGCATTTTAGTTTCCTGAGTAGCTGCCTCACTGAGCATCTCAGACAGCTATTTCCTGAGATCCTAACAAGCTGAATGATGAAAGAGATGAGCAGTCCCAAAATTACATTTTAGCTGTCTCCTTCCAATAAAAACAAAACAAAAAAATGTGGGTGGGTGAATGTTAGTGTCCAAATGCAGGGGGGGAGGTTTGCATATGGTTTTTTCTTAATTGGAACATTTTCATTGAAGTCTTATCTAAAACCTCTTCCAAGGCTGGTGGCTTGTGAGATCTAAAAGCTGTCATGAGAGTCAGTCAGTTTTATAAAAAGGACTATTGAAAATGACATGGAAAATATACTTATTTCTTGCTGGTACATGAATAGGAGGCAACCCTTAGTATGGGTAGCAACTGGAAGCCAGGTAACCTCTCTGGTGATACTAGAAACTAAATACAAACTAATACTATTGTTTTCTTGTCTGGTATTATTTTTTTTCCTGGTGGCCTTAAAGCCTTTATGAGCAAGTATGCAGTGAATCTGTGTCTTCAAAAGACTTTTTAATACATTGAATATCTCACCAGTCTGATGTTGTCTTGGAAGGCTGCTGGGTTTTCCTATGTGCAAGCAGCAACTGTGTTTTCAGTGAGAATGACCTTCATTCTGGATTAATGGCAACAAGGATGAGTATGTCTGTCCTCAACACCAGTCCTGAACAAATTAAGTAAAAGGACTTTTTGCACTGAGACATCCTTAAAGATTTGAAAGTACAGCAGATATTAAATAATAAGTTTAGCATAAGTTATGTAAGGTCACAGAAAAACAGTAAACTCTAGAAGACATAAATGGATGCTTCTTATTGCTGGACAATATACCAAGTCTATCAAGAGTGAGACACATTAGCTGGATGCAGCCAGATAATTTTATTTCTCTGGGCTCTATTTGATTTGAAAATAACACTATACTTTGTTTTCAGACAGTAGGAGGCAGTGAAAAGTGCTGCAGTGTTTCTGTGTACAACCTGCTTGAAGTTCTTAAGTAAAGATGCTCTTCTCTAGGACAAATTATTTTCCTCCTGAGAAAGTCTCTTGTGCTCATAAGAAAATTGTGGAGAATCAGATTGCAAAGACTTTTCATAGACTTCATAGATTTTTTTTTCATTAGGTTCCATGCCAAATTCTGTCCTCTTATGAGTTCTTGAAAACTCTGATTTCACAGGGACCTCTTGACTGTAAAATGATAGATTTTTTTTTTTTTGTCTTAATGTCTAAAAAGCTTCCTCCTGTATAAAGTGCTTTACACATGGAATGGCTGCTGAAGCAAATTGACTAGAATGGTAGTCAATTTTACACTGCTGCCTTCCCACCTGAAAAGCACTTTCTGTGCCCTACAGAGAGAAGAAATTAAAGAGGAGGGGTAGAAAGTCCACATGCACACTCATAGAGAAAAGAAATGCTTCAGAAGAAGGCTTTAAAAAGAGAAAAAATGAAATAGTGCTGTATGCTGACTGTCCTACATATTTGTCATACTGGATAAGGAGAGGTGTTTCTACAGGATGGAACGTATACACTGATGCACATTGAGCTAAATTCAGTTCTTATCTGCACTAGGACATCAGCTTCAAATAGCTTTTCTTAAGGGCCAGGATATTCCCTAGGGAAAGTGAAGCTTTCAGGTTCAAATCCATTTTTAAAAGATGCATACCTAGTGCCTTGCTGTATTGCAGGTTTAGGGGCAGATTTTGTACTGATGCTAATACAGCATATCTCTGCTGAATATGTTATATCCATTCCAGTTTTACATCAGCTAAATTTACAGCCCCATACCATCAAGCCAGCCTACAAGCTTTAATAAATATTGACCAGATGTCTTTAGTTCAAAGTAAAATTATGTCTTCGATAAAGAGGGAGCCCAACAGCTCTGGCTGCCAGCATCATGAAGCTGAAACTGTCAAGAGTTTATTCTAGAGCATATTTAGTAAAACAGAAGTGCTGCTAATGCAGCAGTTGTCTTAGCAGTGTGAAAATGGGAGCAATAGGAGCACAAGCCAGGAAAAATATGTTGATTATGCAAGGTCTCTGTCTTTTGCAATAAGAATGATGTAGTGATATGACTTAAGACTCAACAGCTGTTTCTCTGAATATTTGAGAGCTAGTGGAATATATCTTAAGGATGTCTTCAGTGTCCAAAAGGCAGCCTATTTGGGCCTGTTCTGGTTTTATTTTCAGAAATATGACAGGAAGATTACACACAGCATAACAACTCCAAACATTATTCCATTTAGGGGTAGCCTGGTATGCTTACCACAGTACATAGTTCTCCATGGTCTGTTCTGCTTCTTCTACTTAAAAATGTAGGTACTATAGCAAATGTAGAGCAATAAACAAAATATTTACTTTTCAGAGAACTTGTGTGTCAAGCTTTATCCCATTTGCCATTTCAAATAGAATCACAGAATCATAGAATCAAGCAGGTTGGAAGAGACCTCCAAGATCATCCAGTCCAACCTATCCCCCAGCCCTAGCCAGTCAACTAGACCATGGCACTAAGTGCTTCATCCAGTCTTTTCTTGAAGACCTCCAGGGATGGTGCCTCCACCACCTCCCTGAGCAGCCCATTCCAATGCCAATCACTCTCTCTGCCAACAACTTCCTCCTAACATCCAGCCTATACTTTCCCCGGCACAACTTGAGTCTGTGTCCCCTTGTTCTGTTGCTGGTTGCCTGGGAGAAGAGACCAACCCCACCTGGCTACAATGTCCCTTCAGGTAGTTGTAGACAGCAATGAGGTCACTCCTGAGCCTCCTTTTCTCCAGGCTAAACACCCCCAGGTCCCTCAGCCCCTCCTCATAGGGTTTGTGTTCCAGGCCTTTCAACAGCTTTGTTGCCCTTATCTGGACATAGAATCATAGAATCAACCAGGTTGGAAGATACTTCCAAGATCATCTAGTCCAACCTATCACTTAGCCCTATCCAATCAACTAGACCATGGCACCAAGTGCCTCATCCAGGCTTTTCTTGAACATCTCCAGGGACGGTGCCTCCACCACCTCCCTGGGCAGCCCATTCCAATGGGAAATCACTCTCTCTGTGAAGAACTTCTTCCTAATATCCAGCCTATACCTACCCTGGCACAACTTGTGTGTTCCAGCACATCAACATCTCTCTTGAATTGAGGGGCCCAGAACTGGACACAGTACTCAAGGTGTGGCCTGACCAGGGCTGAGTACAGGGGAAGAATAACCTCCCTTGTCCTACTGGCCACACTGTTCCTGATGCAGGCCAGGATGCCATTGGCTCTCTTGGCCACCTGGGCACACTGCTGGCTCATGTTCAGCTACTATCTATCAGTACCCCCAGGGTTCCTTTCCTCCTGGCTGCTTTCCAGCCAGTCAGTCCCCAGCCTGTAGCGCTGCTTGGGGTTATTGTGGCCAAAGTGCAGAACCCTGCACTTGGCCTTGTTAAATGTTAAATCTATTGGAATGACAGAAATTTTGTAAAGTAATTTGTCCTTTTCTAAATTTGGGATTTTACCATTGCTTTATGCAAAAATTGTCACTTGTACTGTTGAGAATAAAGTGCCACAGTCTCTCCCCAAAGTTGAAGCAAGCCTTTAATAAGGTTTGAGAAACACTAAACTCAATGCTTTGGTTTGGTGGTGGTTTGTTGTTTGGGTTTTGTTTTTTAGGGGGGAATGGTTAGTTTGGATGGTTGCTTGGTTTGGGTTTTGGGGTTGCTTTTGTTTGTTATTGTTCTTTTTTCCCCATACATCCACATCCATGATACTTCAAGTCCTTTAGGTAAATAAGCAATATCCTCCAGTATGTTGTCTGTTAAAGCTGAAATGCTGGAAGAGTTAAATCACAGCAAGGCTTTCCATCACCACACAGGGCACCAAGAAAGAAATAGCTTTGTAATGTTTCTTGTGTAAAATGTCTTTAAAAATCCTGACAGTCTTGAAATAAAGTAGGTTTTCAAGGACTTATCTGATTTCAAAGCCCAAGAAAAATTTGAAAGCTTTTCTCAGAGTTTTGTCTTCTTGTGGAAAGCTTTTTTAAAGTTTATTATTTTCAGATAAACTTCTTCTTTTATATCTACTGAGATTGCCTGAGTAGCTGTTACTGTAATGGGCTTTGCATCCTTGCCATTTGTTTTCAGTTTTCATCTGAACAGGATTCTGTTTAATAGTGGTTCTAAGGAAGTGTTATGAGTGTTCTGAATCATAGAATCAACCATGTTGGAAGAGACCTCCAAGATCATCCAGTCCAACCTAGCACCCAGCCCTATCCAATCAACTAGACCATGGCACTAAGTGCCTCATCCAGTCTTTTCTTGAAGACCCCCAGGGACAGTGCCTCCACCACCTCCCTGGGCAGCCCATTCCAATGGGAAATCACTCTCTCTGTGAAGAACTTCTTCCTAATATCCAGCCTATACCTACCCTGGCACAACTTGAGACTGTGTCCCCTTGTTCTATTGCTGGTTGCCTGGGAGAAGAGGCCACCCCCCACCTGGCTACAATGCCCCTTCAGGTAGTTGTAGACAGTAATAAGATCACCCCTGAGCCTCCTCTTCTCCAGGCTAAACAGGCCCAGCTCCCTCAACCTCTCCTCATAGGATTTGTGCTCCAGGCCCCTCACCAGCTTTGTTGCCCTTCTCTGGACATGTTCCAGCACCTCAGCATCTCTCTTGAATTGAGGGGCCCAGAACTGGACACAGCACTCAAGGTGTGGCCTGACCAGTGCTGAGTACAGGGGAAGAATAACCTCCCTTGTCCTACTGGCCACACTGCTCCTGGTGCAGGCCAGGATGCCATTGGCTCTCTTGGCCACCTGGGCACACTGCTGGCTCATCTTCAGCTTACTCTCTATCAGTACCCCCAGGTCCCTTTCCTCCTGGCTGCTCTCCAGCCACTCAGTCCCCAGCCTATAGCGCTGCTTGGGGTTGTTGTGGCCAAAGTGCAGAACCCTGTTGATTCTGTGCTACTCATTGGCTGAAGATAAGGAGAAGATTCTCAGATATTTTAAGTTCTCTTATCTCCATCAACTCATATGCTGATATAGACAATATGACTTACTAATTGCAGTCATATACATTTTTGCTAATCAGTAGTGATCTTACATTAAAAATAATGTGAGATTTCTATCATCAAAGCATTAGTTATACGTTATCTTTTGAAGAACACTAATTTGTATGTTTATATTCATTCCTAAGGAAATATATAATCAATTCTTTCTCCTCAGTTCATTTTTATTAGGTAAATGTCTGGATCTATATTAATTATGACTAAATCTTTGATTTTATTAGGTAGATACAATCTGAACACAGGGGGATCTTGTTCATTGGAATTTCTCTTTCATGAAACTCCTTGTTATCCAGAACTTGGACTTCATGCCCCAATTTGTGTCATTTGTACCAAAACTTCATTATTTATGTGTAGCATATCCTCTCCTGAGCAGTTTTATAGAGTTTAAAATACTTCCACACTACATATTCTATTCTCTCTGAACTCTATCCTGACTATAGTACTCCTTAGCTTTTAGTCAGTAATAAAATTATGTAGGAGCTATCATACTTTTTATTATTTATTACTCTTCTACTCCTTATTGCCTTGCCATCAGTTTGCAGACTTAGTGTTTTACTAAAATCACCAGCAAATTAAATAGAGAATTTCAAGAACGTTGCTACTTCTATCAGTCACAACTGTAAATGTGTAAGATTCATTTCTTTCCATGTGGATTATACCAAGGAAACTCAGACACAAGGCAGGGGTCACATTATACTTCTGAGTCCATTTGCTATTTCTGTTTTGTAACATTTATACCCTTGGTCAACAATTTTCAAGAAAGTGATATGTGTATGATTTAAGAAGTTTCATGCCTCATTAAGTGCAGTGTAGCTGACAATCTGATTTCAAAGATTTGTTTCTTAAGTTAGCAGATTCTTAGCACTGCCTAAGATATTTCAGACCCCAGATGTTTGAAGGAATAAAAGAATGAGAGTGCTTTTGCCTGCTCCTATTCCTGGGGCTCCCCAAGGAAGAGCAGTTATCCTTGAAAGCTTCTGTGCTAATGCAACTGCTAGTATGAGGAGGAGCATACTAAGCTGCCCCTAGGCATAGCAGAACAGAGGACAGCTTTTAGAAATGTAGGGAAATAAGGCAAAGGATAGGTGCTGGCAGTGGTCTTTATCTTAAATTTCAGAGTTCATAAACTTAGAAACACTGCAGCCTCACTGAATGTTGTCACTGATGTACACTTTCCAAAATCTATGTAAACCAAAACCACTGCAACAGCTCTAACAAGGACTCTCAGAAGCCAGATGAGGTTACTTTAAAAAGCAAATTAATTTGAATGGGCTTATGTTTGCTGAAAAAGAGGAGCCAACTTTAAAAGAGGAACTTCCAATCTGCAACTGGAAAATGAAGTTACCAGTTGTGGACTCTCCTGAATTTCTTCTTTTTTCTCCTTCTGTAAGCAGCTTCCTTAAACAACGTTCAAACACTTTAGGTTATTAAGTAATAATTATGGTAATATAAATGACATAACAAATTATAGAATATGTTGAGAAATATATACATGGTCATCAAATGCTGAGGTTTGTAATAACCTTCTGCAACTGTACTTTTATTGCAGTCATTTGCTGTAGCCTCTCTTGTTTTACCTGTTGCCTTTTTATTGTCATGAGATGATAAACTACAATTCTGCTTTGGTCCCTAGCCATGCCATATGACATCACAAAAACACACTGAGGGCACAGCACTTGGGAAAAGCCTAGTTCATCCCAGTGTTTGCATATATATCTAACTTTAAACATGTAAGCTTTCCTGTCATAAGCATTGCACTGATTTGAAGCCTACTGTCTTAAAAGACAACTTAAGGTCTCTGCTTGACTGTGCACTGAGTTTATAAAATGTATGCATCCTGGTGAGAAAAGAAACTGAAGGCTTAGGCGACATTCACACATCTATCGTGCAAGTACTGTTTGTACCTGCGAAGCTGCTTGTGCTCTTGGGTCTCCTGCCCTGCTATGTGTGTCCTTTTAGGTGCCCTAGGTGAGAAGCAACTTGGAAATTGTTAGCAAATAGCTCAAACCCCAAAATACACAAATTGGATGTCTTGTCAGCTAATACTTCTTGCTCTAATGACAATAAAGCCTGCTGACACACGTGGTCGTGGCAAGAAGGCTTTCTGCAGTGTGAATGGAGCAGCTGCTGCTGATCAGGGAGGGAAATCAATGACTCAGCATTCATCAGAAGCATCCTGCTGGTCACCACTGCCAAGTGCCGAGTCATCGATTTTCCTCCCTGCTAGGCGTAGACTGCTCTATTTTCTTTACAGCAAGCTTTAAAATGTTTCCAGTGCACTGTATGCAGCTGTCAGTTCTCATTGGTAGGTCTCCGTAGGAGCACTCCGACACGTGAATTGTATTGAAGCTGGGGATAAATCTCAGATTCACCCAGTTTAGTTTTTTCAAAGTGCCTGAAAGCCAGTGTGCCTTGAAGCTCAGCATGCTTCAGTCTACAAATCACCACAGACATACCACAATCAGCATAAAGGAGGTGTTCTGCTTGCCATAAACTCACTAAATATTTTTTCTTCTGAGCAGGCAAATGGAACTCAATATGCATGGCTCACGGATTCACAGTCACTGAAACAAATTCAACAGCATGCAGTTGTCATTGAGAAATATGTCTAGGAAAACCTCTGTAGCCATGCAGCTTCAGCACAGCGTGCTAGCCCCAGCCAGTTCTTCAATATTCAGACAATGAGATTGCCGTATATAGTGCACATGAGAAGTGCTGCCCTTTGATTTCACCTTTTAAAAGAAATCATCCTTACAGCTGTTCTCTGTCGTCTTCCTTATTTGAAGGGACCCTGGAGATCAAAAATAGAATCAGAAAGGGGTCTTTGTCTGCCAGTATTAGAATCTTCTGAGTCATGTTTCCCCAAATCCTTCACAAAATTCTGTCAGAATTCAGCTTGCAGCTTCAACTCAAGGAACACTGCAAAGGTGACTACAAACAATGATATTCATTTACAATTTGAAAAGCTCATTTACACTGAACTGTGTGATGCATTCTCATACATTTCTTTTTTGTTTCATTTACAAAGAGCCACAGAATTGCAAAGTTAAACAATAAAGCTTGAGAGCTTTCTGTTCCGTACCACTTTCAAGATGCAAATGAAGCAAGTTCTGAAATCTGCAGCTCGGCTTCTACTTAGTGATTTTAATCTAAGCATATTTACTAGAATACTTACTTAAATAGAATGTTCACTTTAACATATCTCACTGTAGTACAGTTGGGAAGATTTTCAGACCATAATGTTGCCATTCTCTTAGTAAGCAAGGAAATATGCAAATAAGTTGTTATTTATAATAGCTGCAGCTTGCTATGTTTGTAAAACAATTATATTTGCCCCTTAATTGACCTTGTGTGCACTATAGGGACAAAAATAAAGAAATGATGCATGAAAATTCAGAGTAACACTGGATTGGTTTGTAAAAGTATATTAAGTGGGTTTTTTTAACTAGTAAGCAATTAATTGCTGCTGTAATGAACATTTCCTTTACTCTGGCAAGCATACTGTGCTAACACAATATATTGAGAGTCAAGGCAGACCACCTGATTGCAGTGTTTGCACTCTAATAAGTGGTTTACATTCAGATGTTCATCTCAGATGTTCTTACAGGAGTGCAGATGTTGCCTTGTTTTCGGTCTTGTTAAAATACTTGTCATGTCAGTGCCAGTGACTGTAGTAGCACATGATAAATTATGTGTGTGCTGTACTTGTGTGACCATTTCAATACACTGTAATTGTTTTCCAGCACTTCCCCCACAGGTTAGTCTGGCTTCCAACAGAGGCAGAAGTGAATAACAAACCAATCAACATGCAAAATATTGAACAGAGGAGCTCAGCTCACAGCCATCAACCAAACGTGAGATTAATATGTGGTTGCAGTCAGGACAGTGAGTCTTTACTTTAGGTTTCTAGGCTTTGCACATCTGCTCCCTGTATCTTCTGAATCATATTTCTGTTGTTGACTAGTCAACAGTTAGCTGTGTCAGCACTGGATGATTAATGCAACTGCAGAAGTAGAGTTGCATTATGTTCATTGCAAATTACCAGCTAGGGACTTGATTTCTGCCTCTGTTGAAACTTTGGATCTGTGACCAGAGGAGCTAAGCCTGAGTCTCCAGGCCTGATTCTGAACTGTAAATGCAGGTAATGCATACCAGGCTGGCATACAGCCTGATGATGCCAGATGACACTTGTGGCAAAAAGCATGTGGAGGAGCCTGTTCTGGTATCTAAAGGCACTCTAGATAGTCCCGAGGCCATTTACTTTGTGGGTGAAAAAGCTGTCTGTAGAACAAACCTGGGCTGGTGGTGTTTGAAGGCCCTGTTCTCAGTAGCTGTTTCCTCCACTGCCTTTCGATTGAGCCTGCTGGGCAAGTGCCTGTGCTAGTACCAGTTCTCAACGCTCTCTTTTCTAATGGGTAGAGCTGAAACTAGCAACTGAGCTGAATCCTCTGCCTCCTTTTAGACCACACTTCACAGATTTTAGAAGGCAGCAAACAGCAGTCACTATCAGCCTGCAGATTTAACCAGTAGTTTAAAATTTAAACCTTTCTTATTGTATTACAAATCCCCAAAGGGATCCAGCAGGGGTTTTTGTGGGGTTTTCCTTCATTGTTTTGGCATTTGCAGAATTCACATTGGCTACTGTAAGATTAGATGGATCACTTCCTGTAATTTGGCTCAGTTCTCAAGCAGTCAGGTATCTACAAGTCGGGAAGCATCAGCTTTTGCCTGTGTAGGTTGGTGCCTTTCTGTGAAACATGTAAAGTGGTTTTGCTGTATCTTTTCCAAAGTGGTTCTAGTGCCAGTACGCCCTTACAAAAGGAGCTAATCTGTGCTAATGCTTGGGTAAGAACAAAATGGAAAAAAGAGAACACAGGAACTTCTTTGAATTTATGGCACTACAGCCCTTCCCATGGCAACACAGATAGTCAGATGGTCAGTAGCAAAGTACAGGCAGGAAGAAAAGGCAAACAAGGGCAGAAAGGAAAAAAGACAAAGAAAACAATGTGATTTTCTTTAAAAATTTAAGCAGTAAATTGTCAAAGAGACTCCTTATAAATGGTTCTGTCTGTTTGTAAAGAATATCCTTCAGTGTGTGTTCATTACTATTAGACTAGCTTGTCTAAAACATCCAGAAAGCCCTTTAATATCCCATTATAGTGTATACTAAAGCATTCAGGTCTAATACTATTACTGATAAAGAAACCAAAAGCATATTTACAGAGACTGAATGTCTATAAAGAGCAGATCAAGCAAGTCTCTTGAGGAAAGAAAGTCCCATATCAGATTATTGTGTGAAAAAAAAGGCATGCTCATCTCAATTACAGCACCAGTTGGGTTTATTTAAAAAGGAAGTAATTCTGGGTTTGTATCATAAAATAACTTTTGTTAAGCCTGTAAACATCCAATAAATTAAATTTTTAGATAAGATCCATTTTGCAAAAAGCTGTTTATGAAAAGCTTCAGATAATAATTAGAGAGGATTTAATAACCTAATAACTGACTAATACTAGCACAAAGTACATTGAATTAGATTCTTCTGTGGAGTTACTGCTTTAGCTCATGTCGTTTGGCAGTTTCTTATACAAGGCAAGGTGCTCAAGCCTCTAATTTTTACACCAGTGAAGGTATGTAGCAGAAAACTCCTGATTACAGTCTCTTTAGGTTGTAAGTAAAAAAACCTTTAATACCATTTGTTAGGTCTAGCTGAACCTAATGCAGAGCCAAATACAATGTGATACTGTAAATTTATGAATATTAACAGCTGAAATAGAAAAGGGAGTAATGCATAAGCATAGACCAATTAAATATTGTAGGTATGGCATGGAATATTTAAGCTTTTCCTTTAAAAGTATGTGTGCATTATGGCTTGTATTAACTTTAGTACTCTGCTAAACACTGTAGGTACTCTGCTAAAATTAATATGAGCCCTTTCGTTTATTATACTGCACCTTGAGCCAGGCCCTGGAATTAATTTCATTCCTGGTCATGCAATTTACCTCTGAATAAAAACGAATTAAATGTTAACCTGAGCCTGGCAAGAGAGAGAGAGAGAGGGCTGATGGTCCAAAATCAGAAGCAGTAACGCAGTACAAGTTATATCCCTTAGAACCAAAATTACCACTTTACTACTTGAACCTTTTCTAGTGAGATTTAATTTAATTTTTAAGAACTTCAGGGCAGGTTAATGAAGGTCTACTCCTGTAATAGACACAAGGTATTCAAAATGGGTCAACCCAAAACCCTAGACAGACCACTGCAGTACTTTGGGACTTTAAAATCCTGAACCAAACTTGTTAGCAACACTTGGCCATTCTTGCTCTTAGAACCAATTCTATCAGTGGTCACTACTGAGTGACTCAGAGCTCTTCACACCTATCTGCTGCTCACGAGCACCAGGCAGAGCATACTGAAAGATGGCATGCTACAGTGGATTAACACACCTTGTGCATAGTCACATTACATTTCTGTGTGTACCCTGGAGTGCAAAATGGCACAAAAGCAGGTAGAAAAAGGCAGAAGAGGGAAAAAATAAAATATATGCAAGCAGAACTGTCTCTGAAGTAGTACATATATGCAAATTAGGGATCAGATCCCTCATAGCGAAATTGTCTTTAAGAAAGAAAGAAGAAAATTAAAATCTGTCAGATAAACCCCATTAAAAGGTTTCCACTGAAGCTAGCTACAAAGATAAAGCTCCAAGTAGTTCCAGTTATAAGGTGGTGTGTGTCTGTCAACCTCCACCTGAAAGGCAAAGAGTCAGCTGGCCATAATGAGCAAGAGTCAAGAGCAAAAGAGAATGTTTAGGTTTTGAACAGAAGAGGGGTTATATATATATGCCTGACAAAAACTTAGCACTTAAAAAGCTATACAATTGCTGCATTGTATTTGTGGAAGTGTCTTATTGCCACTGCATTGCCATTAAAATGCAAAACAAGTGCAAGCATGTCATGTTTATTAAACCACTAAAAAAATGTTCTGACAGCGTTATGGCTTCAATTTCCAAAGCATAGAAATGGGCAAGGAACAGGAGAAGGAATTGGAAACCAAATTCTCAGTTTACTCTTTTGTACCTAATTATTGGAACATATAGAGTGGATTATATAGTCCTTTGAGATGTCTGCAGTAATAATCTTGCATTTTAGAGTAAATGATCTCAAAGTGCATTGCAAATGTAACAGTTTGATATCAGACTTAGGCACGAGATGACTAAAGCCATATGAGAGATTTTCTAGGTGTACAGCAGTGGAAGCATACATCCTTTTTCCCCCTAAGAAGCTGCAAAGGAATTGTAGGTGTTCAGAATGTAATTATGCAGGCTGAAATTAGGCCAGTTAACTATAGCTAATTCCTTGTCTTTTACAAAAAGTGCCACAGGCTTTTTAATGCCACAGATGATTAGGTTGTCAGCTCTAGGTATCATCTGCAAGCTGGCAGCTCCAATAGCTTGCCCAACAGTGTGTCCAGTTTCTAGAGCACAGGGATAAAATCCTGGCAGGGCGACTTGCAGCATTTCTCCTCAGTTCTTCATGACCTCCGTGTTCTGCATCACTGGAGCTGTAGATCCAGTGCCTTCTCATTCATGCTTTCAGCTTAAAGTTTCCATTTATTAAATCAGCTGTTCCATCATCATCATTTATGTCCTATTCATACATCATTTCTATCTATTGTAATACCTCTTCCCAGAATTTTTAAATAACTCTGGCACTGACTAACTTGTGCAATCTGAACAAAGATTCTTGAGCTATCAGAATAGCTTTATCTAAAACATACTTGAAACAAATGAAAGGAAAAATGTTGTTTGTGTTCTTTTTTGTGTTTTGTGAATAAGAGTTATGCAGGAATACAGATACTTGGCACTGACTGTTTTCTGGCAGTAGTCAGATGCAGCCTTGTCAGATAAAGGAAGTTGCCATGACTTCGAAACAAACTCTTTCTGCAAGTCCTGGAAACGTTTTTCACTGTCCAGATAATTGCATATCTTCAGATTTTAGGTGATACGTGGGATATTGGCTAAAGACTTGATAAGACTGGGCTTGTTTTAGCTTTTAACTCTATTCTCTACATCCAAGTGTTACTTCCTCTCTGTTGCACATCATTCTGGGTAACATTACTGTACTTTAGTTGTCTTTTACAAGTCTTTGGCCAGTCAGATCTTGCTAGACCAGCATCACATCTAGATTTTTAACTTGAAAAACTGTATTGCTATCATTTCTTTGCATCAGAACTGTTAGATGTTGTGCAACATCCCAAATTGCTCTGAGATCATGAGATAAAAATAGGCCATTTGGAATCCAGCACAGATTTAAGCCAGTAACCACACATAATTCTTGCACTCCAAAGATTCCACTGCAGATGCACTTTTGAGAGAATGCTTAGTGCTTGGAAACTCCTCTTCAAAACACAAAAGTCTGCCGTGTTGGTGGAATTCTGCTAGAAAGGAATGAACACGAGGAAAATATGAGTGATGTCTTGTGGGAGAATTTTTCCCGCAGTGGGGCATGAGCTGTAAACATGAGAACTTGTGATGGGAGAAAGTCCTTGAGCTGGAAGGCACAAGTGAGCAACCCACGCACACCTGCAGAGGGCTGGACCTGCCAGCTCCTGGGGCGGACACAGCTCCAGGGGGCTGAGCCTGCCAGCCCCCTGGGGTGGGAACCACAGGTTGTTTACCACAGGGTAAACCTATCTGCACCTTGCACGTGGCTTTAGGCCAATCTGTACTGTCCACTTGTGCCAGCCCCAGGCTGGCTGGATACACCTCCTCTGAGCACTATATAAGACACTGCACTACCCTAATAAAATTGTACTGATGCATAGAAGTTGCTGAGTCGAGTCTTCAGTACCCCGATCTCGCCTCTCGCCAGCCTCTGGACCCCAACAATGTCTAAGAGGAGCTCCAGTTGTGTTAACAGGCTTTCTCTTTCAAGTTCCCAATTTTTCTTCACAACTCTGGGACTGCTGAGGGAGAAATGGTTCTTCTCACTGCAGGCAGTGATAGAGGACTCTTTAACTCATGTGTTCTCTAGCCCCTGTGCAGCAGAGAGTGAAGCTCCCAGTGTACATCTCCTCTTGCTTTTGTACATCTAAAGATGCCATCCACAGTCCTGCTAAAAGAAAAAAAAAGGCAAAATGGGAAGCACTGACATCTATATTCCTTGCTATAATGTGTAATGACCCAGGTCTGTGCATGATCTGTGTTAAACCATTACATTTGGTAGGTTTGGAGAGAGGGAATGAAGAATAACTGTTACTTAGGCAGGATTTTGCTTACTTTAATTTTCGAAGTGCACATTTACAGGTCAAATTTTGACGAATATATTTTCAAGACAAGAACATTTCCTTCATACCTTTAGTATTTTAAGTTCAATTTTCAGATGGATGACCAAAAATTAGTTTCCCAAACCCATCAGCTTGTGGGTGTCAGGGGGCTTCTGACAAAGTGATTCTCAGGCCATTTGAACCTGCTCTTTCTTTTCCTTGTACTCCATTTTGCTGTATGCCACTTTGCATTCTGTGATGTATCCTTTAAGAAAGTGGCACACTTTAACCTCAGCGTCCTGTCTGAAGGCTGCTCATAGCATGTAGCAAGGCTGAAGCTGTGTTGAGGAGAACCCATTTTGTAGCCTGTATGTAGGACACAAGCATTTGTATTGCCTTTCACTTAATCTTGACTTGGAAAGGTACTGATACTGGCTGAACCCAGTGCAGCTGCTACCTTGGCTCTCAACATCAAAATGGCACTAGTAGTTCATATAAGAGGACATACAAAACCAAACCTGGTTTCTCCCACTTAACACCTGTGCTTATCTGGTTTTCAAAAGGACAGTAATTAATTCTTTGATTTTCTATCAAAAAGTTGTATCATAGTAACTTACTCCAGAGTGAGAACACCTTCCTTTTCTGAGTGGTCTGGTCAGAAAAAGATATTTTCACATTCCCAAGTAAGGGTGTTCAGACTGGAGACTTGCTAACACTGTTTTCTTCTTGCTGTAGGGGTTCCTGTGTCTGTGATTTGGCTTTGTGTCATAATTTAAGGACATAGGTAGAAACACTCTTTCCTTGGATCTCTGGAATCGAGCTAGCAGTATTCAATTGTTATTACATTAAGATGATTCAAGGCTAAGAATACTGATGTCACCCTTCCCCCACCGTGCTCTGTAGGCACAGGCAGACACATGCACACAGGCGTGCACACAGAGTATTATCTCTGTTTGCCTTACTAATGTCATTGTGCAATATTCCATTTTCCTCTCTTTTCTTGTCCCCGGGGTCTGTAACAAACCCCTGCTGGACCTTTTATCCACCCACTAAGTCCAGATTAATTTATTATACTCCATCTAGTTTTTGAACTGTTCGTTCTAAATGTGTGATGGGGCTTAGGGCTGTGCAAAGGGGATTCAAGGATAAGGGGAGAAAACATCCTCAGGCTCTAACTTACAGTGAAAGGTTGTGTTACAGTATGAACACCTCTGCTATTATTATGCATAGCCATGGAAGATGATGCAGGAGGAATGCCTGATTAGAGCTCATATTTAGGTAAATTAACATCTCAAGTCCATTTTTTTTTGGTAGAAGTCTGAGTTCATCATAATCTAAAAGCAAATATTTGCCTTTAATATCTCTGATTTATGCATAGAATACAGTGTACTCTTCATTTCCTTCTTAATTATTATTATTTTTTGAAACAGCTTCCAGGCAGAAAGTCAAAGCCTGCTGTGTTTTATATTATCCTCTGCAACTCATTTTCCTATTTTTTTTTTAATAAAACATCTAATTAATCCATGTAATCTGAATACTTTCTGTTTAAACTCAATGTGCTAATGAAAAGAACTGAATGAAAATGTAGCTAATTTGTTGTACCTGCGAAAGTAATAGCTAGGAGAAAATAATATATGGATATAAAACCTTGAATACTTTCTGCCCAGTATGTGAATGGTGAAGAAACCCAAATAAGAATAACTGCAATAGGAGAAGGTCTGAAAAAAAATATTTCTTCAACGAAGTGGAAATTCTGCTCCTGATTTTTGTCATCTCATTTTCGCTCATTGCATTACATAAGCTGGGCCTGATGATCTTGCATTTGTACCAATAAAACTGCAATTCCTTTTCCATTTGCAGGAAGTCTTAATGCAAGCTTTTTCCAGGATCCTGATAAAATGAAGGCTTGTAAGATTGTTGCAACTCAGGCCTCTTTATCTTGGGTTAGACACGATGAATTACTAGTTGTGTTACAAGTTTCTTTTTCTTTATCTCTGTCCGACTCAGCATCTTCTCCTGGGGAGAATGCAAACAAGAGGAGCTGGAGCCAATTATATATTTAGAAATTAAGCATGTAGCTTCAGGTGGCAACATCTGTAATAGAGGAATGGAAGTGTGCTTTTTGATGAATTATCAGCAGCACAATTTTTAATGGAATGTTTGTCAGGCTCTTCCATGAAATACCATCAGCTCTTTAACATCTTTAAAATTATTACCTAGACAATTTCCAGTAATGATGAAGTTGAAAATCGATGTAGGAAATATTACTATAGTAAAAGCAAAAAGATGCCTCCAAATGGTAATGTACAAAACCTCACAAGGGAAAGCTTACTTGCTTAGGGAGCTTTCCTAGTAGGAATATTATAAATCATATGGAAGTCAGAGTATGAATGAGAAAAAGAGAAATAACGATCAAGATGTAGATTAGAATTGCTTAAAATGTTCATGGTTTGGCACAGACAAATGCAACTAGAACATGCTTATTGAGCATGGTCAGCAGAAAGGTGGCGTCTTGCAGTATCTGGGTTGAAGCTTCAAAGTCCTTCTATTTTGAAAAATGCATTAGATCCATTTCCATGCTCTGGCATCTGCACTGAAATCACTCATAACACATCACTGCTAAGTGGCTGTGTAGTGAATGGAGAGTCAGAGCCATTTTTTTCCAGGAAATCTCACCTTTGAGGTAATGTGACTTTTGCAGCATAGTCTTGGTTTCACCTGCTTGTGCAACTAAGCCCACCAAGACAGAAATGGATAGATGGCCTCTCCTTTGGCACAGAGCTGGTCCTTCATGCGTAGACTCCACTAGGAAACCTCAGCACTGTTGTACCAGTGGCAAAATTCCAAATGACTTAAATAGGAGCAGCAGCTTTTTGATCCCCCCTGTTTTGCTAACTACACGATACCATTTGTTCTTGGCAGGGACTATTTACACTGCAAATACAAATGGGCATACTTTAAAATACCCAGGAATCTCAATGTGACCAAATCAGTCAGAGTGTTTCAAGATCTAATTTGAAACTAGGATCAGAAATATAATAATTGATTCCATACCATGGTTTTGTTCCTGTCTATACCCAGGATCACTTTATCTTCATATTGTGCAGATGAGTAACAAGAAGATTGTCTCCATCCTTCTTCCAGAGTTTTATCCATTACATGCTGAATGAGATACAGCAGGTGGCAAAACAAGGACATGAGTGCCATGGGAAAATCAAATAACAGGAAAATAAATAAAATTTAGCAGAGAAGCTTGGGCTACATTTTCTCCACAAAAGCAGTCTCCTCAATGGGAAACTGCTAGAGACACATGCCTTCTCCTTTGGAGGTACACATTGGACCTGGAACATGGACAACAAAGCAAATGGTGATGATGTCTGCATCAGTTTTGCAAGAAATAAACCTTTATACTGCAATGTTTTGTAATTAATGTTGAACTCAAAAAGCATCCACAAGATGGTAAAAGCATCAAATTGTGAACATGCAGATGCTCAGGTTAGATTCTGTCACAGCTGAACCCAGAATGATTAATGTAGCATTCCACTTGATAGGAAACATTTTTGAAAGGTAGCAAAGAAGACAGAGATTTGCCATAGTTTAATTTTTACATCACTCCATATCATGCAGAAACCTTATATACTTATAAAAATATTTTCTATAGGTTCTGTAGATTTCCTTATTTGAATGTCATTGTACCTCATCACTGGCTACTTAGCTGCTTTTTTCTCCAACATGTTTCATGGCAAAAATCTGTGCTACATACTACTAGTCAGTAGTCACAGTATCACCAAGGTTGGAAGAGACCTCATAGATCATCAAGTCCAACCCTTTACCACAGAGCTCAAGGCTAGACCATGGCACCAAGTGCCACGTCCAATCCTGCCTTGAACAGCTCCAGGGACGGCGACTCCACCACCTCCCCGGGCAGCCCATTCCAGTGTCCAATGACTCTCTCAGTGAAGAACTTTCTCCTCACCTCCAGCCTAATTTTCCCCTGGCATAGCCTGAGGCTGTGTCCTCTCGTTCTGGTGCTGGCCACCTGAGAGAAGAGAGCAGCAACCTCCCCCTGGCCACAACCTCCCCTCAGGTAGTTGTAGACAGCAATAAGGTCACCCCTGAGCCTCCTCTTCTCCAAGTTAAACAACCCCAGCTCCCTCAGCCTCTCCTCGTAGGGCTGTGCTCAAGGCCTCTCCCCAGCCTCGTCGCCCTTCTCTGGACACGCTCAAGCATCTCAATGTCCCTCCTGTCCTGTCTCTCTCTTGTTTTGGAATGCCTTAGGGCTAAATATTAATTACAAATAAGTATCATTTTTTTACCTTTTTTTTTAAAAATGCATCTATGGAAGGGGGGTGGGGGGTGGGGAGAAAAAGGAAAAGAAAGAAAGAGCATTAAATTGTCCCAGTAGCATACTATGGACTATTTGTACACCAGCAATGTCACCTTGTTAGTAGAAGCCTGTTTACACGTGGATTTGCATCATGCGTGCAAATTAGCAGAGCTTATGAGCGTGTGGGCTTATCATATTTTGATACTTTCCAAGAATTCCCTCTTCTAATTCTTTTTTCCATTAGGCTTCTTTTTCACCTTACAGGTGATATCTGTAGTAGATTTTAAATACCATATAATATTATTGTACTGTCTTATTATCAATGATGACATTGAGTTTTAAAAGATGAGTTAAACTCAGCCATTCTTAAACTGATGTACAGTGTTATCATTGATTCAGGGTTGGTTTCAGTTTTCTCCATCTGGCCAAAGGCAGGTGTCATTTTGCTAGGGAATTAAGAATGGGAAGGGAAGATTTAAAAGAACAGGACAGAAGTTGACCTAAAATAGGGAGCTGGTAAGATCACAGTCACCTGCCAAGGTGGCTCCGCATGGAGCCTCCAGAAAAGATTGCAGATGACACCAGAATTGTTGTTGAGAAGGTTCATGTTTTAATTTACACAAGGGCAGAAGGGTGAATCCTAGGCTATTTACAAATTCAGCTGTGCCCTATTTCAGTCTGAAACAAAGTCACATTGCATAAAGATAATGCTGTATGCCTGATTCAGGTGAATTCTGACAGTTTCCATGTCTCTCTTGTCAGCTCGCTTTGGTATAAAGCAAATGACTTATCAGTGGTTTGGGTTGTGTACTCTGTAAGTGGAGAAAACCTGCCTCTTGTTGTTGCATGCAGTGCTGCAGATCTTCCCTGTGTCATAACTTCTCTCTCTGTTTCAGTGGAAAAAAAAATAAGTCCTAAAGTGTACTGAACTTTGTTCATTTCAAGTGGAAGTGCACATGTAAGAATCCTCATATATTAAGACTTGGAAAGCATAGATTTGGGGAAAAAAACTAACTTGTCTTTCTTATTTCACCTGGGAAAATAAACAGCTTCCTTTAAACTTTGTTTATTGACCTTTACATGTTGATTTGTCTCTCTGGCTACTCCTACCACTTTGGGTAGCAAGAGGAGTGTTTTGTAGCCACTCACTAGCAGCAGACAGTCACATTTCTGAAAGTTAAACTGTTGAGCAGTGTGTTTAGTGGTTTTAGTTTACTAAAATGGGGCTACCGTGTCTGTTCTGTTGCACTCACTGGTATGGCTCAGTCTCCCATTGAATAGGAAAAACAATTCTATAGAGGGAAGGCTTCAGGAGAGCTCTCTGATTAAAGTTGTGAGATAGGGAAGATGCTGCTTTGGGTGAGGATTGTTGTTGGGTTTTTCTCCCCAGTACTACGGAAGTGCTTATGTTGCAACTCCTTCATTCTAGGAATTTGAACTCAAACAATTCTCTTTGTTCAAGTTCAAAAGAGATTGTTACTCTGCTCTTGTTAATGGCTGAGGTTTGGTCTTGGGCTGAGGCTATGAATTAGTTTATGACTTTGGCCTGATTTCAGCCCCACTTCACTCAGAGTTGGACTAATGATTGTATACAGTCTATATCTTCTATTTTAGCTGATGGTCTGCTTTTGAGTTTTACGATGCAATGAAGAGTAGATCATATTTGAAGCCTTCAACAAATATTTACTAAATGGTTGCTATTTGTGTGGGTAGAAAGGTCCTAGAAAAAAAAAAAAAAAACACTGAGATGAGCACAAAATTTATAGGGCACAGTAGTGAATAAAGAGCAAGCAAACCTGTTTAAATAGACAATTCTGTGTATCTATTGAAAGAGAAAAAACTTAAGACAGTCCTTTAGTTCTATTCACAATCCTAACACAATAAATATTCTCCCACTCTTTCTTACATAAAGTTTCCTGAAACTTAGAGGAGTTAAAAAATCCAAAGCTTTTCATACTTTTCATCCAGAACCAACTGTACAGAAGTCTTCAGGGAGGACTGCTGTTTGCTGATGTGATGCTACGGATAAACGGCTCCAGCAGCTCTTTCTGACTAAACAGGAAATAGCCAAAGCCAGACTGGCTCCATGCTTTGTTCTTCTGCAATGTGTCACCTTTACTGAGGATAAAAGTGAGTCAGATATTGAATGTCATTGCAGAAATTGCTTTTGTTTCTCTTAAAACAAAAATGTAAGTTTGCAGAAATGTAAAAGCACATTTATTTACACCCATACTATATTTTAACACGTTTGAAGCTCTGTTTTCAAAAGCCTGCTTCAAGTGTACCTAATGCAGAATGTTGCAAAGTAATCCTGTAAAGCGTAGTTGTTTGCTAATAATAGATATTCTAGGCAAAGCTGTTTGAAGTGCTGCTTTGCAGTCATCTGCTGAACTGAAAAAAAAAACCCTTTACAAACAACATTTTTACATTTCAAGGTAATAGTTAAATTATCTAGCCTTGGTATCCCACACTCAAAATTCTACTTTCCACTGATACAGGGAATACTTATTTTAAGCACATCCAGTAAAATACATATTTTAAATGATATTTTACGCCTCAGTGGTTTCTCTAACCTGAGGATCCCAAAGTGCTTCTCAGATGGAGGTGAAGCTAGCTTAAGAATAGTCCTATGAGCACAATTATTTCAATTTTACATGCAGAGAAAATGAGCAATGAAAACGGATGGTTTGTTGAAGGTTGCACACGGGTGCTGGCAGGAAGAATAGAAGCTGCACTTCTTGCCTCCCACTTCTGTGCTTTAACTATAAAGCCATTCTTACACTTTGCACATCATCCTGTGATTGACTAACTTTCATTATATCAGTGGAGATTCAAGAATTCTGAGCTAATTAATGCTCTGGCACTTTTCAAACCCTCAGTTGCTCTTTACCTCTGATGGTTCCATAGGGTTCGATGACTTGCAGTGATGTGTCTCTGAAGAGACAACAAAGAAAGGCAAATAAAGGATGGGGATTCACTAACCTTGGCTGACAATACTCAGATCCACTTGCCTAGGTTTTACAGGTTTCCTATTCTTTTTAAACAGAGGGAGTGAAAACTTCTGAGAGAGACCCTGTCACGTTAAAATCTGATAATTTTAAAAGTTCTTCCTGATCACTGTCCACTATTCCTGTGTAAGCCACAAGAAATCAAGCACTACAAATACTTTGCCAGTTGTATTTCTGAATTATTAGGGAGGGCCATAAACTGCTAGTCTTTGATTTGGATCAATACCTCCCAGAAGTTTTAGGTAAGATGTTTTGGTTCAGATTGGCAACACTGCTCACTCAGACTTAATGTGCAAGGTTAACTGTTCCAACTTTTCTGCTAATAAGATTAATTGTGAAGACAAAGAGGATAAGCTGTGATGAATTTTGGAAGGGGTATTTTTTTCAGTCCCATTAATACTAAATGGCCTGTCAGTAATGTTTGGATATCAAGAGGTAGTATGTTGCAAACGGCCAGAAGAACTCAACAACATTCATCATTAATTGTAATGCCATCTAAACCCTCACTATTGATCTTGGTCTCCCTCTCCATGGCAAAGGTTTGTGTTTTATTTACATTTTACTTTGGTGTTGATGCATTCCAGCAATCCAGAAGGGGGTCATTATTAATGAACATGCTTATGCCCAACACAGGTAATTTATCGTGTCAGAAACAAAATATACAAACCACAATTTCTTTCTGAAACTACCTGTTACTTCTTTTGGCAACTTGTAGTGGAGAATAGAAAGGTAGATTTTAGGAAGACAGTATTTGGTGAACCTAGTCCTCTAAATATAACTTTTAAACTGCCAATATATATGTGTGAACCACTGCAGAAACTGAGTACTTTGCATGTTTAAAATGCATATTTTTAATATATAAATATACACACATATAAACCCTGCTCTTTAAAAACCTATAAGGAAATCAAGGTGAGGAACACAGGGGTGAAGTAAGTTTACAGTGTTAATGGGCCTTGATACATAAAGTATTAAGCACCACTGTAGCACTCATAAAACAACACGGCTAATGCTTAAACTTGTTTGACATTGGAGCCTTTTTACTACTTATATTCCAGCATATTTACAAATTGAGAAGAGGCTTGTTGAATCTTGTTCCATGATAGACTTGTGAAGTATTCAGGCTGGTAGTTTTCAATTACTTCATCTTGGCTGAGATTCAAAGAAGGCCAGCACAAGGGGAGGAAGGCATTCAGCTTGACCAGCTGAAACAAGAGGATAACACATACTCTTAAAGGGGAAGAGCTTAAAGACTGGGCTTTTCTTGACATACATCATTAACTATTAATAGAGATTCATTATTTTGTGGATTTGTGACAATTGGCTCTTAGGATAGGGTGTCTACATGCTTTACTAATTATCCCTAACCTGCTTGGAGGCACATTTGTGAATGCCAATCATTCATTGCCAATTTGCATATGTGGGGGAGGGGGCTGAGGCGAGAGATTTGGTAATATGAAAACACGTTAAGGTTCATGAATTAATGGTTCATGAGGAGATCACAACCCCAAGGTCCCCTTGTGCCATGACTTTATGAGTCCATCTCTGTCCTAAATAATCCTAACTTCTTGCATCCTTCATGAGCAGCAGGAAAGCTGAACAATTTCCTCAAGATTACTTGAATTCCTTGGAGTAATGTCAGCCATTGTGTTGAATTTTATGATAGTGTTGAAGAATGAAATTAGGTATGATAAAGTGCTGATTTATTTTATATGAAATGTCTGTGTTTTCTTTCTGCATAACCCACTCTGTAATGTGGCAGGAAGCATTTTCCTGACAATCTATGAGGAAGCATAAATCCCCTGTTTGAGTACATCTGAGCCCTGAGGTTTGAAGAGACTTGTCTTCACATGGTAGGAGAGTGGGCAAAGATCGGCGTGTAGGTGTCAGGGTAGTAACATTAGCCACCCATACCTAATCTGAGGTGTCATTCCTGACTGTACTGTGCCATAATGACTGAGCTGTTTGTGCTTTGTCATCATTAAGTGGGTGGCTACTATGGCAAGATGCTTTAGTTCAATGAATCAATTGTAAAATTAATGTTAGTCTTCTGCAGAGGGAAGTATCATGCCTCCTTCTGTGATTTCCCACCCCCAAACCTTTTTTTCCTCTGCTCTGCTGACGTGCTGCAACAGCTTTATGAAAATCAAATGCTTTAATTGTACAACCAGCACGTAACTGAAAGCACACAGGACTTACTCATGTTCAACTCCTAGGGATTACTCTATTTGCCCTTTTTTAATCCTTACTCCATCTTACCAAGGAAAGATTAATATTTAAACACATGCCATACTGTTAGGGAGGCAAGTGTCAGTATCATAGTTTGAAAACTTCAGCACATCTTTTATAGAGAGCTGGATTGCCCAGACAGGGTGAAATAGTCCTAACAAGCAGTGAAGTCTTCCAGCAGGACAGAGTTCTCCAGCTATTCCTAGCAGTATCCCAGTCCCCTCCTCTTCTGGAGTCATCTATAGGACAAGGAAGAGTTCCCCTATACAGAGACTTCTGTGGCTTGAGGCTCTTGAGAATCTCACATTTACTCCTTGCAGTTATTACTTAAAATAATGCATCAACCATTAAGCCCCTTGCAACTGCTCTTCTCAAACACACTGCAACCTAAAAGTGATTTTTAGGCATGACTGGAGAGAACTTTCTCTGTCTTTATTCTGTTTCTGAGGGCAAAGTGAACAGGCTGCTCCGTGGGCATAGTTACCACAATGGGGCTGCTATTTGTACAGAGAAGTCTCTAGCATGCCTTCAATTAACAAAGTTTCTAGGCACAGAGTATGGTACAGAATTGTCACCACCCCATTGAGAAAGTGACCTTGTTTGCCAAGCACGGAAGAGACTGTGTAGGTCTGTGTCATATATGTTATGACTACGTCTATAGGCACACAGGTGCTGCAGAGGAGTACTGTAAGGAGGTTTTGCAGTACTGATTATAAGTCAAATAAGCACAACCAAACCAAACCAAAAACCAACAAACAAAACCCCCAACCAAAAAAAGCAACAAAAAAACCCAACCAACCAAAGAAACAAAACAAACCCCACAAACAAACAAACAAAAAAGGAACAAAAAAGCCTGAACAGACCTCCACAACAACCAAAAGAGAAAAAAACAACACCAAAACCAGGTTGAAGTGAAGGCTGGCAGAATGAGGCCTGTGCAGGGTGTGCAGCTGCGACTGCTGAGTTGTATCCTGAGGAACCTCAGAGTATTTCTATGGGGGGTGTGTGTCTGTGATTGTTATAGATGTTGCTTGGTATTGATCAGTTCAGAAAGTATCTTTCCCTTGCCATATAAGCCTGTGGGACGAGGTAGTCTGTAGCACAAACACTGCCAGCTTTATTTGCTGTTCACTGTTCAGTTGGGTCACCATTTGTGAGATCAAGTTTTGTCTGCATTTGCAACTGCTCACCTTGCTAAGGTTGCTTAGAAATAAGCATCTGGTTTATCTGTGATTAGCAGCCAAACAGAGAGGGATCTGGGGGTGCTGATTGATACCCGCCTGAACATGAGCCAGCAGTGTGCCCATGTGGCCAAGAGAGCCAGTGGCATCCTGGCCTGCATCAGGAATGGTGTGGCCAGCAGGAGCAGGGAGGTCATTCTGCCCCTGGACTCTGCACTGGTTAGACCACACCTTGAGTCCTGTGTTCAGTTCTGGGCCCCCCAGTTTAGGAGGGACATTGAGATGCTTGAGCGTGTCCAGAGAAGGGCAACGAGGCTGGGGAGAGGCCTTGAGCACAGCCCTATGAGGAGAGGCTGAGGGAGCTGGGATTGGTTAGCCTGGAGAAGAGGAGGCTCAGGGGAGACCTTTTTGCTGTCTACAACTACCTGAGGGGTGGTTGTGGCCAGGAGGAGGTTGCTCTCTTCTCTCAGGTGGCCAGCACCAAAATGAGAGGACACAGCCTCAAGCTATGCCAGGGGAGATTTAGGCTGGAGGTGAGGAGAAAGTTCTTCACTGAGAGAGTCATTGGACACTGGAATGGGCTGCCCGGGGAGGTGGTGGAGTCGCCGTCCCTGGGGCAGTTCAAGGCAGGATTGGACGTGGCACTTGGTGCCATGGTCTAGCCTTGAGCTCTGTGGTAAAGGGTTGGACTTGATGATCTGTGAGGTCTCTTCCAATCCTAATAATACTGTGATACTGTGATTTCTAAGTATCTGCTGTGGTACCACCTGGGGGTTATTTATCCCATTTATTCAGAAGTGGCTTCTTTTGAGAAAGGGGAGGAGGTGAAGAGATGCAGCTTCCTACGTAGTAGTGAATGCATGCTGCGTATGCATGACAATGTAGGTCTCCGAGGTTTAGTGGGTCTGGAATCATGCCATTTGTTTCACCCTAATTGAAGCATGTGTCTACAAATGTGCAGTGCAAAATATAGGATAAATGGAGATTGTAAAATAAGAGTACTACATAACCTATGTTATTATTGCACAGGCGGTCCCTTGCACAGCACTTGAAAATGTATATTTTGTGCAGAAAAGCTGCTCTTTTCTCTGCATATGTGTATACATATTAAGCTAATAGGATTTATTTCTGCTAAGCCAGTCTGAGACACCACATAGTCTTCTACAGCTTTTCAGAATCTTTCTGTCCCTTGTGTTTGTAAAAGGTAGTAGGCACTTGTCAACGCTTTCAGAACTGTGAGCCCAAAGTAACGAGTGTTAGGCTTAAAGCTGCTTCTGTATGAGAATGAGATGTCTCAAAGAGTAAGTTGTCTTACAAATGTTAAAACTTAGTTTGCTTATACACAGGACTCTTTGGGTTTATATATTGTGCAGTTCCAAAAGACAGCTGCTGAGATGAGGCTGAGCTTAGTTACAATTTGAAACAACCTGAATGGCACTGGAAAGAACAGATCCATCTCTGTACCTGGCAGAGACATTCAGTGCACTACATGGGTGCCACATGGCCATTAGGGTAATTTGTCCTTCCATTCCATTTATTGCCATGGTGTTATGAGATCTCATTACAAATGTTTTCAAGAAAGGGAATTAATGCATTTTTGTTATCTGAAGTTTGGTGTCACAAGCCAAAGCAAATGGATCTGTGCTACTGACTTTGGGATCAGACATCTAAATGGCACTTTGTTGGTTTTACATTAAGAAGTCTTTTTGATAAGTCCTTTATTTTCATTGCTATGTCTACAGTATGACTGAGATGTATTGAGCTATGCAAATGGGTAGGGCAAAAAATTGCAGGGATATCAAACCCTTACGAGAGAAAACAGTTTTGTTTTGTGCCTGATCTCTGCAAACCACTGAGGAATCCACTCATAGACTTGGGGGGGGGGGGAGGGGGAAGGACAAAAAAGACAAACTAACAAAACACGGGAAAAACCTCTCCAACCCCAAAACATATTTGTCTCTCTGCCTCTATGCTTCAGTGCATAACAAGTGATGTATGCTTTTTAGGCATGATTCACAAGACAGATTCATGTGCAAGTGACTAGGTACAGCAGTGAGGGTGGATCTGGATCATGTAAGGCCAGTGCAGAATATGGAAAAACATCTTCCCTCCTACTCCCCACTAAAAAAATGCCAAATAAAAGGCTTGCTTTGTAGTTTTATTGTTAACGCAAGAAGAAACCTGAGTCAAACTAAAGGTCCATTTAATCTTTTATTCTTTCTACAGTAACAGTTAGTATCTAATATTTAAGGGAAGAGGGTAAGAATGAGGACATATAAACAGACCAGCAGATTGGAAGTTTTTGGCATAGAAGTAGTATTTGTGATCTGACTAGCCAATGGAATTACTCTGTGACTTTGTCTTTGAGCTGTGATGTTGACTCTCCACAATTTAATTTGGTACTGGGTGAAAATATATTTTTTTAAGCTTCCTACCTATCTAATGGTTACACTATCAAAACATTATTTACAGGCAGTTCCTCTATCTAATAATCTTCCATCTAGGTATAAGCTGGATGTTAGGTGGAAGTTCTTCACAGAGAGAGTGATTGGCATTGGAATGGGCTGCCCAGGGAGGTGGTGGAGGCACCGTCCCTGGGGGTCTTCAAGAAAAGCCTGGATGAGGCACTTAGTGCCATGGTCTAGTTGACTGGCTAGGGCTGGGTGATAGGTTGGACTGGATGATCTTGGAAGTCTCTTCCAACCTCGTTGATTCTATGATCTAGCCATAACTGCTTTTCCAGTCTGAAAAGTCCTAATTCTCTGTGTAAGAAGATTGTTCTGTACCTTGCCATTCTTGTTGCCTTTTCTGCACTTAAGAAGCACCAAACAAACAACAAAACCAAGCACAGAAAAAAAACAACCCACAAACAAAACCAAACCATAAAAACAAAAGGAAGGTCATTAGAAAGGTCGACTCAGAGGAAAAGATAGCAAAACTCCAACTGATGAATGACAAACGTATAGTTATGAAAGACTAGGTGCCATCAAGTGCTTGCTTCCAAATCATGAGTAGGCAGAAGCATTAGAGGCATCACAGTGTTTTCTCTTGGCTAATAAAAAGTAAAGCCCAAAAAGACTGGTGAAACTCAGAATGGAAGTAATTATTGACCTGCTATATGAATTTTTTGCTTATTCCACTCTCATGCATTTATATTTATTTCAAGTGAGTTGATTGTAGAAGCTGATAAATGATCTGCTGTCAGCTGTAGGCCATTGTGTTTATCATCAGTGAAAGTTCATTGTAGTCAGTGATGAAATTCTACCTGCTGTGTGAGAGAAAATAAAATGCACAGTTGTAGTTGTAATTAGGGTTGAAAATCAATAGTAAAAGATGTTTTAGAAATGAGAAAGATGGTAAAAGAGAAAATGAGGCGAAAACTGTGAAAACAGAATTAACTGGGGACAGATAAGAGCAGTGAATGCAGAGACATATTGGAGGAAGTGGAACATTAATCCAAGGTGGAACAACTACAACCACTTTTTGTAAGAGGCTTCATTTTGAGTGTAAGAATGTCTCTCTTCCTGTGGTGGTGTGTGCATGTGTGTGAGCAGAAAATGGAGCTGCTAATGGTGCCTTGAAGACCCTCACATTTTTTCCGCTTCAGTCCCTTGGTGGCCACCATCCTGGAAAATGAAGGAACTGGATGAAACTCGTTTAAGAATTCAGGAGGGGATGTTCCTGAATTAGTGAGAGAGCAGCATGTCACAGTACAATTCACAATAAAGAATGCAGCACCTTTTTTTTTTTTCATTTGCCTTGAAACTATTCTTTTAGAGCCTTTGAGGCAAAGTACCTGGGGGCTTGGATATGACCAGATGGCTGAGCACTGAGTAGTCTTCTTCTAAGTCACTCTTAAAAAGCACCTGTACTAAAAGGGTGGAAAATTGAAAATTCTTGTTGGCTCCACAGGGGATGACTTGTGTTTGGTTTTGATGGAGTGGAATATCTTTGACTATTGCTGATTATGAAAGGGCTTATTACTGGCTAGGGAGTAGAAAAGGCAAAGCATTTCATTCTGTGCTTTTCTTAGCTTTCACCTCAAGAGCATCAGCTTAGGAAATAGCATGTCAGAATGTCAAAGAAATGCTCGGGCAGTTTGTTCTTTTTGTTTTATCTTTCTCTAAATACCAAAAGCCTTGGTCATAGAAAAGACAGTCTTTCTCTTTAATAAGACTATTTCCAGTACAAAGCTAGTACAGTATGACAGGCAAACACAATAACCTCATTAAAGCATCTTCTGTATAACACACAAATGTGTGAAATGTTTTCTCCTAACTAAATAGCCTTCAGTAAGGTGCTTCAGCACTGTGCTTAGTTATTAGACAGCATTCTCATATCACTTTGAAACTGCATCTGCTATATTTTAAGTAGTAACCCACTAAGGGTGATGAGATGCCCTTTATCTGCCTAGAGAGCACGAGAGAAAAAGAAAGCCAATGGCTAGCATAAGAAGGAGAGAGCATGTTTTTTTCTATCAGTGCAGACAATTATGCTCCTGTTTGGCACATCAGTGGGATAATATACAGATAAAAATGAATCCTTGCACAGTGAATTGGATATTTCCTAGAAGCTCTTGTTGGAAATGGTTTTTGATGTTGTTAGTTAAGGAAGATTTACTTCATGCTTAAGCCTTCAGACATCAGTTTCTCTGTGTACAAATCTGCAAGAAAGTATTCCCAGGTATTCATGAACTTTTTTGAAGGGACAATAAATCTATCAAACACCTGACTTTGTAGAGCTTTGGTGTATGTCATATTAAGCAAAAAGTATCCAACAAACAAATTTGATGTGGTTTTTATGGAAATGCACAAAGACAAGATGATGTGTGACACTGCATGTGCTTGTAAGGGGTGCATGAGAACAAAAAAGCAGGCAGACAGCTGTTCAGAGCCTAGTTCAGCAAACATTACCTTCAAAGAGCAATGTTTGCTTTTACATCTGGGCTTACAGACGTCTTCAGTCAAAGAAGCCTATACAAATAACATCCATAAATAACTGCTCCTACAGACACAGTAATGTTTACTACTCAGAGTTAAGAAGGTGTGATTAGAGTAGCATTTTAACCATCTCATACCTGTTTATGGACAGCTCATAAGCTTTGCTGGTTTACATATCTAAGAAACCTCTTATAGTCATAGAAACATAGAATCAGTCAGTGTTGGAAGGGACCACAAGGATCATCCTACAAGGGACATCCTATCCTAGATCAGGCTGGCCAGAGCCTCATCCAGCCTGGCCTTAAACACCTCCAGGGATGGGGCCTCAACCACCTTCCTGGGCAACCCATTCCAGGATCTCACCACTCTAATGCTGAAGAACTTCCTCCTCATGTCCAGTCTGAATCTCCCCACCTCCAGTTTTGCTCCATTCCCCCTAGTCTTGTCACTACCTGATATCCTAAAAAGTCCCTCCCCAGCTTTTTTGTAGGCCCCCTTCAGATACTGAAGGGCCACAATAAGGTCATCTCGGAGCCTTCTCTTCTTCAGACTGAACAGCCCCAACTCTTTCAGTCTGTCCTCACAGGAGAGCTGCTCCAGCCCTCTGGTCATCCTCGTGGCCCTTCTCTGGACACACTCCAGCATTTCCACATCCCTCTTGTAATAGGGGCTCCAGAACTGGATGCAGTACTCCAGGTGGGGTCTCATCAGAGTAGAGTAAGAGGGGGAATGGTTATGAAATGGAAACAACTTCACCTCCAAAGCTTCTGTTGACTAGAGTAAGGCTGTGGGTTCCAGTATCTTTTGAGTCAGTAGGTCCCTTGTGCATTTATGCACACCCCTTACTGCCAGACAAGATTACATTGAATACTCAAGCTGAGTATTCAGCAGTCTATAGCACTGCTTAAATGTAGATCTGAGCCTATTCGCAAGTCCCAGCTTGTTCATTATCAATGTTGTTTATGCATGAGCCTATGCTAAAGTGTGGATTTAGGCAAAGCTCCAGAGCACACCCAAGAGCAACAGCTCTGCCATGCTCAGCTCCTGAGCAGAGAATGGAGCTCGTTAGAGCTGGCAGGATGGATTGGGCAATGTGTGCTGCCTACAGCTCTGCCCAGCAGCATGCATCCTGCTGTCAGCTATTCTGAAGGACAGGGAAGATGGGCTACAACCGAGCTATTAGCCAGCAACGTGGGGGGGAAATGGGCACACCACAAGTCCCATCATGCTGAAGTCTATCTTTTCACCTTTCAGTGGAGATACTGGAGATGACAACTCTGTGTATCTGCAAGACTGAAGCTCCAAGCCTCTTTCTGCACTATAGGTCCTACAGTCCAGTCCTCCGCCACTTTTTGCACGCACCTTTCTTTGAATGTCACATTGGCAATCTACGGGAAATCCATTTGCTGTACAAAACTCCCACATGGTATGAATTGGAAAGTGATTTAATATTTCAGATGGTAATGGTGTGCTTTTACCCTAAATGGTAGAGTAAATGGCCACCGTATATAAATAGGGAACTTAACATTTGCATGGGTTTGAAAATGTCAGGAGGTAAAACTAACGGGAAGGTTGAAAGAGGAGCAAGATGTATTAGCACTGTGGTGTTTACTTAGTGTACAGAACACGGCCATGTAAAATCTCAATAGGCATCTAACCTCTGCTAGTTGTGGGGAAGAAAAATTTGAATAGCCATTACCATAAAATCAATTGCTCAGCCTTCCTCAAATTGAAAATTGGCTTAAAAATCATGAGGATTTAAAAAAAACCCAACAACTTCCATTTTCAGCTCTTCTACCTTTTTAGGTAGCCTTTCCAGGCTTTTCTTTCTCAGTAGAAACTCTTGAACCTGATCACAATTTTAAAGGAAACAAAAAAAAAAATAAGGAAAACAATTGAAAATCTACTACAATGCTGAGATTAGGGTTAGAGTTTTTTGAGAGATGCCAATACTACTTAGTTAATGAAGTTTTGATTTGATTACAAAGAGCTGGAAACAAATTTTTTCAGGGCAAGAATTAAATGAGAATGTAAGTAAAAAAATAATAAATTAAAGGAAAGCTAAGTGCAGTCTTCAAGAATGCCTGATAAAATGGCCCAGCTCCACAGCAGATGTAAACTACTATAGACCAGCAAAGCTTTCATAAGCTGAAGAGCCTGGCTTAGTCTCAGTCCAGGAAAAGAATCAGAACTATATTTCTGCTTCACAAAAGGAGCTCTAGGAAAATTGTAGTATCTTATTAGGACCTTCATAAACATTTTTGTTGTCCTGAGCACACTATACACAGCTAGAATAATGCTTATCACATGTGGTCTCATTGCAGCTGCTGTATTCAGTCCCTCTATGGATGCAGACATTCAGCATCACACCTGACTTGCACAGCTGGAAGGCTGTCTCTCTGACCATGACCCCATGTCTTAAAGCAGGGCTATGACCTGGACTCAGGCTGCAAAGAGGAATCATTTCAAGGAAACAGTCCTCCCTAGGAGAAGGCAATCTGGGAGAGGCAATTCTTAAGTTACTGATTTGAAGTCGCAGGAGTAGAGAGTGTTTATGCTTCCTCTCTGGACAAGTGGGGTTTTTAATCCAAATAAACACTATCCTGAAATGTATTTTCACAGTTTTCTATAAGCCATAAGGCACATAATGATAAGCTTTAATGACCACACCATAAAATGTGTCCCCGCAGATGTACAGAAATCTCTTCCAAGTTACAGAACCGAGATATAGACTGTAGGGTTTTGTTCTGAGCTGATTCAAGGGACAAATTAACATGTAAAACAGGGGAGAGGAGTAAGTTTTAAAACAATCAAATGCTCAGTTGTTGTAAATAAGTCCCTATGAAATGTACAGGTTTATCTTACATGACTTATGTGAGCTAAGGATCTGATTCACAATTTAAATATTTCTTTGCACCATAAAGGAATATCTTGCAACATTTTCCATAAATTACATTTTTTATGGTTAAATATCTCTAGGAAAAGATGAGGGAACTCCAAAACCTGCTGCTACCCACAAGAGTGGTGTCTGCAGCAAATAGTTCCAGGCAGCTCTGCTCCTAAATTCAATTATACACTGGTGGCATCAGTGTAGATTCCTGGTGGACAATTGCCCACATCATAAAAAGTGTAGGTCATCTGCCGCAACTGAGCAAAACTGTCATTTTCTGCCTAAAAGAAGCTGGGGCTAAGCTAAGGCAGAAAATAAATCCTCTGTGACTCATAAAGAGAGCACTTTTTTAGGTCAGGTCAAGAACAAAGACATTGGCAGTGCAATGCTGAGAGGCTTATAGTGGTACATCCCTAAGGACAACTCCCGACACCAACAGGAAATGTTTTTTTCCATGATGGAGTGAAAGGTTTTTGAATGGATTTCTAAATGCCCTTAAAATGATCAGTTTATTTGATTGGTAGATTCCCCTTTAAATATGGAAGGCTTTTTTAATTTAGTGGGTTTTAACCAAATATGCTGTTTAGATTCTGTATCAGGAGGAAAAAAGAAAGGGATGAGGTGGAGAACAGGGACAGGGTAAATGCTCTGGGGAGGGTGAGACTGAGAGAGAGCATCCCGCACGCTCTCTTTGCACTCTGCAGCCACAGCTTTTTCAGTCCTGAAGAGGGGAGAGAACAGCCTTCCAGCTTTGTGTCAAGGTGTTTGCTGGCATCGTTGGAATTAAATTATAGACTTGCCTCAAAGTTAACATTTTCTTCCAGGTCTTATTATGATTTTTTTTCCACTGGAATTAAACAGCTGCTTTCCTAATTTCCTCCATGTTGCATTTTCCAATTTCTCTCCTTTTTGTTTGGGTTTTTTTTTTTTTTTTTCAACAAGACTGTGCTTAGATTTTCCTACCAAATCTCACAGTTCTCCATAGCAGGAACCAACTCATGGTGTATTTGCAGAGGATCAGCATGTTAAAGGCTAATGCCAGCCTAACACAGATGGGAGGTAGTACAATCTTTTCCAGAAAGATGAGTAGAAGAGAATGCAAGGAAGAATAGTGTTCTTGAGTGTTTTAGTCCAAAATCTCATTTAGCCTTGGGGTTAGGATTCAGTTCACCTTGAAATTACAATTCTTCTTTAGAAAAAAATTTAGGAGAGCAGTTTTGGGTTATTTGTTACCTTCACATTTTATTCATCTTTTTCCTCATGCACTGTTGCAGACTAACAATTGTACACATGTAAACCTTATGGATCCTTCCACTTGTGAACAAAATTTAGAGCTGGCCAGTTTCAGAATTAGTAATATACTCCCTTGCTTACCCAAGCTGTTCCTTCCACACAAACTCTCTACTTCCCCAGGAGTGCAGGAAGCTCTCCTGAAGGCTTCCACATGTAGCCACATCTCCTGCCTGCAGTAACTGGGTCACAAGGAGTAAAATTAATTTCTGCCCCTCACTTTCTGAGCTCCAGAAAAGTGTCACAAAGGCCACAGATTGCAAATGGCCAGTGGAAGCCTGTCTCCAACACTTGTGCTGTGTGGGAGACAGATAATGATCGTGGAACCATTCTGGCAAGCAAACAGCCAGTACCCCTTGGAGAGAACAGACTCCTGAGAAGTTCTTCACCTTCTCTACTCATCTGTGAATCCTTCCTTTGTCACTGGGTGATCATGTATTATGTGGTCAAAATAAACCCCATAGGACTGAGACATCTCCCCTGTCCCTGTGAATTTCTGCTGTATCTGACAGTGGGCTGCTCTAGGAGTATTGGTAATGTCATGGCTCAGTGAACTGCCTTCCTTTGAATCTTTGTTGGTCAAGAAATATAAATTGAGTTGTACAAATTGCAGGTGAGTTGCCTAGAAGAGTTTGTTCTTGAGGAGGTGTTAAAACTCTTCTAATGCATTGAATTCAAGGACATTGTGAACATTCAGAAATTTGAGACTGAATAGGGGACAGATGGGAACCAACCTGAGTCACAGCTCAACAAAACTGATCTGTCAGTTCTGAAACTGGTAGCTCTCTCAAGGCAGCCTGACTTGCTATCTGTGCAGGTTCCTACAGGGTCAAGTGATTTGACGTGTGCCTGATTTGGTCTAAGCTTTGCTTTAAGGAAGTGTTCAAGAAAAGACTGGATGAGGCACTTAGTGCCGTGGTCTAGTTGACTGGCTAGGGCTTGGGGATAGGTTGGACTGGATGATCTTGGAGGTCTCTTCCAACCTGGTTGATTCTGTGATTCTATGATTCTAAGTGAACATAAGAATTTTTGAGGGTCTAAGATAAACTTTTGAGAAGCTTTCCACATGCTCAAACAGCAGAATATATGCAAAATGCACTCTGAGGAAAGAAAACCTGTCCAAAGTTTTCAGTCTGATCAACAAAGATGTATGTACCACGGATCTAACATTAAGTCCTTCTTAGTGGTTATTTCTTGCCTAACTTTTTAATTGAAGAGCTTCAAATGTAAGCAGCTGAACTTTAGAATCCTAATGAATCCCTGTGAATCTTTGAAGCTTTGCCCATCATTAATCAGCCCATCCATGAAAAAATATTCCAGACGTACTCACCATATGTACATGCATGTGCTTCTGCAACTGTTAATAAACCCAGCAATACTGTCACCTCTATGATTATAACCCACACCTTATGGAATTGCTTTCCTAGAGTTTGAGGTTTAAGAAATTAGATCTCCTTCTCCGTCGTATAAACACTTTAAAAGCATCACCTAGTTGTGAGGTATTCCCCAAATACATGTTTTTTCTTTGAAGATATTCCTGCTAATGACGTGTTACCAGTGTGAAGGGCCAAATTATCTCCTCATCTAATTGGTTCAGCTCCACTGTGCCGCAGAATTTGACATATCATTTCTCAGGGTCTAACGTAATTCATACAAAAGATCAATTTGTTATACTTAGCATGTTAGTACAGAGAACCCTTAATAACAGGACATTTTATGCAGCATTAGCTTTCCAGCATTTTTAGTGCAGAGAAAATCTTTTTTTTTTCCCCCTTAACATTAATTTAGGCAGCTCTTATTCAAATGTTTTTGTTCCTCTGCTTTTATAAATCAACTAGGGTAATCATATGGTAAATATTTATCTTCCCTAAATTAATGTGGAATCAAAATTAATTAGTTTGAAAACTATGAATTGCCACTCCATCTCACATTGAAACGCATAACAAATGAACAGGATCATTTTTCTGTCCTGCTCTCTGCATGTGCAAGCTAGCCAGTGGAAACCTCAAGACATGGTTTCCCTGTTCTCAGTTGTCATTAAGCACAGGCCTCTTTTGACAAGTTTTTGACACATTGCTCTTCCATCAGGTTCCTTACTTTCGATTGTGGAATGACAAGTCTATTTTGTGGCGGTGTGAAATGAACCATGTACTGCTACCGCTGTCTCATGTCTCATAATGGAAGGTTCACAGCATGGACAATTGGGAATTTCTCCAGGCAGGGGAAAAGCACTTATTTTCAACCCCTAGCTTTAATCAATCAAGGAGAAACTGGAAATCGCTGTAAAGTAATGAATGTCAATTTATGTACATGCTATTGATTTTTAGGAATTTAATGCTCTGTTTCCCTATTTTATATGGACCTTAGGAAGCTTTAAGATGAACACAAAAGGTGAACATTCTTAAGACAGACTTGTTTTTCTTCTGGAAATACGAACAAAAGTCTTTTTACCTTGGAAGTTTAAAAAAAAAGAGAGAGAGAGAGACCAGGGTCATCTGGAATTTAAGCCACAGGGCTGTACCAAGTCAAGGGCCTGGAGAAAACAGGAGCATGTTATTAAATCCATTTGTTGCAAAATGGACAAAACCATTCCTGCAAGACATGTCCCAGTTGTTGCCTTAGCATGTTGAGGATTTGGGTTATCAAAATTCACCTTTTGGCTAAATACACTCCTGATTTAACATTCTTTATTTTATATAAGGAGTGAAGGTGTTGTTTTGAATAATTCACTGTTCATCTACCTTGTAGTCTGCATGCTTTGTGCTCCTTCATAACACTCTGACAGAGAGCGAGAGAGAGATTAGTAAACATGACCCCAGAAGACCTCTGTAAGTGCCTGTCTAGCATAACTTATTGGCTTCACTTTCTCTGCTCTGAGGATCGTTAGCTTCACTGGATGCATTACACACCAGTTTTGCTATTGCTTATCTTCACAAAGTTTACATCTCCCTGGTTTTCATTCCCAGATAAGAAACTGGGCCACTGTCAGTTAAAGTATACTCCCAGGAACTCTCCCTCTCCCCTGTAGAGGAGGAAAACAGTGACTTCAGAGATTATATAATTTGAACCCACACTGAAAACCCTGCTCTTGCAGTGTTGTTTCTCTAATTCCTCCTAAGCATAAAAACCAGCCCCAGTAAGAAACTGAATGTTACGCTGGCGTTTTAATCAGTCACAACATTCTGCTCCTACAGAAGCAGTAAGAAAACACATACAGAATGTTTTGTTCGCTCAGAGGATTTCTTGTTGATCTCCACTGTATATTTGTACAAAAGCTCTCCTGGGATTTCTCATGTTACTTCCCTGAATACACAGTAACAGGATTGCACAGGAAAAGTGCTGGGAGTAACAGAATGCTCTTAAACAGCTTATTCTTCTACTGCTCTGAGTAGTGCAGGGGGAAAAAAAAACTGGAGGCAGCTCTGAAAGACAGGTTTTTTCCCCTCTTTGCAGTAGTTTTACAAATGAAATCACAATACTCTCTGAAATTACTAGTGCTCTTGACTCCACGATCAATTTACTCCATTTTCAATATAGACTTTGACAAGAATGATTTGTTTATGCTGTCACATGAATCAGTCTCAGTAAATTAGACCTGTCAAAGTTACTTTTTCGGCACAATACAGTTTGCTTTATTTTTGACACCTGTGCATTTGGGAAAGCTATTGTAAATAGTGTGAAAAACTGAGTCAGAAGCTAAGCTAGCTGCCTTTAGATCCTATTCCTTGTGTTAAAAATACATCTCAGCAGGCCACAGGTGTTATCTTTTAGCTCATTTGGAATTGATAACTGCTAATAATGAAAATGTGATTTAAAGTTTGGATTGTGAACGCTGAAATGCATAGGAAAAGCAAACAAATGCATCCTTGAGGGTATGCATGTAGCAGAACTCTGTACTGCAGGAGGGTAGAGAGATGTCAGGTCCCCATTAAAGCACCAGTGTATCATGTCAGTGTTGCAGCATTAGGCACTACTTTTTGTTTGTTTAATTACTTGCCCCCTTTTTATCATTGCCTTTGCCTAAATCACAGTCTGGATTGTGCCTTGGAGTTCAGCGGAGCCTCTTCAGTAGCCTTGGCACCTCTTCCAGCCTGGTTTGAGGTCTTGCTGCCCTAAACGTATTGACAGATTGCTTGTGTGCTTGTCCTGGGTGGGAGGAGAGTAGCAGTCCAATACTAATGTGCCCAAGCTTGCTCCTCTAGGTGGCCTGATAGAGGTGTAACCCAGATCAAAACTGAACTTTGACACTGAACTACACAGCATGCTTCAAGGTAGTGAAGGAGAATAATTGTAATGATAATTGCATATGATTACAAAATACCATTTAATCTGTTTATGGAAATGAGAGTTGGTTTGTAGTATTATTTACTACTGGGGGGAAAAAAGAAGAAAAGTGAGTAATAGGTATACATTGAATGGTCAACAAAAGGACCTTCTTTTTTGTGTGACGAAGTTGCAACAGTGGAACTTGCAGATTTTGATGCAATGCTCTGTTTGCCTGACTTTTCCAGTGCCAGGGAAACTTTCGGTTTCATTTAGAGTGAATGGTCACCTTGAGTTAAACCACAAAGAGCCCACTTTAAGCCATAATAAAAGTCCTGCCACTTCCAGTGATGTAGCTCAATTGTTTTACATAACAGGCTTTGTTTAATCTGGAGCAGCCTTTTTTTATGTAGACAGGCCCTTAGTGCTCATTAAAGCAACAGAGTGATGTCTGCTTAGATCGAGCCTGAGTTTTGCACTTAAGGAAATCTTCCAAACTGAGAAGGAAAACATGTTAAAATATTGAGGTAAACTGAAATCAGTAACTGCTAAAGAAAAACAAGACACAACAGTGATTATCAGGATGGTCTGCTACTAATTAACTGAAGAACCAAATTACTTGTGCTCTCTGGTTCCTTACCGTGCTTCTTCCTTTCAATTCACCTATGTCTTTTCAATTTGAATGTTCTGCTGGAAAGTGAAGCACTCGGTGCTTAACAGACCTTCATGATAGAGGTCATTTGAGCCAGGCAGGGCCAATTTATAGCTGCTTCTCCCCAGAGCCTATTTACTTTGCTAGGATTATGATTTGCTGTTGTAATATTGGGATGTCAACAAAAAGAAGCCCAAGATAAATGTTGTTGATTGATGGTACCCTATGTTTCTCCAAGAGGAGTGCTTTATCAGCATCATAAAGGACCTTATCCTTCCCAAAAGCAGGGTGGGTTTTGTGGCTGTGACAAACAGGAAAGGGTTTTATTGTTAGCATTGTAAACAGTCCTGTAATCATACACATTTCAGTGTGCCTGAGCAACTACTCCTGACACTTATTTGCAGAGTCTCTTTTTATTTGAAATCATGCTCCGAAACCTGACTGCAAAGGGTGAATATGAGAATTTTTTTTTTAAAAGGAAACTTTTTTTTTTTTTAGAATAACAGCATTGGTAGGGGACTATTGCTGCAGTTTCCCTTTCTTCCCTCCAATTTGCAGGTTTGGGTAGTGATTTTTATTATTATTATTATTATTATTATTATTATTATTATTATTATTATTATTATTGTTATTATTATTATTTTCAGAGTTTAAAAAAAAATCCTAAATGGTTTTGTGTATTTTGGAGAAATTTGTGGCAGAAATCTGTCTCCATCATTGGTAAACTGCCTTGTAAACCGTGGCTTGTGTAAGTCGTTTTTACTTATATGAATAATCTCATTTACTTCCTTGGGGCAGGAATACTTAAGTAGTCTTGAAGAATATTTATAAGATGAGGCTTTTGCTGGCAGTAGTCTTTAACTCATACCATTCTGCTTCCTTTTCTGTTCTTTAATTAAAATATGCCTGAATCTGACCTCAGAATCAAGGGAGACCAGATCTCGCCGGCTCTTACTGGTGTAGCCTGTACTCACTGGAGCAGTTCCAGTGGTTTGGAATAAGGGTCACTTGCGTCAGTTAAGCTTTGCTGGATTAAGCCCTTCTTGCAGTGTTAGGATACAAACTGCTGTTGGCATTGCTGCTTAAGTGTGCTACACAAGTCTGGTAAAACTGACAGACAGGAGCCTGTCACTCTGAATAGTGTTCTCAGTGGCCCCTCCAAAAGCCCTGTCCATGACCCAGACAGCCCACTACAGCTGGGGCTTCAGTCGCTGCCAGAACTTCAATGTAGGATATCTTGGACCTGGCATGTAACCTGTGGCTCACTGGGCTGTCACCAGGACCCGTTTCTGTCACTGCCCTGCTCTGTTTGACAGGCCCCACTGCTGGGGAACTGGTGCCCTGGTTCTCAGCACCCAGCTTGTGCCGTGGTCTCACAGCTCCTGACTGGTCAGCTCTCAGCAAACAGCCCCACTCATGCTGCTCTCTGACAGTAAAAGCCAGTGAGCTGCTTGGCAAAACTGTAATGGTTTGTGTTTCATAGCTTGAAGGAAACCTGAAGAAGAATGTATTAATAGTTTTTGCAGCAGCCATTAATTTCTGAAATGTCATTCTTCCTAATTAGAGACTTACCATTCTCCTACCCCAGAGGATGTAGCACTGGTTCTTGTCCTATCTAGCTGATGTTGCTCAAATTCCCTGATTTTTTCATTAAAACCAAACCAACCAAACAAAAAACCCCCCACAGATTCCTGACTACAGGTCTGAGCTTGTCATCCTTGCTCAGGCAAAGTTCCCACTGAGCCTGATGTTCCTCCAGCACATGCAGCCTCAAACAGTGGATGAGCTATCAAAGATTCCAGCTTATCAATGCTAAGATCAACCTTTTCTTTTTCACACTACTCAGGACCCTTCCTCCCTACTCATGATTCCCACTCCACATCAATTCCTTTACCTCTTTGAGAACCTTTCCACCCTTCTCTCTTGCTGCATTTGCCTTAGCATCGTTATCTGCCCTGAGAGTACTACTTCTTTCTTCCTTAACATCAGTGCTTCTTCTCCTGGGTATCCTCATAGTTTGGTTGTTTGTTTTTCTTCCTGGGACCCCAGCAGGCAAGTAGCAGTCAGGATTGAGGGAAGGTATTTCCCCATATGACTAGTCAGAATGTGATGCACAAAATGTGTGAATGCTCTGCCAGTGCCCCATGCATGCCTGCTACCTGTCAGCTACAGGCAACCCAAATAAATTGTCCTGTTCTCTGCATTCAACCCCTGGGCAACATGATGAGTGGATCTAGTCTAATATATGTGCACTATAGGTCCAGCTTTTCTGTTAGTTTATGACCACCTGCTCTCCTACAGTTGTATTTGATTTATAGGACGTAATAACATGGGAGTTTTTTTGTGCAGATGGTACAGCCTCTAACACCACTTGGTAGGGCTTGTGCAGAACAAGCAATGGGCTTTGAGACACTGCAGTTGTGAACAGCTATTGGCAAAGAGGTAATCTGCACTTCTGCAGCTCTCCTTAGTTTGAAAAAGGAAGGAATGCTAGTAGTAGTCATTACACCTGAGCAGTGAGTCTAGTACAACTATAGAACTTCACAGCAATCACACTCGTTGGCATCTGGAGAATAAATTCAGCTGTCAGAAAGCAGTTGAGGACTACATTCCCATCAGTTTACATCCAGCTGAGTGAAAATCTTGGAAAAGCTGTCCCTTTGGTTTTTATTATATTAAATGTCAAAGCTTTGATCAGTCAAAGCATGTACAATGAACTGCACCTAACAGACTCCTGACTTCTTGGCATTCTTAGCTTTGTGCTGCTCTTTTGCTGGACAAGGGAGCTGCTGAAGGAACTCACCACTGGACCAAATCTTTCTGACCCAATTAGAAAATAAACATTTATTAGGAAAGATATAACTGATCCTGCTAGTCGTGAGTTTTCTCTCTCTCAGCATCAAAATGCTGCACTGTTTCTTCACAGCCATTCACTGATGTGCTGAGCCCTTCTCATGAAGCTATTAGCATCTCGAGATAATGTTGTGGTAGGTGAATATCTTGCAGGATCAAATCCAGAGTTAAACTTGGAGCTTGAGTCTTGGAAGCTGCAAGTTTGTGCCTGGATTAGGCTGCCATTGGGTGGCCCATGGAGAGAAGGGAAAGGTTTGTTAGGATTTGGGTAGTGTGTAGAGGAATGACTGTGCATGCTGGGATGGGATTTAAAGCTTCAAACCAATTAGATTTTTTAATTGTTTCTTCTTTTTTTTTTTTTTCTCTGTTTGTTAGCAGTTGTGATTAACCACCCTAGGCCAGTTGATAGCTAAAGCACTTCCCCACGCAGGGACACCACATCCCTACTAGTTTTGGAAATCTGGAGTCCTGAATTACATCCAAAATATGCACAATGCACAAAGACTGCATAAACGTGGTAAAAGGAAAGAGTTTGTTTACTGCTACCAAACTTTAGGGCAAACTGAGAATATTCATTTTCTAAACACATTGCACTGTAATTTTGAAATGATGGTTTTTTTCCCTTTACAAATAACAGTTTCAATATCCTCTGCTTCACAAGTGTTTGATCTAACCACAGTTGATGTTTAGCCATGGTAACACTCCAGATCTCTTTTTCATGCCTGTTGCTTTTCTGCCCCCACCTCCACCCCTCGAGACAGATTGATTTGGAAACCATCCAAGTTCTCTCAGGAGTGGTATCAGATTTGCTCTGTTCTCCCCGCACCTGACCCATTCTGGTTTCCTTTAAATGCTAAAACTAGCAAGGACTCAGCCACAATGGGAAAAAAAAGGCAAACAAGAAAATCTTATTACATGTTATCCCTGTACACTAAAGGTAGCTAATGGGGAATGATGTTTCAATGGATATATAACAGACTGTGTTAAAAGGGAAGTTACCAGTCAGGTTTATTTTTATATCAGATTATATTTAAGAAAGGGGGGGAAAAAATAAATGGCATTTCTAGACCAGCTGCACCTACCTATGTACCACTTTGTACCCGTCCGTTAATACCTCTTTATTCATGCAATAATAAAAACAAACCGTTTCCATATTCACACTTTAAAGCATGCTTTGCAGTTCAATCTGATATTTCATGTAATAATCAAACCAATTCCCCTGCTAACAGCTCCACACACATTTGTGCGTCAGTTCTTTAAATACCCGACCTTTGGGAAATCGGCCCAGGGTTGGAGCAGGAGCTGCTCAGGCTGAGAATACAATGAGTTTAAATGGAATAAGCTAATTTGTCACTGTTTTGTTATGATTGAATATATGTGTTTAGAATGAAATTTAATTTAAATCCAATTTGTAACATCTCTGTGGGTGGGACATAGAGGCAAAAAAAAAGAAACCCCAACAAACCAAAACCCAAAGGATGTATTAGCTGGATACTGTACTGTGAATGTAATGGGACTTTTGAGTTTAATGTTCAATTAAAAAGCCCTGCATGTTCTTATTACTGTTTATAGGAGTGGGTTTGGGGGAGATTTATGTTATAACCCACCCCCCCAGCAACCCTTTTTTTGTCACTGACTCGTGCAAAGTCTTTACCTGGTACAGTTAAGCCATCTGTTATCCTTGAAGGAAAATTCAGTCGCAGAGGTATCGAGAGATAAAAAAGAGCATTTTTATCTAAACATTTGCCTGACTTGCCATGCTTTTTTTTCACTTCGGAAAATGAAGATGAATTAGTGTAACTGGCTGTTGTCTTTTGATATGAACCAGAAGAATCTAAGTGGAATAAACAAGCGTGAGCCTTGTGGGGGCTGATTAGTCACACACCGCAGGCGCAGGAGCAGCGCTGCGCCGCGCCAGGCTGCAGCCCCGCACCCAGCAGCGCAGCCGGTCCGCGCCACCAAGGGCTTGGCAAACCTGGCAGGGTCAGCTAAGCCTTTTCTTCTCCTCCTCCTCCTCCCGCTACTTTAAAAGTAGTTGAGGAACATGATAAATGGTATGAGGAAAAGCAGCGTTTTTTCCTGCCGGTTGGTGGATTGACAGTTTGTTATCAAGTGCCTGGCTGGGCAGGGGCGAGGGTCTCTACTTAGGCTCGCAGCTGCTAAAAGTCAAGATTCCTGGGTGGGCTTCAGTGAAATTACGATAATTTCCCCTGGATTTATTATTTCAGGGTTTTTATTCCTCCCCCCTCCTTTCTTTACTTGAGAGAAATGTCCCAATTGTCATATATCAAGCAGGGTGTTTAGAGAAGGTTCAGAACATGACACTAACCCAGGAAGAGCCAGGAAACATAAAGTCGGAGGGAGGGCAGGCAGGCAGGCAGGCACTCACTGTTCTTCATGTTAAGAATAAACACCATTAATCAAAGGTAGCTAAGTTTGAGTGGGTTTGCAATCATTATTAGTTCATACCACATTCGCTTTGTTTATTTAACCTTGAATGTCTGTGTCGAATATGTCCTTTTCATAATCACTATTCATAGAAAGACATATAAATATATAGCTATAATAGATCCTGCAAAGAGAGGTTATATATTATAGAGCCTCAAAATACATGCAAATCATGAAATACTTTGTTGCTTATACAGTATGTTCTTTCATTTGCCTGTTATTTACTTAATATTAAGTAAGGACTTATTACAAGCTCTCAAAACAGATATCCCTTATTGGGTAATTAATACTAATCTTGCAAACACATTAACAACACAGAGACAGTAACAGCTATCTTAGGAGCTGTTACAGTCCGTCTTGTAAATCCTGTCTTAGTGCATGGATTAGTTCATGCTCCTTTGGAGATGTGAGAATCCACAGTGTCAATCCTGACACCACAAACAGGGGCCAAGTCTGGAGGGATCCCCTCCCCTCCAGATTTTAAGGCTTTTGAATGTAGCTCTAACAGTGTATTTGAAGTGAGTGAGAGACACATTTGCAACCTTGAACTACTTCAGTGTTTTCTGGTGATTTGGTTGGCCTTAGAAATAAGCAAAATAAGGATTTAAATGTAATTTTTTTGAAAGTTACTTTAAAAAAAAAATCAGAAGCCTGATTTTAAATTTTTATTAACTAAATAAATAGTATTGTCCAAGATAGTTCTTTCTTGATACTATTGGGGAGGTTTTGGTTGGGTTTGGGCTCTTTGCTGTGTTTTTATAAAATCTCAAAAACCTGCAAGCATAATTTTCTTCCCTCAGATATAAATATGCTTTCAGGTTGTAACCTTCAGAAATTACTTCCATACAGGGACTGAAATGATTGTAACCATGATTTTACTGTAATACCTTGCAGAATAGAGATGGTGCAGTAAGTGTGATGGTTTCATATACATTTACTCATGGCTTTTAAAATTACTTTTGTGGCTAGATAGTAGGACCAACCTGCTTTATCTTCCATATGTGTATTTGTATTTGGCCATCCACAAGAACTATATTATCCTGTCTGTGAGTAGGAAGTGGATGGTATCTCCTGCCAGCATTGCCTACACTGGCTGTGCTACACCCTCGCAGAGTAACTGTTGCTACCTGCTCTCTGTCTGCATTATGCTTTCTAGAAATATAGGAAAAAATGTATGGGTGCAAAGAGTGGTGGTGTGGGTACAGACCACATTTACAGTTCTATTTGAAATTAATAAAGAAAGCAGGCAGGTTATATACACAAGAAGAGAAGATACAGTGGCAGAGCATCGACTGAATTGAGCACTGTTCATGTAACCATATTATCTAAAAGGTAACCCAGGTCTACATTCAAAGTCATAGAATCAACAAGGTTGGAAGAGACCTCCAAGATCATCCAGTCCAACCTAGCACCCAGCCCTATCCAATCAACTAGAGAATGGCACCAAGTGCCTCATCCAGGCTTTTCCTGAACACCTCCAGGGACTGTGACTCCACCACCTCCCTGGCAGCCCATTCCAATGCCAATCACTCTATCTGTGAAGAACTTCCTCCTAACATCCAGCCTATACTTCCCCCAGCACAACTTGAGACTGTGTCCCTGTGTTCTGCTGCTGGTTGCCTGGCAGAAGAGACCAACCCCGACCTGGCTACAGCCTCTAGTTGTAGACAGCAATGAGGTCTGCCCTGAGCCTCCTCTTCTCCAGGCTAAACAACCCCAGCTCCCTCAGCCTCTCCTCACAGGGCTGTGCTCCAGGCCTTTCACCAGCTTCATCGCCCTTCTCCGGACACGTTCCAGTATCTCCACATCTCATAAAAAGCCTAAGTAATTTTACATCCAGACCCACTTTCTGAGATCTAAAACACCAGGTTACTTCAAGCACTGCAGTAAATAGTTTTATTTGTAGACATCTTTGGTTTGAAACTTATCTTATCACATTTGCCAGGACAAGAAACACTCTTACATTGACTGCACAGAGCATCTTCTGATGTAGTCTCATAAAAATGAGTGTTTCTTCATTTTTCCTCCTCCTTCCTCTGTGTCTGCACTGTCAAATCAGTGTTTGTAATGGTGCAAAAAGAGGATATGCTATGGATAGCCCAACTTTCATTAGAGAGGCACCCAGTGATGCAGGGGTGGATTTCAGTTCATCATGGGAGAGTTACTGTAATTGTCTCAGAGATTCATTAGCTGTCAGTCCTCTCCTCTGTGTCTGACACGTCAAAACCCAGAGACAAGCTGCTAATTTCTCGGTGAAAGCAACCACGGTCTTTAGAGCTTGAGAAGGTATACAGGCTCCTTGCTTTTATGCTAACACACCTGACAAGTGCCAAGTGCTTTTACGTCTCAGTGAAATCTGAACTCAATAGGGTTTGTGGGTGCTCAGAGCTCTAAGGTGGATCTTTTAAAGGCAGAGACCACAATAGTTTCCCTGGGCTGGGTTTTGGGGAGTTCTTGAAATACTTCTGTGACTCTGCCATGTGCATCTTGTTTGACCTTGAGCAAGTCACTTAAGTCTGCCTCCTCTTCTGCTACTTCACCTCAAAATGAAGCCCTTATCTTTTTGTATCTAGCAGATCTGTGGTAAAAATTCATTCCTAATTATTGGCAATGTGTTCCAGGTTTATGGAGATGGTTATTGTACAGCATAATGCCACGAATAGTATTCAGACACTAAAAGTATTCATGTGGAGTTGTTCATGCTGGATGTATGCTGACTCCATATCCTGGTAGGATACAGGTCCTATCCAGCCCACAGTTTTGTTTCTCTGAGACTCGAGAGCATATGTGGAACCACAACCATGATGTGCAGCATGTATAGTTGCACCATGGAAAATAATCTGCCCTACAACTGTAAGGTGAGATGCTGTGACAAACAACAGTTTGTCTTCTCCTGAAGCTTGACTTTCTCAAATAAATTGGAGGCATCTTAGCAGCTTTGTCATTCCAAACCAGTGGGTCCAGAACCTAGTGGGGTAGTTCTGTGAAGGCTGTGGGTTCTGCCTACATAGTTGCCTTCAGCAGCAGCATGATAAGCAGCAGCTTGTGGCACCATCACACCCTCCCACACTGGGGATGACTAGAATGTGCAGTTGTCTTCCTTGTTTCCTAAACTAGTACATGATTTTATAGCTCTTGGATCCTGCACTGATCCCAGGCGGGCGCACGGATCTCACACACTGTTACAAGGGAGGAAACTCAGAGATGCTAAATGTCTACAACTTAAACAGAGTTGCTAGTGAATCTCAGCTCTCAGAACTGCACCGCTTCTCCTACTAAAGCATGATGTATGAAGCCATCTTGCAGTTGAAGAAGAATTTCTTTTGTTTTTATATGGATGGCATTGGTCAAAAATGTTGTTTAGATACACAGATGTTTATGTAGTCTTTACCATGATTGCCTTCTGCAGTTTTAGAGCTGTTATTTTTAGCTCTTCTTTTCTACAGCAAGACCTTTTGGCATCTTTGTGGAACAGGAGCAGCGTCCTGATTTAGCACAACTCCATGATACTGACATTGTATAAGTGAAGGAAGGAAATAGCTCCCTCGGTATGTACTTTTACTGTAAGCAGCATAGGGATATTTGATGAGATGCACTGAGGAGTAGAAGCTGTAAGGAGTTGTGGAGCATTGTAGATTTCCAGCAGAGGACAAGGGTCTGGAGGCTCCAAGGGAAACAGACAACCTTTCTAATTCTCATAATGCTTTGCTTCCAGAATGAGCAAAGCAGTAAATATCAAGCAAAGGAGGCTGATTTGTATGCACAGCAATTTTTGGAATAAAAATCAGTTCAGACCCCAGTGACTCTTGCCAGCCCTTGTTACGGCTGTAGAGATGTGAATGCACAGAAAGTAAATAAAACTTAACATTCAAGCTACCCATCAGATTGTAACTCCAAATAGATCAGTCTCCTTTCCAGAAATGACTGGAAAGTTTCCATGGGAGGGGAGAGGCAGCAGGAGAGCAGGACCTGTGGAACTGTGCTTGTGTGGGGAGCTGTATCACCAGCCCTGAGATGCTGCTGGCATTTTATTTCAGTAACACAAAAATCCATTGTAGAGCAAAACAAAATGAGAACTCCGTATCAGGGTGTAGGTGCTAGTCTTGCATTAATAAAACAATAAATGAAATGAATAATTTATCTGGGGCTGGTTTTACTTTTTGGGTGGGTTGTTTTGTTGTTCGGGTATTTTATAAACACTAGTAGAAAGATAATTCCATTCAAACTGAAATGGAGTGAAATTACTTCTGCTATAGATAAAACATATTCAGATGAGCTGCATGCTTTCCCCACAAAGCTAACTGCAATCCCAATTAACACTTCTCAAAACTGAATTTATTTTTTTCCCCCTACTTCCTAATGAGGTTTTTTCCTCCCTGCTGTCTTGATACAAAGCTTTATGCCGTATGAGTGTGTTCATATGGTGCTTGAGTGCGTTATCTGACCTTGATTGGTGTTTTGGGAGCCAGTTAAATAGATTACATAGAGGTTACCTTGACAACTGTCTTTGCTGATTTAGCAATGCAGTTCATTCTTGGGCACAAGACTCTCAGCAACTGTGGAATTCCACTGACTTCATATTAATCATTAACACAATGTTCTGGGGAGGCTCTGCCAAGCTAGCAATAAGGCCTGTATTGAAATTATTTTTTTTTAACTGGGTAAATGTTATAGACCAAGCTATGTTTACAGTATGAAATGTTGTTCACAGTCGTAAAATGAAAATATATGTTCCTGTTTATTTTTTCTCTCTCTTCTAGTTTCAACAATAATATTGGAATAATAAATCTCCTATCATGTCTGATGGGAAAAGATGGTCTTTTAAATGAAACTCTTGCCTTAACATTGATCTTACCCCGTACCTTCTTTTAGGTCTGCGCTGTAACCTCGGCATGACAGATAGTTAAATTCAGTGTGCAAAAGCTTATGAGCCTGGAATCTGATCTCCAGTAACTCCAAGGAGATTGCCTCCGATTTACATTTGTGTTACAAATCAGTCAGGATCTGGCCCTTTTCAGAAGGTGTTTAAAGACAGCCACTTCCTTTTTCAAAGCTGTTTACCATAACCTTACACATTAAAGACAGTGTGTAATCAAGGCTTTGGGCTTTGTCTGTAAAATTAGACTTTTTGTGTTTAAGTACCCAGCTCAACCAGAATTTTGCAGCAGGATGTCAAGATTCTGGGTCTGTATTTTGCAAGAGGCTAGAAACCTTGTGGAAATTAGACCAAGTTTTTTATGAATTAAGGATGAAAATGAATAATGTAGTCAGAGCAGGGGCCACACCATGGTTTTTCTTCTGATATTATATTCAGTGTATCTCATAATGCCTTGTCTGTCCTCTCCATTTTCCATCTGCAGTGTCGTACTGCAAATCCAGCTGTTTTTTGGGTGGAAAATGAGACACTGAATTATACAAAATGTCATGTGCAAAGTCAGGGAAGAACATAGTTGAAGTCAACACGTGTGGATTTAACATGTGGAGAGAAATTGCATGAAATGTGTGGGCAGACAGATTAGCTAAATACTCCTTTTCTTTTTTCCTTTAGCTGCCATCATTAGGGTTCAGTCAGTTACAAACACGACAGTCACTTGTACTTTCTGGAGCACTTGATGGCAAACTCAGAAAGACAGAATTAATCACGGCATCTTCAGCTCCTGATTTTGAAGTTAGTGTTTGCCTGGTTTGAGAAATACTTTCTTTCAGATTAAAATCTACTTACCCTAAACTTGCCCTTTCATTCTTTTAGCAGTTTGGTGCTAGCCCAGTACCACAGGCATGAGCCATGTTTGTTGTTTGGAGTGAGGTCAGTGCACACACCACTGTGCTGGGTGCTGCTGAATGTGGAGTCTGGAGCCAGCACAGATACTGAGGTGTTTTCTGCAGCACTGGAAACAAATGGAACTTTGCTCTCAAGCAGTGTCTGAGAATGGCCTCACATTCTGTCTGTGGTCAGGAAGGACCTTTCACTCACTTCAGCAAAGAACTCCACTTGATCACACAAAGTAGTAGCTTTGCCTAAAGAGGTTTCAAATCTTTTGAAGGCAGGTATCTATTATCGTTCCTTAATGAGATATAGCAGTTGCCTTTGTACTCCCGGTTCTGTGTCCCTGATGCTGCCTTGGCTTGCTGATAGCATTCAAGACAAAACAAATAAGGTATCTGTGGAAGAGTCAGTAGAAACTGGATTGTGTGGTGGAGTTACTGTACCAAGGTATCAGTCTTCCCTGGTCCTCCCCAGCAGACCTCTTCTGCAGGCCAGATTTAGGATTTCTTAGCATACACAGCTCTGGAGCTGAAGCCTAATTTTGAGCATGCATCAAGCTCTCTCTTGTACAGCATACTTATATTTACTTTTTGTGGGTACAAGTTAGACCAGAATCAATCTGAGGCAGGCCAATGTGGTTTGCTGGAAGACTTTCAGAAGCATACCCAAATCTTTCACTGCTTATGGATTGCTCAAGGAAAGGAGCAAATCTTTGTTACTAGGTGTTTTGGTCTGTGACTTTCAAAGATAGTGAATATTTCTAATCCATGCTCTACAATGTTTCACAATTGAGAGACCTGATTTATTTTGGAGGCCCTACAAGACTTTGGAAGAAGCACTCTTGCAGCTTCTAAGTTATAGGGTGGAGATGATGGACAGTTCCTTGACACAATTTCTTTCTTTTCACATTTAATATCTGGGTTTGAATTTTGAACACAGTGGTGCCCAGCTAACAGCCACCTGATCGTGCTGTGCTGCAATCTCATTCCTTCTGAAGAAGGACATGGAATAGCCAGAGAATAAACAGAGAATTATTTGTTCTTTGGGTGAGCTTTTTTAATTGCAGCTAGAAAAAAATGCAGGCTTTATCAAAGGAACCTACAAGCATAAAAAATTGAACTGTATTTTGTAGGAGTGGAGTTTCCAACTACCTTTGATTCATCTGAAACTCTAAAGATCAGCAAAATCCTTCTTCTAGAACAAGATCTATCACAGACTGCTTTTAGCCCTGTGCCATTTTTACACCCATGTACTCTCTCCTGCAAGTCTTCCATGTAAACCTGATAATTGCCACATTTCAGCATCTCTAGGGAAAAAGGTTTTCATGAATACCACATTTCCCCTGGTGAAAATTCTAAGGAAATGTAATGTGATGCCAAGTACCTGTGCATATCAAGGCTTTAATGACTAGTCAGGACAAACATCTGGGCTATAGCTGTGCATTAGCCATTTGAACAACCTAGTCAGAAGTGTCAAGGCAGTGTCCATCTGAACATGGGAAAGTTTTTCCAAGATTACTGGATACAGTTTTGAGGTCTGCAGACCACCTTCTGTGATTCATGGGACTTTATAGCTTGGAAATTTCTGCAGAGGACCAGAAAAGCAGAAACTTTAGCAGGCTCCAGTATTGTAAGATCCAGTCATGGATTATTAGGATGATATTTTAACTAGATATTACAGAAATGTTGTTAAATTATTAATAAAAGCCAATATGGTATATTCTCACATGAGGTGGTCACAACTGTCAGTACTGCAGTTACACGAAGAGTTAAATAAGGTTTTCTCCAAGCCGATGAAGCAAGTGGCTCTGGAACCTATTAATTCTTTTCCCAAAGAATACTCCTGTGGTTTTAGGGCATGGCTCCTAATGGGCTTTGGGCTGGAACAAAAGACATGTTTAGATGCTGATGCTGAAGTCTGCCTTAACTCATGCTTGAAAACCATCTATCAATTAGCTTGAGATCAGGGGATTTCAAAAGGCACTTTTGTGCCTCCTGTTTTGAGCTGCAACTTGACTTTTTATCTTGTATCTTAGATCACACCTGGGTAGGTGACCAAAGCAGGTACTTACTGTATTACTTTTCCTTACACACCAATAAATAGAAACCATTTTGTATCTTTCAGATATTTATTCTTTTGTCATAATTCCAGAATTTAGGATTTGTACACTATTTGTCTGGTAGGACAACACCTTTGCAGGCTGTTGCTCTTATATATGTTTTTCTAAAGGTCTGTAACGGAGCAAGATTGTTCCACCTGTGTGTCATCATTCAATGTAAGGGTAAAGTTGTCAACAGATTGTGCAGGGAGATGAGCACTCTGCTTCCCTTCATGTTAAAGTGAGATATATGTGTGTTATTTCCGTACATGTCACCTAGAAGGTTTCCCCTGAGTATTACCAAGTCATGCAACTAACACGGCTCAGTTCCCCAAGAGAGTCTACACTTCTAATTTTCTAACCATACTAAGAGAGTGATTTCAGCCCCAGCTTCAGTGCTGAGTAAGGGTCAAGCAATCTAGAAAAACTTGTAGGTGTGTATGTATGGCAAAGGCTTTACTGAAGCAAGACAAAGCACTAGCTGAGAATAAAGAATGATTTATCTGTGTTCCTTTTTTTTCTTTAAAGGGGGAGGGGGGAAGAAGAACCTTTTAGGTCAAGGTTGAAGACTTTGTAATGCAGAACAACAAAGCTTGACTGTGATAATCTACAGAGCACCTGCCCTGAGGATAAACAAACAGTTCACTTTTTAGTGCTTTCAAGTATGGTATGAGCAAAACAGCACAAACTAAAGATTCTTTTGAACCTTATAGGAAAGGGAAAATGGAAACCTTAAGAGCAAAAGGATAGCTTATATCCTTTGATGAATTTTCGGTTTAACAGAGGCTGCAGCATGAGAATCGAATTGATCAAAATCAGCCATGTCATTAACCACATGGTTGTATCCAAATCACCCCATGGATGATTCTGAATTCTAACCCGTGAGTTAATTCCATGCTGATATTTTTGTCAGGGTCTATCTGTTGTTGCTTCATTCCACAGTCCTTCGAGTAGTGCCAGTGTGTAGAAACTGTAACTGTAATTTGGCCAATGACTTTAGTTTTTTTCTAAGTAGACTGAATAAGGCTTGTGTTAACAATCTGATTCTCTCATACTTGGTTTCCCTTAAGCAGAGAGATCTTTCAGAAACCAAAAAATGTTGCTAGTTGCCATTCCTTAATATCCTTTCTGTGTACTCCAGAACTTCCCAGCACCTCCTGTTCTTCATGGCGTGAATCATCACATTTTAACTTTGTTGTTTTAAAGCCCTCTCCTAGCTAGCAAAAATCTCCTGACTAATACATCACACAGGTATCATGTGTGACATGCTGACCATCCCACTGACACACATGCAGATATTTCTTCCCTCTTTTGGATTTCACTAAAAGCTTAGGCTCGAGGTGAGGAGAAAGTTCTTCACTGAGGGAGTCATTGGACACTGGAATGGGCTGCCTGGGGAGGTGGTGGAGTCGCCGTCCCTGGAGCTGTTCAAGGCAGGATTGGACGTGGCACTTGGTGCCATGGTCTGGCCTTGAGCTCTGTGGTAAAGGGTTGGACTTGATGATCTATGAGGTCTCTTCCAACTTTGGTGATACTGTGATAGTGTGAAATATGGGGTTGGCAAGCCTCTAGGAGAAATCTTACATGCACTATTCTCTCCAGCCTTTGTGAAAATGTTATTTGGGATAATCCTTCAAGGAAGATCTTTTCCTTTCCAGTCTGGGACTTTGGTCTCCTAGCACAAGCATTGACCAAATGAGCTTCTGGTACCTTGAATTTTACTTCAGGTGTTAGTCTGATATACATTAAAATGAAAAATAATTGAGGTGAGAGCACATTGACAGACTGAGCAGGGGGCTACTAACCAAGAGCACGTTGTTAAGCATGGACAGGAAGCTATATATTGTTGAGTCAGGCAAAGTGAAAGGGAGCACAGGCCTCAGAAGTTCTTGTTAGGCTAAACAACTGACTCCAGCAAATAGCCAAGATTGCTGGTGTCCTTAGAGTTCATATTGACTACAGACAGACTCTGTCTTGATCCCCCTGGAAATCTCTAACAAAACCCCTATTTATTTCCATCGCTCCACAAATTGGCTCATGTGATTATTTCAAGATTTATTTGATAATCCTAGGAATAATAGAAACATCTATATGCAAAGAAAATGTGTGTTTGTGATTCTCCTCTGGGGTCTATTTTCTCTAGAATCCAAGTCCCAGTTCCCACATCATAATGAATCCAAGTCTTTGGCTCAGCTTCACTTCTGTTAGCACCACAGAGAAATCTCTGACAAGACAGATGTCTGCAGCCACCAGAAGCCTTAAATTGAACACCTAAAAATAGAAAGCTACAGAACTTACAAATATTTTTGCAAATTAACCTTTTATAACTACCCTCCTTTTGTAGCAGTGGTGGTTAGCATTGAAATCCAAGTGTATTTCAGCAACAGAGAAAGCTGACCAAGCACCCCAAGAAATTCTGCAGAGTTCTGCAAATTGCAGGAGGCCCAGGGAAGGAAATCACTGCATGCCAAATTTTCCCACTGATTCCTATTGTCTCTACTTATCATATGTAACAGTAGGAATTCACCGTGGAGCACTGTGTCTTACCTACCTAATAGCTTGATTATGTTTTATGACTTTGTATTCTCATTTGACATAATTTACTCTTGAGTTAGAAAATATGACTGTCCCCAGAGAAACATCCAGCCCTTTGTTCTCTTTGTTCACAAATTAGTTTGGAGAAGGATCGACCGGTAGTGTAAAAAGCCTGTATTAGATCTGCTAAGATCTCTTCCTATTCAGATTTGCTTTTTGTTGCTGGAGGCTACTCTTGATATTTATTTGGAATGAAATATTGCTCATCCCCTTAACAAAGAGATAGTTGATTCCATTCAGTACTTCCATGAACCTCAGACAGTGTTTATATAGTGTGTATTCAAAACACGCCAGCTATTTCTTACCATCATGAAGTTTCTCTGAGCATGGGCTGGGCTTCTGTTTTATCAGAGGGCTTCTGTCAACTTGGCACCTTTTTGTTTTGTTTTTCTCTGTGCTATTATTTCCTAAACTGCCTAAGTAAATGTGATTATGAAATGGAGGAACCGCAGAATTCTCCTGCAATAAGTTCTGTCAGCTTTTCCTCTGAAGACTCCTCTCCATTTCCTCACATCTCAGGTTTGGATACCCCCATGTGACTCCTGGCAAAACCATGCCATGTCCCTTCTCCACTTTCCTCACACCAACATGTGGACATTGCTGTGGATTATTTCTATCAGATGTCTCAGTAAACCTCCACCTGGGGACTTCTCCCCTCCCTTGTGTATCCCATCATCCATTTCTTTCTGGTTTCCCATTGCTACTGGAATGATCTGTGTCAGATAGGAACAAAGTCAGGAGACTCGTTAACTCACCCCAAGTAATTTGTACTTCCAAGAGAGGCTTTTCCTGTTTACTGTATCTCTTAAGGCTGGTCTGTACTACCAGAACTTTGCCAGGGAAGTCAAACCAGTAAAAGCTTTCTGAGGAAGATAAAGTTCTGAGTATAAAACCTGCCTGTGTTGCTAATCAGGCTTCTCTAATTACATAAACCATGCTGCAGAGGATTTCTTTTGCTGCTACAAGTCATGCCAGTCGAGGTGACTTCCTTTCTGGCAAGATGCTGCCTTTGCAATGCTTTGTAGGCTGAACCCCTTAGGGGGTTGTTTTGGTTGTTTTTTTCTAACGAGGTGAATTCTTTCTGTTGGCTTGAGACAAATACAAGTGGAAATCTAACTTGGGTCATACCAAAGTCTTTAGTTTAACCTGCAGGAGTGAGAAGGTGAGAGATGGAAGGCAAGAATCATCTATTGTGAACTTAGCTCCTAGGCACTGCAGACAAAAAAGAACTCAGTATGCCTAATCCAGCTACATAGCTCATATATGAGCTATATATCCATATATATATATGGATACAAACTTGAACATAGACAGTTTCACCTCTACATGAGGAGAAACTTCTTTACAGGGAGGATAAAGGAGCACTGGAACAGGCTGCTCATACAGGTTGTGGAGTCTCCTCCTCTTGAGACTTTCAGAACCTGCCTGGATGCATTCCTGTGTGGACTACCCTAGGTGATCCTCCCTGCTTTGGCAGTGGTTAGACTTGATGATCTCTGGAGGTCCCTTCCAACCCCTAACATTCCATGATTGTGTGATATATATATATATATATATATGTGTGTGTGTGTGTGTGTATGTGTGTCCCCCCAGAGTATGTGAACATGGGCAATATGTGTCTTTCCTCTGCTATGAACTGAAGTCATCATGGACAAGATGTATTAGGTAGTTTATGCAGCCCTCTGTAAATTTAGGGCCAGCTGCACAATTGCTTTAGATTAATGCCAGTGCACCTATTTCTAGCAGCTGACAACCTAGTCCACAGTTCACTAAGTGCTATTTATTCTTTTATTTTGTTTGCCAGAGTGACAATAGAAATAACACTGATACAGAGGTCAATTCAATCCTGCCGAGGTAGCCTCAAGGGGGTTTTTGTTTGTTTGTGTATTTTCCCCTCTCCCAAGAGAATCTCCTTTACAGCTTTATTTTTGGCTAATGTTTATTTAATAAGATCAGCACGTTGGCAGTCTCATAAGCTTATTATTTTATGTATCTCTCAATTTCTTTAGCTTTATTAATCATCATGGTACTTGAAGTTACTAGCATGAAAAATGCACTGTAAGAATAAATAATCATTATTATCAAAGTGCTCTCACAAGAATGATCTGTAGGATTAAGTCCTTATTAGAGGAGCATTATTGGTCATGATTATTATTACATATTAATTAGGAGTACCAAGACAGTGCAGCTTTCAGAATGATCTTTTCTAAAGGCAGTTAAATATGAAGATTTAAAATTTCAATAGATTTAGTGGTTTAGGGCATGGTAGTGGGATTACAGCTGATATTATTTATTCAGTTCAGTGCATGCAAAGACCTGACAATGTGCTCAGTGGTTTGCACAGCAGAACTTGCTGCTTTAAACATGTATTTTAAGAAAGGGAATGAAAACAGCTGAATTAGAAGTCTTTTTTTCCCTTAATTTGGGAATCCAGGAGTTCTCTGTTATTTATGGCTCTGCCACTTCCTGTGTCTATTTAATTTTGTGCTTTACTATTTATTTAATCTTCCACTGCCTCAGTGTATTGATGTGCATAAAGTGTGTTACACTAATTAATCTGGGTGAAGCATTTTGAATTATAGGTATCATATAAGAATGGAGCATTATTTAGCATACCTGAGAAGAAGCTCTGCTTTCCATGGATTGCCATGTTATAGGGCTGTGTATTTTTCATAGGTGTGTTGCCTGTTTGGTTAATGTAACTGTGAGGTGACATGATGGGCAGATTGTGTACAGCATATTTCTCTCTTTTTCTTTTATCTGAAACGATGCTATTACTTCTTCCCTTTGATGCAGTAACCTAGTCAAGCTTCAAGAGACATAGGATGAGAACAGACTGACAAATAAAATACTGTTATGGCAGGTGTCATGAGATGGTGCTGTTATATAAAGTCTTCCAACTTCTTTTTTTTTTTCCTTCTTTTATTTTTTTTCCACCCTATTATGTGAGCAAACATTCAGTCTTGGGAGGATATGCTGTGCTTTTAAATTTTCTTTTGCAAGGTCCTGGGTAGAGAAAGTCAAATACATCATTTGGTTTGCCTCAGCCTCTGGACGGTGTTGTTCTGGAGACAGTCACTCCCCAACAGTCAGGCATCTTGGCTAAGATTCCTGAGCAAAGCCACTGCCCTGCTGTTACCATTTCTTTTCCAGGTTGTTGCTTGTTGCCTTCCCTCTTTATGTCATGCCTCGTATTTAGCATCCCAGGCTTTTAAGAGCAAGACCTCTGCATTAGATAGAGAAATCCACACAAGTACAAACTCTGCCTGCAAAGCAGGAGGCAGGCTGGGTAGTTATAAATAACAGTCTCAGGGGCCAGTATGCTGAAGGCAAGTTAGGGAGTGAATCACATTGAGATGCTATGGGGAAGGACAGCCTTTCAGTCTGGCCTCTGAGTGCACAGGTGCCACTTGGGCCTCCAAAGTTTCTCTTGAAGGCAGTGCCCAAAAGAAGTTGACCCTTCCCTACAAAAACAGAGTGAGGGAGACCCCATTTCATTTTCCTTGTGTTAATTTGGCATCTTCTGTGAGATGGGAATATAAAAGTCCCTCTGCCAAATCTGGTATACAGAATTAAATCTAGGTCTCCCACATCTTAGAAAGGACTCTGCCCACCAGGCTGAGGGCTGAGAGCTCTTTCAGTCTCTTACAGTAACACTGCTCCAATTTGTATATCCACTGAAATACCAGAAGTTGAAAGAATTACTCAATGAGATGTCCTAACTTTGTCATCTGCCAGGTAACCAGTGGTTTACAGGATCTTCTTCTCATAACCATTCTGTCTTGAGGAGACCCTGACACTTTGAAGACTGTTGAAGTCCTCCATCCAAGTGAGGCAGAGTAGGGTTTAAAATACTGCCCACGGGCAAATACCCTGCCTCCTAGAACATGGGGTTTAGTAGATGTTTTAAACAGGTCCCTACTGGATAGCAAATAGGAGACTCCTAAGATCTGCTGTGCTGAGCAACCTGGTCTAGATTCTTGTCATTAGTGTGCCATGGGGGGCTTGATGGATTATGGACATAATGGTTCTTCCTTTAAAAGCACCGAATTCCTCCTGCACTCAGTGGCATTTTGGGGTATGCAAGGAATGCAAGGGCAGGCTGCTGAGAACAGCAGCCAGTCATTTGAGCAGTCTGAACTTTTTGCTTGGCTGCCCTATTTAAAATGGGTACCAGTGGAGCAATAGATTGGCATCTGATGTTAGTTAGAAACACTTAAGTGATACAGTAGCAAAGTGATTTTTTTTGTAAATCTCTGGAATTAATAACTACAGCTATTTGAGGGGAGAAACAGTATCATTCATACTGAAAAATATTCTCTTCCCTCCCACAGGGGAAGCCTGTGTAGGTGTGGAGCTGTAGTCTGGGAAATTAAAAAATGCAAATTAAAAAATGCAAATGTAAGAGAGAGGCATTGCTTGCTGCAGTGCTCTGAGGGCTTTCTTGAATAGCAGCAAATTAAAGAAATGCTATGTAATCAAAGTTTATATCAAGCCTACTAAAGAAAAGCACCATTATCTCTAAATATAGTGATAGCACTCTCTGCTCCTGATCTTTTACATTGTGTACATATTACCAGTAAATTACAGAGATGCTGCATTACAGTTTTCAACAAGTCCTTGAAGGAAACACACATTACCTTTTTGTTTGCCACTTGATTCTGTTGTATTCAAACATTATGATTAGGAAGGAAAAGGTAGTTTGGGTACTTTTTTTTTTCCCCCTTTCCTACCCAGTTCATTCAAGTTTCTTCGTTTCCTGTTGCTCTTCACTACCGGGGAGGGGGAGGGCTGCCCAACTGCAGCCACTCACTGCTGATGAGCTGCATTAATTGGATATAAGTTGAGAGAGTAAATATGTTCTGCCTTTCCTATCCCCTCTGAATTTATCCACCCTATGTGCCTGCTTTTCACAACTTTGCATTGACTTTATTCAGGGTCTGTTTGCAACATTGCCCACAAAAGGCCTAGGAAAAATAAAGGCATACATGTACCTTATCTGGTCAGTATTTCAAGATAAGCACGCTGCATTGTGAGAAGGAATGTAGGCTACATAGCTACTTAAGGACTTCTCAGCATGAGGGTACGTTGGGCAATGTCCTAATGGTTTAACAGCACAGGGAGCAGGCAATGGGGCTGAGAAAAAAAGAGAGAGAATCAGGCAAATGGTGCATCCTAGCAACATCCAGGTAGTGTGTTAGTGTCCAAGGCAATATGTAACTGGTTTTGAGAGTGGTGAGGTCGTTGCCAATTACAGCAAGAAAGGAGCTGAGATGGAAACTTGTATTTATTTCATTGGTGATCACAAGAAGCTTCACCTCCTTCAGCAGAACCCAGGATGTATTTGGCACAGCTAAGAACAGAGGCACAGCCATAAACCATGTAGCTGTGAACTTCACCAAAGGTAAGTTAATGCTATTTAAATTTCAGTTCCTCTGTTTGAAAAACCTTCTGTTGTTTTGTGCTATAATGATTTCACAAGTTCCACTGTGTCTTGGTTGTTTTGTGTGTGTGATGCTTGGTTATTCCTTTATGACTATCTGAGCTCCTGCAGAGAGATTAGATGGAAAGTAAAACAGAAATGGAAGTTTCATGGAGCCTTCTTTCCAGAAGTGTTGCAGTGGAAGCTTGCAACCATGATAAGTTGCAGAGCTTGGAAGATGTGGGGAGGTGGTGGAGTCGCCGTCCCTGGAGCTGTTCAAGGCAGGATTGGACGTGGCACTTGGTGCCATGGTCTAGCCTTGAGCTCTGTGGTAATGGGTTGGACTTGATGATTTGTGAGGTCTCTTCCAACCTTGGTGATACTGTGATACTGTATAGCAGAGAGAGAAAGATCAGGTTTGTGTAAAAGTAGGAGGCCTTACATGAATGCTTGTGACCAGTGAATCCAGGTTCTTTTGGCTGAAAAAGTGCCTGCAGCCTTAGCTATTCACAGAATGCAGATCTGTGGATTTGGCAGATGGAACAAATGACTTAAACAGAATCTCTAGGTACTTGAAGAAAGTAGGCCAAGCATGCCCAGGTAGATAGCCACTGAATAAAATATTTTTTAGACCCTGATTTTAATTAAAATAAAGCATAACTACTCCATTGTGACGCTGCTACAGTTTACAGTTCTTTCTTCATTTATTTAATCAGCCAAACCAGATAAATCAGCAAATAGTGCTTGCACAGTCTCTTAGATTAAGAGAAGAAACTCGAATAACCTTCACCAAATAGGTTAATAAAACCAGAATTAGCAAAATTCCCCAAATAACTCTGTGGATGAAAAAATACTAAAGGGATTTGAAACTACTCTTAAGAGTAGCTGTAAACAGCATATCGTTTTCATTTAATACTGTAGTACAGGATATGCTACTTACTGTTCTTTCTCATCAGACAGTGGATATCTGAATAAAATTCAGGCCTAGATTGAGAACCACTTAGTGGATAGAAATGGCATTTTCAGCAGCTATTATCACCATGGTGTGGTGAGGTGAGCAAAGATTCCCCCATAGCATCTTCCTGAGCTACATCTTCTGTTTTCTTATTTTTGCCTTTCTTTTGGTCTGTCAAAGAGAGAAGAAAAACACAAAGCAAAGCAAAACAAAACAACTCATAAACAGAACTGCATTAGGATGCAAAAATACTCGCTTTTGGAACTACAGAAGTCACTTGTGATGTGACTTTTAGTACCTTTAAGTGATGGGAAAGTGAACTTGTCTAAGCCCAAGTCATTTAGTGCAAAGGAATATCATCATCACTGTCTCTTAACTCACATACTGTATCTCAACAGACTTCTGTAACTAGTCTAGCTCTGCTTTCAGAGTGGCAGCTTGTTAGGAAAAAGCTTAAGTGTTTCCGTGATTAGTGTTCCAAATACTTCATGGTACAACATACTAAATGCCAGTCTACCTCTCTCTTGACATTTTAATACTAAATTGAGATGGCCACTCAAATTTTACAGTCATCAGTGTCTCTCTGCAGCATGCATTTAGCAGCCTTGAAACTCTTCCAAATTGTCTGGTTTTAGCTGCTTTCAGAAGGTTCCATTACTTTCAAATACCGTCATAAAAGCTGCTGTAGCACCAGGGGTCCTCAAAAGGTCTTTGTCCAATTCACCTAACATTATCAAAGTGCTTGTAGCTGGACGTTTATGTTATATTACTAACTTCAGTCTAGTTTTAATGTAACTGGTATTGGGAAAAGATGGTGAATTTCTCAAGGTCTGAAGAGAATCTAATATGTCTTTCCTATTGAGTCTTCTTTTCACATTGTCTGTTGCTCGTGACAGCTAAAGTCAAGTTCTGCTACCAGTAGTTACTGTTTTTATGGGTGTCAATATTAGCTGTTCTGCAGCCTCTAAAGCTGCTAAAGAAGTTACTGAAGTCGTTATCATTTCTATGGGGCACACAGGCAAACAAGTTGAGGTGTCAGGCTCATCATTTTCAAACCAACTAAGCCATACCTTCCTGCCCTGACATCATTGGAATTACCCATCTGTTTCCTGTATTTTAGTGCCTTGTTGATTTCAGGAGTGCTTTGCTCATGTTTCTTACTAAAAGTGATGTGCTGAAGCACATCAGCAGGCATTGAAGTAAGCGTGCAGCACCTACTTACTGAGAGGATTGAAGGACTTTTTGCCTCTAACACTATCAATCTTGTAACTCCCAAGCACAGAAATCAGTAACATTTTGGAAAGTCAAATTGTTCATAAAGGAACTGTGGGTTTTGACAACACGGGGGAAAAAAGTGAATATATTTACTGGAAAATGCAGATAAATATTTGTATTTATTTGATATTGATTGGCATGTATCAGAAAGGTAACAAACATCTCAAGCAAGAAACAAAGAAATAAATTTGTGTAAAAGTCTGTTTGGCCAAGGAAAGAGGAAAACAGATCTAAAACCAGAAGAAGCAGGGCTGTAAGGAATGAAAAACTAATCAAATGCAAATAGTAACTAGTGCTGGACTACAGTGCATAACCTTTTCCTTCAAATGTGGATTGAAATCTTTCCAAATATCAATTAATCCCTAATCTACCATGCATTTCCTAGTTGCTTCCTGTGCATTATTAATGGACTGGTCACCCTGAGATGAAGGTAGGAACTAAAAGCAATTAAATTCCTCTCCCACCCCTGCAGATACATCTGACCTAGAGGATTCAGCTACAAGGTAAAATGAAAAAGCTCCCAAAAAGAATAAGCATGCCCTTCTTGCCTGAGCCAGGCTGTGCAGTTTAAAAAGCAGCATGCAAGAGCAACAGCAAGCTCCCTTTATATAAAACATCAAATTCTAAGATCCAGGGCTGATCAAGGAAAAGAGCAGGTGCCCACTCTCTGCTGATTTTTCTTGGTGTTGTTCTGTAGCTGAATGAATACTTTGAGCCAGAACTCCAGACACTGATTCTTTTTTCAGTGCAGAAAAGAAAACCCCATCTGTCTCTTGAGAGGTATTGATCCCATTTGAATTTGAAGAAATAATTTTAACTTGATGTTTTTGTGCAGGGTGATGGCCACAGAATTCAGTAAGGCTTCTGACTGTATAATACAGTTAACTCTGGCCTGAGAGGGATAGTCATCCTGGCCTGCCATTATCATACAGATCAGTCAGCAAGGACAAGGAGAGCTCTGTGGCTGCTGTTTGCATTCTAACATTAAGGATCTGTGTTTGTTTCCACAAATGTTGTAACACCAAGGTGAAAGTCTATCCCTTGTGCCCTCTTCAAAATCACTGGAGATAATGCAATAAGTGAAAATAGGCATCTCTCCAAATCACCCCAATTACTCTTCTGTTTAGGAAAAGTCTCCCCTCTTAATTCAGGGTGTATGAAGAACTAACTGGTATGGGAAAAGGGAGGAAAAACATTAACAGTGCCTACATAGCACAAGGAAGAAAGTGGAAAGAGTGTCATGTGATTTTACTAATGTAGAGTCAGTTCTGAGCATCTATGAATGAGGTCCTGGCTTGTACCTATCCTGTGTGTGACCAGAAGTATTTTCTTACTGTTGATCCTCTCACTGTTTCTTTCTTGGACTTTCAGGACCATAAAGTCAGTGGGAGCACACAAGCTCAGCTGAATGGCAGGGAGAAGAGAGGGAAAATATAAAAAGCGTGACCTAGACTTCTTTTTGAGCTTGAGATCTAGTGAGCCATTAGGGCTTTCATGTGGTAAGGTGTCTCAGAGGGATGGCAACAAGGACACAGTTAGAAAGAGAACCAGTAGCACTGTGGAGAACCAGATCATAGGTTTTCTTGAGCCATTATTTCCTAGCAACACTAAAGGTTTTGACATGAATATGTGGTTCTCTGAACCCGTGCCAGTCTCAGGTGAGTCTGCCATATGCAGTGCCTCCCTTTCTGGGTGATTCTTTGGTTCAGTTTAGAGATGAGCACCCAGCAGTTCTGCACAGGAGGTCAAGGGGTGCATGAAAAGTCAAGATCAGTGTGAGAGGGGTAGATCTAGAAACTTAAAGATTAGGATGAACAAAGTTTAGGGAGAGAGAGGAGGAGAGTGAAGTCATAGAAAGCAGGCATCCTAAGGCTTTGTTAAGCTACTGGCTTTACATGTTGTCATCTTTATTTCTTTCGTAACAGCTTATTACCTACTAGAAAAAGACATTTTTGGGTAGCCAACTTTGGCTTATCTTTTCCATTTTCTCATTACATGCATTTTTTCTTGAGAAAAAATTCTGATAGAAAGGAGTTTTTATGAACAACTTAGTTTCTGCATAAAGACATCAATTACTTGGCCTCATTTCATAGGACTTCAGTAGGCTCTTTTGGGATATCCAGTAGACATTGCCATTAAGATATACAGCAAGTAAATCAAATACAACTCTCCCTGACATGAAATCCTGATGCGGCCAGAAGAGCTCCATGAACAGAAACGAGAGCTGACTGATGCTAAAAGGGTGAGTTGGGCTCACAATGGAGTACAGCTCAGTGTGACTGGAATGGGAAACAAGAGGTGTTCGTTTTGCATGGTAATTAAGGATGGCTTGGGAAACAGAGAGTGCAGAAAGCTGGGCTAAGGCTGAAGTGACCACAAAACTACAGACAGGGTACAAATTGGTATTGTCACAAAATGCTCTAAATAATATGAACTACTAAAAGCTATGCTTACATGGCAACAAGACTAAAGAACTGAGAAAAGCCACAGAATATGAACTTTGGTGGATTCTGTACCTTTTAATGAGACCATTGTGCCTGTTCTTCATAAGAACATAAATTAAAGAGAGACCATCCACCGATCTGGAATTTTCCTGTGTTTATCAAACTGGAGGCGGGGGGAGGGGGGTTGGTCTTCTTCCTTCAAAAGGAAAAAGAAATGAAGATAATATTATATTCTAATCACTTGTCAAAATTCCTTTTTTTTTTTATTAAAGCAAAGCTGTTTAATTCTCAAGTATCCTTTTTATGCATATGAAGTTCCTATGCTTTAATTTTCTATGCTCTAAAACTAATTTTATTAACATTAGCAAAAACCTTCTTGCAGACAAACAGAACTCTTGTGCTGTAACTCAAATCCCAGCTCATTATGGCTCAGCTGTAAAGTTGTAAACCCTTGGAAAACAAGGTTTCTAAGAGAAGTATTGACAGTTTTAACTATAGCCATGTGAATGGAGCCACTGTAATATTGTTTGGAAATAGTGTTCTAAAAGGGAATCTTTTATGAAAAGAGATGCCAGCTGTTCACTTTGGAAACGTTTATTTCATTGGCTCGTGATAAAGTTGGCTGTGGAAGATATTATTCTCCAACACAGCGACTTCTTAATTTCATTACGACCTGAAGTCAGTAAGAAAGACATGATGCCTAGGAGCTATGAGAAAGGATTGCCATTATGTCTTTTGCTTATATTGCTTTTTAAGAAATAAGCTCATTTTCTTAGAATAATTCAGGCTGGGCAGGCCCTCAGAAGATCATCTACTACACCCTGCTCAGAGCAGCAGAAAATAGCTGGTGCACCTTTTTCCCTTTTTTTTTTTTTTCATTTTTGGAACAAAGATTTTATCTAAAATAGAAAAGGGGTGGGGGGAAGGAGGCTTAGGAAAGCTTGATTTTTAGATATAATTTTTGGCTTTTGGCTACAGTTTCATAGACACGAGCCACTTTCTTTGCTTCGAGGAGGTGGAAGTCCACAAGGCTGGCTAGAACCATGTGCCAACCCCAGCTGTGCTACACAGACCAGGATTGTACATGAATAGAATATTATCTCGAAAGTAACTCAGGTCTACATTCAAAGTCATAGAATCAACCAGGTTGGAAGAGACCTCCAAGATCATCCAGTCCAGCCTAGCACCCAGCCCTATCCAATCAACTAGACCATGGTACTAAGTGCCTTATCCAGTCTTTTCTTGAACACCACCAGGGACGGTGCCTCCACCACCTCCCTGGGCAGCCCATTCCAATGCCAATCACTCTCTTGTGAAGAACTTCCTCCTGGCTACAGCCTCCCTTCAGGTAGTTGTAGACAGCAATGAGGTCTGCCCTGAGCCTCCTTTTCTCCAGGCTAAACAACCCCAGCTCTCTCAGCAATAGGTGGCTATAACCACAAGAACCCCAAATCTAAAGACATAAGTAAGAAAAAAACTGAAGCAGTCTGTCCTGTTGACTGGCTCATGGTGATCTGCCATGTGGAGTCTCGCTTCTGAGTCAAAAAGGTTGCTGGGTCTGGGAATGAGATCCAGAATCCAAGAATGCTGGCAGGGGAGTTGCTGCAGCTGAAAATGCTTCTCCAGTGATATTTTTCTGTAGAGAACCTAACAGGAAATAGCTGTCTACCCTCAGTAATAAGATCTGGCATGAGTCTCTTGTACATCAAGTGGAGCTTGTTCATCTCGCAGCATCCTCTTGTCTCAAAATTAAAGGAGAGCTATAGAGTTGTATGACTTACATGTGCCAAAGTACACCTGAGCATGGAATCCTGAAACTATATCTTTTCTGTCCTATATTCTGTATCTCTTATATCCTATTATAGATTATTTTTTTAATGGTGGAATGCTCTTGAACAAGGACTTCTGTTTACCTGAGTGATTTTTCCTTGAATGTGCAGTGCAGTGCTAAGATCATTGTGTGCTCATTTCTTTCTGCTACATCTTTGTGTCCTTGAACAGTGCCGATGAACTTCTTGTACTGGCCAGTGTCTGCTGCTATTATTGACTGCAGTCTCTATCCTCTGCCATGTCATTGAACTTCCATAGCCATTGGCTTCATTAGCAATTATTGTTTTGGTGAAAAAAAAAATCCTACACCACGTATTATGGGATGACCTGAGGCCATTATGGAACTGAGCGTTCCCATAAGGATAATCTAGCCACAATATATCAAAGTGCTGAGAAAATATCCTTTGTCTCAGGTCATGTAACCAATGTGGCTGTTAACTGTTTTAAAAGCAGTTATATAACTGGCATTTAAAATGTTTTATTGAAAGCCCTTAATGCTACTGTAACTAAAATGACCTTTAGAGGAGTAAAACACATCACACCTTAAAATGGGATTTGATTAAAAATATCAAATGTTATAATGTGTTCATGGCTGTACATGCACCATCTTGTTACACCAACCACAGAAGCAGATGCACTGGCTTTTGGGTTTTCAATGTTATTTTCAGCTTAAACTTAGGTACTTTACAAGGAGTGATTGTTACGAGGTTTTAAACATTCCCTGCAATATTTGGCTGCACCAGGGGAAATTTAGGCTCGAGGTGAGGAGAAAGTTCTTCACTGAGAGAGTCATTGGACACTGGAATGGGCTGCCCGGGGAGGTGGTGGAGTCGCCGTCCCTGGGGCTGTTCAAGGCAGGATTGGATGTGGCACTTGGTGCCATGGTCTAGCCTTGAGCTGTGTGGTAAAGGGTTGGACTTGATGATCTGTGAGGTCTCTTCCAACCTTGATGATACTGTGATATTTGACATATGAGTGCTATTACTGGTAATTCTTTATGAACAGGTGGTATGTTTTAAAACAGATATTCACCAAAAGAGAGCATTTGATCTAGGAAGAGTTGGCTGATCAGAGAATCCTAACTGCCTTCTCATGCTATGATTAGATCTTTCTGAGAGAAAAACAAGCAAACAAAAACCATCCATTAATCTGTGCTGTCATAGGAGAAACCACAGAATTGCAAGAATCTAGAGAGGTGGTTTTACATGCTGGTGCAAAGCAAGGTAGGCAATGAAATGGTTTTTTTTTTCCCTTTAAGATATTATCCTTACTAGAAGCCATTTTAAAGGCCCCACAGAGAAAACTTACATGTTGAAATATATTAAATGTCATGTTACAACTCATATACGGCTGATGGTGTGGAGTTCTGAAACACAAAACCATCTGAACACTGAGTGTGGAAATGTTTTTGAACTCAGAATTACAAAGCTAGAAGTAGAACAGATACACAAGTGGGGGGAAAAAGAAGTGAGAGAGAAAAAAAGATTCCTTGAATGACAAATGAAATGAGAGAGGCTTTAAAAAATAGAGAAATGCTCTCTCTGAGTCTGCAGCCCACTGCAAAACATAATCCTTTTTTCACTTTCAAGTACTCTGAAGAGGAGCAGGTGGGGAAAAAAGCTTTTCCAACTTATGAGAGCAAAAGATCTTTTTATCTTTCTACTTACCTGTGTGTAGCTCTTTCCCCACAACCTCATGAACACTGGTCATTCTGAACGGATTATTCTCTTATCTGTATAATTATAGCTATGAAGTTAAGTTCTGTAGGAATAAAGAAGGTGTCAAGATCACCAAGAAAGCCTATAATAGAATCAGAAGCTGAACAGAGTCCTTGACATATGCTCTTACCACATAAGTATTCTCCCACCAGTGCCTATGCAAATCTCTCACCCATGTTGAACTGATATATGCAGGGTGGGTGATATCTGTTGTATATTAGATTGTCTGGAGCAGGATTCAAGATCCCAGAGGGTGAATTTGTTACCAAAGAAGATAGGAATTTGCTGATAAAGTGGATGTGTTCATACGTGGACTTTATAGCTACCTTGCTTCTGCTCATGCCTTCACAAAGTTTCTTCTCCCCTCACACATTCACAAGATACAGCCACAAGCTTTTAAATACCTTGGTGAAATGCTACCGTTTAATTGAAGGTTTAGCACATTTGTTTAGCAACAGATGTAGAAGGTCTTGTAGGGAAGCAAAGCTTTTGAGGCATACTCAGCCAGTAGCACTGGAGGAGTCTGAAACCACAAAGAGAAAAGGCATGGAGTGGAGAAGCCTTAGCAAAACAGATATTGTGCTGAAAGTTGTTTGAGAAGGGAGATGATGCATCAGGTATCAAATAGCTTCTCCGTGAGCTGGCATTTGTCTGTGAGTACTGTGTCCAGTTCTGGGCCCCTCAATTCAAGAAAGATGTTGAGGTGCTGGAACATGTCCAGAGAAGGGCAACAAAGCTGGTGAGGGGCCTGGAGCACAAATCCTATGAAGAGAGGTTGAGGGAGCTGGGCCTGTTTAGCCTGGAGAAGAGGAGGCTCAGGGGTGATCTTATTACTGTCTACAACTACCTGAAGGGGCATTGTAGCCAGCTGGGGGGTGGCCTCTTCTCCCAGGCAAGCAGCAGTAGAACAAGGGGACACAGTCTCAAGTTGTGCCAGGGTAGGTATAGGCTGGATATTAGGAAGAAGTTCTTCACAGAGAGAGTGATTTCCCATTGGAATGGGCTGCCCAGGGAGGTGGTGGAGGCACCGTCCCTGGGGGTCTCCAAGAAAAGACTGGATGAGGCACTTAGTGCCATGGTCTGGTTGATTGGTTAGGGCTGGGTGCTAGGTTGGACTGGATGATCTTGGAGGTCTCTTCCAACCTGGTTGATTCTATGAATACCATAAAGGTTGGCTGGATGAGGCAGAGTTGGTGCTGTTATTAACAGAGCTGCTGAACACAGAAGGAGGTTCCCCTCTGGGGCCACTGGGGTGCCTTGGGAAAATGTTTCCCAGTTGCAGGCAGCTAAGAGTCCTGTTAGACATTTTAACTAAAACACAGAGAAGGCTGCAGCTTTGGGTGACAATTGCATAAAGACTCTGAAAGTGGAAACCAACTGAGCAGTTGAAAGAGGGAAGTTTGGGGGAGATTGAAAATAACTCTGACTGTAAGGATCACACTAAACAGTCAGGTCAGCATTTGTGCGCCGTCAGACCAGGACTTTGCTGCCAGAGAGTTTGATTTTGCAAAGTGAGAACAATGGAATCACGCATGCAAAAAATGATTCTTTGTGGAGGGGAATGTTGTAGTCTCTTCACCAAAAGGAAAAGGCAGATGTATGGAGCATGGTCTAAACTGGTGCTTTAAATGGATACACTTGAGCCAGAGAAAATACAGATAAATAGAGAAGTAGCCCTAAATGAGCAGCTCCAAAGTCACCAGATAAAACAGCAGGCACAACAGTGATGGGTTCTACATGTGGCTGAGACACTGAGCCGTGGTGGAAGTACCAGTTACCTTGTAGTACATTACTCATTTTGGTGCCTTTGTGATCATAAATGAGTAGTATCAACAATATAAGAACAAAACAGACCTAAGAAATGTCACAGCGGAGCTGGAGAACTTGCAAGTTTCCCATGGAACTTCTTCTAAAAGGAAAATGTGAAATAACACAGAGAACAGTAAATCCTGGTAAATGTTTATACACTAAACTTGGCTCTCTGATGTGCAGTTCAATTCCCCTCCACTACAGGGCCCTGGGGTGGAGCTGGCAATTAATCTACAATTGCTTGGGAGGGAGCAGTTCACAGCTGAAGGGGCTCTGTGGATTATAAATTTAGCAAGCAAAATGGGGAAGTCAGAGAACTGGTAATAAAGGAAGTGCCAATAGTTAAAGCTATAATCATCAGAACTCTGGGGCAGATAATCGACACCTATATGGCAATTTTCAATTCAATAAATAAAGCTAAAGGAGTTGCCTAACAACGCCAGTGAGCTGCGATTACAACTGGCAGCATTATGTAACTGTGACAACCAGACGAAGCGGAAAAGAAAAGAGAGAGAAAGAGAAATGCAGATCTATTTCCTGTCTAAGTTGCTGAAGGAGTCTGGGGGATGGAGCCCCACATTTGAAAGCTGCAGAGAGCATACTACAATCCATTTCAGGCACTCTTCGTCAACACCCCAGGGATCTGCACGCACACAAAAAAAGAGGATTAGACAAAGACACTTCCCCCTCCTCCCCATAAAAGTGGCACCAAAACCATATTCCTTCCATTCTTTAAATAATGCAGTCCAAGTACACTTAAAGAACCTGGAGGCATGGTTAGCCTCAGCTCTAGCCACCAGTGTGGAATTTTGCACTGCAATGTTCACATGCTCAAATTTACCATAGCAACCTCCACATCACATTTAATACACAGAGACATCTCTCCTCTTGCCTGTTTAAAGAGCCCTTGTTAAGTGGTTTTGCTGTATTTTAGATGCCAAGATGTCGGTAAGATTGATGGAAGGGTGCACAATCAAACTTGCAAGGAGAGCCTAGCATCTAGCTCATTATGTAAGAGAATTAGCAAGGCAGCTCTTTTGACATGACAGTCCATTATGGCGGCTGTCAATCATATCTTAGCATATGCTTTTTTTGTCCTCTTCAGTGAATATATTTTTTTTAAAACAAAAAGGTTGCTCCATTCCTGTTCATCAATAAGGCAGAGCATAAATGCTTTTTGTGCATGCATAGTAGCTGTTACAGATCTAGATGGGCAGTGCTTTCTCCACAGTAATCACTGGGTGAATATATTATTATGCATGCACGTGTAATCCTTACTCATGTGGCTCTTTGTCCCAATTATATGTGCACAGAGGCTTGAATCTGCTTCTCATCCATCTGATAGTTTTGGTCCTTTCATACGAGATCTCAATACATTTTGGTGTAGAAAGCCTAAGTTTACTGACTGAGGAAAATCTATCTAGAAGAGCAGTTATATTTATTCTTCTTCTTTTTAGGAGAAGGAAGGAAAACTTGCACAAAGACTTGTCTTAAAATGACAGTGGTACCAGAGGAATATCTGTGCCTCTCCCACTTTTTGTTCCAATACTTCTATGTAATGAACAGAGCTTAATGAACTAAGCCTGGAAGATGTTTTGGTATTGTACTAGTTGGTAAGAGGGGAAATAGAGGTGCAAAGAATCTGAAGTTTCTGACTCTGGTGCGATACCATTTATGAAGTCTTCTATAAAAGGGCTCTACCTCCTATTAGAAAGGCACTGACATGGAAAGGAAACAGCTTCTGAGAAACACTCCTTTCATCTCCAAAAGAACATGTAAGAGGGAGGAGGAGTAAGGACAGATTGTCTCTGAAAAATAGAGAAGTTCATCTGTAAAGCCACATCTTGACTGGTGTGTTCATTGGAGTGAGGTGGTAACTGGCAGTAATGCATACTAGAGAGCCTGAGAAGTTAACACATATCAAACAAGAGTGCATTTGCAAACACAGAATATTGTATGTATTGACATAGAATTACATTGTCATGTTGTTTCTAAGAAAAAGGTCCTCTAAATTACAAGGCAACTCCTGTAGCTATAGCTGCTTTTGATTCACACACGTGTCAAGCAGTACAGGTGAGACTAGATGTGGGTTTGGTTTGTTTATGGTGATACACTAATAAGATAGAAAAACAAGCTTTTTCCATCTTATCTGTGTGTCACCCATAAATGAACCAAAATGAATTGTTGCACATCCATCTTTCAGCCATTCCTTTCTTGTTATCTTTCTCTTCTGCCCATGTAAAACTGAAGTCTTCTTTTGGGGCAACATGAAGAAAAACTACTAATGCAAAGCTGCACCTATGTGAAAGAGGTAACACATCTACCCTAAACTTCCAAGAGTTTAGTTCACTGGGAAAACAAGGTCAACACAGTAGAATGCTTTCTCTTGGTTATTATTAGGGTGAGCAAGAAAGTGGGACTGCACCTTAAGAGTACAGTGAGAGTATAAACCTTTGGGAAGGTTTCTTCCCAAAGTTTTCAAGGAAGTCTTTTTAAATGTCCTTCAGTTTCAGTTTATCTGGAAAGGAGAGATGTGTGACTATTTAAATGATCTACTCACTAGCCTTGAGAAAATGTATTTGTTTTGCTGTTTTGCTTGGTTTTACACTGTTACTTACAAGCTCAGATAGGACTGGGTCATCCTTGGATGTATACACCATATAAATAGAGATAGATTTTACTTTCTGCCCCAAGGATCATACAAAGCAAGGCTTCTGTCCTGGAAATTGCTGACTGAGGCAAATGCTCTTGCTCACATACCTTGACAATGATTTCAAGGGGGTCTTTCAGAGCTCAAGAGAAACTTCCAGAAGAACAGGTCTTAGACAACTGACATTGTAAGCATTTGCCTTACCCTTTCTGCACAAATAGATCAAATATGCAGTGGTGTGCAGATGTTTGCTTCTGACCTTTCAAACATCCTCTTCCATTAAAAATAAAACAGAAATTCCAAGCAGAAGTCCACTCACATTATTCTATCTGGCTGCACTTCTGTGCTCACCATTTGATATTTCCTAAACAAATACTTGCTATTCTGATTTTCTGGGAGGAAACATATATATATTCAACCTGTTAAACAACTTCAAGGATGTTTCATTCTACTATTTCATCCTGAACCAGCCATGTCATGACTCTTCTCCTAATCTGGTCTGCAATGAAATCAATGGGAAGTGTTCTATTAAATTCCTTTGGCTTCAGATCAGATGCTGCCATTGAAAACCATAATATAAGCAGCCTGGTCTTTGTGATATCTTCCATAATGGCACAGTGTGGTCCCAATCCTGCAGTCTTACTCTGGGAAAATCCCTATTGACTTCAATGAGAGCTCTCCTTAACTAAAGATTTCACAATCAGGTAATGAGAAGCAATGAGCGTAGGCTGCCCTCTCTATTAGATCCTGTAGTCAGACTACTTCTGATAGGCTTCTATAAAGTGATTTTCTATGGCAATCCGTGCTTGCAGCAGCACCTGCTCTGTTAGTCTCTCAATTCTTCACTTAACAAAACAGCTTGACACCACAGGTGAAAGATTCTGAAATGTTTTAATTAACCAGCTTGAGCACTATTTGATTTCTATTTCCCTAGATGTTTCCAAAATTCTAAACTGCTTGGATCCCTCATTGCTGTCAAATAAGATTTGAATGTATGAAATAGACTCGTGTAAGAGGAAAAGAGGATGAATTTCTATTGAAAAGTTTCTATCAGGGCACTGTAAACAATGTGTTTACACAGCATGTTATCATTGGGAGATTTGATATTTCTCAGCCTGCAGAAATAGTTCTAGAAATCATGGACCAAGCCTTATAGCTCTGATTTAGTCAAAACTCCTATTGAACACAGGACTTTCGGGTTGGGGCTTATCTTGAGTTTTAGATAATGAAATATACTATCAATGAGAAGAAGAACAACAACAATGTGTGTGTATGCTTAACTACTCATTTTTTCAGGTCATACAAGAATATGGATGTTAGTGTGCTCACATTGTACAGAAGTAATCAAAACTCTCAGTCATAAAAGAATCTCTTGGTTATACCACAAAATAATGTTCTGGCCATATTAGCAGAGCTCAGTTCAGTAGGTCAGTGTTGTGCACCTACTAGTGCACAAACAGGGATCAAAGCAAGGCAATAAAACAGCACTGGCAATCTTTCCTAGACAGCCCATGCCACACCCTGGAAGAGGTGGAGATAAGAGCTTGTTGTCTGACTGTGAACAGGTTTCTCTCAAAGGGCTCACAATGGACCTGTATTTAGCAGGGACATAATCTAGCAGGAGTAGCTATTATCTTGGAGAGGACTGCTTTATTTGTGTGTGTATCAGCCTCAGACTTAACTTCCTTACAGGATTAGATACCAGGCTTCTGAAAACCCGTGACAAGTAGGCATATGCAAGGAGGGAAAGGCACAGGTGTCTGTCATGGCCAGTGGAAACTTCTTTTCAGTCCTGTGAAAATGGTGAAAGTGTACATGTAGTTAAAAAAAGCTCAGATTCTCCTGTACTGGTTTGCCTCCACAGTCTGAAATACCACAACTCTTACAAAGGGGTGAAAGTGTAACAGCCTTACTGGTGCCACAGCATTCATTTGTGAAGTCTGGGATTTGAACATGACTTAGTCTATATGGAGTGGGTTTTAAATGCTCTGTATGTAAAAAGAAATACCACTCAACAACAAATGTTTGATAAATCAGTGAAGTGGTGTTGGGGTTAAGCATTTGTGTGTTTGTTTGGGTGGGTTTTTTTTCCCCCAAATCCAGGATTACAACACAGGAATCTGTGCAGAAATACTTGTGTCGCTTTTCTGAACTTCTAATCTGTAGGTGCTTTTTTCCCCACGTTAAGCACAGTAAGCTAAATGAAGTATTCTGTGCCCCATTGTGTCTTTCCATCGTTTCTGAACAGAAGCCAATTTAAATAGTTAAAATCCATGTACAGTTAACGTTGCTCAGAAACACTGTGCCACTGAGAGTATTTGTCTTTCTGAACCTGTGCTGGTGCTCACTGCCTTAGCAGTTTAATCAGATTTGGTAATGAATAATGCTACCCTTGCAAAGTGTATCTTACGTGCATTAAACTCTTAATTGTGGGGTTGCCACAAGCCCTGGATAAAAGGCAGCACACACTGAAGAAGCCAAGGAATCCAGATCACAGCTGGGCTTCTGCTTCCTCTCGCTCCTGGGTGTTCCAAACCCTGGTGAGCCCGTTCTGGCTTACCTGAGTTCTGTCAAGTGCTCTGAACAGGGCAGGCACATTGCTTGCATTGCTTTTCTCTAGTCCTTGGCTGAGATGGAGGGGTAAAAATATTACATTTCTGACATGGGCTTTTTTGGTGGATGTTTTTATTTGGTGGGAGGGGGTTCATTAATCAGAAATGTACCGGCGTGTTACAATGCAACCCTCCCGAGTAGTTCCTATACTGCTGATTACTGATGTGGTTTTGTCTACTGGTACCTTTGCCTTGAAGTTTTACTTTCACTCTTTAGCTTAGCATTACAGGAAATTAACCAAAAAATGGCAGTTTGATGTAAGACTTCAGTTGTGTTCAGTCTTGATCTGGTTCAGCCTGCTGTTTCTTAATGCCTGCACCTTATTTTAATCCTGAAGTTTTCTTCATGTCTTTTATTCAAGTGGATTTAATTTATTAGCAAAATACTTTTACAGTTGGGCATGATAGTTCTACCAACTGGGCAGTATTATTTTTTATTGAAGTACAAGCTAGTAGCTTTTACATTCTGACTAACAATAAATCACAGTATTGTGTATGAAACCAGTGATTTAATTGCAATGTAGAAGAGTGGGACAGTAGTAGGAAGTGAGGTTTTATTTCTCTTTGAAGTTAAACAGTCCAGTTTTCATTTTTGTATCATGTTTTCAGTTTCATGTGCCTTTGAAATACAATGATTACATTTTTTTTTAGCTATGTCATAGAAAACTGCATGCCATTTTTTTTTAAGGCCTGGAAGTACATTAGGCTATTTCACATCACACCTGGTTTTGTGGGGCTTTGGAATACGAACTAGAATATGGAAGCAGAGTTAGGTACGTGTTTAAGGACATAACGAGATCTAGAATGTATCAAGTAGGAGATTGGGTCCTGAATCCAGGTATTAGCGGCCAGTTCCCTCCACAGTTTGGTTTGCAAAGCACTGCTGCCGTTGTTTTTTAATACATCCGTTTTCTTTCTCTGTGATTTCCAGTGTGCTCTCAAGTTGGGTTATCTGAAAGTAAATCTTTTTCAATACCATGAATCATACCTTTTGTTGAGTCATCTTGAAATCTGTCCAGCTTCAAAGAAAGCAGAGAGATGTGCCTCGCTAGGATGGTTTCACAGGCTGTCTGCTTTGTGCCTTCGCTGTTGGGCTTTGAGGAACCTGAGGGCTGTGCCCACTCCAGGACACAGCTGGGCTGAGAGTGAGCAATCTTGAATTATCAAAAGCATCCATAACCAGTAAGCTGAGTTTCATGTTTGCTGTCTCTTACCTCAGATGACACCTCCAGTGGTTCAGCTGTCCGCAGAGGTGCAGTAGTATGCACATAGGAGACCACTCAGGAAACCAACACAGACCTGTCATGCTGACCTCTCCTCAGCTCCTTATCCCTCTGTCACTCTGTCTTTTCCAGCAGCAGAGCTGTTGCTTCCTGGCTGCCAGGGAGGGAGGCAGCAGCTAATGGTCCTTTACTCCCGAATGTGATCAGAAACTACCTACATGTGCTTTTCTCCAGCCGGCTCGGGAGGCAGTGGTCTCAGGTGAAGGGTGGTGCTGACATCTGGGACTCCTGGCAATAGCAGAGGGTACCTATTCAGGCAGGTGCTGTATTGAATGCTCCCCTCTGCCTTCATTCAATCGCTTACTTCTGCCCCTTTCCATTGCCTTGCTCCAGTGGGGCGAGTTCAGGAGTACAGTGCTGGCATGGTAGCCTGTGTCTCTGAACTCGCCCGAGTTTTTTCCTCCCCAATAAAATCTACTTTGGCCCTTCTGCAATGGTTTCACAGGTCTGGATTAGCTTGTGGCACTATGGTGGCACTGTAGCTTCCCAGGCACGGCTGGAGCTTAGGGCCCTCCTCCCATGGGGCTCCACCACCGGGCCCCGTGTCCAGCTGGCAGGAGCCACCCCCAGCGTGTCCCCACGGCAGAGGTGAAGCGCAGCACTTGGTTGTGCAATCAGACTCCCACCGCAGCGGGCGCCCGGGGCTGACGCATGCACAGTGTGCACAGTGAGTGAGGCAGGGCACGGGGCCAGCGCGGACCGGGGTCAAACGCTTGCTGCAGACGTCACCGTTACCGGCTGCTCTTCTACTGGGCTTTAGTTCCTTCCTGGTTTTATTTATTCCTTGTGGCGAGCACCAGCTGAATGCTCCGTTTTATCCCTAGCAGGACAGGGCACACCCAGCGAGGAGAAGCAGAAAGTTCATCGTGGCTCCAGCCAAGCTGGGAGTCTCTGCGGAGTTAGTGTCAACAGTAGCAGCTAGTGGGGCTTCTTTGACCTGACAAATATGACGAGTACAACCTAAAGCAGGAGGCAGAGCCAAACTTGTCAGCTCTATCCAAAGCAGAGCTAGGTTAAACTGCTGTTTATTAGGTTACACTAGCTGCTGTAGCATCTTTTTCCTAGTGTAAAGGGACCAAGAAACCAGATTGTGACTGAAAACCTCTTGCACGATGCCACTCTAGCACTGTATTTTGGCAGTCAGAAGGATGGAAATTGAAATTAAGGGACATATGACTGTGATTACTTTTGTTGTGTGTAGACATTTACATATGGGTGGCATACCCTAGTATCTCCCACTGATTCTAAAGGTAGCTTCCTTCTGCTTTGCGATTTCTGTGCAATTTTATCTGGCTGCACCTCCTAATCACAGTAAGCCTTTTATTTAGCACTGTGTCAAGTTCTTTTTTATCTTCTCCCTTCCAAATGCACTCTGAACTTGGAAGGCTGATGAGTACCCCCCACCCCCAGAAGTCTTGCAGCTTGCCCTTCAGGTGATTCCTCTCCAGCCCCTCTGGCAGAGAAAAATACTTCAAAATGTTGCTAAGCTGACACCGTTTTTCTACAAGCTTCCCTCATAAATCCAACAGACTAGGAGGAAGCAATTGCTCCATCTTTGGCTCAAGATAACTTCTGACACCATGTAATGTTTTATAAATACTCAAGAGGCAGTTTTATTTTCAGGAGAGAAGGCACACCACCTATTATGAAATGCATGCCCACAGTTAGAGATTTTACTCTCATGTTTAGAAACTTCTGAAGTAGAACCAAGATTTCATCTTTTTGGTAGACACAGGATGCTTTCAGCAGTTTAGTGTGGTCATCATCACAGTCCCATTCACTATCCACAAAACTATATGATTTAATTTCTTAGTCATGTTCCTGCTTGCAACTAGATACCTCATCCCTAATGTTCCTTGGGTAGCTCTAGTATCTTTTTATGCACAGTCTTATTTCCTTTCTGGACACAGTACTGAAATAGGACCTGATGCCAAGCAATGATGTCCAAGGTACAACGTGCATATGAAGAGCAGACTAGCTCATCAACACAGCAACCAGTGCTATAGCCAGGAGTCTGTGCATAGATTGCATTTTTGCAAGGACTGAACTGTGCTGTAAACACACAAGAGAGAAAAATCCCAAATCAATGAGAATAGTGTTACATAAATAAATTCATATTTATTTGTTTGGACTAAGAAAATGTTGTGATTAAAACACTGAGAGACATCAAAGAGACAAAAAAATCCCCCAAACCTAAATGAAACAGTAATAATGAGTTCATTTTCCCTCTATTAAACTGGCCAAATGGGACAGAGCAAAACAGGTTCTTAAGCCCTTCAGTAATCACAGTTGAAATAAGTAGCTGTGAAGCATACAAGAGGAGAGGCTTTTCTTAGCTATATCCTAACACAAAGAAGCTGGCAAAAGGTGTAGCTATAGGTGAACCACTAGACAGCAGTGAGTGTACAGTGAGTGATGTGGTGTTTTGTTTGAAAACAAAGCTTTCTCTTTACTACAGAACACGTGGAAATATCTGAGGGGGGGGGGGGGGGGAAGATGTTTAGAATACTTTAGGAAAAGGGCAAATTAGATCTGACAGAACAGTGATATGTAAAATGAATGTGAGACAAAGGCTGCATAAGGGAATTCTCAAGACGCCTTTCAATGTAACAAACCCAAAAGCCATGCAAGATATGGGAAAATATTTTCCTTTCAAGCTATGGAAATTTTTCCATCTTTTTTTTTTTTTCTGGCATGTTTTTCTCAGTCAGATGAGTGGGAGCCACTCTTCCATCTGACTGAAGTACTGGGTCTTGCTTGCACAAGACTTGACCAGTGAGTAAAGTTGCTCAGACTTCATGCTCACAAACATGAAGTACTCTTTTGCAGCCCATTTGTAATGGGTGGAACAAAATATTGAGACCTTACTGATATTCAAGAAAGGATAAGTAAATGCTCAGAAAGGGGTCATGAGCTTATCTACAGTAATATTAACTAGGATAAAAATCTTAAGATATTTAAATGCTTATGATTCACAGTGTATGTAAGTACTAACTGATGAGACTTAAGGAAATGTTTCCCTTTAGGGTAGGCTTTCCCTTAATCAGTTATCACAGAACACTACCTCTGGTCCACAATACCAGGCTAAAGGGACAGCTATTGTGATCCAAGAGGGCAGGCTCCATCTCTCTCCAAGGTGAAGTCTGTGGCAAACAATCCTAGTTCTCAGACATGCCTACTGCTAATGCAGAGTCCATTTTGAGGTGTCATCAGGCAACATAGGGTTTTCCATTTATTTCTTTTTCCCCGTTTCCAATTCCTGCCCAGGTGGCCTTTTTGAGAAACTGGCAAGGTTACTGTGTGGATTGGTTGGTTATCTTTTACACCAAATTAGCCAGTGACTGGTGTGGGCAAGGAGCATTTGCAGATGTGTGTGTTGCTATTAAAGACTGGGTGGTGGACTGTGCAGAATGTAATTTTATAAGGACTTGCCAGTTGGCCTAGAGAAAAAAAATGTATGTATTGGCTGTGTTGGTAGATTACTGAGCATGAACTGATTTGGGTGGGATCTTGCTCTTGTAGCTGTCACCTGCCTTACTTCAAGATCAGCAGAAACTGCAGGTGGGGTTGACAGGAAAGCAGGTGTCATTCTCAACAAGTGTGGTCCTGTTAGATCACCAATGAGACCTGTCATCTTCTGCCAGAAAGGAGAGGGGTCCTGTCAAGCTACTGCTTCTATGCTGTGAGACTAATGTATGGATATGCTTGTAGGAAAGTGTAGGGTTGTCTGGTACAAGCAAGTAGTGGGCGACCAGCAGCTGGTGTGGTTGCCTACATCTTGCACATCTAAGAAGTAGCTCAACATCCACAGCAGAAAGTCTCCTCTAACATGAAGGTATTAAAACTTGAAATCAGCTCCTTTTCCCATTGACAGCTCTTTTTGAGCCTGGAATTACTGAAATCTGCAGTTAAAACAGAGGCATGTTTAAGAAGTAGACTTCTGTCTGTATTTTCCATGGCTAGAGGCTGAAGTACAGTGTGCAAGTGCTGCAGTGAAAGTGGCTTCAAGAAAGAAAAAAGATAAAAGGCATGAGATGTGTGTGTTATAGATGTAAATATCACTAGCAGAGCTGCACTGCAGAATAAATTTAAAGGTTTATAATGGGTTTCTGTCAAGAGGTTGCATAATGGTTAGAAAGGCGATACATGGTTCAAGTTCACGGTTCAAGTCTCGAAATGGCTGCAGATGGAAAAGTATTGATTTATACTAGTGACAGTAAAAAAAGAAAGGAAATAATTGAGCTACTAGGGCTAGTTTCATGCCAGAAGAGCAATGTTGCTGTTCCAGTTGCTCGCTGCTATTGGGTGTCAGGGTGACTACAGTAGAAATGCCAGTATTTCGACCACTGATTTGCATCTTTGAGCTTTGAGGTACAAATGATTTAATAGCTATCAACACTGAATTTAATGGCATTACCCAGTATTCAGCAGTGCTACTGGAAGCAGATGTTTTTGTTAGTAGGAAGCAAAACAAACAAACAAATCTATATCTCTACCCAATTCTTTCAAGTAGCATAATTCTTCTGCACACTGGAGAATGAGAAAAATGTGACAGGTGCAACTATAACCTCCTATGTGTTTATCAGTCTATACTAGCTGCCTCTGGATGACTTAAAAGTCATCATGAGATCAGTCCACACAGTTGGAATGGAATTTACACAAAATGGAGAATCACCAAAGCAGAGTATGCCAAATATTCCTTTGTTGCCACTTAAAATACTTGATGAGATTGGAAGGGCACAGAATCACTTCCTCTCAGCTTTATCCCTATACCAAGGGAGACTTTTTCTGGCCACTTAAAGCAAGACCTGTTACTTTGTGCCACTAGTACATTCTAACTTAGGATTTGCAAGTGACCAGTATGGGAGATGAAGCCAGACTGAGTATTTCAGGAAAGTTTTCAGTAGATCTGAGTTCCCCAGTCACCCAAATCAGTTACCTACTACCCAGGCAGCCACAGTCCTTCCTGTGAAACCCAGAGAGCCCAAAGGTGGGTTTCTGCATCTCCTCTTGACGTGTTTGCAAGACAGCTGAAGCTGATACCTGACAAGGGAATGTACTCCTGGATATTCTAGTTGAGCCTGTGGCATAAGCATTGGGTAACCTGTAAGTCGAAGAGCTGCGTGCAAAGAGACCTCCCTCTTCCATTCTCTCCATTTCTTGCATCTTTGGTGAGCTGAAGCAGGCTGGGGTCAACTTTGGTTACACCTTCCCCAGGGTGTTGGGCTGCTCTCTTGAACTTTGGAGTAAACTGGTCTTGCATAATGTGTACCTGAAAACTTGATGTAACTTACTCCTAGACTAATAAAGGACTAATAAAGGTGTTTTTTTTTTTCCAGAATTAGGATTAGGACATAAAAACTGATTAAGAGAAAACATTCAGGAGTCAGCTAAAGCTGTGATTTGTGTGGCATGAAACTGTTTTCATCAGCCTTCTCTGCAGACCTACCCACTTAAATACTGACTCCTCAAACTGCATTTATCTTGCAGAGAGGTAGCTGTCTGGCAGAGGTAGCCACAAATCCATGTTGGCAGAATGAGGCCTTAATGACTTTGCTTGTATCCCCTTTGGAAAAATCAGGTGTGCCCAGCTCTGGGGGGGCTGCTGCCAGGTGTGCAGCCGATGTGTTCTTGCTGTTTTCCACCAGTCCATCTGCCCCAGTAAGTGGCAGTGCAAAGCAACAAAGACGAGTGGGATTTCTGGGGGAACCTAGGCTTCTTCCTAAAGGAGTACTAATGCTGGCTGCTGCAAGAGCAGATGGGATTTGTAGGAACCCCAAGCTCCATCTGTTCACAATAGACTTGATGAGCCCAAGATCCAGGGCACAGCTGAGTGCAATGGTTAGCCCAGCACTGTCAGCCGGAGGTGGAGGACAAGTGGGTCAGAGCAGCAAGATGAGAAAACAGAGGCTAAAGGCTTCTCTCTTAAGGAAACAGCACAAAACACTTTTCACTGCTGATGAAATATACCTGTAGTAGAACCCAAACTCTTCTAAATACAGCTGGCTATCCTCTGAAGAGCCTTATTTTACCTTCGAAGTTGCCTACAGTTGTGCGGAACATATCAGCTAGGCGATTGCAGCCTACAACCTTTTACTTAGTGGGTGGAGCTGGCACAGCAGCATTTGTAACCTCAGACGCTTGAATAACCCAGTTTCTAAAATCATCCTACTCGCCAGCCTATGCAAAGAACGTATAATTAGAGCAGCCTCGACTATTTCTGTTGAAATCACTCTTGCAGATTCTTGTTAGTTCCGATAACAGGAATGTTGCTGCTTCTGCACTAATTGCTCTAACAATCTTCTGAGGGTTCAGTCCTGCAGTTAGCATGAACAGATCCTGCTGAGCATGCTGCTCTTAAAACTAAGGCACTGTCAGAGAGCAGTGCTGGCTGATGTTCTGAAAGTTTTTCTTGCATAAGAGGGAGAAAAGACATTATCCACTTGTTATTGATACACTTCACTCTAATCTGTTCAGATAAACGTGTTTGCCTCTGTCAAGATTTCCACAGCTAATGTCTATCAGTGTTCAGGAGCTCAGCTGTGACTTTCAGGAGCAGTCTTTCTCTCCTGCAAAAAAGCAAACCCTCCTGGGTAAACAATGAGTTCAACTGAGATTGCATCCCTTTGCTGATTAACTCACTACTTTTCCTATGGGGAGAAAACATTAAAGCTACCTTAACTCTCTATTACCTTTTACATGTTTAGCTCTCCCTTCTCCAGGAAGCAGCTGCACTATTTTGGCTGTGATTCTCAATTACTACCTGATATTTCCACTTCTGGAGCACCAGGGCACAGTTTGCCTCTTCACTGCATGAGTTCCTAGAACTGCTCAGCCTCAGGTGAGGCCGTATTTGCAAGTGATCTTGTTTTTCTCAGCTGTACCATCTTGCCACAGCAATCCCAAACTATCTCTCTGCAGGCACAGAAGACAAAATCAATTATGTATCTCAAAATGCCTACGCTCATCAGAACTTTCCACACAAAAGGCAATGCTTTCCTTTTAGAGGCTTGGCTGCTGTTGACGGGTTCAGGCTAATGGATTAGCAGGCCAAGATCTTGTCCATGTAACATAGGTTAGAGTGGTGTATTCCAAAGTCTTTAACACAAATTTACCAGTGACTGCCTCTGGGGAATTTGTCTGGTATGTTGCAGTCATCTGGATATTTTAACAGAGTTTCAATAGACTTGCGTCAAAATCATTTTGCCATCATCTTGACATAGTAATGTAGTCTCCAGTGACTGCAGTGACATTATTTTGCCATCATCTTGATATCATCTATTACAGCATTGTGGTCCCCATGCTCTGGCTTTGCTGAGTGCTTTGCCACATTATATTATTTTCTTAGGCTTGCACTGAAATTAGCACAAAATTGTTGTGATTTTCGTAGCAACTTACATGCATAGAGGGAGTTCCCTGAAATCAGAAGAGATATTTCAAGTACACGGATCTGCTATTTTAAGAACACTCCAGATTTTTAACATTTTCCCTTTAAATGACCAAAATGTTTAATTCATGCAAAACTGCCAGAAAGAAATGTTCACTTAGGAGGTAAATGATGTTTTACTCAGACTTTGGCAAGAGTACTGAAAACTGATTCCAAATTATGCTTTGTTCAGTTCTCATCATTAAAAGCAACATAAACTTACTTAATCTTTTTAGGGTGTACACTGGAGCAAACATCTCTTATTGCAGCCTGAAATAGCCACAGTATTCTTATGTTCATGGTGCAACGACTCCTGTGTTTGGGATCCACCTTATTCCAAATATGTTCAGTCCTTCACTATATAATTATAGACCTTGATCACAAACATATCACAAATATATTCAAAGGCAGAGGTAATTTCAGAAATTAATCATCTTGTTGAATTGTCTTGGATAGGGAAAAACCTCAGTTTAAGCTTAGCCTGGACAGGTTTAGCTAAATCTAAACTCAGATATTTCTTGTGGGGTTTAGAGAAACAGATTCTTCAATGGGATTGTTCCTGCATGTATGAAGTGGACATGTAAGTACTTGGAGAATCCAAGAGTGCAAGATACAGATGTAAAGATTCCCACTGACTTTAATGGCTTTAAAATGGCTTCAGTAGCTTTACATCAGGCCCTTGGAGAGATTCTGCTTGTTAATATTTGTAGAAACAAGAGGAAATTTTAAGCTTGGTGCATCAGTCAGCGTGCAACAGTAAGCCTCTGGCAATCCTGTAAGTATTAGAGTTTGAAACTTAAGTATGGAAAATGCTGTCTGCAATGTTTCAGTTCTCTGTAAACACTAGGAATGAGGAGACACAATGCTGACATAAGTGGAGAGCCAGCTGACAGAGGACCTGAAGCTAAATAGCAATTCATACTTTGCAACCTTATTGTAAGTTGCTGTAGGGTCCCTGCTTCTTAACACCCTGCCTTGGTGTTCTCATGTCCCTATTCCACTGGTCTCTTTTTCACCTTTTTTAGTTAATCACATTTTCTAAAGAAAACAGCAGTTCAAAATAGGTATCCAATGAAGGAATTAATCCTCTTTTTCATGCCTTCATAGGAGGCCATCAGATTATAAACATGAAGTTGGAAGAAAATGAGTTTGATTATTTCTTAATCAGGGGAGAAATAGCTGGGGTTTCTCTTTTTTTGCTATTGATGTTACCCTTTTCAGAAGTACACACATAGCAGGAGTTTGAAAGTTTCAGCTTTTAAAGTATGTTGTCTCACATTCCAGTACTGATCCTTGCAGTATTGTCTCTTGGTTGGCTGCCCTTTCATTTCTCTTCAATTACAGCTCCCTCAAAAGCTGTATAGAAAAAGATGCAAAAGAATAACACAAGCCATTATTCTAGGCTTTCAGTGGTGATAGACTCCACTGCAGCAGACATTCAAATAAGGGCTGAACTATCGCTTCCCCCAGAAGCTGTTCTAATAAAACACTACCAAAAAACAAATAAATTGTGGACTTAGTTAATGTTTCATTTTTACAAGTGACGGGATGATATGGAATCACTTTTTTTGGTTTAAACCCAGACTTACCTCGTGGGTCTGTTAGCTATATTAAATCTTCATTAGTCCAAAAATGAGCCTGAAATCAGGCCATTCATAGACTGACATCTGCTGAGCTTGGAGATGAATAAAAACTTTGTGCTTCTCCCTTACATTCAGTGGGCTGGCAAACAAATAATTATTTTTTTGTGTCTCTTTGGTCCATACAAAACCACCAAATCTTGCTGCACGTAGTAAATCTCCCATTGTCGCTGCCCGAGCCGCGTCGGGGCCCATCTCTATGCAAGTTGTTAAGTATGTCCTGCAGAAAGCTGCCCGGTAACCCCGTTAGTATGCCAACAATCATAAATGTCGTCTATTTTATGGGGCATGCTGGAAAACTACTTGTGCTAGGGGAAAAGTTACTGACAGAAGCAGCCGCTTCTGTCCTCAGGATGAGAAAACAGGCATGTCCATTAGCAATTCCTTTGTCAGGAGAAGGAGCAGCTTATCTTCATCGTGCAGCCAAGGGAAGTCTGAATTACTATCGGGAAAGCAGGCGGGTAGCTACTACTGTAAGCTGAGTGGGAGGAGGAAGAGAATGGGGAGCAGGTCGCTGGGACTCTTCTGTCGGGAGTGAGAAGGGAGTTAGACAAAACGAAAACAGGGTCAGTGTCAAAATGAGGATGTTTAATTAAGAGGCAGCAGCAGTGGAGTGAGCAGGGGCAGGAGAAAGGGGGACAAAAGATCACACAAGATAAAGGAATTGTGGGGGGAAAGTAGCAAAGTCAAAAAGCTCAAGAGCCATCTTCTAATTCTCTCCTTTTTTCACAAGGGAAAACGTTACTTCTGGGAAAGAATCTGTGCAATACTTCAGCAGTCGTGCTGGTAGGAGGCAGGAGATGCAGCAGGGAAGTCTGAGATTGTTTCAGTGAGCCTCAATGAGAGGCAGGAGACCCTTGGGAAAGGGACTGGGCTGTTGGAGGGGAGTGGAGGCTTTGTGTGAGCAACTCTTCTTACGTTTTAGGGAGATGAGTGATAGTGCATCTGCTCGGTGGGGACAGGCAGGTAGAGCCCCTTTCCCCCAAAGGCAAGGAATGACTTTTGTGAGCCTATGTGCTGAAGCTGGTGCGATGAGGTGTGGAGGAAAAAGGGCTTTTGCTATCAGCCCCCAGGCTAAAGCACAGCACAGTGTTTAAAATCCTTCTGCCAGGCTCTGCGTGCATCTTTCATTTAAAAACAATGAATATCGTTATTCCTAATTTATTGTAGGATTCTCAGAGCTGGCAGATCACCAGCCTTGTTCCTTCTCCCCTTGGATTAACCCAGCCAAGCTCTTTCTGTATTTCCCCGAGCTGCTGCTGCTGCTGCTGCCAGTGTTGTTGTTTTGAATCCTGCAGCACCAGCTAAGTCAATCAATCGCCACAATCAGTGCTGGCATTGAGACACAAAATACCATGGAAAAAACCCACTCTAACCCAGAGAAGGGCGGAGTGGCACTGTGAAACCAAGAGCAGACACATCCTGCCAGTGGCTACACCGGCTCTTCTTTCCCTGCTGTGTGTATGTGTGTGTGTGCCCGTGTGTGGTGGCTTTTGTCTTTCCTGCTACAAGTTGGAGAAACTTGCCCCAATGTGTTAGAAAAATCATCTACTGAAACAACAAAATCTTTAGTCCAGGATAAGCAGAATAGAGGAAGGATTTGTGATTAAATAATTAGGCTGACATATTCTTAATACATGTTTCATGAGCATGTAACTCAGTGTTATCAATTGAATGAAATCTACTGTGTAACAGCACACATCTCCTTTACACCTGCCACCCTGAGAAATATATCAGCACTTGTACAGGAGAGGAAAGCAAGAATGCTGGCATTCATTTCCTTTTCATATACAAGCAGACAAGCTCTGCCACCTTCTGATTCCCCCCTCTCCCAGTTTTAGTAGCATTACAGCAATGTTAGCTCACACTGTGTAAGTTCATATACATTAACATTCTCATTTATTGGGAGCTGTGGTTTCCTACAGCACTGTGCCTTCAGCGGGCAGAGATGGTTTGTCTGGGACTTCTCTGGAAGCATTTATCTGTCTGTGAGCTTAAAGTGATCACGATTCTAGAAACAATTTTAATGTACATGTCGAACAACTGTACTGTTCCATGTTTTGCACATGTGGCTAGGTCTGGGTTTAAATGCATTTGTCACAGGAATAAATCCTTGGCCGGTGGCCAGTGATGCAATGTTTCCACTTTGAGTGTGTGTTACCTACAAATTGTGCTGACGCTCCTGAGCAGGGCAGGAAGTGTAGTAGGTAGGACATGTTCTGCTACGTGGATTGTAACTTGGGCTTCAGCATTTCTGGGTTTAATGATAGCATTTGGTACTTTCTGGATTTTTTTTTCCTGAAATGAATTCTTAGCCTGAGCATGGAGCACAGGTTGCATTTTCTCCAAGCAGTTAAATCTGGAAATGTGCAATTGAACTGCACATGGTGTAAAACCCCTCTGTGGCCTTCAGAAGCAGGTCCATGCTGAGAATGCTGCCACAGGTGGAAGCAGTAGGCAGTAGAACTTGAGCAGTAGTACTGCAGCACAGCAGAGAAAAAGCTGCCAGTTTAGCCCCCAGTCCAATAACATGATGAAACCTCTGTTCAAGTGCAGAAGTGCCTGCAGAAGGGATTGGCTCTCTGCTTGAGATGGAGCACCTGCTAAAGCACACTGCTGAGGCTGGGACACCGTGAGAGGGCTGGGCTGGGGATTACTGGAGCATTGTGCCACACCAGCATCCAGGCAAAGCTGCTGTTTCACCAGAGTGGATTGTCCTTTCAGACTAGTAAAGTGAAGTGGATTTTAAGAGGTCATCTGCAACTTTAAAAGCACAGTTTCTGCTAAGTGTAAGTCTTGCCTACTCTTGAAAACTTCCAAGGAGGTAGGCTCTGCAGCCTCCCCAGGCACTCTTTTCCAGTGCTTAACTAGCCGTATTATTACCAAGTGTTTCCTAATGTTTAACCTAAATTTCCTGTGCTCCTGTTTAACCCAATACTTGTTATCCTAGCCACAGTGGATAAGGGAGACTAGTTACACCTTTCCTCTTTATGTGCATTATGTAGTCCTCAGCCCTTTCTGCAGCCTAGATAAGAAAATTCTTTCTAGTTCTCCGTGTAGCTTGTGTTTCCTAGACCTCTGGCTGCTCCCAGTGCTCTCAGATAGATCTTTTCTGTTTGGTATCTTTTTTGAAGCTGGAATGTGTTGCCTCAAACTGGATACACTGCTCCAGCTGTCAAAATCACATTGTATTCTAAGCAAACATCCTCAGACTAGCCTGCTGTCACCCATGCAGTCCTCCTCAGGACTCTTCTGCATACTCTGCTGAATGCAGAAAGTAAATCACTCTTGTTCTGACAAACAAGACTGCAGCAGAAATATTCCACAGAAGCAAATCCAGGGCAGATGCCTACAGAAATGAATTTAACAACATCCTTCCGGTTTGATAGAGAATTTTGTAGGAGGAGGGAGACCATAAATTTTCCTAGCTCACTTATGACCATGAGGAGGCTGATACTAGAAAGCTTTAATAAAGTTGAGATTTATCTACTGCTTCTCCCCTATTCCCACTGAAGGAAATTAAATTGGTTTAACAAATCTGTGGTTTTGACAAAACCATGCTAGCTGTTACTCACCTCCTTGTTATTTCCTGAGTGGTTCCAAATAATTTGATTGTTTCCGTATTTCTCCAAAAACTGACCTTCACTCACTGCTCTTTAATTCCCCATTACACTCTCTTCACTCCCTGTAAGGAAACACACTATATGCCATGTCTTTATCTTCTGGATATTCACCTGTGTTCCAGAAGCTCTCAAAGATAGTCGCTAATGGCTCCAATACTGCTTCAGACTCTCCGGTAGGATACCTTAGGACAAATTGTATCTGACCCAACTGATTTGAAGGATCTAATTTATCTAAGTGCTATTTAATCTGTTCTTTCCCTGTTTTCACTTGTGTTTCTACCCCTTTGTCACTAGTGCTGTTCCCTGCCTGATCTCATTTGACCTTTTTGGTAAAGATTGCAGTAAAAGAGCTTTAAGCACTCAACCTCTTCAGCATCACCTGTCAATAATTTTCCCTGTCTTGTTCAGTAGCAGACCAACACTTTTTCCTCCTCTTTCTCTCATTACAAAGTACATTTGCAGCATGTTTCCTTGATATCCCTTCTGCGCTGATGTGTTCCCTGTTCTCACGTGACCTTCCTGACTTGGGCCCTACACGCTCATCTTCATCCTGGTCTTCAGTTATCTTACCAAGGTTCAACTTTCTGGTGTTTGAAGGTCAGCAAGAAGTTCATGATTTAGCTAATGTGATTTCTTACAGCACTTCTAATGTATTTTTTTTCTGCTTTGAGCTAATTTACAGATGTGCCCTTAACAGAACTATTTAAATGCACCATCAACTACTCTGAGCTTGTTGCCCATGAGATATTACTTACCAGTTCTCTGAATTTATTTGAACTGGATGTCTTCAAGTCTACTGTTCTTTTTCCCTTCAAGGAACAATGAGTTTTCCCATTCTGTGATAACTATCACACAAACTGCCTTTTGTTTTCCTGTTTCTAAGCCTGTTACTGGCTCTTAAAACCAAGAGTAAGGAGCCTTCTCTTCAGTTGCTTCTCCAGCCTTGGTAGCAAGTCACTGGCAGCATGGGAATTTGTGTCCTGTGATACCCTGTGTCCCAGCAGGTATCTCCATTCACCTCCCTGCTATGCGCTTCCCTGCTATGTGCTTCCATCATCTTCAAGCCTAGTGCACTGGATGTGTGATTCATCTTGTTGCCCTCCAAAATAAGTAACTCTGTCCATCTGTTCCTTGTGGCTTTACTTTAGACACTCCACACACACCCCCATTGTGACAGCACCTGTGTTCCATCCCTAGCATTATTGGCTAGGGATTTTTAACAAGTTCATCTCTTCCAAGATTTTACACTGTGGAGTGAATGTGTCTCTGGACAGCCTTTCAATCCTCTTCTCCTTCCACAAACTGTACTCTCTGTAGTCCTATTCTGGCCAGGTGAATTGTCCCCACAAGTTTCTCGTGCCGATTAATTCCTCATTTTGAGCACGTATTAAAACTTCCAACTCCTCCTGTTTACTCCCTGTATTTCTTGCATAAGTTCTTGTGATTACTTTTTGTGATTGCACCCAGCATATACCAGAAGTAGCTCTGTGAAGTCAGGGGGTCGTGTTCTGCTGTCTGTTACGTGAATGTCAATCCAAACAGTTCTTCTGGTGGGCAAGCAGTTATTTCAGATTTACTTGCATGAGTGTAAAGGAAGAATTTGGCCCCTTGAAATGAATTCTGTGTGAAATAGGTGTAGGCCAGAAGGATTAAGTGTGTTTCTCTAATTGCTAGATGTGTTATATTGTATGTAATCAGTGTAGTAGCAATAAAAGACGATTGCCTCACTCAGAATATTTCATCATCAGGCATTTTGGATCCTATAATTGTCCTTCCTTTGTTACCATGCTCACATTAGTAAGGTGCAGAGTTTTACATAATTGGGAAAATAAATTTTTTAAATGGCAAAAACCAAACTGTAGCTGAGGTGTACTTGCAGGAAGAGCTACTACGTGGTGCAAGCGAAAAGCAGCAGAAACTGGGGTAGAAAAAGTCAGCTTTTGAGGTTTTATTACTTTTTGCTCTGTGATGACTGGCTTTGAGCCCACACATTTCTTGAATACACAATAGGGAGTTGGGCAAGACTGCAGAAATAAATTTTATTAACGCACAATCACTGCAGCACCAGACAGAATAATCTCCTTTAGTCTCCTCTAGCTGGCAGAGCCCTCTTTGTACCAGGTCAAGTCAATTAGCAGTATAATGTACGACAGGTTTTATTTAAAAAGGGTTTAATTAAAGTTTTGTTACAAAGCTCATACAAACTAACAATCTGTCTTTTAGGGATATGTATTATCTAGAAATTGATTTTAACTTAAACACTAATTTATAGACTGTCCCCTTTAATAAGTATAATTCCTTGGAAGATATTAAGGTCCCTCTGCCCCAAATAAATTCAGGTCCTGATTCAGCAAAACACATAATTACTAAGGACTTCAATGAGGCCACTCATGCACTAAAAGCTGAAGGTGTGCTTCAGCACTTTGCTGAATTGAGGCCTTACTGTAGCACCACTGCCCTGATTACACACATTGTTCAATTCAGCCATGTCTTTACTGAGAAAGTTGTTTATCAGAATTGGTGATGTCTTTAAAATGTTTCATACAGGCCATCAAAGATGGGAACATGCCCTTCTGCTAGATATGAATGGTTTTTTTAGTAGTGCTGGCATCTTCTCAGTTCTTCCATCTAAATCCAATGATTTTCCTGTACATATATTTGTCCAAAAAAAATCCCAAAACATTGGTCCTATTAAGCCTTATATTTTTTTCCCTCTCCACAAGAGAGCAATGGCTGTCTCCCAGCAGATGTAGCTAAGCATAGCTCTGCTAACATAAATGGAGCTAAGTCAGTTTACAGCAAATGAGGATTAAAAGTTTATTTAAGTAGTCTGTCTTAATGGAAACTAGGTATGTTATTCTACTGATTGCTAACTACAGACTTTCACCTTATTCTAGTCTCTATACAATAATAATAGCTTAAAAGCTGAAGAGCATATCACATTTCAGGAGAAAGTACAACTCATCAGTGTATGGGAGGTGTGTTTATTTTTTTTTAATCATGAGCTACATCATTTAGAATAAGAAATGGGTGGATAGAAAGGATTTCTGTATAGAAAAGGTCCCAGGTGTTTTTCTGGCTCTCCCCTGGGCAGTGTGGTTATGTTACATCAAAACTCCTGGATAATTAATTTGCTCAGCGGCCAGGGAGGCAGGGAGATTGGGTTCTATAGCCAGCCTCAGAAACACCACAGAACTTGCTACACGTTTATAGCATGTGCAGGAGCCAGCAATGATGGCCCCTGCTGGGGCAGCCAAAGCGGGTGGGTCAGATGCTGTGAGCAGTGCTGGGAAAGACCCAGCAGCACCAGTTTTGCAGCTTAAAGCCATGAATCCTCAACAATGGCCAGAGACAGCAAGAAGCCTTCGAAAGCATCTGTCTTCTCTTCACAGCATGTTTGGGAAAGTTGTGCTTTTTGTTGTAGTGTTTATTACCAAAGCAAAGCCTTCTCATTTTTTATTTTCACTTTTAAAATCTTTGAGACACATGGAACAGCAGGCCAGAATTTTGCTTTGATTAATCTTCAATCTGGTTCTGCCGTGTTCCTCTCCATGGCATAAATCTAGGCTGCAGCTGGTAGGGGGTTGTGTGCCTTAAAAAATAATATAGTCCCTACACCAAAACATTCAAACTAGCAGGCTTGCCTACTTCTAAGTCTGAATAGTCTGAAAAAAATATGTAATTCAAGTACTACATTTCCTGCTACCTTCTGCCTGAGCCAAACAGAGATGAGGCAGGGAAGGGCTGCATGTATTGGAAATGTGTGACCAAAGAATAAAGTGGGGAGCAAGCAAACAGCAGGGGAAACAAGTGAATTCAGAAGACCTGTAAAAAGGAATAGAGAAAGAGCTCAAATAGAGAAATTCTGTGGGACAAGTCCTACACTGGTGGCTACTGTCACAGATCCCTTGGTTTCAGTGCAGCCTCTGACACTGTAAGCAGCTCAGGCTATTTAGTCTTGATGGCCTTACTTGTTTCAGCATAGCTGTTGGGTGGGGATGCCTGGCCCTAATATACATCATAGGCTCCTGCTAGCTAGAAGAACAGGCTTGCTCATTTGAAATTGAATCAGGCTTTGAGCTTATGTTTCCAACAGAGAAACATAGGAAGTTAAGTAGTTTGCAAAGAAAGTCTTAAGCAATGTGATAGATTCTCAAACCAAGCTCTTTAAGATTGGTCCAGGATTAATACTCAGTCGTCCTGCAAGTGAAATGCCTGCCATGGCTTTCACAAAACTGGAAAGTGCCTATGATACCTTCTGCGAGCTCCAGGAGACAGCAGGGTGTGGGGTGCTGCTGAAGAGCCCTCGGGCTCAGGTGTGCTGGGAGGCACAAGACATGGCCTGTGCTCCTGATGCGGTTACGAGGCTGAAGGAGGTCTGACCTAGGCAATTAAACAGAGACATTTTCACTGAGTGGTCTCTTGTTGGCCTATCAAGCAGCATGCCATGTTTTCACCTGCCCTTTTACAAGTCTACGTGTGACCATGTTGTTTGCAGTATACGGTGTTGATGGGAATTTAAGGACTGGAGCACAATTTCCTTATCTCTCTGCATTTACCTGCACAAATGTGTGCTAGATGTGGTAGAATGGCTGTGTCTGAGGGTGTGCAAACCCTCACCAGTGTGACCACTGACAGAAACTCGCAGCTGATGGTACATGGCAGGAGAGAGGCAGGGTGTCTGGAGCTAGCTGCTGTGTAAGCTACTGTCTGATGTTGCAAGATGCTGAACACCAGCCAGTTCCTGGTGACTAAGCTTTCAGGTACATGGTTAACTTTTAAAGTCCCGCAGTCTTCATAAAGACACTTGCAGGTTTAAAGTTAAGTGTATTTTTGAAAGTGCAACTGAGTTTGGGGACAAATTTATTGACATTTTAAGAGTTCAAGTCTAGAACTGTAAAGCAGAATAAACCCAGACCTCCACGTGCAAGAGCCTAACGCATTAACCCACTCTTTCATCCTCCCTTTCCTTCCCTTCCCTCCAGAAACAGTCTCACCCAATTTTACTGTGCTGTAATGGAAAATAGAAAACAGAACACACTTGGGTCTCCTTTACCAAATTTTTCAGTGTCTAAATAGGTCCCACAGAGCTTCTCACCCTATGATTTTGCTTCCCTCAGTCAAAGTACCCGTATACAAGCAGCATTAATCCTAGAAGACAAAGTACAGCAGGAAAGAAAAGATAAAAAAGAGTTGCAATGAGAATTAAAATGAAATGAACAAATGAATTAGCTAGCATCCCCTGTCCTTTTAACATTTGGAGTGATCTTCCTCTGGAAAAAAATAAATTAAGGTCAACACACAAACTTCCTCTGCTTCCTGGAATTCTTACATATTTTCACTATGATAACATGATTTGTGTGTGTGTAAATGTAAGGGGAGAGGCAGCAGAAAGCTGGCGGAGAGCCCCCTCCCCCTCGGTCCTGGGAGAATGCCTGAAGCATGAGCTCAGCTGTTCGGGCTCCGTGCATGGTGTCATACACTTCCACAAGCAAATTCACAGTGACATTAAGAAAAGAAGATCTGGGGCCCTAGTCTCTAAAGTGTTCGCAGTGTCCACGAGACAGCTCCTACATAAAGGGCTGTTTATTTGTTGAATTATCAAATTGTTACCCGCAGAGGGGCTTGAAAATATCTGAGCAGTCCTGAGGTTTTCTTTGGTACAGTCACAAAAATGCATTTTCTTCTGTGTTAATTTTCTCAGACAGAAACCCTGGTCTGCATTTCTGCTTCTCCCTCCTCCTCCCTTGTAGGAAAACACCCTTGGAAAAAAAAAGGTAGCCCACGATTACCCATTAATTAAGTCGTTTACAGGTTTCAAATAAACAATTGAGGCAAGCTTAGGAAGAGGAAGGATCTCAGCACAAAGCATGCCTGTACGACATGGTGTGCTTCTGAGAAACAGAATTTAGGTGATTTGCATATGGCCACCTAAATATTTAATGGGTTTGCAGTTTAGGAAAGCAGGCTTAAAACTGTGCCATGCTGTCTATGATCTTATCTGTCTCCGCTGGCTATGTTAGGTCAAATGTGGTGTTATTTTTAGGGCCTGATCCTGGAATTTCAGAAGCTGTCGAGGCACCCAGCACCATTTTAAACTACGGCCCCTCTTCGGTGTTGTATCTGCACACAAGCTAGGACATATTCGAGTTTCTAAAGCTGTTAGGGTGTTTGAGGCTCCTTAAGCCAAAACCTGGCAATGTTGTTCCCTTCACAAAGAAGTTTCAGACTAGCATGGTATGGGTTCCCAAGCTGCCTTACAGCCCCTTCTTTCTTTCTTTCCCCTGTCCCCATCCCCCAGCTGCGGCCCGCGCTGTACACGCTCCCAAACTCAGCTGAGCATTTCGCGAGTGTGCAGGGCTGAATGCACATTCACAGGAAACAAAACCGTGAGATACTTTCAAAAATGCAGGCGCACAGAACACTTCTAGACAGCTACAGGCAGGTGCAGAGCTTAGGCTTCGGATGACTGTCCAGTTTTACAGTGCAGGACGGAGGCATTCTGATGAGACTGCTCTCAACTGCCACGGTAAAACATTAACGGAACAGAAAAGTTAAATAGAGAGAAGGAGCTCTTCCCAGTGGAATTGTAGCATTCTCTCCTCTTCACATTCTTTTGAACTCATTCATTCCTTTGAGCTGCAGTAACAAGTCAGCTATTTGTATATGGTGAGACTTGCAATGGAGAAGAGAAAGTCACTCAGAAGCAAAATCCTGCCTTGCTGCACTTTTTGCAGTGATCACTCTACTTCTTTCCCAGCCACAAACAGACTTCTTTTCAATTCCACTTCCAGGCAGCCTAACTCTTTGGCACTGACACCTGGTCCCCGGGGTTTAAGGATCAGGCCTCCCATCACAAACACATATCCAAATAACCACCATTTTTTGCAGCCCTCACTCCAAGTACTCCAGCAGCTAAACACTAGGGCCAAGGAGGCTGATAGCCCTTGGGATTCCTAATATCATGCAGAGTCAGATTCTGCTGGCCCAGTCCTGGTTAACCAAAATTCCTGTTGACACCAATGGGAGTTGCAGGTGCTTGAAAACCTCTCAGATACATGGATCGTTTCATTCATCATTCAGCTGCAGTCTCGTCTGGACAGGAAGACAGTAACCTTTAAAGAGCAACACTTCACAACCATTAAGCAACTAATATTTTATGCATTTGTATCACAGTTGGCTCCAAAGACAACCTTGGCAAGTGTCTCAGGGTTTCTCTTGAGAGTAATTTTGTCTGTTTATACTGCTGTTCTCTTTGAGGTGTTTAAGGGTTGTTTCCCCGATCCTTCTTGGTTAGAGGTATTTGAATAGTTTAGAAGTCCCGTCATTGTTTGGCTGAATCTTCCAGTCAACGACCCACTGATTGAATAATCGCTCAGGAGATACAGAGGCACAGAAAGAGAAGTTTATCGCAGTTTTCTTGCTCGAGATCTTCAAAGTGCTTGTCAGGCCATTAGTCCATTTTTATAAGCAGCTGCAAATTCAGAACTTGCCAGAATGCAGAAAGATTCCCACAGCCCATGGTTTTGCTTGCCTTACAATTTCACTGGTGACTTGGGCCACAACATCCTTTGCACAGGCTCCTCGCTTGGGGGGGAAAAAAAATCCCTTCAGTTGATTTGCAAGGAATTTCTGTGCAGCCTCAGGTGCCAGCCCCTTCCTGCAGGCTTCCAAGCGGCTCCGAGTGCTTTCTATGCTGAAAGATTTCCTTTCACCACCCCCAGCGAGACAGAGTTTACATTCTGCCTGAGGCAGATTTGCAGCTCAGCCATGCCAATTATAAGCAATGCCTCCCAAACGTGTATTCCTGGTTTCCAGAGTGACTCTGGGGTGCTGCCACACCTACCTTTACAGTGGCCAGAAGTTACCAAGAGGCACTGTGGTCACAAGGTAGTCGCATACCGTGGTGATGAGCGTAACACGAATTGCTAACTAGACGGTCAGGAGCACTTGGATTCTCAGCCTGGAGTCCCTAACTGACAAAGGCAAATCTCTTTTTTGGTGGTGGTGGTGTGGGTAAATCGCTGCTTGGCTCTCCTTTTATCGCTGGGACATAACCGTGCCTGGCTTCCCTCATATGCAGTACACCCAAAGTTGCACTTGCCTGTTTCCTTACTTCAGGCTGCGTGGGTGGCCCAGCCAGAGAATTCGTTGGCCAAGTTGTCTGGACAGGTTCAAAATGGCAGTCAAACAGGGACCATTAACACTGACGGTGTGCATTATCATATTCAAAGAGAGAAAGACTCTCTGGAAAGGAGCGTGGTAATTGAACATTGTTCCCACCTTGTTTATATCACAGCTTAGCTGCTATTATCTCTGTATCAGAGGTGAGCACCAGCAGAGAAGACTACTCTTAGCTCCATGCTGCTCCATTGCCTTGCTGTTGACTTCAATTCAGCTGTCTTTAATTAAAACACACTCTCATAGCTCCTTCAGAAACTATGATACCTGTACATGCTAGCATCTTACAGAAGCCTTCAAAAGTAGTGTGAATCCTGGGGAACTTCGAATGTGCAATTGCTTTAATCCTAAAACTGCTGAGTGCCCCAAAGCCTCAGAACTGTTGTATCAATACCTATGGCAGAAGTCCAGAGGGCAATGCAGCTGGAGCAGACTGGCGTTAGTGCTGCATACAGGACAGAGGGGGGGAGTACAATAAGTTGGCCAGCAGGCTAGGCTTAGGGTCACCTGTGCTACAGGTATTTCAAATCCATCCAATTAAACAATGTTAATTAGTGGTGGCTCTTTTTCTAGAATAGTCATAGCTGTTCTTCCCTGTCTAATAATGGAAGAATACTACCAGCTTCAAAAGTGATTTCTAAGGACTGATTAAGGAATATTTGTTCAACTTAGAGAAGAATGAAGTCCTACATGTATGTTAATACATCCCCACTAACACAGAATGGCTTTTTGTTGTTCTCCTCTGTCTGGAACGTGAGCAATTTATACTCTGCTGCTGCATCTAATTAGTGGATCTGATCCTTAAATTGAAGCAGTAGAGGCTTGTGATTTTTAAGTCCTGTATTTCCAGGCTCTAGCAGTGGTGGGGGCGAGGGGGAAGGCTTCATCAAAGAAAATTATGGAATATTATGATGTTTAAAAGCTAAAGTTGGATACAGCTAGAAAATAAGGGTGTGATCTTAAGCAGTTACATGGCTGTCTCAGTTCAGATTAACAACACAGAGTGAAGGTAAACTGCATTCAACATAGATATGTGGGAAGAACTTGGCCTTGTATAGCTCCCTCCTTGGTACTAGCCAAGATAAAAATACATCAGGATTACCAGCATCTAGGAAACTAGCATATGGTGCTGCCGTAGAATGTAACACTAATACATTTCAGAAAACCATCATTTTTCCCCTTTCTTTTTGCACAGTTCCTCATTAATCTAGGCACCATTCATTGTCTGCCTGCATTTTTCCCGCATTTTTCCCATGAAAAGAGAGGGTATGCTTGAATCAATGTAACTGCTAAATGTTTTGTTTAAATAGCCCCGGCAGAAATAACTTTTAGTAGCCGGGTTAAAAAGCCCCCTTCACTGCAGCAGTTCACACTTATTGTGTCTGTCATCCCCCTCTGCATTGAGTCAGAATCACACTGCTGTAAGCGTTGAAGTGGCTTGGGAAGTTGCAGTCCTTCCTTTCTCTCTCTCTGCTTTCTTTCTCCTGCAAGAGCAAGATCTCGCCCTAATCTGGGAATAAATTGTTTTCAAATACTTTAGGAAGAGCCAGAGTGCTCAAAAGGAATTTAGAGGCTCATTTCAAAGCCAGCTGAAAATTGTCTTCAAATGAGCAGACCTGATCCTCCTCTGGTGTAAATCTCCACGCTTCCATAAGGCTATACTGCTTACATGAAATAGGTATCATCCAGGTGACATCCCCTAGGACTGGAAGCCATCTGCCTACGTTTTCCACTTTCCCATGGCAAAACACAACTCCCCTCAATTTAATTTGCAATCTGCTCCAAATAGCAAAGGGTGTCCAAGAGCTGCAGAGCAGGGTGATGACCATCCCCTTTCTGACAGGGCAGTGCCTTCCAGCCGCACTGGCCATGGCAGCAGGTAGGGAGAGAAGCTGGCCTGTGTACCTCTCGCAACCTTTACCTGCAAAGGCTAGCCTGTCTGCTCACGGCTGCACCCTTTTTGCTGCTCCTGAAGTTAATCTATGCTGCACTGCACAAAAACAAGTGAGAGCGAAGTGACAAGACAAAAGAAAATGCAATCCTGTTGATTCTGTCGTTTCTGCCACTGCTGTCAGCCCGGAAGGTTTTGTATTCTAGTAAACAGAGAACTCATTATGACATGCGAGTGACTTGAGAAAAGTGATGGTAAAAGAGAGATTTCTCTTTTTTTGAGAGAGAGAAATATGAAAACAAAACCATGCTCTGAACACTGAGATAGGTGTGCACCACAGAGAGAACAAGTGGCAGAGTTGTCAGCACCCTTCACCAAATCCCACAGATGTCTGAACCGTAACGGTCCAAAACCTCATAGCCTTTCTGCTGGTCGGTAAAGCACGTTGTCAGTGGGCCGGTAGCCAGTGTGCCATGGCACATCCTGGTGGCAGTCAGCAAGCAGCAGTTCAGAGACATACTTATCCAGAATTGTTTCCCTTGGGGAAGGCAAGGGGGCAGAGCCCATACCTGGGATTAGATGTGTAGGCACAGGAGAATGGCCAAGCAAAAGCATTAAGGAGGCCAAATGGAAAAAAAAACCCAAACACCAACCAAACCACTGTTCAGGAATATCTCAGGTGACCAGGAGCAGAAGAGGGACAGGAGACCATCAGGACCTAGGGGAACAGGCTGAGAGGGCATATGCCCAAACTCCCAACCATTTACAGTAGTATTCTCCTTTCTTTCTGACCTTTAGAATTCAGCTATCACTCTTGGCCCTAATGAACGGAGAGTTGCTGTCCCTGACATCCTTTTGCCCTTGCGTAGTGTGTTACTTGCTCCTGAGAGCTCTCTACCTAAATGTAGTTAAATTCAGGCTGTTTCTTGGGCTATATGAGACATCTGAGATTGTACCTCTGTTATAATATTTTGAGTCATTTCTTTTTGAGGAGTGGAAGAGAACAGTACTGCCTTTCCTTAGGACAGTGCCACCTTACTCATTTTAAGAACAGAATGTATAATTCTGGGTAGCTGTGCAAGTTGTGCCGATACTGTAGTGGATGTAGAAATGAATCTTAATAGCTGGCATTTGTTCCTTCAGTGAAGAGAAATAGAGCTTCATTTTTTGGCTCAAGAGATCTGACACTAGTTGAGACAACACACATTTTTGTACAAGGCTGCAGCCTCTAGCAAATGGATGTGTATTAATATGACAGGATATGCTCAGTAGCCCTGGGAAACCAAGATTTTTAAATCAATAATTTCTAGTAAATCACAAACTGACACTGGCAACATCCTAGTCTGGCTGAATATTTGTATCACCACAGACACTCTTCTTTAATAAACAGAACATACTATGTTTCATGCATTGGTTTTGCATTTTCTTGACAACTGCATGAAAGCATAATTTCTATGCCTGATCCAAGGGATCTCTGACAAAGGGAAGAGGGTGACATTTGTTTCTGTGGGCTTTATGATTTTAAATCTCAGGGCCAATTCTGCCATCAGGTAGTCTATGAATATTCATGTAAATTGTTTTGAGTTGAAAAATATGTAACTTTGCCATGTGTCTGGCATGGAAAGAATAGTTTGACAGTCATGAAATAGAGAATGATTTAAAATGCAGTGTCAGATTTAGCAAAGAGAGGACAACTCTAGGAACTAAAAGGAAAATTAAGGATGAAAGGTGTGTTTCCTGAGAGAAGCAAAATTATGTGATTCTGTCTTAAAACCAATGAATGTAGAACCATTTTTGCAGACTTAGATCCATTTAAAGCAGTTTGGAATCTCTTGTATCAGATATGGGCCAGAATCTGCCTTTCTGTTGACTTCTAGAGGACTTGAGGTGGGTCCAAATGTTCCTGATCCGTGGATGTGTCTGCAAACTGTATGATCCAGGAGTGAGAAAATAGCAAAGCTTTTTTGCATTATTGTACTTTCTGTATCATGCCTAACTTGCTTGGAGTCAGGTACAGGAGTCAAATAAGTGTCCCATTGCCCAGGCCTACCATTAACTTCGAAATTTGGCAAGTGGTACTTGTCACTGTTTCCTCCTGATTTGATACCTTCCATGGGCTGGAAGCTGCTTTGTGCCCACTTGGCTGCTGGAGCACTGCAGCAACTGACAAATGTGAGAATGCTTCGGAATGTACTGCCTGGAGAAAAGGCATCTCCTGGGTAGTGACAGGCACTGCAAACGCAGGCTCGTGTCAGCGGTGCCTCTGCATTTGCATGTACACTTTTGGTTGAGCATATGATGGCTGTTATTCTGAGATATAACTGCTGCACCCTCAGCCCTGCCATCCCACACCCCTTTGGTGAGAAAGGCCAGTGCCCAGTCTGTGCTCACTGAGCAAAGCCAGTAGCAGCCACACAAGGAGCACGTGTAGTAAATCAAAAGGGAAGACATTTTATGCACATCTCAGAACTGGAAAAATGCCATTACAAAACTTTTGCTGTGTATTACTGCTAGCAGTACAACTATTAAAGAGGATATTACGTTCACTGGTATCATCCTCTATAGTTTTAATGGGAAATCTTACTAGCTGCAAGACAATCAGGATGGAAATGGCCCTTAAGTGCCATACAAAGACAGTTAAACATGTTGGTTGTAATTCAGCCTTTCTATAGAATATTTGACAAAGGTGCATCAGGTGTTTGATATTCTTCTAGCACTGCCTCCTAGCCTCTGCCAAGGTGGACGTCTGTACTCTTTTTGCTTTGCAGCTTTGTATGGCCTGAATGCAAGTAGAGATGGAGAGGTAAATATTACAGGGATAAATCCTGCAGGTCACATTTCACCCAGGTGAAAATGAAATGCCTGAATGAGATCATCAGACTTCAGTTTACATGAAAAGATTTTGAGTACTGGCCTTGAGTTTGGGATGTCAGTAGGGCTGGATTTTGCCTCATGAGCAATGCTGATGGTGCAGATGTATCTGTGTGTGCTTACCTAAGCACTCAAGTAATCCCTTCAATTTCTGAGAGTGTCATACATAATGTTAAGCATGTGCTTAAGTGTATCTCTGAGCTATGCAGATAATTGATTTCTGTTTTTAAAACATAAGTTCAACTTGGAACAAGCATTTGGCAGCCACACAGACATTAACAAATTGATTTTAACCTATAGTTTAGTAGATGCTACATGCTTTGTGCTATGTACCTTTCTCTGAAAACATGGAGAAATTACTAATAGAGTTGTGATCTCTTAGTTCCTAAGCACAGAGACTCTGCATCTGTTATTCTGTACAAAAGACAAAATCACCACTCACTCATTTATATAATTTCCTAAACTGTAGCTACTGAATTGTTACCATGCCAGTGCACCCTTTGATGGCTCTACCTAGACACTCTGCCATGGATTCTCATTTAAACAATGACCTACTGAAGGAAAAGTTGATCAGCTGTGTTCTTCTTTCCTCTCCAAATCAATAAAGGCCACGCTGAAACCCTTTAGCTGACTGCTCACAAACAAAAGCTTTTCCTTGAAGCTTCCAATTTTCCTGAAATAATGTTTCCTAAATTAGAATTGATACATTAATAATGATACATTTTTTCCTACATATAAAAGAATACAGCAAGTATTACCAAGGAAATTGTTTATTGGTGTAATTTGTCTGTTTTCAGGTATTTCACATACATTTTTACTAGGAAAGTAAAAGAAATAACGTCCAATTAAACACATTCAGAAATTACCTGAGATGCAGTTTTACTCAACACATAATGTTACTGATGTTAATAGTATAGTGGCCTTCAGAAATGAGTTGAAACTGTGCGTGCGTTAGAAATCTCAACTCAAATACATTATAGTGTACTATGGGGGAAGTGCTCAAAGGACAAGAGCCCTCTAAGTTCTGAGCATCAGCTGTTAGAAGTCGTCTGTCCTTAGGAAGAGACTTGCTAAGGAACTGCAATTGTTCAGTAGAGTTTTCTATCTTCTGAAGCATCAGCTGTTGCCTTTGGTTAGAGACAAAATACCAAATTAGCTAGATCACTGAGCTAAGCTAGCATAAGAAATGCAATACTGACCAGTGGAAACAAAAGTTCATCTAGCCCAATGTCTGTGCCTGCTACTAGACTCTTAGGAAATAAACTCTGAGCACAAGACATAGACAAAGAGACTTCTTCCTCTGCTATCACCTACCAGCTTCCAGGATTTAGTCGTTCAGAGCCAGGGATCACACCGAGAATTTCATGTTGAATAGCCACTGAATAATTCATTCTCCATAAGTACTTCCAATCCCTTTTGAACCTATTTGTTCTAAAATGTCCATCCATGGTAATAATCCACACAGTTTAATTAAATACCTTTTAAAAATAGGTATCACTCATATCCAGAAGAAAAATCTTTGTGAGGTGCACCTTTGATCTGATGGGAATTCTTAAGTTCTTATTCATATTATGCTGACTTGCATTATGCCACACTTGTGTTAATTCCTTGAAAGCAAACACAGTGGGATTTGTGGTTGGTTTTGGTTTTTTTCCTGTAATTTTCTATCAGAGGAACTATTTATATATATATATATATATATATATATATATATATATATATATATATATATATATATATAACACATTACTCTTTATCACTTGTTTATATTTGGATTAATAATTATCTTTGCTGTGGGATGGAGTTACCTAGATCTCAGTTTATGCATCTCTTCCTTGAATTTTGCACCTCATGCTCATGTACTAAGGATTTGTGTTTGGAGTAGAATTAGGACAAATGCTTGTTTTAGCTCATGAAGGCTTGTGTCTATCTGTTGCACTTCATGTGAGTTTTCCCCACAGGAGCTTTGCTTTGCATCTTAGCTCCCAATAAACATACACTCAAAGTGCATTTCATCCAAAGCCATTGATTTTACCTGATTTGGGGTCAAAACCATGCAAGTAGCAAGCATCACATGGTTTTCATCCACCTGATTCTGGGTCACTGACAAATTAGTGAGTTCTTCAGTGAATCTCTGGTGAATCTTTGCATTGCTCAGCCGCTGCTTCCCTTCAGTGTACAAGGCAAGCCCCGGAGAGCCCTTGTCTACTTGAACTTCTGTCATTCTTGTTGATGTCAAGAACACTCAGAGGCCATCTGAGAGTCAGGCATGATTCTCCCATGAGAACAGGGTCCCAGCATTTAGATTACCTGGGTGCTCAGTTTTAGCGTGTTTAGTTCACATCAACTTGAAAGATGCAAATCTTTCATCTAGCCCTTGGCCCCTTCTTATTGGCAGTGCCTGCTGCTCACAGAACTCAAAACTGTCTCTGCGTGTGCATCCTTTCACTTGGTGACCATAGCATTGGGCTGTTTTTTAGCACATTGCAGCTTTCCAGAGAGCAGTTCTCCTTAGATAAGAAGTTACTGGGGTTTTTGTTTGTTTGTTTGTTTGTTTTTTAAAGCTATGGAGTACAGGACAAGCATTGGTTTTGTTTGTTTGGCTGGTTTTCTTTAAGAAAATATATAGTTTGGTGCACTCTTTCCATCAGTTTGTTAATTTTTAGATTTATTACATCTCAGCTCTCAGACTCTGGCTTTTGAATAAGAAAGAGATTAAGATAGTTTCACAACTGAGCAATGCAAATGATATTTTCTATGCATATGAAAGATGCTATGTGAAATACAGCAAAACACTGCAGTATTGATAAAGAACAGTATTCACCCCAACCAGTCAAGTCCAGGCTTGATGTCCAGCCTTCAAGGAAGCCCTGATGATGCAAGGATACATTTTGGCAAGCTTCGGCCTGTGGCTGCAACAGTAGCCTTAATGCCCACAAATTGTCTCTTTTCCACAGTATCCCGCAGCTTACTTTTTAGCCCTTACCATGCTTAGGGTATGCCTAACCTAGGAAGATGCAGTGCTGCCCTGAAGGATCCAGGGGAAGTTTTGCCATTGGTTACAGAGCAGCCAGGGATTTCCCCAGGTCGGCTATACTAAGTATGCCTAAAGAAATGGCTCGTAATGTAATCAGCAAAGACCAAAGTCATAACCTTGAAATCCCCCACTTAGCCATTAGCCACTGCTGAAAATGAGTGATCTCTGTTGTCCCTTTTCTGTTATACGTCCCCACTGCCTGGACATAGGCCTTCTGTGTACACACAAACTTGTTCTTGCTGTGATACCATTGGGCATCCCAGGATGTACCTTACACCTTCATTTGATCAGTCAGAGCTGCCAGTGTGAAATCCAGACCTCCAGATCTTGTGCAGCTTGAGCTTGTAGGTTCAAAACCAAAAATGTTGCCACCATTCTGTTGTGGACTAACTGACCAATAAAGATTTTTGTGTCAGCTTGATTTTCCTCTGAGAGCATAGCCCACCTTAGAGAGAACACAAACCATGATATGGCAAGCAGGTCCTCCTGAAAGCTGAAGATAGAATCATTACTGCTGCATGAGCAGGTATAAACAGGACTTCTATGCATCCTACTTCATGTCATCTTCCTTCTGGATGGAAGTTCTTTGGTCTGGTTTTATGCAGAGAGCAAAGCAACTGACAGTCTGTAGGAAATATTTCCATTTGTCAGGAACTTCAGACATCTGGCAAGAGTCATGAATGACATGGTTTGCCCAAAACTTCTGCACAAATGACTTGTATGCAGTGTAGGTGCTGCATAGAAAAAATGACCATGGCATTGTTGGCCCGGTATATCTGTGTGCCTCACATATTTTAGTCCAAAAAACCTCCAGACAGATAGATAGGAGCCCTTACACATACATATAATTTCTGGGGAGGGTGCCAAATATTGCATGCTGAACAGGCAACAGCATTTCCTTGCAGGTGGAGGTGAATGATGAATGCATGTCTTCAACTGTGCTTGCTCCTTTTGTGTGACACCTGCTCAGCATGTTGGCTCATTTAGATCCCATGCTGTGTTTCAGCACCAGCATTGCAAGCAGGGTTGTAGATTGATCAGGGCAGCCCAACAAACCCAAACACCGGGTGTCAACAAGCCTCCCCTTACACCATAGCCTTTGAGTGTAATCCTTGGCCCTCAGAGTCTGTAGAATTCAGGGGGCTCACACCCCCACAAGTTTATTCTTTTTGATTGGGTTTTGGTTGGTTAGGTTTTTTCCCCTAGTAGACAAAATACACCAAAGTAATTTTCAATAATATAGAGAGGGCAATAATATAGAAGGCAGTAGAAAAGTAAACCATACAATCTGAAGCAACACAAATACTGCTGAAGGCAGTGGGCCCAGTCATACAGCAGTCACAGGAAAGCTAGAGGCTTCAGTGAAGGTGAAATGAAATGTTTCTTTGTTGATGAACCAATATTCCAGGTATTTATTAACTCAGGGCACCAAGATGGATTTGGTCTGTAAGTTAACTCTAAGTTGAAGACGACTGCTGTCTGGAAAACTTTTGGGAAAGCAAAGCCAGAGTCTGGCTCCATTTGTATTTGGCCACAGTAATTGGGTTCTATTCAAATAACTTTCTTATTCATTTTACAGGGCATAATTTACTAGTACTGCTATTCTAGAAATTGTTTAGAAATTAGACATTTTATTACAAATGGTGTTAGGTCTCTTGCATCTCATCCACTGAGTCAGTGTACCAGGACAGCGTTTCTAGCACTTCCAATGTATTAGGACAGGAGCAACAGTCATAGTGATTTAACAAGGTAATGAAAAGAAATTATACCAGCAATTATTTGTGGACCCGGTGTGCTCTCCTAGCTGCCTGCAGCTTGCTCTTCACAGTGCTTTCTGTGCAGTCCAAGAGGAGGTACGATTAGGTTCTCAGCTGTCAAAATTAATATTCAGAGGTTGCAGCTTGTAACAAGCACATTTAAAGTCATATGAGAAGTACATGGTTTTACGGCAGGTCTCTATTCCGAGTTGTATCTGTCTTCACAATTACACGTACATAGCACGGAGGGGAAAACCGAAACAACTCTGCTGTTTCCTTCTCGGTAACCTGAGTTCACCTGTGTGAGAGGAGTTTAACCCTTTTATGAGTGTTAAGAGTGCTGAATATTGTATCGTAAGGGCATAAGGAGACAGGAAAGACTCTTAAGAATAACCGAAACCTTTTTACTTCATGCCTCGGGCTCTCTTTTCAGTGATTTGTACACTTTCGGGGGAAAAAATGCCACTAATCGCCAGTGTCTTTCCGAGGTACCCTACTGTGGTACTAAAAGAACTTGAAGCTTTGCAGAGAAGGCACCAATCATGCTAAGCAGCATTTTACGTGTTAAAACACTGGCTGTGGGCTGCATGATTTTCGCCTTCATGCACAGAAGAAAATAAATACAATCCTCGGATCTGCGAGGTTTCTAGTTTCTGGAGAGAAGAACGTGCTACTTCCCCTTTAAGTCTGAAGCAGTTCTTGTGTGTGCGAGTGTGTGTGTATGTGTGAGAGAGAGTGTGTGTGTCTCCTCCTCTTTGAGTGACACAGCACTTAGATATGCCTATCAGTAACTTAAACCCCACAAACTCCACCTTCTAAGTGAGGAAGCTGTGGGTTGATGGAAATGTAGTGAGCAGATTGAGACAGACAGTGAATCATTAGCAAACTGCAACGCCAGGATGAACTTGTCTGGAACCTAAAAGGAGAAAACCGTCTGAGAGTCCTTCGCAGTGCTGGGTTTTGCTAAATACAGCCAAAGTGGATCTAAAAGCCGGTTGATCCCCAGTCCAAGATGCTGCTGGTTTCCCAGCGGGTAGAAGCACCACGCATGGAGCCACATATTCCAGTAAGTAGCATTTGAAATCGATATGTACTGGAAAAGTAGGAGTTGCTTTAAACTGACTTAGCCACCCTCGGAAGAGTTGCTGGCCCGGACTCGGCGCGGCTGCAGCCGGGGCTATAAAGTTTGCAGAAGCGGCTCAGGAAAGTGCCCACCTTGGGCGGGCTCTGCCCAGCTGGTTGGTGTTTGTAGTGGCTGCGCCGGGGCTATGGAAGAGAAGGAACCATAAACTTGGGGTAAAAAATTTCGCTCTCCGTTCCGGTAAGAGCAGATGCCAGTCCAGGGCGAGGAGGGAGACTATCGAAAGGAGGGGGTCCGCGGGCTTTAAAATGGTGGTGAACAAGGTGCTCTCCGGGGCGGTGAGCTCTCCGGCACGGCAGCGGGGCAGCCGGTCTGTGGCGGCGGAGAGGTCGGCTCCGGGCGGCGGGCGGGCGGACAGCACCCGGGGCCGCTCGGTGGGTTTTCGTGTCATCGCTCGTGTGGCGACGCTCGGGGGCGAGGTGAGGAGAGGAGGGGGTGGGGATGCTGCCGGTGTCGGCCCCGGGGCGAGTGGAATGCGGGAAGTGCCGGTGCGCCCAGCGCCGCGGGATCGTGCTGTCCCCGGGTACACAGAGCCCGGACCAGAGCGGCAAGGGGGACAGACCCTGCAGCGCTGGGGCAGCCCTCTGGGAAGGGTCACATGCGGAGGGGCCAGTGCCGGTCTGTGTTATTATTTAATAACTCCCGGTATTTGCACTGGCAGCGGCGTGCCGGGTTATTTTGGGAGGCTGAAGCGCACGTTATATAGGCAGGATTTTGAACAAAAGGCTCCGCCGAGCCCAAAGGAGCCCTCGGTTGTTCCTGAAAAGTGTGGAGCCCAGCGCTCAGCCTCCGTTTTAGACTAGGGTGCGTGTGTTTGTGTGTGCCCCTTTCTCCAAACGGGAGTAGCCTAAAAGTGAGGGAGATGGTGCAAACGCCGCGCGTTTGACGCTCTCTCGGAGACTATACATGTATTTGAAATAAAATGCATGCTGACTCACGATTTAAACTGCTTTGGTTTCTCATCCTGTGATTAGGATCGAGGGTTAGAGCAATTGCAGGGTAAACAAGGCGCTCGCTGACTCGGTCCCACGTCTTCTCCCGAGGCAGGGGCTGCCCCTCTCCCCCAGTCAATAGGCGATCCCTCCTCCCGGTCCCTCCTCCGTCGCCTTTCCCGGCCTGTTGCTCTGCTCGGGGGAGCGCCGAGGCCGAGGGCAGCACGGCTTTTGTTCGGCTTTGGCTGAGGGGGTGCTGTCACCAGGGTGACTCTGAGGGATCCCGGGGAGAACGGCCGTTTCTGGAAGAAAATGGGCTTTGGTTTCCTTTCACACCGCCTGCCTGTCCCCTCCCCCCCCCCCCCCCCCCCCCCCCCCCCCCCCCCCCCCCGGAACAATAAATTAAAAGGCCGCTTTTGTTTTTCACGGTGCTCCCGGCAGGGCGGCCGGGGGGAGGCGGCGGAGCCCGGCGCTGGGGTGCGGGGGACCCGGAGGCGCCGCGGAGCCGCGGCCCGGCGCGGTGCCTGGTGCTGCCCCTGGTGCGGCGTGCGGACGCGCGGTCGCCTCGCCTCTTCCCGTCGGAAGCAGATGAGCCCGTCGGGCACCGGGCGCTGGCATGGGTGCTGCAGGAAGAGCCTGCCGCCTACTCCGGCACCGGGGGACACCCCGCAAACCCTCCCCCGAGCAGCCAGCGGGGAGATTAACTGCGTCTGGCCCCTTCCCCGAGCCGGGGGCGGAGGCGTCGGGCTCCCCCCGCCGCCGCTCCGGCCGCCTCCCGCTGCTGTGCAGCCGCCTCGGCTCGGAAGGAGGGAGGGAGGGGTGTGGGAGCGCCGGGAGGGGCGAAATGCGCCCCCTGTTATATAATGTGAGTGTTTCCCTGCTTAGCCCTGTAATCCCCGGGTAATACCTAATGCCCGTGCCTCGGGGAGCCGAGGGGCAGAGGGTGGCTGGCCCTCCCAGAGCTACCCCTCTGGGCCGAGCTGATGGGGAAATAAAGCTGCTGATGTGCGAGATGGACCATATGGTGCTTCTAGGAGAGAGGGAGCCGGAACGGCCTTGGGCCTGCCGGACCCAGCAGCTGTTTGCTGCCCCCAGCCCTGGGGCAGACGATCGGTTCCCCGACACCGGCTCGGCGGCTGTGCAGTGGCATTCCCCGGAGAAGCGGGGACTATTGCCCTCGGCGTATCCTCGTTACCTCCAGAGCAGGCTGCTGGCCGAAGCACATTGCTGTGTGTTACCGTGCGAGCAGGATACCCGGGGGTGGTGCCGAGTGCTCCGAACCGAACCGTTCAGGGGAAGCCGCCTCGTCCGGGGGCTGCCAGCCTCCGGCCGCACTCTCCAGGCAAACGCAGGCAAGAGCAGTCGGAGCGAGTTATACGCTGGCACCCAAAAAAAAAGCAGCCATCTAGTTCTGGCACTGACCATTTTCAGTTTTCTCTCTCTGCCATATGTTTGGAAGGGGTGAAAGAAAAAAAAAGGCAATTTGGGAAAGATGCTCTCAGCTGAAGGAAGGAGGTGGGCCGAGAGAACGAGAAACAAGGAAATTCCATGTTAGGAAAGCATTAGCAAGGGGTGACTTCTAATGTTTTCCTGCCACTGACGTTGACAGTGACACATATGTGTGGGTTGAAATTGGAACGTCACCGAGTTTTTAAACTCAACCAGGAAATAGTCTGTTGCTCAGGGATAAAAAACAAATAGTATCTATTGTAAGGCAGGTAGCATGCAGTTAACAGCTCCTCTCAGTGAGTGAAAAGCTGTTTGATGGTTAGACCAGAGCAGCTCAAATTTAATTTAGCTTAATTTAGCTATTTTACAGGGGTTTAGGAGGGGTTGTTTGTGTGTTTCTTTTTTCTTTAATACTTGAGAATCAGAAAAGCAAATATTGATAGGGCTTCACTTTTAGTGCCTTGTAGCTAAGTAGTTTGAACCTGTAAAATCTCTTGGGTTTTTGTTTGTTTGTTTGTTTGTTTGGGTTTTTTTAAGCTAAAGTAATGTTGAAGGGTTTGGGAAGGATTAGTAATTACAGGACACAGTTAAATTTTGTGATTTTTTTTTTTTTAATGGCTTCCTGTTACACAGGGAGGAATGTTTTATAAATACAATGTGTTTGGTTCTTTTACTGACCTTGTTACAAATGCTACTGCGTGGTAGCATTTTGAGATTTAAAATGAGATCAGGGAGCTGTTGTGCTAGAGGCTTTCTGAATGTACAGGAAGATGTACTGTGAGAGTTCATGATCCAAGGTGTCAGGCTGACACTCCTGCCCTCAGTGACAGGTGGCTAACCTGCCTGGGTGCAGCAGTAAGGACAAGGATCAACCTGGGTCCTGGCTTCATGAGTGACGAAAGTTAGGAAGGCAGAAGGTAACACAAGGGCAAGGACAACAGTAAGTAAAATCTGTGAGTCGTCCTGTAGGTTAAGTACAGTGCAACTCACTGGTTCCCAGTCATTTAATCAATAAATGTTCTATGTTACTTGCTCCTCTGATGAAAGTTGTCTTAAAATAACTTTTATGAGTACATAGCCATGGGAAAGTGAAGTAAATCTTGCAGAAGCTGTGACAAATGGATTTATTCAAACTGAGAGATGGAGTACTAGAAGGTTGCCTGAGCTCATGAAATAGGGGAAAAGACAGGATCTCCAGGTTTTCATTGTTCCCCTCCTGCTGGCTGTTTCTGGGCGTCAGCCTTCTTCAGCATTTAGGCAAAGGTGACTAGAAGTTAGGATTCATTAGCAGCTGGTATGGTCTCCAAATAAAGATGGCTAAATCAGTTTAAATGATGCTGGCACCTCTCCAAGGAATCCTCTTTGTATCTGACACGTTTGCTACTCACTTCTTTAACAAACAATTAATATTATATACTGCTATTTTTCCCTCTATGGGAAGAGCAGCAGCGTAACTCATTAGGAAGGCTTTCTACCTGATGTTCCAGTTTGACTCACTATGTTTAAAAAGCAAAGGGAAAAAAAAAGTATTTTGGACTGAAGGAAGCAGAAGACACACCAAGGCTTTGCATTGAACTGTTTTATATCAATATTGATTTTTTTTAAGGGGGTTTGTGTTATAAAGAGGGAGCTTTTATCCCCTTGAGCTCTTTGGCAATTATCTTCCTGCCATAAATGTTGATACGCACATAATGGATGTAACTAAAAAATCTCCTTATCCCAGCAGAAAAGGCTGACTGTTTGTTGGAGCAGAGAGAATGCTGAGAGTGTGAATAGACAAACCCATATGTCGCTGGTGAGAGAGATAAATGATGGACGAACAGGAGTTGGTTACTATGGATCAGCACAATAAACCAATTCCCATCATACACCTCTCTTAATAATATACCAGTTTCAATGCCATTGACGGGTAACCTAGGTAGCACCAGTCAACTGTAAGTTTTTCAACTGTTCTTTTATACATCTCAAAGAACAGTTGGGACTGTTCTAATTTTTTTAGATGTTGAGTGCTAAAATTATGCAGAACTTTCTTCCTTGCCAGTAATTTTGAAGGGGAACTTCAGAGCATTGCTCTAACATGCCAAATGTGCACAATACTGTTGTATACTCATAGTGAGTTTTGTTTTCTGTGCTTGTAAAAGGAGTGCACTCAAAAAGGCAATTGCTGAACAAATACGTGAAGAAACTGTTTAGGTGTTTAGTGCTACCCTCATTAGTGGGAGTTTAGATTGGACTGGATATTGGAAGATACTGGAGAATTGTTTGAAGTGAAAAAAAAAAAACCACAAAAGAACAATACTGTTTATTCTTAAAAAACCTGGCAGCCCTGCAGAATAGGCAGTGATCAATAACACAGTTTTAACTTTCTATAGGCCATTTCAGGGCTGCCAGCAGCTGAAGGGAAGCTTGGGAGAACAGTCTGTGCTTGCATCACAGTCTCCTTCCCCTGTTCTTTATTTTTACTGCTACTGCTTTGCACAGAAACTTGAAGTCTTTGTCAGTTAAAGGCTTCACTTTATGTCCTTGTCTTCTGGTGGGTATTCATTGCAGTTGCTATGGACCAGCCTGTTAGCTCTGTTAAAAATGAAAGTGTATCTCCAGGTGACAGCATAGGCAGGGCTATGGCTCTTGGGATGTGACTCCATCGTTTTCAAAGTCACCAGTTGTGCTACCAGAGAGTGGTGCAGTCAGAGAGGGATAGCTAGCAAATGTAAATGAGCTATGGAGAATCTTTATTCCTCTGGGAAAGCCTCTTCACCGATAATAATTTTCAGTTTTTAAATGAAAGAAAATACAGTTCTAAGTCGTTCATCTCCTTAAGGAGGAAAATAGTTACTTAATGCAACATTTACCCGCAAAATTGCAGTTGCTCTTTTCAGAGCTGTTTACTTCGGGGTGCATCCTGGATGATCTGAAAGGTGTTTGTGAGGCCAGGCAGTAGGACTGAATAGCAGTCCTTCTCCTGTTGTGGCCCAGCCTAGCAGTCTTTTTTTTTCAGTAGGTGAGACTCAGTATTGATTCTAGAATTAAGGACTCAAGGAATACCAGTCCTTCTCCTGTTGTGGCCCAGCCTAGCAGTCTTTTTTTTTCAGTAGGTGAGACTCAGTATTGATTCTAGAATTAAGGACTCAAGGAATACCAGTCCTTCTCCTGTTGTGGCCCAGCCTAGCAGTCTTTTTTTTTCAGTAGGTGAGACTCAGTATTGATTCTAGAATTAAGGACTCAAGGAATACCAGTCCTTCTCCTGTTGTGGCCCAGCCTAGCAGTCTTTTTTTTTCAGTAGGTGAGACTCAGTATTGATTCTAGAATTAAGGACTCAAGGAATACCAGTCCTTCTCCTGTTGTGGCCCAGCCTAGCAGCCTTTTTTTTTTCAGTAGGTGAGACTCAGTATTGATTCTAGAATTAAGGACTCAAGGATCTGTGTTAGATAGTATTGTCCTGCTCTGGCAGGTGGATTGGACTCGATGATCTCCTTGGGTCCTTTCCAACCCCTAACATCCGGTGATCAGGCCCTTGAGTAGGGAAGAGGGGTTTTTCTGTGCCCCTCATCCCTGCTAATTCTCACCTCTTGGAAAAAGGAAATGGAAGCAAAGCAGTGTGAAGGACATTGTGGAACAGCAGTGTCCAAAAGGGGTAGAGCAGAGGAAAGAGATACGGGTTTCCTTCCTCCCCTCCCAGCCACACAGGCCAGCCAGCTGGACCAGCTGGGAGATGTGGGCTGTGCCCAGAGAGTGCAGCCACTGGCTGTTTCCGTGGGGCCAACAAAGTGCCAGTGGGGCCCAGGCGTGGGAGATGCAGGAGGATGTGGGATTTCATATAGTCCTTCAGTCCGAGCGCTGCCTCATCGCTACAATGAGCCATTGATAAGCGCTGACCTGATTAAAGGGCTGTTGCGCACGGGAGGCTGGGGTGCGCCCCAGGCTTCGTGCGGGGGCTGCCGGGCTATCCAAAATTGCTCTTTGGGGATGGGTGGCCGGGCTGAGCAGGACGAGACTGGAATTCACCACCGTACCCTGTCCAAAGGGAGGCATCATATTATGACTTGTTGGAATCTGCTCTGCTTTTCCCTGCAAGGTACTTGGCAGTTTTATTGATAAAGAAGTGTTACATAAGTACCCCATCAGACATGTCCTAATTTGTTAATAATTGATGGTCTGGGTAGTAGAGAAATACTGGTGGTGTTAATGTGCTCCTACACTGATCTGCAATCTCCACAAGCCCCCTGTTTTGCTTTTCCTTTACTTGTAAAGCCTTTCCACCACACCACCCCCTTTTTTTTCCCCCCTTTGAATTTACCTAGTGATACAACTGCAGGTGTCAGTTGTGCTTTCCCGTTCAGGCAGGGACAGCTGGGGGCTTATCCTGTCCCAGACGTGCTATAGATTACCTCGGCAGGGGAGGGTGTTAAATACATTATTGTTTCACCCCATGTCAGGCAATCTATTGAGTGGCATCAGTGTTAGCCCAGGGGGAAGCCAGTTTTTTGTACCTTCCACCTTCGGAGGTAAGATATAAGTGAAGTGGGATGGATGCTGTAGTGCCTCTGCAATTCCTGCACCAGGGCTTGTCAGTGTGGGAAGTCAGCACAGAACCAGCACCCTTTGGTTTCTCCTTCTCTGGGAACAGGCTGTGTTTGCATGGATTTAAAAAAAAACAGCTACTTTTGTCATGCCACAGCTAGAGAGATCGGAAAAAACATTTACTTCTGTTGACACACACCAAAAAGAAATAACTGCTGGATATCATCAACATGATCTGGCTGCTTCTTTTGTCTTGTGTTGGTTTACTCTTGCTTTTCTGTGGAAGTCTTTCTCTTTCTGGAACTAAGTATCTTAGAACTCTGAGCCGGTTTGGGAGTTACACCTATCCAAGATGTACTTGTATATTGTTTTCAGAACAACATGGCACGTTTGCTCTGTTGTGGGCAATGAAATCCATTACAGCATTAAAATCAGAAGCAGCAAGGTAGCTTTCTAGTTATGTTGTGAAATATAATACCATTGTTTGCCTTTATTAACGTCTCAGGGTTGATTATATGCTGGTTAAAAGCCTGTTCTGCTGTGAAAAAGGCTGTCTTTAATTTCAAGTGGTTGATCCTGATCAGGCAGTTAGAGCGGCTGTAGCAACAATTGCTCGGAGCTCTAAATCACATTTGTCACAAGATCTGCATGGTGCTGTTGGCTGCTCCAAGACTTACCCCGACTTTTCAGCCTTACACTTTGGTTGGATGGCAGTGGTGAGGGACTTGCCAATCTCGCGTGTTCTTTGTGCCTAATTCTGAAAGACTGGCAAGCTGTATGCTGTGTTTTCTGAAGAGGACCCAGCTTTACTAAGCTGCCTGTCTGTCAGGGATTAATTTAACCTCTAATTACTACATTTTCTTCACAGTTTGCTGCACATGAGCATGTTATAACAAAAGCACAAAGAAGTATGTCATTTTATTTAGCCACTACTCTGAAATTAATTTAGGGGGTATAGAGTCAGATCTGACACACTTGGTGTTAAAATAATTGTGCTGGCATTAGAATTAAAGTACATAATCTTGTTGTTTCTAATGATACAACAGTACTAGTGTAAATAGAGTTGTTAACTCGTTAGTCATAGCCACAGTAATAGAAATGATATCTAGTTGCAGAGAAATGCTCAAATGAGCATGGAAGGAAAAGTTTCCCCAGAATAGTGCATGGTTCTCCCAACGTAACGCACGGCTCCCGCTTGAATCCCTGCCACCATTTGGGTTTAGGATTATATCCCTAAGAGAGGTTCATTGATTATTTGTTTTGTTTTGTTTTGTTTTTCCCAAAAAGAGGTCTTCCAAGTTGCAAGGAGCAAACATTTACAATGGCTTGGGTTTCTTCCAGCCTGGGGAATGATTTTTGAGTGTTTTTCTTTGGTGTAACACGCGGCGTCTTGGGAACAGTACAAAAGGCCATATGTCCTCTTCTGCTGCTCACACTGACATCAGCAGCACACGTCCTGAAGGGAGGGGCTGAGCCTCTTTCTGTTACGAAACAGGACTTCTTTTTTCTTTTATAGTTCTGTGTCCCATCATATTTACAACAGAGGTTCTTTTTTTCTCCCTCCTTTGGGAAGGTTTGGATTGGGAGTTGCAGCTTATTTGCAGTTTGGGTAAATCTATTTAGAAGGATTGTTGCTGTTACATAAGAAATTTGCAGTTGCTGTCTCTTCGTTCTGCCCCACGTTCGTCACCTCTGAGCGGGTTTGCTGAGATGGTACTGAAAATGCAATTTCTCACCTAGGGTTAAGTCTGCAGAATTTGTAGAATCATAGAATCAGTCAGGGTTGGAAGGCACCACAAGGATCATCTAGTTCCAGCCCCCCTGCCTTGAGCAGAGACACCCTACCCAGGCTGTCCAGAGCCTCATCCAGCCTGGCCTTAAACACCTCCAGGGATGAGGCCTCAACCACCTCCCTGGGCAACCCATTCCAGGCTCTCACCACTCTCCTGCTGACCAACTTCCTCCTCGTGTCCAGTCTGAATCTCCCCACCTCCAGCTTTGCTCCATTCCCCCTAGTCCTGTCACTCCCTCATGGCCTAAAAAGTCCCTCCCCAGCTTTTGTGTAGCCCCCTTCAGATACTGGAAGGCCACAAGAAGGTCACCTGGGAGCCTCCTCTTCTCCAGACTGAACAGCCTCAACTCTTTTAGTCTGTCCTCATAGGAGAGGTGCTCCAGCCCTCTGATCATCCTCATGGCCCTTCTCGGGACACGCTCCAGCATCTCCACATCCTTCTTGTACTAGGGGCTCCAGAACTGATGATTGATTTCTGATGCAAACAGAAGATCAGCTGTTATTTTTTATGTCATGTATTTGAGTTACAAAGCGTGGGCCCAACCTAGCAATTCTCCTTCAGTAGAAACTGTAACTGTGTTTGATGGGAAACTTCCCCCAAAGATGTCTCAAGGTCAGGTAGGACACAGTTACCAAGTCAAATCTTGTAGTCTCTTTATGAAAAGGAGAATTAATGTGGCATTGTTGTCCAGGCTTGTGACAACAGTGACACAGGATTGCCAAAAGGACTGACGGAAGGTGATGGATGATTGATTCTCTTTACAGTACTAGATCAGGATATTTCTCTCAATTCTTTCTTCAGTTCTCTCAATTCCCAAACTGTAACCAGTTACTGTAATTATTTACTCTAATTACTTCCAATCTACAAGTAAATTGAACATAAATTAGGATCAGCTGAGGTACAGGATGGGATGGTTCAGTGAGCTGATGGTACGGAGACACTTGTGCTGATCAGTAGTTACACAGGACGGCTGTTCGATAGCTGTGTGTGGGAGTGGCAGGTCCCTGCTCTAATTTTTGTCAATATGAGTTTTCATAGAACAATTTGAAGCTTTTCTGCTTGTTACTAGCTGAGATCTTTAGGGACTCTTCACATAGTTGGAGATTCTATTCAAAACAAAGGCAGGTACACTTTTGTGATGGTTTGGGCTCTTACCCGCCCCCCCACACTTTGTATTTGCCCCAGCTAACTCAGATGGACCCTGGGAATATAGATGAAGCAATTTATTTACAGCTAGCAGAATTTACAAGCAGCTATTTACAATATATACAGTTATATACAATTATATACAGAAATATACAAAGGATAAACAATACAAAAGCACAACTCCCCTCCCAGAAACCTGAGTCCCCAGGAGGGGCTCTCAAACCACCCCAACACCTCCCCCAGCCCTCTCAACCTTACCCCAGTTCTCAGGAAGAAGAGAGGTGCAGCCAAGAGGTTAGGGAGCAAGGTTAGTGGGAGCAAGGTTAATGAGATGTGACCAGGTCTGAAGGCAAAGGCAGAAGAAAAAGACAAAATGGAGAAAGTTTACTTCTTCTTCCCAGAGCTCTCAGCGAGACTGTGAGAGAAGTTGACATCAATTGTTTTTCATTTCACTGCCTGTTATCAAGTTCTTTTACCAAAACATTCTAGCTTGCTTCTAACTATCACAACTTTACAACCCTCTGAGTGTGAATTAGTTTTATTTCTTTGCTTTGGCTGTAATGCCAGTGCAGGTGGGGTTTATTTTTATTATTTTCATAGAATCACAGAAAGGTTTGGGTCGAAAGGGACCTCCAAAGGTCGTCTAGTCCAGCCCCCATGCTGTGAGCAGGGACATCCTCCACTAGGTCAGGTTGCTCAGAGCCTTGTCAAGCCTGACCTTGAATATGTCCAGGGATGGGGCCTCAACTATCTGCCTGGGCAACTTGTTCCAGTGTTCCACCACCCTCATGGTGGAATGTTGGATGTTCCTAACATCGACTCTAAATCTACTTTTCTCTAATTTCAAGCCACTGCTCCTCATCCTATCACTGCAGGCCTTTGGAAACAGGCCCTTTCCCGACGCTCTTATGGCTCCCTGGAGCCTTCTCTTCTCCAGGCTGAACAGCCCCAGCTGCCTCAGCCTGCTCGCATAGGAGAGGTGTTCCAGACCCCTGATAATCTTCTGACCCTCCTCTGGACTTGCTCCATCAGATGTATGTCCTTCCTGTGTTGGAGGCTTCAGAGCTTGACACCGTACTCCAGGTGAGGTCTTGCCTGAGCATCAGTACCCTCCTCACATCACAGCATAATATATTCCTTTCTGCTGAAACTTCAGGGTCTGATGTAAGGGGAAACAAACTCTTTAAAGACAAAAATGGCATCAACTCCCAGGCATGTACTTTAATGTTTTATTCTCTGTCACAGATCTTTGTCAGTTAAGTTTGGGGCAAAGGTGAACAAATGAGTATTTTATGAAGGTATTTGTCACACATGGAAAGCTGTTTTCCTATACATGAGTAACATTTAGTATATAAGCATTTTCGTTATTATAAGAACAATCAAGAATGATATTTGAATAGTCTTAAGAATAGCAAAATGATCATTTCTTGTGGTTATCAGAACAGATACTGAGTTTTATTTAATTTTGTTTTGACTCCTTACTTTAAATCTTACCAGGATTTTCACATTTCCAAATTATCATGGAGAAGCAGTTTCTGAGTTCATGTGGTATTTAAGGAACCCAGTAGCTCATGGTGATGGCCAGGTGCTTTTAAAAGATGTCACTTTTTCTACTCTCTTAACATAGTTATTTTCTTTCTGTGTTGAGTTAAATAAAGTCACCCAGACTGAAAAAAACCCAAGTATATACAATCTTGCAGTCAGAAATACAGGCAAAAGGTTTTGATCTCTGACTGCCAAATGGTGACTCATTAAAAAGGAATTTGTGTTCCTCCCTTTTCAAAGGGTTACTCACTACCAAGCAGTAAATATCCAGTTTGGATGCTACTGCATTGAAATGCCTGACATTGTTGGTGTATTAAATCCAAACTCTGCAAGATTATTTGACCATGGACTCCATGAAGTTTTTGTTTTGTTGTTTGTCTCAGTTTTCTTCAAGCCTTACCTTGTCAGTCTAAGTACAGTCTAAAATGAAACAGGTTTGGATTTTAGTAACAGGGGACCCTTTCTATACTTTAAGCAGTGGGTCATTCAGATTATTTCTAAAGACACAGGACCATGCAAGTACTTGTTTCTTTCTCATTTTGCAGTGAGTAACATTAGACAAGGGCGTTGGAATTTATCTAACTCAAAATATTCTCTGTCTTCCACATCATGGGTTGTATGCTAAGCACTTTCTACTCTTGCATTACATAAAGCTGAAAATAAAATGTGCTGAAGACACACAAGTCAAAATCCAACTTAAGACATGCCCGTTTTCTCAGCTTCCATATTAATTTTGACTCTGTGAGCCATCTCCTTTTGTCTTTGTCTTTTTACCTATTCTGTACATTTGATGGAAGGGCACAAAGTCATATTTGAATCCTTCACCTCATCTCCTTCCTTTACTTGAGGATTGGTTTGTTTGAACTTTACATAGCATTGAGAGGATGTCTTCTCGGGTGCAACAATACTTGTGTTGGATGTGTAGCAGGAGAAGAGTATGTCCAGGCTTTTCAGTCTTTATGAGAAGTGAATCTTGGTCCCTGATCCCAGAAGGTAGATCAGTCTTAATTTCAAGTGAAAATCTTGCATCTCCAAATAAGTTCCTATGTCAGTTAGAGTTCATCATTCTTGAATCCCAGTGATGAGTGAATTCTAAAGTTGAGGGCAAGTGTAAAGGATGTAAGCGAAAATGCAGATGTTTCTCCTGATGCAGCTCTCCCTTCCCCTTCAGGGCTCCTACAGTCTGTCAGCTGTAACAGAGAGATTTGATTACTTTGTAGTGTTAAGCTAAAAGAATAAATCTGAGTGCCTTGGGAATGGGGAACCAATCCAACAATCAAAACTAAACAAGTTAATAAATGTGAAGCAATTCTGCATGGTGCTGCTGCACAAATGCTTCTTCCAGAAATGCTGAGAGGCAGCTGTGGCCATTGGACCAGTCAATTGGTGTAAGTATGTTCACTGTACACACCACCATTAATTGGATGCTGGGAGGTGTGCTCTATGTTTTGAAGAAATGTGTGTCTTCTGTTGGTTATAAATTATGAAAATCTTGAATCTCACAGGCTGAACCATTTATTGTTCACTCCTTTGTTTCTCAGTCATTCTAATATAGATGGGGAAACCTTGACTTAGTCTTAGTTGCCCTTTCTTTAGAATCATTCTGTCTCTACACATCATCTACAAATTCTCTTTTTCCCCATGTCAGCTTCTCTTTCTCCTACCCCGTCCCCCAAACATCTAGCCAGAAATAGAGCATTTGAGCTACTGTCCACACAGGCAGTTTGGAATTCAAGCTCTCTGGACTGATTTCTTCTGACACCCATGTGCCAGTGTACGTACAGTGTGGAGTCTGTGTTAAGGACAGTGTGCTCAGAAGTATTATGAGCTACAGCAGCAGTGTCAAGTGTTGTCAGTTCCACTACTTGCCTGTGTGGAACTGAGTTTGGATGTTGGTACTTATACAGATAAGGCACAGATTAATTACTGGAAGTCTTGTGCCAGCCTGTAGCATTAATTTTACCGTATCAAAGAATGGCAGATGAACAGATAACAGACTGATTCTGTCATCCATGACTCCTCCCTTTGGAGAATCTACAGTGGCAACTATGTGTCTTATTTCAAGATTTAAAAATGGTCACTCATTTTGCAGCCTTCAGATGGTCCAACAAACATCCTTTCATTGGCATTCACACCCAGAACAGAAACAGGTACAGGCCTTTGTGCAAGGACTGCAGAAAATGTACCACTGAGTGCTTTACCATCTGCTGCCCAAAGCGCAGTGAAGCAAACTGTTAAACTTCACATGGAGCTTAGGGCTTTATTAACTTAAATTACCTGTTGTACATGTTTGCAATGCCAAGAGTATTAGGTGGCATATATTTTCAAGAAGTACATGTTCATTATTAAGAAATGTTAAGCAATAGCATCGAGTGGTCATTTCCTTTTGGAGCATAGCTCTGTGTCTCTAGTGTAATTTGTTTGTTTATGCGTACTGCTGGATCTTGGCAAGGAGGTAGACCAGCGCTACAGGCACGAGCTGAGCTGCTCTGTGGTGCTGGCTGGCCCGGCTCTTAAGGCTGATGCTGCCCAAGCCACCGATGGAGAGCCAGAGACATCAGGACATAGAGGTGAAGAGGTCCAAAGTACAAGGAGGCAATGGTAGGGGACAGAGTGCAGGGATGGGCTGGGGCCAAAGCCAGAGCAGAGCTGAAGAGACAGAAGGAGTGCTGAGGAAGCTGGGCAGGTATCTGAAGGATGATGAAGGCACTGCAGGTCCAGGCTCACCTCAGGAAGCTTGGGATCCTTCATGTGCCTGGTCCACCAGGTCCAGCATTTCCTATTGCTTGCACTCAAACAGTGTTTCTGTGTTGAAGCTTGGTTTGTGCTCCTTCGATGGTAGCTTGCAGGCAGTGCGGTTGTTTTCTACCTCTGTTGTCTTTTTAAAGTTTATGAGTCTTGGTTTTCACTTGTACTCTTGCTTTCATACCTTCATTGTGATTGCTGTGGTGGAGAAATTGGACTTTTTTAGCAGCAGTGAGAATACGCTCCAGACATCTAACTCAGTGTTGCCTCTTCAAAGGCAGGCAGAGCTGTGGCAGGGAGCAGGCATAGTGCTGGGGCTGTGCACCTTTGATTGCCCTGTGATTATGGGCATGTCTTGGTTTACTTCGTTAGAAGGGTTTTCATTTGGGTGAGTGCAGTGCTTGGGCAACCCAGCTGCTGACCAAAGCACCCAGCTGCTGTTCAGGGTGCAGCTGCAGTAGTGCTGCTTGGCTTGGAGCCAGGGCTAACACTGGGACAAAAGTCACAGTATGTCTGTACTGCTGTCCTTGTGTAAATTCACTGGTTCAGGCAGAGATAGTGAAGACTGCTTTCACCCGGGTAACCTGCTGGTTACTGCTAGCAGGACAACTATGCTTGTGTGAGCTAAGTTTGAGCTGCAGAAGTTGCTTAAGACGTTAAGTAACTAATCTGGCACTTGACCCACATGAAACAGCAAAAATTCCCAGCGCAGTGTCGCTAGCCTTCCCTGGGCCAGCCCCGTGGGCACGTCTGCGTGAGATCAGTGCACCTCACTATGCCTGGAAAGCTGGTTCAGATGATCAGCTGAGCTGCTAATGAACCATCTTTCCAAATCTCCTTTAACAGAAATTTGAGATCTTAATGTGTTCTTAGATTCTGTCAGCCTAAGACAGCAATGTTCTCTTTTACAGCTGGCTCTGAAGCATTCTAGTTCCTCCAGAGTAAGGAGACGTAATTCAGCGTTCATAAAGGCAGACAGGAAAGTACAAGGTTCTTTGGTTCTCTCTGAGAGCTTTCTCACACGTAGAAAGAATGAGTCACTCGACATTTCATTATTGAATAGGAGCTGATTTACAAGTGTGTATGCCCTGAGATGAATGTCGGTGGGTGAACTCTACTACAGTTTCCTCCATGGTCATGCTGTAAATGGGCTTCAGCCAGTTTGATGTAATTCATTCTGTGACACTGTGCTATTCTTTGAAATGGTAGCATCATCCTTCTTATGATCTTCTGAAGGCTACCAGACCGATTAACATGGGAATTCTTGACTAGCTTTAGTTCAGCTCTACTACTCCAGGAGAGCATTGTTCCTGAATTGCTCAAAGAAAGACTCTTCAAACAGAAATCTAAATCAGTATACTGGAGATCCTGTTGGTAGGTGTGGTGACTATGATTGATATTTACCTGATGCCTTTCATCTTCCAAGTGCTTTACAGAGAACAAGCATTTCATCTTCACAAAAGGTGCATGAGTTGAACAAAATAGGTTGTAATGTCTCCTCTTCGTTAATAAAGGCAGGGAAACTGAAGCAAAGAGAACGTAGTAGTAGTTTGCTCATGTTTGCAAAGAAGGCTGGTGCAAAACTGTATTTTTTTTTGTTTCTCTTTCTGTGTCCAAACTGATGTTTCTTCTTTGTAATAAGAAGCAGATAGAGAAACTTTTGAGTAAGAACATCATAAGAATTTAGGAAGCAGCTTAGCAGGTGCTGCAGCTTCACCTGTGGCACTTGTTGAGTGATGCACTGTGCTCCCTTGGTGCTGCAATCCCTCATCCACCCTTACGGAGGGATACCCACAGGTGACTGATTTGAGTTCCCCAGCATCTGTGGACCTTTTCTTAGGCTGATACACTGCTTGGTTTAGTCACAGGCCTGGCTGGACCATTGGAAACATAAGCACATGTAGAGATTTCTGGACTAGAAGAGTTTCTGCTGGAGTGAATTTGATTAGGGGCATACATGTTTTTAGGCAACTCAGTTGACTTATTGAGATGTTCTTTTTGAGATGTATTAGAAAGTGCTCGAATTACATTGTTGAATTTTAAGCATGGAGGTCTCCCATTAATATGGAAACATTAGTTCTTTACCTTTGGCTTGGATAGGGCTACTGAGGGGGCTTGATTAGAGTGTATGCTCAAGTACATTGCTGAATCAGGGCCCTAGTTAACAGCAAAGGTGTCACTCGCAGCCGCAGACTGGCAGAGTTGTTCAGGGCCCAGAGGCAGTTTTTGAATTAAGGAGTTTCCAATCAAGATGAGTCAATGGACAAAGCTTAACATCTGAGAAAGTTCTTATCTGAGAAGGCATCTGACCTTTTGAAAGAGAAACCTCCTTTGTAGATGCATACCAGTTGTGTGCCCCCTGGATCAGATCATAGTCGGTTGACTGTAATAGAAATCCTTACCTGGCAAGGCTGTGCTGGACTTGAGCTTCCTGCCCTCTGTGCAGGGAAGAGCAATTGTGTTTTAGTTCCTCCAGTCCCACCTTAGTGAAGGAAGAGGAGATGCCCATGCCTGGAACTGGAATCTGCTCAGAGATGGTGGCTGTGAAAGCCACTTAATTTACTCTGGATTTGACTGTAAATCCAGTCTCCTATTTCACGTGGAGTAACGATTTTCATGCTGCAGTGAGGAATCACTCCTCGAGAGGAAGGAGACAGGAGAGCAGAGGAGTGCAGCCCTGCACCCCGTGTAAGGCCACGGTTCAAAATGTTTAATTAGTTGTTTTGAAACGGTGGCTCTTCTCCTTTGAGGAAGGAATGATGTATCAGCAAAAGCTGACCAAATTGATGTAGCAAATCAATTCTATGGTAATCCGTTTATTTAAACTTTGGTACTTAATTTTATAAGCTCTTCTCAAGTGTTCCTGTGCTCCTGTTCATTAGGCAGTATTCTTTTATGCTATTGCTTGGAGGTTTGTGCTGCAGATAGCAAAATGACCAGGACATGCCACTTGAAACTGCCTCTAAATGTAATTCAAGCAGGTCTGCAATAATAGTGGTAAAAGAAGAGCTATTTAGTAGCATTATTAATGGGCAAAGAGTTCAGGCAGGATTATGAAAAAGTAAATTTTTATTAAGAGTGGAGGAGCTAGAAGAATGGACTGATTGCCCCGAGTCCTCTGGGCCCTGGAGCAATCAATTTCCCTTTCTAGTATTCAGTTACTTGCTAATTGTATTGATTTTTATCAAATATGTGTACAAATCAATTTTATATTTTAGTGCTGTTAAAAGCTTCCTCCCTTCCTTGCAGGCAGTGCTGCTCTGATGATTCTCGTTGTCTTTCTTTATTTTAATGCGTTTATCTTAGTGCATATTTTTGTTAGGGCACACATGTTTTTTCTTTAGGGCGTTTAACACTCTAAAATCCCAGGTAGGGATTTTCCCTAGCTGTTTAATGTTGGACCAAATAGGTGTCCCTCGGACAAAATCCCTGCCAGCTCAGGGGAACTGTCTGCTTAAGCAAAAACTGCAGGAAAGAGAAGTGGTGTGTTGTAAAACAGGTGGGGGCAAGTGACCATGTAGTGGTGACCCCCTGAAGATCAGGATGCAAGCAGTGCTAGCACAGGACATGTGTTGTGGAAAGACTGTAACTGGAAACAAAGAAGGGGATAAATGCTGAGCCTGATACGCTGTATTGAAGGAAGATTAAAATGAGGTTGAGCTGACAAAAATTAAACTCCTGAAACAATGCAAGCTTTAGTACGGCCTCCGTCGTTTGTGGACGTGGAGTCACTTGAGCTCTTCAAGTAAAGTGGATGCTGGAGACATCTCTAAGCAAAGTGAGTGTATTGAGCTCTGAACAAAACAAAACAACAGTCTCCATTTGTGTTTGTTTATGCCCATGGCAATTTAAATCGTTCCTGTCAAACGTACCTATTTTCTGAGCTAGCACACACTTGTGCTCTCCTTTTAGTGTAAGCTACAGTTTGGAGCTGAGCAGAATCTCTCTGGCTGCTGCTGTAAGCCTGAGAAATAGACTCTCATAACTGAAATGTTTGGGATATGTACAATGCTGCTGGAGATGGGGGCAGATACTTTCAGCTTTTAATGGTGTGAGCAGTAGTCATGAGAATAAGGAGAGTTAGAGCTCTGCTTTTTCACTTCTCTCTGACTTAATATTACACCACAGAGTTTATGATGCTGCATTTATTTTGTTCTTATTGCCAAGGCATTAAAAAAAAATCCCAACTGCTATCCTTTTCTTGGAAAGGGAAGAGGTACATTAGCAAGTGTCCAGGTATATACACACATCCAGCAAAAATACCCTTTGCATTAAGGAATCTAATACAGTGGTGGAAATGTAAAAGCATTTTTTGTTTTCCATTGATTACTTTGGTCTTTTCGTTGTTGCTGTTCTCCCTGGTTCCACCGATGTTCCATCCTTACACAGTGATCCCAGCTGAGAAAGCTAGCAGAAACCACAGGTATCTCAGCCTCTCCTGTCTGCCAATAGCTGCTCCCAAAGGCAGTGGTGCTGTGTGGTAGGAGAAAACATACCCAAACCCTCCTACCAGTTCAGATGGCATGTAGGAACCTAGATGGTGTTCACCAGGAGCCCACACGCAACAGCTCAGTAAGAAGCAGGTGTCTCTTGTGGCCTGTAATGTGGCTTTGCTATGTTCCCATGCTGCCACGGCAGCTTTTCTTGCTACTAGGTGCTTGAAATTTTCAGATCCAGTGCAGGCACCACAACCATAATCACCAGTGTAATGTTTTAGAAGCTGTTTGGGAGGAACCAGTCTTCTTCTCCTTTGATCTCTGTGTGCAGTGAGATTCCTCCCTGCATTCCCAGCTAGACAGAGAGGGACGGATTCTTCCTACCACTGGAAGCTGGCAGGCTCCGTAACCCAAAGGGCAAGGGCTGGGTGGGAGGAGAGCCCCTGCTAGTGCTGCCGCTGGCTCGGCATCGTCTGGAGCGCGTTTTTGTCATTAGGTTTATGCAGCACCTCTTGTAGGAGAAACCATAAACTGGATAAGCTGCAAGAGGGGTCATTATAACACAGAGAAGATAAATGTACCGGTTCTGCTGGAGGCTGTCCTCAGGCTGTTTGTTATGTGTCTCTAACACTGTCACTACATCACACACTTCCTCGATCTCAGTATTACCCTACAAGCCTGTCTAATGGGATCCTCTGTTGCTGATTCCGGCTTACCCTGACCTACTTCTTTCTTGTGTCCCAGCAAGCTGTCAGGAGCTATCAGAGCACTGGGAGCTGAAATAAACACTCACTGAGGGGAAAAGCAAGGCTGTCTCTAGTGAATTTAATTAGCTTTGTTTAACTGGCTTGTTTGCTTTGTAAATCACATCATTTTTAGTCAAATTTAAAGGATAAAAAAATCTGTAATTAAAATCAAATGATGCACGACCTTATTAAAAGTCAAGAGTTTTAGAAGTTCAGTACAAAAAGTCATTTAGTTTGTAACACATTTGCAGTGCTCTGCATATTTTAGGGGAAAGAAGGGTGAATTTGAGATGGTTTTGGGGTCTTTCTTCAGGCAGGAGGGGAAGTGTTATTACTATTGAGCCCATATCTTTACCCTTCCTTAAATCAAAAAGCAAAACAAACAAACAAGCCCTGTTGTTTTTTTTTTAATTAAGATTTGAGTGTTTTAATCAATATTGCAAGCTTCCTAGATACAATTTTTGAGTTCAAATGAAGATTTTTTTTTTTACTGTTTGTTTTTCTGTCCTCTGGCCCAAGCATCAGCATGTTACCCCTAGTTTGAATCTCTGCCATTGTGTGAGGCCTCGGTTTAAATCATGATTTCCCTTTGTACTTCTGTTGCATTTTTGAGCATTAGAACATTGCCATTTTTGCTCTGCCAGAGAAATGAAGCACTGACTCTGCAAGTCCTCACTGGGCTGAGTTTGCAAGTGCTCACAGTGTTTTTATCAGACAGTATGTTACGTCTTTCGGGTGCTCTGCTATATTTCAGCGTGGTGCATATTTCTTTTAACAATTGGTGTTCTTGCTCTTGTCAGCATAGGGTCTAATCCTCTTGCTATTGGAAATGATAAAAGCCCTATGAATTCCTAATATGTCTTATCAAAATCTGGCTAAAATATAAAGTGTCTGACCCCAACTTCTGATTCTTCTTCAGCAGAAATATATTTCTTCCTTGCATCACGCATGCATATTGATAGAACCTCCTGAGTACTTGGCTTATAGAAATAACACCCATCCTTGTGCTGAGCTGTAGCATGAATAGAAAAGGATTACAGGACCACTGAGAAAGAAATGGGTATGGATGAACTTGCAGTGTGCGATAGAGGTAAAATACAAGATAAAATGACTATCCCAGAGGACGAGAGGAATTCGAAATCTGTTTCAGGAAGCTGCAGTATTTCCTCCAATCCTTTGAAAAGGATGTAAGACTGGCCAACTGCACTGAGAATTACTCATGGTAATGATGTGATGGCGGAGCATAATGAGCCATCAATTGCTCAGTGACTTCTGAGAAGCTTGCTGACTTAGTGATCACTGTGAGATTTCAGAGAAGGAAAAGAGAAATGTTCTTTCCTTGGTAAGAGTCTTGGAGGTCTCTTGGTCCACTACAGCCTGTGAGGGTCTCTGCCAAGACAGAAGTGGAAGTTATATGGAAATCTTACTGAAAGAACACACTGGACGATTTCAGTGGTTTGACAAAATTGAATTAGAGCAAGGATATCCAGGTGAGTGGGGTAAACCAGTACCAAACTTTGAAAGTCATGTAAATTAGGTTTGCTGAGTTACAGCAGTGGGGAATGAGGCGAGGAAAGCTGAGACAACCCAGTTGAAAAATTCACCTATCTTCGATGACTCCAAATTTTCTGGTCTGCATTCAGTGAAGTGCTGTAACTCAGAAACTTTGCTCACATTCTGCAGCTTTACTGGATTCTCTCTCTCTCCCTTGTGGATTGAGCTCTTAAGTATTTTTGGCATCTGTAGCTGAGATGTGTAAGAGTGGGAGGAATACAAGTACTTCTCTTGGGTCATCACTCCAGAGAAAGGGAGTGAGGTGGATATCATGAAGCTTTTATCATAGGCATGGAAGTAGACATGGTTTATCATCTGATCCAATGTGAATAGGAAGAAAAATTTTATGGTCTTAATATCCTAGCAGGAAAGCGAGCAGTGAGATAGCAAGGGGGCTAAAGCCAATGCTCATTTGGACCCAGTAGCTGCTAAGTGCAACTCGCTGCAGCTGAGAACCGGGTGTGAGGACAAGGAGACTTCTGCACTGTGGGAAAGTGGGAATTTAGTGTGTTTAGCAACAAACATGATTAATTGAGGAATGCCTGTCATCTCTGCGATAGCACCCTAGTCTCTCCATTCATCTCCCTGGTCACAAGGGAGCGGAGCAGTAGCGCAGCTTCATGCTTGGAGGGCACGTTTGCTTATGGTGTAAATCAGGAGCCGAGAAAGGGATCTGTCCCGGCACCTCCCTCTGTGCTTGTGGAAGTGCCTGGCATGTTCTGGGCACCACTGTAATCTGAATAATAAACACTTAATTCCCAGCTCCTCATATTTGGCTGAGGTTGTTCTGTTAAATGATGCTTTGCTTAGAGGACGCAGAAAGGGGCAAATGTTCAGTAAGACTTGAGTCGTTTAACTTAAATCAACCTCCTCCTACCCACTATTGACATATCAAGAGAGCCAATGAGGCATGTTTAATTGCACATGCACTGAGTTTACAATTCGACTGCAGACAGTGATTTTTGGGGGGAGTTGTGAGGATGTTTGGGGGTTTTGTTTTGTTTTCCAACACAGCGAGGCAGGCTTTGATCCTGCAAGAGGTTTTATTAGCTGTAATACGAGCAGGGATAGTCTGAGGGTTTGGTTTTTTTTCCATTTTAAATGTAAGCAGAATGTTTTTGTCTTCTAGGTCAAATGATTTAATCTGATGCTCTAATGTTACATAGTCTAGCAATCCTTCTGCTTGTAATAAGTGACAAAAGTACGGCTTCATGCTTGATAAATGGGTTAACAGTATTCACAAGGCAGGTAATAGAAATCCATATTAATAGGTGGAAATTGGCTCTTGATGCCAGGCAGGATAGTCTAATGAAAGTATTATTGTTTTAGCTTCCAGCTCCTTTGGAAGCTGAAAACTAAATGCCTGTATTACATTCTTATTACCTATTTATCACACCATATAGCTGAGTGGATGTTTATTAAATTACATTCATGTTTAATGCCTGTTTGTATACTTTTCACTGTGCATGTTCTCAAAGGAAAATTTCTGGAAGTGTTTCAGAAACGCACAACTTTTTTCCATTCTCTTTTTAGAAATTAAAACCATTGTTACCAACCATCAATATACAATTGGCTTGGAAATGAAATTGTTTTTTGCTAAGCTGTAAGAACCAGCTAAACCTGCTCTCTTTCATTTAGGAAATACATACTCAAAAATCTGAAAAACATGAGGTGTTCTTGGGTAGTGTTGATTCTATTTTAGTCTTTGAAAATACCCCAGATCCCAAGAGTTGAGCTTACCTAGTTTCAGCTTTAATTTAGCATTAAATTGCTTCATTGGGGATTTTATATATGACCTTCTGTATGTTTGTGATTCTTTGGAGAATATTTAAAATAGTACTGAATACCATCAAAGATAAGAAATTATGAGCCTGTTTATTAATATACCTACTTAAGGCATTTCTCCAGCTCTGCATTCTTGTTTTCTTCCTAAGCAGCACTTACAATTCATTCCATCTAGATTAAAAGAGAAGGAGGTGGGGGGGGGAACCTGAAAGCCTATCACAGTTCAGATATTCCTACGTAGCTTTGACCTGTAGAGCACTGGGATTTCAAGGGCATTCTGCATGTTACAGGAGCAAAAAACAAGGAAAGGTGGGCTTGCATTTTCTTCCACCTGTAATAGTCAGAGCTCATCCCTCTCATCCGAGCACAGTGACCATGCGGCATGGTGGAGCGATGCAGCTTCAGATACAGCGTGAGTCAGGCAAGGATCGTGGCTGGTAGCCAAGGGCTCCTGGTTGCATCTCTGCCTCATCTGGTGGAGTCACACCACTTCCTTTCCTGACCCAGCGTCCTGCCTTGGTGCCTGTGAACTGCACTTGTAAAACCAGACAGGAGGGAGGCCCAGATTTTCTGGAAACTCTGCTTACTGGTCCTGGGCTGCAGACTCTCATGACTGGAAACTTGTGTCGGTTTATGTAAACAGTTCCAAATAAGAGGTTTGACTCCCACTCTCACGCTGGGAAACATCTGTAACATCAGAATCTGGAGTGTATGTTCTTGCACTTCACCAAGTTATTAGCAGATTATTGGCAGATGCCTCAGAAATACATGGGGCTTGGTGCAGGTGATTTTCTTGTGCTTTCAGGGAGCCTCAGCATCTCTTGCACCCTGATCATGCATGAAAGTAGCCCAAGTGCTGGTGAAATTCAAGGGCTCCTGCCTATGAAATCTTACTTGGAGGATCAGGCTATAAGGTCTGGACTAAATGAGAAAGGTTTTTTAGTCAAAGAGTTTGACTGCTCTTATCTGCTTGAAGTTTAAATTCAGTGGAATGTTGTATTGATCCTTCATTGCAATATGTTAAATACTGAAGTCTGACCCATGCTTGCTTGCTTATAGTAATAATAAAGAAGTGATAGCTGCTACACACACTTCGGCTCACTGCTGTGCAGGTAATAATGCAAACACTTTCACTTCTCTAACGAGTAGGTTAATCACTTGATCCCTTTTCTTAAACTTCTGATGCCACTGCCCTGTGAAGAACTAATCTTTGTCATTAATGCCTCCTGAAACTGTGCAATGAACATACTTTCAAGTTAGAGGTACTGATTTACATTATTAATTGAACAGAACAAATCAAAACACAGTTGTAATCACGCGAGCGTTTGGTTTTTAAATGGTGGGGAGAGAAACAATAAATCAGTCTCCTGGCATATGCACATCATATCAGAAAGTGTTTCAAACAGATTTTAGCAGGCTTATAGAGTTTTGATGTCAGCTATCTTGCTCTGGGAAATATTAGTAACATTTTAAGAGGCATTGCAAGTGTTCCTTCAATTTTATACATATAAAAATACATGTACACTAAGAAAAGTTAATGTGTGTATGTATAAATAGAGGGAAACTCCATCTCTGTTAAGCATTTTAGGTGCCGTGGGAACAAGGTCTTTAAACTGTTGTTCTTTCAGTTTTAATAACCTTAAGTTCCTTTTCAATACTTGCACCTTTGCTTTACCTTTGCGTTCACTCAATTTGATAAAGACTCTATGGACTAATTAGTTTCATTTCTGCTTATGGCTGAGCCCTAATAGTTTCCATTCTTTTGGCTCTTCAGATCTTGATCAATGCTTCAGTATGTTTGCTGTAGGCACTGCAGGGATTGACTGTTCCTTTTTCTGCACCCTAATAAAACACTTTATTTATTCCCTATTTTGTAGTGCCTTAAAATATGGATCTGTTTGAGTCGAAAAGTATGCAGTGCCTTCTTAAATCATATTGCTAGAGATGCTGCATTGGATCCTTTTTCTTGTAGTGTAACAATACCACTGAATTCATAGCAGTGGAAGTCACCTGAAAGGCATCACTAATACCACCCACATCTCCTGGCGTTTCTTTCTCTTGTTCCAGACATCTGTAAATGCACTGTGATCTTTTTTGCTTGTTTGTTTGCTTAATTAAACTCTTCAAGAGACTTTGCCAATTGGTCTTTGGGCAAGTGCTTAAGAAGATACACTTTTTTTTTCCCCCTGAAATAATTATCTAAGCCATCCCCCAGTTTGTGCATATTTAAGTTACATGAGTTTGGGTTCTATCCTTGGAAGTCAGCACAAAGTGCTTAGCACGATGGAGAACTCTTCTACGGTTTATGGTACCCTAGACAACAGCAAAACCACTTAGGGGTTTAATGTGTTTGGATAGGGAATGCCCAGGAAAACATATTTCTGAGCGCTGTGCTGTTTGTGAAGTCACACTGACGCACGGCCGAGGGCCCGAGGAAAAGTTAGGGAAGGAGAGAGCTTGGTGGTGCAGAGAGTGAAGGAGAAACTTGTCCGTGGAGCATTTCTGGGCAGATAGTTTGTCGGCTGTTTATTGATTGCGCAGGTCAGTGGTGAAAGGTCAACAGCTCTGCTGTGTCGGCAGATAAAGATAGAGGAATGGCATGTTGAGGTCACATTGGAAAGGAATTCAGTCACGCTAAAGAAAGAGCATTTTTAAACCTTTATTTACTCAAAAAAGGATTGTGAGGTATTGAGCCTGCACATTTGCAGCCCTTGAGTGTAAGATTAAGAAACCTTATTCTCAGTTTTCCCCAGGAGTTTCCCTTTTGCTTTACAGTCTTGTTAGAGTTGAACAATGTTAAAGTTTGCCACTGTCATTTTTTAAGCAGGCACTGTAATTCCTTGTGACTGTTTTTGTTTCTTGCAGAGCACGAGAAAGATACTTCTTTGTGCAAGGAAAAGTTACTCATTTTTTTTTTCCTGACCTACCAAATTTTTAAGCATTAATTCATTTTTTTTCTCTTTTTTCCCTCTAAATATCCATAGAGTGCTGAGCAGCGTTTATGCAGTATCAGTTGTGTTTTGTTTTCACCCTATTCGAAGGTAACTTGCATTTAAGAGCTGAGATTTAACACTCCTTGTAAGTTCTTTGTGTTCAGGACAAAATTTAAATTGGGAGGGCTCAGTTCCTATCTGATCAAGGAAGGTGCACTGATTATCAGCTGGTATATACTGTGGTTTCCATAGGCTGGGTAAAACCACTCCTTTTCATGTTTATTTACCTCTGTTAGGAGCCAGTTTAAATGGAAGCTAATTGGCCATAATGATGCTTCAGAAGAAGTGTTCCTGTACAAACAGTTTAAGTTCACACACAACTAACCCACTGCAGAATTGTGCAGTGAAGGTGTCAGTATGATATGGTTAGCTGTGTCCCAGGACTAGGAGTCAAAACACCTTCCAATAAGCATGGGGTTTTCTCTGATGCAAAGTCCTGGTCCAGACATTCTGTTACCAAATTCCACTTAGTCCCTTGAAGTGGTGCAAAGTCTCATCAATACCAGGAAGGATAACCTTGTTGAGAGACGCCTCAGACTACACCCAAACAGAGGGATTACCTTGTGGAGAAACATCTCTGACAATGCCGTGGCCAAGAGCATGCTTGTTTCCTTTGTTGAGTTTCATAGAATCATAGAATCAGTCAGGGTTGGAAGGGACCACAAGGATCATCTTGTTCCAACTCCCCTGCCATGGGCAGGAGCACCTCACACTAGATCAGGCTGTCCAGAGCCTCATCCAACCTGGCCTTGAACACCTGCAGGGATGAGGCTTCCACCTTGACAGCACAGGAACACGATTTGCCTTTATAGGAGATGTGAGAAAAGGTCTCTGTGTTAGAGGTGGCTGCTTTGACTGATTATTTTAATATTATCACTTATTCTGGGCTTCTAAACTCCAGAATTACATTTGGAAAAAAAACAAATTCATGTCTCTTTCTCAAGTGACTCAAAATCCCTGAGTTTATGATCAGGGTAGATTTTGTTAATAATATTAAAACTAATAAATCCTGCATGTTAGATACTCTAAGACTGCTCAGGTAGTTTGCTTCCCCTTGCTAGTGTTGATGGAAAGCACTGTGTATAGATTAACATTTCTGTTTCCATGCATTTCTGTGAAGACACTCAAAGCTGCCCCAGAGAAAATGCTAAGCAGCACATCCAGACACTGGGCATGGCCCCACCAGCATCCTTGTGCACCCTCTACATCACTACTGCCAGCTGAGGCTTCTGCTTGCTCAGGTTTATAGGTTGATATTTTCAAGCTCAGTTGGTTACCTTCTGTACCTCACAGGAAGAAATAGATGTTCTGTCTGTGTTTTGCAATCCCCTTATCTCTGCTTTTCTCCAGCAGCCCATGTGTATGGATGGAAGAGGATAGTGTTCTCCCAAGCTCTGCCTGTGGAGCTGGGTCCAAGTGAGCAAAGGCAGCTGACATGTGATTGTAACGAAACAGAGCAGCATGGAAGCTGCTTCCAGCTGTCAGTGTAAGACAGCTGTGATGTGGGCTGCATTTTGGGTGAAATTTTAATGATAAGAAGATGGCTAAGAGGCTAAGGCTGATGTGATGCCAAGTGCAGGATTTAGTTAGTTACCGATGTGTGTGAGGCTATGATTCAAGTGTTCTTCTGAACGCTGGAGAAGAGAGGTAAAGTGTGTGTTATGTTGAATCAGTAGTGACTGGGATTTTTAAAAACAGACAAAAGGGAAAAAATACTAAACTGAATTTCAGTTCAATTTATTAAGAAAAGAAAAAAAAAAAAAAGAGTCTAGAGAGGATGCAAGGGATACACTGCTACTTGCCTGTAGCTGCTGAATCACATCCTGCTCCATCCAGAAGTAACTTCATGTTGGCATCTAAATGCTGTTGAGTCACCTCTACAATATGAACTGATGATTTACAATCGTATCTCAGAAAAGTATCTGCCTTTAGTAGGGAAAAAAATGCTTTTGCAAAGGGCTGCCTCAGAATAAAAATGTCTGGGAGGGGTTGAGATTTCCTTTGGTAACAGGCAAAGAAAACTGCAAGGAATGTGCTCTCTGTGAGGTGCTGGGGGAGCTGCTAGGAGAATGCTGTTGTCGTTGGTTAGTTGTTGTTGTTTTTGTTGTTGTGGGGTGTGGAGATTGTAAATACCAAGCTAGCAATGTTGGCTAGAAGCATAGCCGGGAGACTGGCACTGAAGATGCAGGAGCTGCAACCCCCTCCTTTTTGTGTTACTGCACACTCCTGAAACCTGAAGTGGAGCCTGGGGAGCAAACTCTACAGCTACCGGCAGCGTAACTTGCCAGCGCCATGCCCAAAACACCGTGACTGTGTTTTCTGCTGTGTGTGCCCTGCTCTTGCAGAGAATCAGGCCTTTGTCTGAACAACTCCTTTCTCCTTTTCTTTCTGAAGTTTTCAGTTGGTGACTAGAAAGGCGGGGGGAGAGGAGGGGGCAGCCTGCAAAGATGAAGCAGCTCATGAAAAGAAAGCTGCTGAATAGGCAAATTGTTTTATCTGGATGGGTTTTGTGTTCCTGACTCCGTGTTGCAAGGGAAGGTACAGTAGAAACACTGTTCTGGCTCATGTGCTTCTGCTCCAGCCAGGAGATCACTCTTTCCACTGCTGCTTCTAATGCTTAAAAGCTCTGAGCCTGTGTTATCTTTTTCCTCCTGCTAAAGAGATCCGTCTGCTGCTGCTGGCATTTCTATTTCATATCAGCTGTGTTTACACATGGTAAAAAATGTGAACTAATCTCAGGGAATCTGCAGCTTTGTGCGGCCCCCACAAAGTGGCATTTCCTATGGCAGCTGACTCCAAAAAGGTCCTGTAATTCCAACCTCGTTTCCTTAACACTCTGGGAAGAAGTATGGGAAATTGAGGATAAATCATCTACGTGAGCTTTGGAAGGAAATTTTTGAAAGCTCAGGCTCAGGAGTGGAGATCCCATCTTGCTTTGCCACTGGTTAAAGCTTCTCTTGCTTCTCTCTTCTTCCTTCAAGAAAAGTTTCAGACCAGCTGAGGCTCTGGTCGGCTGGTGGCCGCTTGGGTAGCTTGTGTAATCCCAGGCTCCAACATCAGATACGATGATAGTCTTTGAAAGGGAGAAGTGATGGCCTCTGTATTATTAAAGGTCATCAGGCATCTGGTACAAGCTGAAGGGATTTTGTGTTGTGAAGGCAAAAGAGCAAAAAGGATGTATAAATGTTGAAAAGAAGAAAAGGGGGTGGGGGGAATAGTAAATTTAGTACCTCAGCTTCAACACCGTGGGGAAGGACAGGAGGGTAGGATGTGTGTGTCCAGGCAAAAACAATCCTGATTAAGTTAGTCCCATTGATTCAGGGACCTTGAAAAGAGAATTCCTCATCTGATGTGACTGGGATTTTTTTTTTTTTCCATCCTGAACTGTGTCAGTGAGACACTGAAATCCTCATTAGTGATGGGGGAGAGGAATGGGGCTGCTGGCTTCTGATGTGCTGAAATTGTGATTTAAGAGTAAGAGGAGGCTTTACGGCTGCAAGAAGTTTTCTGGCTTTTCATCTGAGAATAAAATGCTAAGGCATCCCCCTGCTCAAAGGTAGAAAAACAGTGTGCAGGACTCTGTGCAAACACAATGGCTCTATCTTGCTCTATTATGCCACAAAGGAGTGGCTTGCTTAATCTCCGAAATTAATAGAGCAGAGAGGAAACGGCTCTTAAAGAGATGTGTGCCTGCTTCCTTCCTGCGCAGAGCTCGGGGAGCCTGGGGCTGTGAGGTAATGTCATTTCACATAACTAGAGGGCTCTTCTTGTGAAGGACAATTACAGTAAGTGCAGCGACTCTGGGATTTTTGACTTTTCAGTGTATTTTTCCCTGCTGTGGTGGTGGGGATTTTTTTTTTTAAGCCCTTATCTGTTACTCTGATGAAAGATGATGCTGTGAGAGTTTGTCTCACATTTGATTTTCAAGATTTTTTTGGTCGGTGGTTGTTGTTGTGGGGTTTTATGCCTCTTGCTTAGTGACATCAGAGAGAAACCAGCCTGCTGCTCCATTCTCTGCCGCACTTAGCACAACAGTCTAAACGTGTTTTGAGCTGTTGTCCTAGGAGAATGTCAGTTCAACCAGAATTAACGGAGTGTATTCTAGTAGAACAGCTCCTTTTTCACACTGTGTTGGCCCTTTATAGCAGTGTGTTACTCTTGGTCTGAAGCCAAATTGACTGATAAGCAACGGGCTAGATTTTCCTGCACATGGTCAAGGCTGCTCACATCTATCCAAACATTTTTAGCTTTGGGAACAAGATCTAGCACTTAAAAAACTAAACCCCGCCTAGCCATTGTTGCTTTGGAAGGAGCGAGAGAGAGGGGAAAAAATGGCTTGCTAAGAAGCCTTCAGGTTGTTTTAATTGCTTCAGGGAGAAAGATGGGAAGACCAGGAGGAGACGCCTTAAGGACCAGGACTCCTGCACTGCCTCCGACCCATTTGACTTGGGAACAGGTGGATGGTGCTCAGCGTGTTCTAGGAGCTGACTTTAGTTGGACAGATGAAGCTTTGCTCTGCTTTCATTCCTTAACTTTTGTTAATAATTTATGTGTGATACAGCACAGTAGAAATATGCCTCCAACACTGCATTTTAAACCAGTGTTTAGAGCAGCATAGCATAATCCAGCCATGTTGTGTACCTTCTGCATTTATTTAAAAGAAGGGATGCATGAAGCATTTGGGGTTTGAGCTACAATCAGGGGGAATCTGTAATAAAATTACTATCTGTAAAATGCAGGACAATTTATTCTCTGCTAGCAGCATGATGTGCTTTACATATGAACAATAGTAGGTTGCTTTGCAGAAAATGTGTTTTTGATATAAAGATTATCAGTGCTGCCACCCCTCTTCCTTCATTTATTATTGGACTCACCACAGCAAAACTGCTGAGCTTCAAGTGCTTTTTCAGCTTTCATTTAGCTGCATGATTTGTAATGACTTTGGTGAGCTGGGGAAAGGAGGAAGTTTAAATTTGGACAGTTGTGCATCTATCCACAGTTAACGAGGCATCTAATTTCTCTGCAAATTCAACACAGCCTTACCACAGTCCTGGCTATAGCTTCCAGTATACTGTAGTGTTTTTCAGTTTGTTTCTGCACCTTTGCTGTTCTTGGTGTGTGTTAAGCTCCATCTATTTTGGATTTTATTTATCTGAAAGATGAGATAAAGAACTGGCATTGTATCAGTGCTGCTCACTGATGGCCAGGGGGCTCAGTAGCCTTTTGCCTGCCCAACTCCTGACTGGCTATGAACACTCTCCACCAGGTACTGAAAGGGCCAATATTTGGTGAAGGTTGTATCACTGCAGTGACCTTTTTTTTTCACTATGCATTTTCAGGAGCACCAAGTTAGCTACATCTGTGTCTGAACCATCTCATTAATATTGTGTAGCAGATCTCCCTTCCAAGTGTTGATAAAGCTTAGCTTCAGAGTTCTGCAAGCTCTTGGGGGCAGGTACCATCCTTTCTTCTGGTTTTGGGCAGGTATCTAGCACCAGGGATTCTGGCTCTGTCTGATTTGCAAGGAGTTACCATGATTCACATAGTACTAAGAACACACAGCAGCACATCACAAAGTGGCCTGGCTACAGTTTAAAATAGAAGATGGCATAATGAAGTTCTTAGGCTAAATGCCGACGTAAAATTAGCATTTAGCCTCCCCCTCAATATTTGCCTGTTAATTGGGTGTCACTGTCTATATATTTGCTATTTAGAGACTATTACAGCAATATTAACATGATTGAAATGCATTGCATAAAATCATAATATCCATCAAAGTTTCCTCCTGGTAGGGGCTTAGATCATCCAGCCCGCAGCTGGGAATCGTGTTACTTTACTTGTTCTATTATAGACTTCCAGACATACATGCAACCCTCAGACTTGTAAGAATGTGTCTGCAAGGTGAAGCAATAAGCACATACTAGACAGTCCACATGATCATAAGGCTATTTAAATAAGAAGAAAAAGTTGGGAGTAGATATGAGGAAGGAGGGAATTATATGGTTTGTAATGATACCATCTCTTTCACCTTCCAGTTAGGACTTCTCAGACTATAGCAGGGCACTAAGCTTTCTCTTCTTAAGGCCAAGGCCAATCATCAGAGCAGGTTGGATAAAGAGGATTTCCATCACATCTTTCCTTTGGACTTTTTCCTTTCTAATGATTAATTCTCAGTGTAGTGCCTCTTATTAATTTTTATGTCAAGTTTCACCAAATTGCAAAGAGTTTCAACTTCTGGCTGTTGTCCAAAAAAACCATGGCCTGGAGCTGCTGTTGGGCATCCCTCTGCAGACAGGGCCTTTCTGAAACCCTGTTAAGACTGGGGCTGCCTATTCCATACCTCACAATGCCTCCAGTTTCCATGCAGTCATCAGGCCCCCCATGATGTGTACTGGCCTATGACAGCTCTGCCCATTCATTTTCCCCAGCTCTGTTTCTCTCCCTACTCATAACCAGCGCACAGTTAGAGGGAGGCTGAGGCTAGATGCAGACTCTGGGGTCCTGTGCCATACACCACTGGAGTACCAGAAGGCAGGCAATTTGCATTTTAATAACTCCCTCATTATGTATTTGTCTGATCTTGTCAATATTTTGCATTTTTTACATTTTGCTGACTGCAGATGTTGTGGACTATCAAGTCACTAATTAGATTGCCTGATTTTAAACACCTCTGCTGGAAATCGGAGCAGCCCATTTATACAGCCCAGTGCTTTGCCTGGAAAGCAGCTGCCCAGTATGTAGAAGGCAAAAACCTGGAGGAAAGCCCCACACACAGGTTTGCCATTGTTAGGAATTCCTTCATGCCATTACTTAAATTGAGAGGAACTGATCTTTTTCTTTTCAAAAAGAAAAATGCCAGAAGTTAAATCTTCACCACAGGACATAGCACACCTTGCTGTGAAGCAAGTGTGGCTCTCCCACCACCGAGTATGAATGCTGAAGACTTCAGCTCATACCATCTGCCCAATGAGGGGTTGTTGGGTTGTTTTTTCTCCTGCTTCACCTAAAGCTTGAGCTAACAGGCAAAACCATTAAATGCAAATTGCACCTTCAGGGCCCCCTTTGAATTGCACAGCACAGCTTGCACTCCACTTGACGCTAGGTTTATCTCAATTGTTGTCTAAAGCTTTGGAATTATAAATGTTTATGTTAGACACATAATTTCTCTTCCATCTAGTGCAGTTACTTGTATTGCACATGAGGCTTGAAACAAGTCAGATAGGGTGAGTGTGCAGAAACAATAAAATCTCTTTACATGCACAGGTATGCAGAAGGTGAGAACAAGTGCTGGTGTCATGATGAAAGATGTGGTGATCGTTTCGTTCTCACAAGAGCCAACTGTCAGTAGATACGCAGAGCAAGCCCCACTGAAATCAGCAGGAAAGTCTCCAGTTGTTTCATGAGCTCAGATCCAGTTATAGAACAGGACAGAGATTATCCTGAATAGAGAATATTGTGAAGACAGATTTCAGAGAGGAAGAGACCAAGTTCTGCTTTTGTTTTAAAAAGAGATTAGTGAGACACTCAAACAGAAATGTGTTTGATGCGTGGGGCAGTGACAAGCCTGGACCAAATCAGATTTGCAGGTGGCACTGGAATGTGGCAAAATGGGGTCTGGGAGGACATCTGCATGAGGAGCACCCAGGAACAAGTAAACATAGAAAAAGGCAAGTTTTGTTTCTTTAAGTCTGTGTCAGGAACCAGGGGGTAAAGTTGTGTGCAGATGTGTCGGAGGCAAAGCTGCGTTAGTTACTGTAAATAGCTTTTTGTTCAGCATGGCAGGGCAGCAGCTCTTCCTGGGTTGTTTGCTGTTCTCATCTGCCTTATCTGATGGTTCAGCTCGTTAATGGACCAGGTTTCTATAAAAAGTATTTAGCTGCTTGACAGCCATGTGCTTCTGAAGCCAGGAACTCAGTACGCTCTGGAGAAGGCTACTGCTGCCCTCTTATATGGAGATAAACACACTTTGAAGGGGTAACAAAAGTTCCTCCTTGTTCTTGGATTACCCTTAGAGTGAAACATAAACGATTAGTAAATCAAGGAAATGTACTTGAGGTTAATTCTTCATCCTTTCCATCCAATCTATGAGCTTCTACACATTTTAGGGGAAAAAAAAAGAGGAAAAATAGCAGTTCAATCTCTCTTAGAACCCCAAAAGTAACTTGCAGCCATGAGACATCCAGACCATAGCAATGTGAGAGCTGTCTAGGAATCCTGTTGCAGCTCCCTTCTAGCATAATTAAATAGGCTGTCCCAATGGGCTGGTGGTTTCAAAGGTCTTGTGCAAGAGCTGCCAGAGGCACCCTCCCAGCAGAGCCCTGTCCTGGTGGATGCTGTGTCACCCATGCTGCCCTGGACAGCTTGTTTTCAAGGAAGAAAAACCTCATCTTGCCCAACCACTTGGTGAACAAATGAAGTGACAACAGTGTCTGATAAGCCCACACTGCAGTTCTTGCAGAGAATCACATTCGCTTTGCTGGGCTGAAGAATCAGGCCTTGGGCTTCAGTTTTGGTACGGCTCCTTTGCAGACAACCCCAGAAGCCCTTTCCCCATTGTTCAGTTTCATGTGCCACGTTAGAAACACTGCATCCTAAATGAGCAAAGTTTATTTCCAGGGAGTTCCTTATATTGACACTGCTGATTCAGTGGCTGTCTTGTTCCAGACCAGATTTATTTGTCTTGCAAAAATGAGGAGACACCACGTAGGGAAACACACAGTGTACTGCTGAAGCAAAGAACTTTCCTAAATCAAATTCTACCCTAATGCTGCCTTGTTTCTCCCTGCATTATTTTTAATGTCTTGTGTACTAACACAAAGTACTTCAAATTAAGTTCAATGCTGTGAGGAAATTCCTAATTGTCATGACAAAATATAGTCCAGACTTGGTCTTTCAAAAATTGTCAGCAGTACAGATGGTGTGATTTGGAAGATGCTGGATGATCAGTTAGGACTTGCAGTTCTCCAGTGATAAAATAAGGTAGGTTTTCTTGGCAGTAGATAGAAACCACAGAAAGGTAAGACAGCTCTTGTTAAAATAAAAGACTAATCAAAAAAGAAAGAGATTGGTTTCTTTTTATTTGAGGACTGATAAATGGTGGTGCATTTTTCCTTTAAAGACAGACTTGACATTTATCTTTCCCTGTTCACATGTAACTGATAGTAGGGAAGCAAAGGAGGAAAATATGGTTTAACTCAAGGTGTTTAAGAGGAAAAGAGGGGTAGTTTTAATAAAAGGTACAAGCTATGTCTGATTCCACTTTCTTACTTCTTCTGCTGTCATTTGCACTTGGCCACGTTTTCTGTTCATTTTATCCAGGTTAGAAAAGTCTTGGTTTACATCTATGTCTAAATGATTGCACAGAGAAGCAAGGTGAAGGACTAGGTCTTTGCTGGTTTTCTGCCTCAGATTTTTTAATGGAAGCAAAATTAAGATGACTGTAAAAGGGAGAGGGAGAAATATAACAGCTGAAACCTCCTGACTCGTGTGCTTAATCATAGTACACCTTTTTTTGTGCATCAGCATCTCTCAGGGCTGCACAGAGCTCCAGGAATATCAGTTCTTTAACAATCATTGCACCAGTAGCAAAAGGTGTGAAAAATAGGCTGAGTTGAAAAAAAATGTATTCATGTTACAAAATCCATGCTGTTAAAAATGTGCAGTTTGTTTTAGATTTGAGTGCAAAGAGATATAAAACAGGGTGTCAGCCTTTCTTAAACAAACAAAAAAAATTGGGCAATGTCTTTGGCTTTTTATTTGTTTCTGCCTCCAGATCTGACTCAAATGTTTGTGTAAGAAAGGCTGCACTTAAAAAGTGCAAAGTCAGGTCTTGGTGTACTGCTCAGAAGTGGCATGGAGGGAGGGGGAGGAATTGCTGTGATACATAAGGTTGATGTTTCCTGCCCATTTCCTAGATCTTGCCTGGCAAATCTAGCAAGTGAAGCATAAGGTAACCAGGTACAGTTTCTCTGCAGTCTCCACAAACAGCTTCAATAGAAAACAGGCTCCTTTTGAAGAACTGGAGCTCTCTTTCTCCAAAGCAACCGCGGTGCTGGGATGAGGTGTAATGGCCTGGGTATGTGCTGCATTACAGTGTGGTACCAGCAGCACCTGGTGGGCTCTAGGAGGGACTCTGCTGAAAATTTAATTCATAAGAGAAGTCGGAATGCCATTAGGAACTTGAGAAGGGGTAACTTAGGAAGTGCGTATCAGTGCTCATGCCATCTGTTGGAAATACTGTCAAGGAAGGACCAAAGCTAGGCTGGCAGGAGCTTTGCACAGTGGTAAGGATGGGGGAGAGGGGTTGCAGCCATGGTTAGCACTTGGAAGTCCTCAAGTCAATCCATTTGAAGAAGTTGTGTTCTCTTCTACAAAGCAGGTTGCCTTAAACCAGAAGACAGCCTCTATGCTAATATGAAGTAAAATGCTTGTCCTCAACCGTTTTTTTAGTGACTAACACATTTCAATCACCACTGCATTTGCAGTTAGTGCTTCACAGATGGAGTTCAGCAACTTCCACCTGAGGGGCTGTCATTTTTTGTAGAAGGTAGTCATCTTACCATGCCTAAGATATCTCTGTTCACTGGCACTGAATAAGCTAAGGGTTACGCTCTGTCAGTGCAATTCAGTTTGAGATTCCTGAAACTGCCAGGGCACAGTGTCCTTGAGGTCAAAGCATGGCCCAGCATGGTGGGCCACATGAACACAGTGCTTACCTGCACTAATTAATCCCAGAGCTCAGTGCAGCCTTGGCTTTGAGACATCTGAGCCCTAGGAAAATAGTCTGAAGTAATAAGGTGATCTCAAGCAGCTGTGCTGAAACAAAGCGAACCCTGCCTCTTTGGGCTAGGCTTAAACTGGTGTTCCTTCAGTCCTCTGAATATCCTGAAGCTTGAGGGTGGACACAACACTGTGTTTTGTGACAGACCAGAGCATCTCCAGCAAAACCAAACCTGTGTGGCCAGTTTGCAGAGTTCCTAACTCCCCAGTAATGCTGCATAGTGCCGTCCGGACATGACAGTCGTTTCCTGATCGTTACAGCAGTTATACCCTCACTAGACCATGCCACTGCAACTGAAAGAGGAAGTTCCTCCCATTCTTTCACCAAAAAGATTAAGAGCTACCCACAATCCAACTCTATATGTTAGGCAATGTTGTAGTTCCAAGTCTATATTTTAGGAAATGTTGTAGTTCTTGCAGGTTTGCAAACTCTTGTGTGAATGGTTATATGTGGCTCTCATGAGCAGTGACCCACCAGGGGCCACCACTGGGTTCCTCCAGCCTCTTCTCCTTAAAGCCAGACAGGGCATCCCCGTGTGCACATCTGCTGGTGGCTGAAGCCCTCTGAGGAGGAATGGCTGTACTCTTGACAAATCACTGGACTCAATGATATCTGTGAGAAGCTTATACCAAAGAGAAACAAGCAAAGGAGTTCTGCCTCCACTTTCCAACGCTGGGAGAAAAGCACATTCTTGGAATTGAAAACTTTTTGGGAAATAGCCTAGTTCTTCTGGGTAAGTTGAAAGGTCATAACTAAAAGGCACAGGGTTTTTTTGTCCAAAACTAGGTACTACATGTAGTTTAAGTGTTCTGACCTTTCAAGAATGTGTTTGCTCAACTCCAGACATCATGTCTGTATTAGAAAATGGAAAGATAATGTGCTGTTGATGTCCAAAAGTATGTGCTGAGTTTTCCTGTAATATCATTGTTTCTTAGAAAAGACCAAGTCTTTCAACACGTGATTTTCAGCTGAGGAACCCTTAATAGGATGAGTACCATACTCCAGAATGTCAGCCTCACATCCTGGGTGGAGGAGAAGCCTCTGCTCACTTAAAAAAGAAAGTCTTTAAGAAAGACCTCATTAAAAAAAAGCAATTTTTTTGTCTTTTTCTCCTTAACCTGATGCTCATGTTGCATAATGCAAACACTTTGAGTGAATAACTGATGTACTTGATTGAATACATTCAATGCTTGAAAGGAAGAAATAGCTCTGACCAAAAGAAAAAGAAGAAGGAAAACCACAGCTGTGTGTTGTAGACATAATGAACAGTGTGTACTGCTGCCTGGCCACTGCCTCTTGTGCATCTCAGCCTTGGTTTGGTGCTGCTGCAGAGTCAAAAGCATCAGTCCTAGCCCTAATGCTGTTTCCTCAGTTCTCACACCTCCCAGATATATGGCAATACCCCTGGTAGGGTAGAGGAAGGTAATGAACACACTTGGTTAGGAAGGTCCCATTAGCATTGAAAGAGTTTTAATAACAGAGCGTTTGATAGCGCTACAGTCATGTGAGAGAAGGTAAGTGTAAATGGGGAAATGAAGAGCCCATTTGTGAAGCACTTACAAGGTCTAAGGTTTTCTAAGGGCTTTCAGGTTATCTTGTCCCCTTGAAATTAAATTGGTGACAAGTGTCTGGGCTCATCTGCAAACCTCAGCTACGGCACTTAATGAAAGAAATAGTTCCTTTACATAACTCCCTTTGCCATTAACAGGATGTATGGGATTCCATCAGTACTTCCTCTGTAAATCAAGATATTGGAGGCTATTGCCTCCATATGCAGCTCCAGCTCAGTGGGGAATGTATTTCAGATTAGAAGCTTCAAAGGTCAATCGTCTGTTTAATACTGCCATTGCCATGATGAGCTGCTTGTCTCTTTGTGGTAAACCTGTAGTTTTGAAATACCTCATACAGATAACTCTAAAAACCTTTCCTGTGCACTCAGATCTGACCCAGCTGCTGTAGCTGAAGGTTGGAACTGGTGCTGCTGGTGCCATTTTCAAAAGTTGCTCTAGGGAATGAAAGAGCAAACTTGGGGGCATGCCCCAGCAATCCAGGATGCTTTTGCAAGACAGCCCCACTGCAGTCAGCAGTAAGTTTGAAGCTCTTTTTTACCCACAGCAGTACATCACCTTCCTAGAGTTTTACAGAGACCACATAAAGAATTCCCAAAGCAAGCAGCATGCTTCATTCTTTGTGTTCAAAACTACCTCCTCTGTTATGACAGATAACTGCAGTCTGGCTATGAAATCTGTAACAGGGATTGGTAACCCTCCAGGATGATACTTGGCACTCAAGAGCTAACACATGTTTTTGTTACATGAGCATGAGTCTAATAAAATGGCTCACTGGTTTAATATGCCACTTTGTGAAAACAAGATGCAGTTGGATTTAGAAATTGTGATGATTTGGCAAGTTCAATTATTAACTTCTCTTGCAGGCTTAAGCTTTGACCAGAAATTTGCCACAAACCCATGGGCACATCCTGCTAGGAAACAACAAGCAGAAATCCTTCACTGTCCTCCTTGATTTATCTGCACAGTGCAAACTTGGAGCGTAGAGCTGTATTGTCCCTGGAGGAAGTCACAGCAAGCTCCATCACCACTCCAAAGCAGAACACTCTAATGTTTTAATGTTTTAGCATGTTATGGCAGAGTCCTGCTCTGCTCAGGACGGTGCATCTGAGGAAACTCTGGCAGGTCTTAAACTGGCCTCTTGTCTAGCCTGCTTTCACCGTATTTTGGGAGAAAAGTTGAATGTGGTGAAGAGCCTGAGCTATGTTAGCTATGCAGTGTCCTGTGGGATTGTTTGTGAACGTAGCAGCTAAAGATAGAAATGCACCATAGAGATGCTAAAAATACTGTCCAACTCTACGGTGGTTGTTTAGCATTTGGAGCGCTATAGTTGGCCTTACACAGACAAAGGGAAGCTGCAGTTTTGCAATTTGAATATGCAAATGAATGCCTGATCTTGCAAATGTGCAATCATATGCTCGAATCTAAAAAGACCACTTGTATTCCTGAAGTTGAGCACTGGCAGGATTAGGAGTTTAATCAGTCAAATATGGTGTCATCAGAAGTCGGTGTGATTACATCTCAACGTGGAGACCTCACTGCAATAAACACCCAAAAGGAATCACACTGTGTGATTAAGATCAGATTTTCATTCCACATGTTGATACTTTGGAACCATGTTGACTGATAAATTGTCTCTTATTAATGCAGGAGGCTGCAAACAGTTTCTTCTTTACATTTGTATGCATGATCTAGTAAACAGTATTTTAATATCAGTGAGAACACATGCTATGCTTCATGGCTTTCAACTCTGTGACCTTTAAAGGCAGAACAAAGGCTTAGAAATTAGAGTTTACACAAAACTGAGAAGTGTAGAAAGCTTGAAAGGCTGTGTCATTCACTTCTGCAGCAAGAACACCATTTTCTCTAACATTGTTTGCACAAGTCAGCATTTATGTTGTCAATTTGCAGTGATGAATGTGTGATTAACATCGCTTCTAGAACAGAGGGAACTGGTGTCTACGGCAAGTTGGGAGGGTCTCTGGTTAAAAGGCAAGGAACTTAAGGGCTGCATTTTCTGCTGGAGATAATTTCTCCAAATGCTGTGTATTTTTAATTCACTTCTTCAGTTAATAATAATGAAAGAGCAAAGAGTGAAATCCCATCCCTGCTGAAATCAGTCTCCCAAAATATTTGTTCCTCTGAGGCCAAGACCTCAAGGGCTTCATACAGGATCGAGGTTTCAGGAGTGAGGTGGTGGTCTGTGCTTGGGTTTAGGTCTTTAGTACTGCTGTTTTGCAGAGTTCTTTGAAGATCCTTGTGTAAGTAACAGACAGTGTTCAAATATGTGTGTTGTAGGAGCCAGAGCTGCATGCTGGTCTGGGCATCTCACTGCTCCAGGAGGAAGGAAGCCTACAAATAATGTTGCCAGTGAACTGTGCTCCTGTTAAACTTAATGAGCACTCAGAATAGTGCAGTTGCTGTGTAGGTAAAGAGGAAAGTGCTGGGGGGAAATGAAGTAGTCAGGAACAAATGAAACATTCACTACTGGACACTTCTGCACTCTTCTGCTTTACAAAACATTTCTATTTCTGTATAAAAACCCTCTATACCCATGTTTGGTGAGAGTCTCACTAGATTCATGATCTTTTGACTTACAAGTGAGGCTTGCTTTTATGGTTCTGTATTAATCAATATCTTAATTATTGTTTCACTTTTTGAAAGGCAGAGGAACATGCAGGAGGCTTATGAAGGCTCTGAATGAGCGTGTAGGAGCTGTTGAGGATGTTCTTTTCCCTTGCCCATTAATTCCAACCTTCTTAGAGTTGTGCTCCAGTTTCTGATATTTAGGAGAAACTCCAAACTGCTCTTTGAAATGTTTGTCCCCTGTGAAGCCTGGAGGAGAGCTCTGGATGCAGTAATGCATTGCTTTCCAATACAGGATGTAAGCAGAAGGTAGCTCAGCAGTCGGATCTACATAGGGCCATATCAGGTTAGCAGTCAGGTGCAGCCACACAGGCAAGCTTGGAGCTGTTACTATTCAGGGGAGTAAGTGTTGAAATAAAAATGCCCATTTACATGCTTCTTTTGCAGACTGAAATACCATTGTGTTTTATTGTTCTGATAATCTGAGAGCTTTTTTGGCCCCAAGTTGGGCCTAATAGAAAGCTTCACCTTCAGGCTGTTAATTCCCCAGCCATGCCTTTCCACAAAATGGAACCTATAATTTGATCAAATCATAGCAGTAAGTTTTCAGGGGGGTTAAAAAACAGTGCAATAGGTGACAGCAAAGGAGTGTCAGACTAGGTTTTATCTGGTTATCTAGTAGATGGTACACCTATTTCATAATCTAGCAGCCTAAACAGCCTGTTTCTAATACTTAGCTCCTTTTAACTTATTGCACAACTGTGCCAGTGGTAGGGGCTGAAAAAGAAGAGATAAAGGTACCTTTCAAATCCCAAGGGACCCAAGCAGCAAAAGCATCACTTTTTGCTCAGTGAAGAGGATCTGCAATTCTCTAGCCTAGCTACTGCCATGAGAAATTAATGTAGTCTACAAAATTACCACAAAGTGTTCCACAGGACTTTGAAATTAATGGACTATAAAAAAAAAGATATAAAACAATACTGCTGGTATTAAAACTGAGGTAAGATGAGGTAATACTGATGGAAAGGTGTTGAGTCTAAGATTGATCTTGATTTACAGCCAGATATGAAAGAATTGCTCGTGTACTACTGCTTACAAACTGAGAGGGAGAGAACTTGTTCTGTCTTCAGCTGTCTAGTTAATAACACTTGTCATTAAATGGAATGTGGAAGTTACAGCCAAACAATATGCGTGACGTGATTGCTCTAAGTCTTCAGATGACTAATTAAGAAGCATCTGTACAGAGATCTCCTGCTAGCAGCACAACACAGGAGCAAACAGTAGTCCTGTTCCTCCAGATCCATTTGTCAGCAGCAATTTTTCTCATGGAAATGTTTCCATTTTAACAGTGTCATTAATACTGAAAGCAGATGAATTGCTAAGGAAAGACAAGACGGGAAGGCTCTGAACATTTGTTTTGATAGGGCAGATCTCTGTTGGTGCCTTTGAAATGAGACTGGTAATTCTGTCTGACCTGGAAAGCAGCAAAACTTTCTGGAGGGTCTGGAGGGTTTTTTTCTTCTTTTTTTTTTTTTTTTCTTTTCTTTCCTTTACAGTGAATGTTACTTGTGTGGGATGGAGAAATGGGTGTTTTCTTGACTATGGGTTTTTTCCCCCTTGGAACTGATCCTACAGTGATATCTTCACACATACTTTAGCGATGTTGCCTATAATTTCACAGAAGGATAACTAAAAAAAACCCCTTGCTCCCAAAGTTGCTGCTGGCCAGCCTGTACGAGGAGAGGCTGGGGGAGATGGGATTGTTTAGCCTGGAGAAGAGGAGGCTCAGGGCAGACCTTATTGCTGTCTACAACTACCTGAAGGATGGTTGTGGCCAGGAGGAGGTTGCTCTTTTCTCTCAGGTGGCCAGCACCAGAACCAGAGGACACAGCCTCAAGCTATGTCAGGGGAAATTTAGGCTGGAGGTGAGGAGAAAGTTCTTCCCTGAGAGAGTCATTGGACACTGGAATGGGCTGCCCGGGGAGGTGGTGGAGTCGCCGTCCCTGGAGCTGTTGAAGGCAGGATTGGACGTGGCACTTGGTGCCATGGTCTAGCCTTGAGCTCTGTGGTAAAGGGGAATCACCTTGGTGATACTGTGATACTGTGTAAGATAGTCCACTTTAAAGCAGGGTACAGATCACATCTATTTGTCATTATGAGCATTATCACATCCACACAAATAGGTATGAGAAAGTCATTTGTAATATTTCCTTCCCTTTCATTTTTTGTTAAGATTTAGTCAAAAACCAAACCAAACCAAAAGAAACCCCAAAGAAATACCTTAGGCTCTTGGTAGTCCAAGCTGAATTTCCTGTTAGTTTCTGTGGTTTAAGCTTATTGTAAGATTACATCTTTCCAGTTTTTGTATATTCATGATGTTGGGATTTTTGTGCTTACTAGCTAAATGGGACAGTGCTGAGCATTTGCAGCCAGGGTTGCTTCCTATGCTGCATGCTTACTTGGGGAAGAAGGCCACATAGCTGAAGGGAAGTGCGAGGTCAGCAATCACCATTTAAAAGTTCACATGTATTCAACAGTCAAATGAGACTTGCTGTACAGCAGGGAAGGGGAATTGGTCGCAGCTCTGGAGCAACAGTGTAAGCAAGCAAAAACCTCTGGTCATGGGCTCTGGTGATGTACATGAGGTATGCCTATCAGCCTGGGTCCAGGTGATGCATGCAGGCATGGGAGCAACTGCCCCTCTAGTTCAGGTATTTTGGCACTCAGAACAGGGAGTGTTGCCACCTTTATTAAGGCAAAGCACACACCTTGTTTTCTTCTTGCTGTTACAACACGGCTTGAGGTTCCTGATTTACTGAGGACATAACTGGAGAGGATCACAATGAGTGGTGACAGTAATGGGGCAAAGGATCACAGCATGCACCCATCAAGTCAACTGATGTTTGTTGTACTGATGGGAGATTGAATTCCACAAATGTAGCAGCAGTGTTTAGGAGATGGTTTACCTGTTCATAACCCAAGCAACTTCTAATCCATGTTAATGTAATTGTTGCCAAGATGGCAAATTTCATATTGCCACTGTGAATTACAAACTGGGAGACGCTGTAGTTCCAGGCAAAATTAATCAACATCATGCATGCAGTCTAGCTGAGTGCTGATGTCCTTTCATGGTTAAAATGACTGCTTACATCCAGGGTTCCTCTTCCTACATCCTCCCTTCCAGGTGCCTGTTTCCACCAGCATGAGGAATACAAAGAAATCCACCTTGTGAATTTTCCCCGTTCGCAATCCTCTCTCCACTATCACACTTCATTACAAATGGATCTGCCACCTTCCCAGCCTGCAAATACCCAACAGAGCCCAAAGCAGACTTCACTCTGCTACTCCTTAGCTGGGGAGTTGGAGTACTGCTATTTTTAAGCACTGTGAAACACATCTCTGGTAGCTTGGAATGGCTGTGTGATCTCTTTCTTGACAATGTGAAATGACAACTTTGTGTCCATCCATGCTGAAATTGCTTGATATCAGAAGGGTCAAAAAGCCTAGAGCACTAGGAAAAATGAGATTTTAGCTTATGCTTAATCTTAATGTGGAGAAAGTGAATGGTAGTTTTAATTGCTTGAGCCTCCTTGAGTTCTCCTTGTAGCCTGAGATGTGGCTTTGATAAAGCCTAGTTTATGTTCCTTGTAGGCATGGACTGCTTTGGCTACTCACTGGTCAGCAGGAAGCATTTTCTCCTGGATTCAAATATAAAATGTGAGTTGCTGTTGCCAAACTGCAGCCAAGATGCACAAATGGAAAGCTGCAGATGTGCTAAATGCACTTAATGCAGTGCCAGGTTCTGCTGTCATTAAATGGAATCTTTGCCCATGAGCATTTGGGGTTCATTGCTCATGTGCAAGCCAGCCTGCTCCTGAAAACAACACGTCTGATAGCTCAAGCAGGGTTGCAAGTAACTGCTGCCATTTAAAAAGGCAGTGTTATGTCAAATCCACTTTCCAACCTTTAAACACACACTCAGATCCTCACCTCTTTTTTTTGTGAACTGTCCTCAAAGATAGTAGGACATTAAAATCTAGCTGGAGTGTGGATAAACGAGCCATAGAAAGCACAAACCTTTCTGTGCTGTGTGTTTAAGGCACAGAAGAAAAATTGGTGACGTTTTCATGTTTCTTATGGAAAATTGCCAGTTTTCTTTTCTCATTACATGACTGTTTTTGTCAGAACAGATAGAAACATTTTGGGCTGATGGGCAGATAGCTCTCGCTGAAGCTTGTTGAAGCCACAGAGACTGAAGTCTTGATCGCTGAATGCTGCAAACAGTTTGCCTCTGGCAAACACATACTTCCAGTTTTGGCAGTGTCTAGTATTTGAAAGAGACAGAGAGTGATAGATTCTCTGGTCAGCTCAGTCAAGCAAACCTCAGACTCAGGTTTTATACTTTGCAGAGGAAAAAGTAGTTTGCAATGTACCTTGAAAAAAAATACTGGGGAAAAAAAAAAGACTCATCACAGGCTGCTGTGTTTCTCAGCCCTTCCACTGATAATTACACACAGTATCACACACAGTATCATCAGGGTTGGAAGAGACCTCACAGATCATCAAGTCCAACCCTTTACCACAGAGCTCAAGGCCAGACCATGGCACCAAGTGCCACGTCCAACCTTGCCTTGAAGTGCCCCAGGGATGGCGACTCCACCACATCCCCGGGCAGCCCATTCCAGTGTCCAATTAAACATGCACCCTCTCTTAAAATAATAAAGATATGTCAGGTCTTAGCAGCCTGTTGGTGACCTGGGCTTTCCTGGGTTTCTGAAGTACAAGTGTCTTACTCTGGAAGGCTTTGTGCTGCCACAACACTAGCAAATCCCAGGATCTGTGGAGAGTCTGAAATTTTCCCCACCTGTCCAATCTCCCTTTACCATCATTTTTCTCTGTTCTTCAGTCAGACCAACAGGAAAGCCAACACCTGTGACTTCCCAGGAGTTACAAGTGTCTTGAGATTCTTAGTGAAAGAAGGTTGTCCAACTCCCATTCTGGATAGCCCAGTCATGGATTAATAGATTCCATGCTATTAAATCAAGAGAGTCTCCAGCAATGATGGTGCATGCTGGAGACAGGAGGTGGACTAGCCACTGTAGGACAGTGTGGCCCTATAGACACCGGTTAGAAGCGGCAGCATCCTGTTGGGCTTGGTTCTCACTTGAAGAAGCTGCGTAGGTGTGGGAATCGCTGCTGTAGGTTGGATCTCTCAATGGCAGTGAGTGGGGCGAGTGGTTGCAGATCAATAATCATCACTCTGCGGTTGTTTTAAATCAAGGCTTGAATCTGACAAGCTGCAGAAGCCAGGAAGAGGCTCAGAAGCACCTCAGCTAACATTTTTCCTCTCTTTGGTCTGCATCACATTGACCTAAATAGGAATCTCTGGTTGAATTTGGCTTATTTCTGGTGGAAGAGGGATCATTGCAAGGCTGAAGAAACAAGGCTCTTCTGATCAGGCTGTGGTGGCTCTTTCCTTCCAAAGACCACGCCAGGTGAAGGAGTCAGTGACAGACAGAGAATGAACAGGGGCTGGCAGCAGGGCCATAGGGCAGCCTGGTTCATGTGGAAGGTTGGAATGGCAGCTGAGCACAGTTGATGTATTAAAGAGAGAAGGAAGGCTGAGTGGCAAGGAGGCAGGGAGCCAGTCCGGCAGTGCCCACTGAGTTGGTTATTAAGCTCCAGTGGAACCACTGCAGTGTATATTTATTAACAGTTTGTTATCTCTGCTTCCATTTTTGCCACTTCCGCCCTCTATTTCTCCCTGCCTTGAGAAATCCCAAGTTACTCAAGGCCAGCACCACCTCCTGAGTTTGGAAAGTGCCTGATGCCAAAAGTCACCCAAGCAGGCAACCGCAGAGAGCTCAATCGAGGAGAGGGTGCAGCCCAGGACTAGTTTCGTTTGCTGAGTCCACCTTTCCTGCCTTGCACAAGAGAAGCCTGCAGAGTTCTCTCCCCACACAGCCAGTGGGTTCTGTGCAAAGAATTAGCGTGTGGCAGATGAGCTGTTTGTAGCTACAGCTGTATCACCGCTTCCTTGGAGGGAGCAGGGTAAACAGTTGTCATTTATTCTTCTTGTGCTGCCCCCGTGGGCTGGCGGCACTGCTTTCTGTAACCCGGGACTTCCCCAGCCGGCCAGCCTGTTGGCTTTGGGAGGGTGATGCTGCCGAGATCACGGCACTCTCACTTCTCAAAGCAAACCTGAGATAACGCAGAACTCATCATCCAATACTCCCAGCCTTTGTTTCCCAGGTATTCCCAAACAGAACTTAGCCTGGGCGTGCTGGTGCATGGTAATGAATTTTGACAAGGTCGCAGGAGCTTCTTTTTTGCTTGTCTGCTTCGTCCTTGCTTGCATGTGAGCGAAGCCTTCTCATACACAGCCACAGGCAGCCTGCAGCCACCCCTATCTGTGTGAGTATGTGTGCTAGGTGTTTCCAAAATGTTTCCATCTAGTTCTCAGGTACTCAGTTCGAAACAGAGCTGTCCAATATAAAAATCAGCAGAGAAAGGGGAAGAGCATATTTTGGTCATATGTCAAATAGCATACACCCTTTCAAAGAGGAGGAGTGAGAGATGGAGTAAATACACTTCTTACTGAGGAATCCAGGGCTGGATGAAGGAAATGGACAGTAAAAATGTTTTTAATAAGAGAAGAGTCTACAAAAGAATAGATAGATCTTAAAGAGATGGGTTTGAGACATCTGAGAGGACTGGATGAATGACCTCCAACAAGCAGCTTCTTGAATTAGGTCAGGAACTTCTCATCCTAGAAGTAGTACTCTTGATGATCTCCTGCCACCGTTGTTAGCATGTCTGAGCCAGCCAGTGTCCCCATACAATGAAACTCATTACTGTGCTCTGCTCTGGTCAGGCCTGCCACAGTTGACAGATTCTTGGAGAGCAGTCACTGAGAACTGGGGGAGAAAAGCATCAGCCCCTCAAACAGCACCAGCACCGAGCAGAGCATGCTGTGCAGGAGTGAAAACCACCTGCGTTTCAGTGGGGAACACTGAAACAAACCTCCCAGCCAGCCTATCCAGCCCAGGAGGGGATTTCTGTGTGCAGATGATAGTTCAAACTTAAGTGCCTGGTGAAATACTGTCAGGTTGTTTTTTTTCATTGGTGATGTGCTTGAAGCAGAGGGCTGATGATACCCAGGTGTCCCTTCTAGCCAAGATTATTCTATGATTTGTTTAGTTGCTTTAAGGATGGCATCTTTCTCTCTCAAATTCGGGTCTGTAGTCAAATCTATCTTAAGCAACAGCAATGCTACTCAATTGCGTGCCTGCACTGGTGGAAATTTGTCTTCTAGATTTTATGGTCCTTGTGCAAATACCAGCCTGGAAAACAGGATTCTCACTTTTCAAGAGAACATGACACCCAATGTCACTGCCTCTCTTAGAGCCAGGCTACTCATGAGGGCTAAGCAACAGCATCCTATTTAAAAATCCTGTCCCAGTTTTGGTATGCCTGTGCCATCTGAAAGCTGTGGCCTTGTTTTATCTTTATGGCTGGTAACAGTCTCTGGGAAATGGAGTTTTGTTTTCCCAGCACAATTACTCCCCAGTGCAACAGTTAAAAAACTATTTTTTTCAAAGTGTTTAGAAAGACCATTCCCTCTCTCCTCCCCACCCCCCCACAGTTAACTCAGAGCATAGGAATGTCCTATGGCAAAAGAATCACTGGCAAGGACATGCATGCCAGCATGTCAGCTGGCCAAGTATGGGAGATCCCCCACCACTTCCTGCCTAAAGGTTCCCAGGGTGCAACTTGGAAGCACAATGTGTTTATTTTGGATGCCTGAAGCCCCTGTGAAGATTCTCTATACATGTCTGGGTTTAAATATATGTAGTTATGCTCTACCAACATGTTTCAGCCTACACAGAGCAACATCTGTTGAAACATGCAGCTCTTGCTTAGTTTTCATGAAGAAAATGAAGGAAAACAATTTTAGCTATCATTAAGCTAACACTTGGGAGAAGGTTTAGGCCTTGTTCTATTTCTTAAAGCTAAGCAAATTTTGGCCTCATGAACCCTAGAGGAATTATGGACTGGCTGATGCTTCAGCTGTCTCTGGTTGTGATGTCTAACAGCCTGTGGTAGAGCAGCCATTCACGTGTGGCACTGCTGGCCAAAGAGGGCTGGCAGGTACCAGGGAATGGTGCACTGAAAGCAACACTCCCCGTTCAGTGTCAGTTCTCACTTCCCACTGGTTTCTGAGTGCAGCCAATGTTAAAGCAATGCAACTAAAGCTCAGAGGAAAGAAGACTTGATTGCTCTAGTGGAGGACAGCTCTTACAGAGTAAGGGGAACATAGCCACTCAAGAAGTTCTCTTAGCCACAGTGCCATTCAAAACTGCTGTCTGTTGATGGAGGGTAAAATGAACTCCTAAAACCTGATCAGCAGGTTAGATCTCTGTAGTGTGCAGACCTGCTTTTCCATCTGCAGTGATGATCATGTACAAATAACTTGTATCCTCTCACTCCCCTCCGAATGTCTGTGTAAGGTGGATGCCAGCACAACAGCGCCCAATACTAATCCTACACCAGATCTATAGCCTAGACAAGTGTTGGCACAAACCTGCAATCTTCTGCCCACCCACCAGTTTGGAAACGAGCAAGGAGAATGCACTTGTGTGAGCTCAACTGCGTGAGCCACCAGACAGCTCTCCCACATTTCCATGTCAAAACAATGCATATTTGTGGTCGATTTCCTGAAGATGGGTTGAATTTGAGGGTAGACCTTGACCATTTGCACAGTGACCTTCCTGTATGCACGGCAGAAGGAGCCACATGAGATGTGCCCATCTTCTGCCCTGCAGCCTCCTTACACCCTGTGACACTTTTAAAAGGGACGTTGAGATGCTTGAGCGTGTCCAGAGAAGGGCGACGAGGCTGGGGAGAGGCCTTGAGCACAGCCCTACGAGGAGAGGCTGAGGGAGCTGGGATTGGTTAGCCTGGAGAAGAGGAGGCTCAGGGGTGACCTTATTGCTGTCTACAACTACCTGAGGGGTGGTTGTGGCCAGGAGGAGGTTGCTGTCTTCTCTCAGGTGGCCAGTGCCAGAACGAGAGGATGCAGCCTCAAGCTGTGCCAGGAGAGATTTAGGCTTGAGGTGAGGAGAAAGTTCTTCACTGAGAGAGTCATTGGACACTGGAATGGGCTGCCCGGGGAGGTGGTGGAGTCGCCGTCCCTGGAGCTGTTGAAGGCAGAATTGGACATGGCACTTGGTGCCATGGTCTAACCTTGAGCTCTGTGGTAAAGGGTTGGACTTGATGATCTGTGAGGTCTCTTCCAACCCTGATGATACTGTGATACTGACTTGGGCAAAATGAAGATGTGCTTAATCATTAGTGTAGCCTTTTAAAGTTAGTTGTAGCCACCACAGCCCTCAAGTGGATCCGGTTACACTGGGGTTGGTGGTAGGGCTTTTTGTTAATACAAGTTGTTACTAGCTGTTTCTGTTTTTCATGGTACTACTTGACTGGCAGCACTTGCAATTGTAGGACAGAGCTGGGAGAGGCTTGATGGTAACCAGCCTCTATGGTTTTGCCGTTGCTGATTAGATATGTTTCTAAAAATGCTACCTTCTCCATTTATAAACAAGGACATAATGCTTATTTCCCTTAACTTGAAGCACCAATGTTAATGTCTGGTTAATCCTATGGCATATAGGTCAGGCTTGTTAAAATTGAAAGCCACAGATGATTATATTTGGGAGAGAGAGCCATATCACACTGAATTAGTATTAGAAGCATTTTCAGTTTCACTTTCTTTAGTGGAAGGCAGGGGTTTCTTTCTTGCTATCTGTGGATTTACAACTAAACAGTTTCTTGTGGATCAGGATATTTATATAACTGTATTTTGAAAACACTTCCATTTTTATGAATGAGTTGCAATCCTTCAAGAGAACAAAGCCCATACTGCCTTAGACTTAGGAGAATAAACAAAAAAAATAAGAGGTTTAGCTGTTATTTGCTGTTTCTGAGGTCTAAAACATCTGTGCTTAGGAAGCTGGGAAGTCTGTTTGGATAGCTAGTTGAGAATTTGCTTTGTTTTGGATTGTTTGGAAAGTATGCCAGTTATTTCAGATGTTCTGCCTATAAAGAATGTAAAACAATTTAGTTGTCTCAGGTCTGAATTTAATCTGAGCCACTGGCAGAAGGTCACTACATTCACTTCAGGATTTCATTCAGATCTGCCATTTAGACCTAAAAAATGTTACCATAAAAATGCTGGCATGTTTGTTATGCAAGGAGCATAATGTCTTAATTGAAATGGTACCAGAAACTATTTCAACAACTTCCATTACAGTTCACATGACAGTATTTTATAGCATTACATCTGTTTTAAGGCCAACATGTGAGATTTAGCCTTTGTCTGACTATAACTCTTTTAATTTCAGCAAAGTTTTACCTACTTAAATCCTGATTGAATTTGTCTCATATGATTGGGTTTTTAATTGTATGATTTAATTTTCTCTATCTCCAACCCAGTGCTGCACTGTGGAAGTAGAGACAATGCCAATAACTTGTTCCTTCTTCTTTTTTATTTTCACAGTTACAGGGATCCATTAAAAGAAAGCTGGAAGATGATAGCTCTCCTGCCTCCAGTGGTGTGCCTGATGTCGTTTTCCCAAGTGACAGTAAAAGACTTTGCCTTGACGATGTAAACCTTGCCATGGGTCAGGGTGCCAACCCCAGTGTGGCATGTCCAGAAATGCAAAGTTCTCCCTTCTCCAGCAGCCACAGTGCTTCTTCCCTGGGGGTCACAGGTCACCCAGTTCTCCTTGAAAGCAATCACATGAATGGTGGTGGCATCGGTTCCCCCTTCTCAGTGCCACCCAACACAGAAATAAATCCAAAGGGGTCAATAGCAGGGCAAAACAATAACATTGTCCACTATGATGAGAAAGGAAACAGCTTACAGTCTGTGGACCAAGAGCTGCAAGATCTATTGGAAGAGCTGACCAAAATGCCTGATCCTTCTCCCAACGACCTGGATCTGGAGAAGATTTTGTGCAGTAAGGCCGAAGAGCCACTTGGGCTGAGTCATTCTCAATCCAGCATAAGTAGCACTCCAAAATCCTCTCCACAGACTTCTCACTTGGAGAACCATGTTGCAAACAAAGATTTTTCTCCAGGCTGCAATCCAACCAGTGGAGGATCGCCTCAGATGAGACCATCATCTGCTGGAGCTAACTTCCAAGTCCCTGCCTCAAATAAACCTGCTGCATCCCCCATCTCTACAGCAGCTCAGAGCAAGAACCAGCCACCACCTATGCTTCCAGTACCCTTACCCAACATACCTGCCTCCAACTGGCATGCACAACAGCTAAAGCAGCTGGCAGCTAGCAAGCAGGTGTCTACTACTAAGCAACAAGTACAGGCTCCCAGCTGGCCAGCTATGTCTCCTCCTGGTCTCTCTCCACCTTACAGGGCAGGATCATCCCCACACCATCAACCTTTCAGTCCTCAAAATGTTATGGTGTCTGGCATGCCTGCTAATAATTTACCAGGAAACAACATTCAGAGTCCTCAAAACACTCTGCTTTCAAGCATGACTTCCAGCAGCACCCCATCCAATGGCCCTTCTCCTCCTTACGGCTCTGAGAAGCTCTCCAGTCCGGCTCTGAATCAGCAGCCCTTCAGCCCGCAGAGCTCCATGCTGCCCACCCTGACAGCAGCCAGCTTACCAGCCAGCAGCATTAAAAGTCCACAGAACAGCTTGGTTGCCAGCATGGCCTCCACAAATACTGGACCGTCTCCACCGTACAGGCCAGAAAAGCTGTCAAGCCCAGCTCTGCACCAGCAGCCCTTCAGTCCTCAAGGTACACTAATCTCTAACATCACTCCCACCAGCAACCCCACGAGTATGCAGAGCTCACTTTTTAAATCAATGACAACAAACCAGTCCAAAAATATGAACCTCATAATGCAACAGCCATCTAGTAGCTTACAGCCGGGTCTGGTGAATGAGAACCCTGTTAGCCAAGACCAGTTTTCTTTCAATAACACCAAACCACTGTCTCACTTTGCCTCAGAGTCAGCTACTCAAAAGATGTCACCTCTGACAGCAGGACAAGGGCAGCAATCCCTCATTCACTATCTCCAGCAGCAGCAGCAGCAGCAGTCTGCAGCCACGCAGCAGTCCCAGCAGACTAACAGCAGCCAGTTTCTCCAGCAGCAGTTCCGACAGCTGATGCAGCCACATCGGATGCAGAGGCACATGCAGCCTGCCACCTTGCCATCTCAAAGCAGACAGGTGAGAACATCTCTTCTGACTCGTAGGGCTTCTGGAAAAATACTGAGTCATTTGTTCTCTTATTTTTACTTTCTGTTTCAAATGCAGCATGGCTAAACTTCTGGGGTGTGCATGAGGCAATAACAGAGTCTGGTGCTATCACAGTAGCTGTTTCTTCAGCTGAAGTGCACTGTAATTCTAGCCTAGTGGAGAACTTGGTGCCATTAGGTGAGACACCTACTTCGTACCACTGAAAGAAATGAATTTTGTGTGTATAGCTGGCATTCTTATTTAGCTTATATTGTAAGCTGTAATGGTCCCATAATATGCTTACCTTTAAGTGAGAATGTTTTTTCCCCTTAGTGCCCTTCAGCAGATTCATCTCCATATTATGTTTCTGAGGCTAGAAAAGATCATGTGGGAGAGAAGTGAGTTTAACTTTTGAGTCCTTCCTGGACAGCAAGTCAAACAGTACAGCTCCTGGCAGACTTGAAATACTTGTTGCTAGCATATGCCAGAAGCAATGCCCTGCTTTGGATGAGGGCCATTCCCCACCCTCTGTTGATCTCTGATACCAACCAAGCTGGTAAATGCAGAACTGTGGTTGGCAGGAGTGGGGCACAACCCTGATTTCTCTGCAGCAACCTTATCCCAGAGACTCGAGGTTTGGTGTGAAGCACTATCTTCTATTGCTCTAGAGGAGAGAGATTTGCTGTGAATGGAGGCTTCAGAGCAAGGAAGGGATTGGGGATACAATCTGAGAGCAGCCTGAGTGTGAGGAATAAATAAATAGCTCTCTTTTTGTTAGGAAGAATAGTAGGAAACATTGAACCTCATCATCAAAGCAAGTGTCTTGTTAGGCTGAACCAACACTTGAAACAGAACCCTTCAAGCTGCTTAGCTGTCCACACAGGCACTCCATCAGCTCCTCGTGAAGGACTGAAACACTTCTCCCGGAGCAAACCACAGATACCTCTCTGAAGCTCTTCTAGGATCTGCTCAGAAGCGTGGTGCTTAGCTAGAGAATATTCTCCAAAGCCTGGGTTTCTTTGCTCTCCTTCCCTGCTAAGTGACTGGTTCTGTAAGTGACTTAGTGTAACCTTGTCCTGTAATAGCAGTGAAAAAGAATGGAATAGTTACTAAATGGCAGCTTCTTAGTGGTCATTCAAAGAGGTGTGTTTTCCACTGTGCCACTTTAGGGTCTATTCTCTACATTTTGCGTGCCAAATACTCCCTTGCCTACAATACAGCAGCTTAAACCAGACAGCTGGGAAGGACTGGTGACTTACTGAATTTGCTTATCCAAATATAACACACATATCTGTATAGCATATGTAGTTCACACTAAAGGATTATCAGTGAGAGGCCCCTGAGTCACCAAAAGTCTGGAGCAGTTTTGTTGCTTTAAGCTCACGAAGACCCTGTTTGTTTTCAGTAGGACTCAAATTAAACATGAAGTAGAGAGTCTTGCTGGGTTGGGATCCAGAAGTATGGATGGACACATGACAAAGTGAGCCTGCAACTTCTTGCACTACTATTGCCCATCAGATGGTTTAGGCTGGAGGCAGTGTGGGTGAAGAACACATTTTTGGTGGCTTTCTGCTGCATCTCAGATGATGGCTAGGAAGTTAACTGCAGGAGCATGATTGCTTTTGATCCTATGTCCATAACCTTTGAGCAAGTTTTTTTTTTTATTTCTTTCCTGGCTCCACTGCTGGGTGTGTGGAATTGCCACATCCCTGTTGGATTCCTGAGGTTTCCTGTGTCCTACTTTTCCCCTGCTTTGCATTTTTGTCTCACACCTCTGAACCCCCTACGTCATTGATTAGCCAAAAAAAAAAAGGGGGGGGGGAAAAAAGGCAAGAAATAAAAGTTGCTGCAGTGTTGGCCAAAACAGTCCCTCTTCCAGCAACTTTCCTAGTGCTCTGCCTGTGCTGCATTTTTACCTCACTCTCACCGTTGGAGAGAGTTGTTCTAATTTGGCAGCTATCATAAAGATCAAGGACAGTTAAGACAGTGATTACAGGTGATGAGCATTTTACATTTTCAGACTAGTTAGGTAAGCTTATGGTGCCTCCCTCATTTTACAAGGAAGACTTATTACAGTAATTATACACCAGATGACAGTGCTTCAGTTTTACAGCCTGTTGAGCTGCTGAAGAAAAATGGTGGATGTTCAGGAGTAGAACGTTTTGTTAGGTTTTGGTGACTTTGCTGCAAATGCCATAGAGGAAAATGGGCCTTGAGTGCTGTATTAGAAGAAAACTGACATGGGGAAAGTATTCTAGGTAGGAAACCTTAAAATTCTTCAATGCATGCTACATTTGAGTCTAGCTTGCAGATCTGTTATTTGTCTGCAGCAGATTTCTTACTTACGTTGAGATATTGATACTGACAGTTTGGACCCAACCTGCTGTGCACCAGTTTTGCTCCATTAGAGGAAAGTAGTCCCAATGGCTGTAGTTTGGATTTCCAGCAGTGTACCCGAGGCTGAATTTGATCTTTGCAAAATCTTGGTGCCAACTCTCTCCTGAGGCAGGTGACGAACAGGACTTTGCAAGCATACTGCAGTTGTTTCATTAGAAGTCAAAATATTAAAGATTCAGAAGACAGGGGAGACAATGTCTGCCTCTTCAAAGATTAGCTAATTTTCTGATGGAAAATTGTCCTTTTTAGTCTCATTCAGAAGAAATTTGCCTAAAGAGAAACAACAGTGCTCCCTGGAATGTTGTTTAGTGTTTAAAAGCCATCTCCTGACTCTGTGTGCGTTTGTAAATGTGACTAAAATTTAGAATAAGAGAGCATAGTGCTCTTTTTTCTTCTGAGCAAGAGGTGCAGCTTTGTACAGAAGAAGAATGTGGATGGTGGCCAGTTGGAGGGAGAACAATAAACCATGAAATTTGATCCTTGTAGCAGGCAGAGCAACATGGGGAAGAGAGCAGGGACTGGGACATAGACCCAGAGTGAGCTTTTTGCTGTTGTTTTAATGCTTGTTAAAGCAAAGGCTCCACATTCCCAAAGCTGGGTTACTGGTGGTGCCTCACAGATTCTACTGTTCTCATACTTAATGATGTATCTCTTAAGCGTAATCAGTCTGCATCCTAGATCCTGTATTGCCTGGACAACTGGCAAATCTGATAAGGGCTAATCTTTTTCCATCTGAAGCACTATGTCTTTATTGTTGAGCATTGATGGATATTGATTGAGGCCCTGACAGTTTGCATTGTGCAGTACTGCAGAGCCTGCTGGTGCTAACATCGCTCTTGTGGATACGTGCAGGTTTTCATTTTACTCATGTAGGACTGATGTTTGCTGACTGAAAAATATACTCACAAGGTCTGGACTCATAAATCCACAATATAAAGATGGCAGTAAATGCTGGGGAGTCCAAGACAGTCTCCAAGCCTACCACATAGTGTTTACTGGGCTTAAGCTTAGCCACTTGACTTTATTGGCAGGTTTTGGGTGCATGAAAGTCAGCATTTGCCCAGGCGGGTTGAATAATTTGGCATCTCCCTGATTTTCGTGTCTAAATAGTTTGTACTTGCAGATCTTCTATTCTGGCATGTCAGATACATTGGGCTTAATTCTGCCTTCAGCAATGCTGATACATCACCACTTCCAGAAGTGCTCTTCTTTCACTCCCACCAGTTTCAGAACAGACACAGGTCTTTGTGACCAGAAAGGAGGGTTCTTCTGAAGGCAGGAAAACGAGCTGGTGATCTGTGCACTTAAACTCAGGCTGGAATCAAAGAAACCCTTTGGGTGGCCATTACATTTGCAAGCCCAAATTTGCCCGAGTCAGACTCTGAGAGTCTCAGGGAGGACGGCTCAGTGCTCTGTGTGTAACATCCTGCAAACCAAAACACGACTGAAAAAGTTGTTTTGTTTTGTTGGGGGATGTAGCTAATAAATAGCCATTGTTTGGTGGGACACAGTGTGCGTCTCTGAGCTCTGCTTGCACTGTAGGAACCAAATGTGCTATTCTTAGAGCACTCTGCATTCCTGCTTACACCCAGATAGTTGTATACTGGATTGTGAGTGAAGGGTGTATTTGCTTAGCTCCACTGCCAACAATGATGGTAGAGGGGAAATGATAGAAGAGACAGAGAGAAAATAATATTATTTGCAGTAAAGTTTCTGTATTTTGCTGCACGTGGACTGCCTGTGAGACAGTGAAGAGTGTGCTCAGGACAGAAAAGAAGCATCTGAAAAGGACTTAACTGTTTCTTTAACCACAGTGAAGAGTGTGCTCAAGACAGAAAAAAAATCATTTGAAAAGGACTTGACTGTTTCTTTAACCATGGTAAAAGCAGCAATACAGTATCTGAGTTGGCAGAGTAAATTATAGGTTGCAGAGAAACAGCAAAACCCCTGAGCTAGATTAAATATACCAAGGGGGAAAAAAAATGAAACAAAAAATCTTGTTTCTGAGCATGAGTTTTCTAAATACAGAAACAAAACTGAAGAAGAAATGCACTGTTGTAAAGAGCAAACTGACCCAGAGCTTAGATGTCAAAGGGTAAATAAATACAATGGCATACAAAATACAGCTTTTATTAATACAAACAGAAACGTTCATGCCACAGACTGATTGCTGGGTGTTCTATGTTATGTGAAATTATTTCTGCCTGTGGAAAGTCAGCACACCATGCCTGCTAGGTGAGGCTGCTCTGATTCAGCAGCACTTTACATTCATAAGCTCAGATGCTGATTGAGAGTTTAGAAAAGCTGAGAATGCAGCCCATAGCATCTGAGTATATGCAGTCCTCTTGCTAGTATAGGGGAAAATCATATTTTATTTGGCACTTCTAAGATGTCACAAGGAGTCTTTCTAACACATGACACAGCTATGGTATCATGTATTATTAATTAGAGCAAAAGTACTGGTCAAACTTCATCTGCAGCTTCAAACCCCTCCTCCACTCCTTCCTTCCTTCCTTCCCTTTTCCTTAAGTGTTAAATCCACTTTGAATGAGGTCCTGCTGGTATTTTCCCCCTTCCCTTTTCTCTTTTCTTTTTTTTTTCTCCACAGTTCTCACTTTTTTCCCCTTTTTTCCTTCTTTTCCTGTTTTTTTTTTTCCTTTTCTTTTTCCTCCTCTTCCCTGTTTCTATCTCTGTCTCTTTCCTCTTCCTTTCCCTTTTTTTCACAAAAAAAAAAAGTTTATAAAATAGTTTTGGTTTTGGCTTTTTTTTTACTAATGCAGTGGAGAAGAAAACAGATTTGATTTCAAAGAGCAGTGGTAGCACAATACTGAAGCAAAGCCTTTGAGGGAGTGGAGAGCTTTTGAAGGCAAAGCAACAAGCCCTTCAGCTAATTAAGTGCCCTTGAATAGGCGAATAAAGGAAGCTGGTGATGAATCTAGATTACAGAGAACACTAAGGCTGAGCCTGGATTTTGACCTCTCCACAGATGTAAAAACATCTTCCTGAATGGTCATTTCTGAATTTATATTTATCTGTTCACTTGCAACTGAGTTTTGATACTTTTCTTTTCAAACTCGGAGATGCTCCCTTCTCTCGGTAGAGCCTGAAAGGAGCTTGCCTTTCCCCTTCCTCCCCTGTGAATAAGATAAGGTTTGCCAAAAATGGAGTAAACTTTTGGAAAGAAATTAGCTGTTTGGCCTCAACGTGACAACAGTGACACAAATTTTGCAGAAATACAGTAATGAAGGTAAAAACCATGGCTCATATCTGATCTTTGTGGCTCATTGCCCTTTTGCATCTCTTGTCTTACTCTGTTAGATTACAGGGATTTGAAAACAACTCCCTGTTGTAGTGGAACCCTTGTAGACAGGTCTTAGCCTTCCCAGATCTTTGGGTTTTATATTAAGATGTTTAGAGGCATTGGGATCTGTAGCAGCTCTGCCTAATGCACTCAGTCATTCCTTCCAGTCTAGCTATGTGTTGTGCTGAAAGCTCTTTTGGACACCACATAGCACCATCATTAGGGAAAGCAATCTGCAAAGAAGAAGGTTGTAAATAGGCCAAATCCTTCTGAACACTGCGTGGGGAGCATCCTCCCCACATCCTCCCCTACCCTTACCCTTCTGGACCTGAAATCTATGTGGACACTGCATCAAAGCGTTTTCCTCAATCCATCTGAGTCTTTCCCTTAGTTATGGCCCATTTAATAAAGATGTGTTGCCAGTAATTTAGCACTGAAGACACAAACAAATCTATGAGAATCTCATGCTGGATGAAATAAAATCCACCTGGAAAGCAGAGAGAGACTCAATAGGTACTATAACCACCAGCATGGGGTGCTGGGAGGTGTTCAAAAGAGGAAGTTGTTGTGTACTGTGAACATGTAGATGGAAATGTGAGCTATCCCAGAGAAATTTAGGACAAGGCACTGATGGCCTGCTTTTAACGCCCAGGACACAGGCTGTGTGTCAGTGCTGTATCCTCCCCATTCCACTCCTAGCAGGGCTGGACAGCCGTGAGCTGAGCAGTGGATAGTGTGTCATTGCACCATGGGTTCTACATTAGCTCTAAAAGCCCTCCCCTTGTCTTTGTGGTTTTGAGCTTTACGCAGCAGACACTTGTTTCCTGCTGCTCCACAGTGTGGGGTGGAAGAAGACTTTTTCTCTCAAAGGTGTAGGGAAAGCAGTGGTACCACTCTAAGAAGTGTCTGATTCTTTTGATGTTAAGCTATGTTGTTAGACCCATTTGTACCAAAACCACCCTTGTGCTGCCAGCCTAGGCAAGCAATTTCCCTTCACTTTTCTAAGCAGCTTGGTAGCAGTGTTCACACATTTTCCTGGGCTAAACATTGGCTGAATCAGACCCCAACTGCAGATTTTCTTGCTTGCTTTTTTTCCAAGTAACCCATTTTGCTTTCTTTATTAAAAGGAAAAAGGAGAGAATCCATCCACATGCAGAAATCTTTCATTTGTAAGCAGCTGAACAAAAATGCTTGAAAGGTTTGAACGTGTTTGGGTTTGTTTGTTGTTTTTTTCTCAACAGTGCCCTTAAATACAATGAAGTAATAGAAATCCTGGGAATCTAGGCAAAGATTTAGGGAACTTCTCAGTGTTTGGCTTCTTACTGAATGCCATAACTTGCTTCTGTGTATCACAAGATGCCCAGTGGTTAGCGATGGGTAGGACACACTACTTGCATCCTCACAAGTCAGTGCACCCACAGTTCTTACATTGAAAAGGTGTGTTCGTGGCTTGGCATGCTGATGAATAGCAATGAGGAAATGGTTTCCATGACCTTACTGCACACCTAACTTGCTTTGCCTCTGCTGTAAATTCCCATTAGTATCAGAACATCTTAATTCCATTTGTTTCCTACGTTTGTAGAAGATAGGTTTGTTCATTGTCTCTACTTTCTGAGTCTTTCTTCCTAAATGGCAGCTTGTGAGCTTATTTTGAGCTAAGAGCAGGGTGGCTTTCAGAAAACATGCTCACTCTCTAAAAGCATGTCCTTCTTACTAACTCAGATTTGATGCCTAAATTAATACTTTGTATTAATACCTTTTGTTGTCCTTGTGATACTGTACCCTTGATTTGGGGGTGGGGGGGGTGTGATTTCTACCGAGTATTATTGCCCTGTAGTAGTCTAAAATCACATCTGTGTTCCACAAGGCCGAAACAGTTTCAGAACCAAAAGTCTAATTTAACAATTAGGATAAAAAGCAAACAAATAAACGAGTCCCTCAGATGCTGTTAAATCATGTGCCTGGCGCCGGCCGGCAGTTCAGCAGGGTGGGGTGACTGGAGCAGCCTACTTTGTCCTGCTTTGCTCCTCTGCCTTTTTTGCCTCGCTGCAGTAAACGCTGCACACAAAATAAAAAGTACAAGCATGTTTTGTTTCGGATGCAATACCTAGAAATAACTTTCCTGGTAAAATGAACTCGGTATCTTTTCTTTTTCTTGGGCATTTTGGAGAAATTTCAGTGTGTGGGTGGGGGAAAACAAAGCCGTGGCTGTAAACAGGAACTGATATTGTCTCTGTGCCTGAATGGGGAGAGAAACTGAACTGGCCTCCGTGGTTCCCTCGTACATCTGCGAGTCTGGAAACACTGGGATGATTCACAGTTTGCTGATTAATACGGGAGCAAGCAAAATGGTGTGAATTAACGGCCATTACAGAGCTGTGCTGGATGGCAAATATCCCCGTAGAACAAATGATGTTTCACAAAGATTGCTTAGAGGAAGAGGTAATGGGTCTTAAATACAAATTAGAAGTGGTCCCATCAAAGCTGTTAACATTAAGGTTTAAAAGCCAAACACTGTTATGAGCTGTCTTCAAAAACTGTACATTTAGGAAGCATATCAGTCTGTGTGTTGGCTGTGTAATACTTCTGTCTTCAGCACTTTGGACTTTTTCAAGCAGGCAGCACTAATAATTGATTGAAATCCACAATCAGAACATAGAAGCTCTTTTTAGGGCTCTGAAGGCTAATCACTCTGTTATGTGTGCATTTTAAAGTTAATGATTTTTTATATAGCATGTATAAAGGCAAATGCTATCAGGCCATAAAAGCAGTACCGTTACCAAAATGTAATCCTCTATTACAATTTAACCCTTTGCATGTAGGACTGTTAAGAGAAGAAGATAGGAGATACATTACTTAAGCATAAATGATGGTCTCTCTACAGCCAGCAAAATTATTTCTTACTGAAGTGATAAAACTGCCCTTGGGTCAGTGTTGGACAGATGCAGATGTGAATGCAGGGTATGGACAAGCTGTGCTGAGATCTGTTTTCCCATTACAGGACTGCTAAGAGACCCACAAGGAGGGTTAAGCCCTGTAATGTAGACAAAATAGTGTGATATACCAGTCTAAGACATTACATGAACAGCTTGATCTTGTAAAGATTCAAATACACACACACACCCCTAAATTTATGCAGTAGGAGGTCATTCCAGGACGACTACAGGGTTATTTCTGAGAGCAGAGTGAATCATGTATGTGTATAGTCTTTGTGTGCTCAAGAACAACCAAAGGTGGAGGAAAAGGATGCAGCAAAGGGCACAGTGGTCACTGGCAATGGCATATTGGTGCTGTGACCAAAAAAAAAACACCAAAACAAAAAGAGACTTAGAAGTTCTGATGCATTTGTTCCTGCTTCAGTTCAAGTTTACATTTGAATTATTTTTGGCTTTTCTGGGAGTTAACACCAGCATTTTGTAAGCATGCCAAACTTGGAGTAAGTTTATGTTTTAATCAGTCCAGTGATTATTTGCAGTCTTGTGGGGTATGTTTTTTATAGTCATGAATTACAGAACCAAAATCTGCCCCTTGTAGGAGGAAAAGCTGCCTTCTCCTCACAGGCACAGCAATAAGAGGAAGGGGGGGGGAGGGGGAATATCTGTTAAGATTTCCCCCCTTCTCTCTTGTGATTGGAGGCTGCTAATGTTACTGTGCGTCCTCCCTTTCCAGAAAGATGAGGCCATCCTATCCTGAGATACCAGTATTGTGTATCTCTGTCATAAACAAATCTCTTTCTCTCAGTACTTATTTACTTGGGGCTTTCGGAAGCTTCTCTTTGCATAGTAAATGTGTTTAATATTTCCTCTACTCCCTGGCACTATTAAGTATAAACTGTTACTGCACTGGAATGAAGGGTAGTTTACACGGCACTCGGATTTGACAGTCTGTTTTCCTTACCAGCGCTCTGCAGGGCGTGTTTAAGCACTGAATGAATGATCGGGTGAGCATTTTTTGTTGTTGTTGTTTCGTACAACCCCCTTTTTCTCCTCCTTTTCGACTCAGTCAGCACACTTTCCAGAGCAGCATTTTAGTTTTCTACGTGGAAATGAGATGTTTAGCAGAATAGATGCATCACAAGGATGAGGTAATTTTTTCTCCTTTCCCTCTTCTCCCAAGAGATACCCTGTGACTTCCTCTATTAGTCCATTAATCGCCGTGCCTCAAAACTGGGTTTGATCAAAGGAGGGGAACGAGGTTGAAAAGTGCAGATTCTGGCAGTTGACTTGGCTGTTTAGACTCCCTGCTGAGCTCATTTAGAGCTGGAATTAAGCTATTCCTGCTGTATGTTTCGTCCTTGGCTCGGCGATAGTGCTATGCCCAGTGCGGTGCTGGGGAGTGCTGAAGGCAGCGTGGCTGAACCCAGCCTGCACCAGCGAGCAGCCTCCAGAAGCCAAAGGAGCTGAACCTCCCTGTGCCAGGAGAAAGCTGAGTAATCTTGTCCTAGTTTGATAAGAAGGTCTGTGTTTAGATTGCATTCGTTAGTCCACTGCAGGAAAAGTTAACTGACGGTGTCGGGGTCAGTATTGATGATTCTGCGTTGTTTGATTTAAGCATCAGGTTTGTGTCTCTTGCAGCTCTTTACTGATCTTGGAGTGTGCTATGAGTGGGAGGGAAAGAATTTTTTTTCAGTGTAAATGGGAAACTTGTAAACAACATGAAGTTCCTTGTAAAAGTTTTCTTCATGAATGTAATGACTCACTTAAGAAAGACATTCATTTTAATGCCTATTTATATGTGCAGTTAGAAACTGGTGCTGTTTTCTGCCCTTAATAGTCTTGTTGGTTCTTGTTTGCTTAAGGCGAAAATGCAGACTGCCCGTACCTGCGTTGTTTGCTGCAGATTAACATCTGATTTTGCAATCCTTACACATCTCAAATTCCTACTGATGTAACCAGGAGTTACAGGTTCTCCAGGAATAGTGGCAGGCTCTTGATGTCATTATTTGTGATCCTGCAGCTCCCCAAAGTGTGTTGATGTTTCTAAAACAGAGGTAGACGCATTTGGTGTGTAAGTTCTTACCTCATTTAAGTGAGTTGTTGTTAGTGAAATGCGGGTGGTATTCTATTATCAGAAGATATTATGTATTTAATGGTTTAAGAGTGCCTAAGGTCAGCTAGAACAGAGAAATGCTGATAACATCACCACAGACTGTGTGATGGTCCTGAAATGTGAGCAAATCTTCAACTGAAAAAAGTTTTGCTGGCCATATCGGAATTTTCACATAGTTTAAGGCTGTCAAAAATCCCCAACATTTGTCTAACTAATTGGGAAACAAAGAATGAAACGAAAGACCATTTAATAAGAAGTTTTTATTAAGAAAAGGAAAAATACTAGCAGCGTGTGGAGAAATGGGCAAATCCATTTCGTGCCCAGTTCAAAGTCTGAGCGTTTCTTACATGGGTGGCACATATCTATATTTCTATACATTTCAATTTTAAAGAGAACCATCACCTTCATCAGGGATCTTGTGTAGAATAGGATCAGAAAGGAGCTCCTGACTTGCATTTGCTGCTCCATTCTAGGTTCATGTGTAGAACTGCTGTGCTTTCATTTACGCAGGTTTCCTCTCATTTCTTATTTTATAAAGCTTTTGTCACTATGTTGAGCTGGAATCTTGCTCTCTCTCTAACCCCCTCCCCCTCCCCCCCTTCTGCTTATGATAACAGTGAGGCTTTTCAGAAGCTAAAATGCTGTCTAGTTTCATGTAAAATACTCGGGGTTTGCCTACTTCTGCCTGGATTAAGCTAGGGGGAGGGTACTTACCTGCTGTCTTCTTGTCAAATTTAACAAAGGTGAAGTTGAATTGTGTCCTCGTGTCCTAACAGAGACTATTTTCTCCTTCTCACTGGGTACTAAAAGGCTTTTACTACGGCACTTACATTTTCCAAGTCAGAATTTTGCCAATTTCTGAGGAAATAGCAGAACAAGTACCAGTTTAGACATGCCAGAAGGAGTCCTGAACCATGGATTATAAACTGAAACAGTTGGCCAGAATAAGGAATTAAAGTAATCCCTGATACTAGGAACATGAAAAAGAGATGACCTTCTGTATATGTCCTGCGTGAGTTGCACTTGTAGGCTCCCCTTTATCATTGTTCCCCCTGTACCTTTAGTATGCAGAAAACAAAGCCCAGACATGAAGCAGGGAAACTGGAAGGCATGCTTGCAAATCTTACAGACTTAAAATGCATTGTCTTTTAAACTGTAGTTCGTGATTGGAATGACAGGAAGGAAGTGAGCAGAAAACATCCCATTCTATCTCTATATAAAATCTTGCTTGTGAAAGATACAGTTACCACAATAATGATCAGTCGCTAATTGATTCATTGTGCTGGGAGACAAGTGCTGAGCGGAGGAGCCAGCAGGGTCATTTTCTTGCTCCAGCTCCACTTTGGTTGTTTGCTGAGGAAGGGCAGGAGAGGGTTATAAAGCTGCTGCCACTACATTCAGTGCATGTTTTTCTCAGAAAAGAAGAGACACCGCCAGCCAAGATCTCTTTCCTTTGGAAATTGTGGCTGGGAAGGGCCCCTTTGGCTCGGCAGACAAAGTGGGCAGTCAGACAGCCCCTTTCCTGAATCCCAGGCAGGCACCAGACGGCTGAAGGAAGAGAGGCACCAGGCTGAATTAGATTGCCTCCTGCTTTGGACAGTACGGCAGAGGCAGGCTTAATTGCTTTGCAGCTGTTCATTTTTTCCCCTTCTCCCTCCCTTGCCCTCCTCACCCTCCTCCCTGCTGACCCCTGTGGCAGCTGCAGCTGCAGCCCCAAGGAAACCTCCCAAACTCAGGGAGAAGTGTCAAACGGTTCTGGACTCTTTTATCAGCCTTTACAGCCTTCCCTCAAGTCCAGCAGCAAATGGGAACAGAAAGGGAAGTACTACAAGGGGGCGGGGGCTGGGGGGCAGAGGGAATCCTTTTCATTGTAACCTGGTAACTTCTCGCTTTTTGCATGGGTTAGTGTGTACGCTGGTTTCTGAATGCTGAGGGGCAGACTGGGGCAAGGACAGGGCAGTGACAGGCAGATGTCTCTGGTGATATGCTTTCAGGAGAGCAGGTGAGTGTCAAGGCAGGTCCTAGCACCCTGAGTGGACCAACTGGGAGAGCCTTCGAATGAGCCCCTGCGATGTGGCACTCCCTGCAGCCGGATTACAGCGCGTTTGAGATTTCCTCTCTGAAGCTGCAATGCTGTTTACGGAGATCTCCCAAACTGCTGCCCAGCAGCCTGCATGTCAATTGAGGTTGGTTTGGTGGTGCACTCACCAGTAAAAGATCCTCAACTCTGTCATGTTCTTGACTGGACGCTATTACAGGAAAATATTTTTTGAACCTCAGAGAACTTGCAGGGGTCTCCATCCCTCAAAACTGGCTCCTCAGGCTAGACTTCTGCACACTTGCAGGTATCTCATAATCCCAAACTGTTTGAACCTCGTGTTTGTGCAGGAAACAGAGTTTGTTTTCTTAATTGCTTTCAATCCACTCTGGATTTAAAACTTTTAAAACATGTTTCCATGCCTTAGCAATGAGGCTGCAGCCAGCCTTCAGCTCACCTGCTCTACAGAGAGAGGCTGCTCAGTCTGCCTTCCTGGGTCCTCCAGCCGCAATGTCAGGCTAACCCAATTCTGCAGCTGGTATCAAGTGCCAGAGGCAAGCTTTGTAGATGTCTCTTTAATTCCTGCACTTGTAGAACTTAGTGTATATTTTCCCTCCAGTTCCACTGACTCATACGGTCCTTGGGGGTGGAGGCAGGGAAAGAACAAGGCGGCTATAACCTAGGTCTAATTTACTCATCTGGTAAAGCCAGTCATCAATGAGCCTTTCCCCTCTCTGTCCACAAAGATAGTCCTTCTTGGGAGCCTATTTGGCCTCCCAGTTATAATTACAGCATCAGTAGTTTCGTACTTGACTGTTCTCCTAAGTTAACTGCATCTCCTCTGCCTGGGTGTCGTGTCTGGGTGCTAGCACTAGAATGTGGAATGCGCGCTGAGCCGACAGCAGGGCGCAGGGCACGCAGCACGCCGGGCATGCAGCATGCCATTCGGGAGCACGGGCTGCCGTGGCACCCTCAGCTCCGTGCTGGACGTTCCTGCTGCTTCTGGTTTATGATACCCTTAACAGCATAAAGCAGGACTTGAGGTGGGGGCTAGTGCAGGGTTTTGGCATGCTTTTTTTAAAGCACACAGCTGTAACGGAGATCTTTGCTCAGGGCTGGTGGAGAGCTCAGAGCTGGAGGGTGTCATTCCTGGAAAGGTAGCGCAGCTATCAGCTGCTTTGGTGGTGGTCAGAGGGATTTGCGTCTGTAGAAATGGATTTAGAAGAAAAGTACAGGAGCATGTCAGTGACTTTCCCCCCCTTATTTTAATCTAGTCAACATGCAGCCTACAATAGCTCTGCCAGTTAGATTTGAATTCAAACCGGCTCCACAAGGTACAAAGGCTCTGGAGCCTCCTGGCAGAGAGCGGAAATCCATTGTGGCGTCCTGATTAGTGCTGGTGAAATCGGAAACCTTTCTCGGGGCAGATAACAATCTCGCAAATGAAAATATAACCTGTTAATCCTGAATTTTAACAAGGATGGTTATGCAACTTCAGGCCAAATCCGGGATGTGTTCTAGCCCTGTGCTCCTTGGTCAGAGAGGATTTGCTGATAGGGAAGAGTGGGATCGTACCCTCACAGAACTCTCTCCCAAAAGCACCCATGCTTTATGCTAGCTTTGTGGCCAGAGGCAGGAGGAGTGGTGCTGAGGGGCGAGGCTCAGCGCAGAAGTTGGGATTCACATGTTGGGGCTAAACCCACTGAATCTCTTGGCTCAAGTTTCTTAAGACGGAGCCTCTGTTTAATGTTCCTCCCCGTGCTAGTTGCTGCTGCCTAAGGAGGGGTGATCTGGCTGGGGCCAGGGCCATCCATGCTTTTGGAGTCCCATAATAGTCCCTTTAATTATGGGTAACAATAGGTTCTGTTTTTTCCTATGTTAATAACAAGTTGTGGGGTATAAATAACTCTGCAATTAAAACAAGCCACCTAACGATTTACCATTTGACACCTATGCAGTCTGCTGGAGCCTTGTCTCTGCGAGGAGTTTGTTCTCCTGCCCTGGATATTCTATAATGGTTTTACAAAGAGCACGTGGATGCTCCAGTCATTAAGAAATGCCAACCGAGGTACACTGTGGCACTGGGGAGCAGAGAACAAATATCTATGCCTCTGCCGAGGCTGTGGAGAGCTCTCCCTTCAGATGTGCAGCCATGGTTTGTTTGACTGCTTCTGTACTTTTGCTTTTAAAGAACACAATTGGGACTGCTTTATCCATCTGCTCCTCCAGTGACTTTGGAATGCCTGTTGATAAGAGGAGCGCATGTGTGGCTGTGTCCTGCAGTCTGTGAAACACCTCTGCTGTGCTTGGATATTAGCAGGTACATGAGATGCTGCATGTCCCTTGCTTTGTGCATTTTGAAGAGCCAGCCTAAAGGTAAAAATACATGTAAATAGGCCTGGGGACTGCAGTCACAGGGGCCCTGGGGAGAGGGGAATTCACCTCTGTGTTCAGTGGGAGACATGGAGCACCATCTCCCACTTCTGAGACTGGCTGTGATGTGTTTGATGTGGAGCCTAAGAATGGAGTTGCTTAAATACACAAGTGTGCCTAGAAATGTAAAAATAAAAGCAGTGCTATTTTAAGACTCTAGAATCAAGGATTATAAATAGCCTAGCTGCTGTGTTACTCCTGGCTGGGTGTGTCGGTCTTAAAACATCACCACAACTGTCACTTCCCTTTGAAGCAGCTTGTCAGCTAATGACTGTGGCAGTGGAGCCTCCTCTGCATCTCCATGTTCTCTTGATAAGCACAGGTCAATGATAAGGTGCTCCTCAGGCTGACGTGTCCATCACACAAGCCGCTGCTTTGCTGGCTGGAGCCTGCAAGCACGCACAAACGGAAAGGTGGGTGCTGTGGAGCTGGGATTCAGTGGTGGGAGGCAGCACTGGCTGGGTAAAGCAGAGCTCACTGCTAACCACAAGCTGTGGAGCTGGGGCTGCTGAATCACAAATGCAAGGCAAAATAATTACATGATGAAGTGCTGCTTTGGGACTTGTGACTTACAGGTTTGGCCCTTCTCTGTTATCAGCCTTCCTCTGTGTATGGTTGGGATTCATTATGCTCTGCCATCCTTTAGGCTCCTTCTGTGACCAGTGGAGGAAAAGATCTTTAGAAAGTAATTCTACCCCACCCTAATGTGTACCTGTGAGATGTGATGGATGGCCAGTGGTGAGGGAAGCCTGGATGACACGGTTAGGCTTGGCCCGTGTCTGCTGGAGGTACCTTTATTCACAGCTGCGGAGATCCAGTATACAAAAGTGTGGGAAGTTGAAAGTCCTGTAGGTACCTTAAATAGCTGACTTCTGTCTCAGAAAGCATCTCCCTTTCAGTCCGGTTTTCCAGTATGTTAGCTGGAAAGAAGTACCTCTGATGGTGATCCACCACCTCAGTACCGCTGGCGAGCCGCTGGGGGACAGGCTCCTCTCCGGCAGCTGTTTCCAACAGGAATTCTGGCTGACTCCAGCACCAGTAATGACATGTTTATTTGCAATATATGGAGCCAGGAGACGTCTCTGGGTGATAGGGATCTGGAGGCTAGTAAACAAAAGAAGGCAAGGTTGCAGCTCGAACTCTTAAGAAGGCTTTTTAGGGTCTAAAGAAAACAACTATAAAACCGAAGAATGAGGTGTTCCAAAGGGTCTGCAGTGGTGTACCTCAGAACAAGGTGCAAATGTATCTGCCAAGCTCCTGCACTGGTAAGATGCCAAAATTTAGGTTATTCCTACGGGGAGCTCTAAACAGCCTGTACCCAGAAAGCGTGTGGGGGAGAAGAGCTTCTTTGCCACTCCTTTCTTTTCGTAATAGATGGAAAGGGGCCAGGAATCTCTCCTGGTGTGGCTGAGTCTTCCTCAGGATGGGGGAGCTTACTGCATGTTCTGTCAGCGTTGAAACACTTGCAAATAGGCTGTCTTAGTATCAATAAAAGACTCAAAACACTCATGTCTGAAGGTTTCTAGGAGTTCATGCTGAAATTTTCCTCCCTAGCCTGCTTGTAACACAGAGACATCATGTCCTGATGTGAGGCTCCCTTAGCACAGAACAAGCCACTTGTATTTTATGGTCCTGAGATGATTTCCATCAAGAAATGAACGGGCATGTCAGGAGTGGCAAATAAAGATCCGATGAGTTCAAAAATGGTAAGCTGACAGCTGCATTTTGAGACCAAGCTGTCTTGAGCTAACCCCCTAGTCACGGCATTTTGGCTGTCTGCTGACTGCGGTGGGCACCTGTATTCTGCCCGCTGCTGACAAACAGGGAGCTTCTGGAGGGAGCCTGGATGTGGATAGCAAAAGCTACAGTAAATGCCAGTTCCAAAAATCAAAGTCTTTATCTGATAGCAAAGTTGTTACTTTGGTCTGAAAACGGGGACTGCTCCCACTGCTCGCTGTGGTCAGAGTGCTCCTGGAGGGCCGCAGGAGGACTGACTGAGTGCTCCACGGCTTCTTTCTTTTATGCTGAACTCTTAATTATGCCTGCGTTTCACCGCAGATTAGCAGGGAGTGCAGTGCGGAGTCCGAGGCCCCCAGGGCGCAGCGAGTGCCCAGATCTCCTCTGCCCTGGCCCAGGGGTGTGTTTGCAGAGGAGATCTGTGCGCGCTGTGGGGATGCTTACATACATGCACACACAGATGCACGCACTCTTACAGCATGAAGAAGCTCAGTTTGCTTTTTATTCCTCCCCTTTCCTTCTTCTTTTCTATAATCATTGCAAAAAAGGAACCAATGAGTGTGTCACTTTAAACCGTGAAACCACTTAGTCTGTAAAGACAGATTTGGCGTCTTTGTGCTGGCAGTGACAGGCCAGCACTGCGCTCCATAGTGATCCTACTGTTCTCCCTCTGCCCCGCACCCCACCGCCTCTCCCCACCCCCTCAGAGATTTGCTCCGTGTTTGCCTGCCTCTGTTTTTGTGGTTGGTAACCAGCAAAAGAATGGAATGGATTTAATGATTTGTTGGCTGCGGTGCCGGCATGATTAAGTCAATAAAGCTGCAAGCTGAAAACTGTGTAGTTACAGTATATGACTTTAACCTTGTTAATGCATGTTTATGTCCTCCTGCCCACTGTATAGCTGTACATTGCATAAAGAAGATCTGACCAATCTTTAACCCATTAAATAATTCATAAAGTGAGAGCAGACATCAGCTACTTGCGGAGCGGATCAGTAACCATGGGGTCAGCAATAACTTTGGCTCCCTGGACCATATCCAGCATGTTTAAACTCTGGTGATGTCACCAGGCAAGATTCTAACCTTAATCATTTGGATGGGAACAAAGGGAAGTTAACTGTTGACATGCAGTGTCTCTATAGAAGAGCCCTTGTGAGTGCTCTGCAACATCTCTGCTTTGCAGGGAACGTGGACTAGCTCCAGCCTCCTTGCTGCTTTTACATGCTTCCTTCTTTCCTTACAGCAAAGCGTGCCTGGCCAAATATTCAAAGGCACGTGTTTCCTAAACTCCTGTTATCTTAAGTGACAGAGGCACCAAAATCCCACAGAATTGCAGGAGAATGTTGGCTGACTTGCAAAGATGGTATTTGAAGGCACTTGGATGTTTTTCACAACGTGGATGAGTTTTGAATGAAAAGTGTCTCCTGCTGTGTAAATGACAGAGAAGGACTTGTGATGGGGGTAGAAGGGGGCAGAAGGCAGGGATGCAGGAGAGTCTGTGGAGTGAAGTTGTGCTGCTTTCACCACAGTAAAAGCTTTCACAAGTAGGACTAGCAGGAAAATCCAGGGATTCTCATCCATGACTGCCTGAGCCAGCCTTTTCCTGCTGGTCAAAACACGGGGCTGACTTCTTCTAGCACACAGCCCTTTGCACCGAGGGATTCTCCCGGAGCAGCCATGTCTGTAGTTGTTGCAGCAGCTTCTTTTGCTGGCATGTAAGGGGTGAGTCATGGGATCACGGGCGTGTGGCCGGGACATGCTGCGCTCCACTGGTCTGTGCAGCTAGGTTAGAGGCCCTAGGGGACTATTACAACTTGGTGTAGTTTAGTGCTGTTTGAGATGCAACCAGCTGGGGCTGGACCTGGAGGAGAGATGCAGAAAGGAGGACACAACAAAATCTTGTATATGGAGTGAAGCACAAAAAGTCTTCCCACCTCTTACTGGTGAGCAGCATGGAACATTCTTCTGCTGCAGATCTTTGGACTTGTAATGTAAAGGCAGGGAAGAGGTACCTTTTCAGGAAGCTGAGGACATAACCCTCATGCTGCCTCTAGAACTGATCCTCAGCCTCCTATTCAGGAGCAACTTTAACTTCTTTGCCAGGGAGGAGGGGGAAACTGAGGCAGAGGGAGAAATGAAGCAACTTGTTAAGTCGTGTGAAGAAATTGTGTATAATGGAACTGGAAACTGAACCTGGTATGTGAGCCAGAGTCCATAGGGCCAGCTTCTATCCTGTGACTCAGCCATGAAACAAGCTCACCATTCAAGATCATCTCCTTTAGAAGTGGATTGGGAGTTCACCTTTAATGATCCCATTTTCTGTGTCTCCTCCTGACAAATTGCATGGTCACAGTCACATGAGGTATCCTTCCACTCTGTGTCCAAAGAGATACTTGCTTGTGCAAGTAATCCCATTGGAGGCTTCTGTGCATCCACCTGCACAGCATATATCCTGTTGTGCTTGCGAGACCTCCATGAGGTGCACCTCTTCATGTCTAGGACTACTGGGGCTACTAAAGGCACCCTCATAAAAACTCTCACATGGTTACTTGTGAGCCAGATGGCTGTGTATAGCCAAGCATATCTCAGAATCCACATCAGCCCAGTAGTGGATTTTCCAGGTGCTAAAAGATACACAACCTGAGTCTAGACCTTCAGCCTGCTGTTGCCAGCATCTGCAGCCAGAGACCAGGAGGGAGACTGACCCCTGGAGCTAGTGCTGATTATTCTCAATCACTCAGTTATTCCCTGTTGCTTTATGGGTGTGCTAATGAAGACTCTCAAATTAATTTACCCTGCTGCTTCTTGCTTTTTCTTTCTTTCTTTTTTTCTTTTCCCAGTTTGGTTTAGTTTGTGCCATAACACAGAGCAGCAGTCTCTGCTTCAGAGAAGATGCTTCAGAATTTATGGCAAGCCAAATCTGAGCCGAATGGAAATCTCATGTTCTGTTTTCTTTGTTTTTTGGCTTGCAAACATTGTGTGATGCGCCTGAAAATGTTTCTTTACCGGTCTATTGATTTCAGTGAATGAACCCACATACACCTAGTGATGTTTTATTATCACTCACCCACATAGGGTGGTAATTTTTGTGCATTGACTGCATTTTTTTTTCCTGCTTGATGGAAAACAGAGTCGCTCTAAGCATATGCTAATGCCGAATGGGGGAGTCCCAACTTCTGACCCGTAGCTAATATCCTGCAAGTCACATGAAGCTACCAAGGATTCTTGAGCTGGAGTTTGAAATGCCTGCGTTATCAGCAAATAAACACCATTAATTGCTTCTAATATGTCATGCAGTGGTTAAATGACAAGATCCTTATTAATATGCATGTATATCAGCCTTTTCAGTGTGTCTGAGGGGGAGTATGAAGTGGTAAAATTATTTAAAATTAGTGGGGAATATTTACAGGAAGGCATAAAGAACTGTCAGTGGAGGAAAGCAGCATTTTATGTTCTTGTCCCAGATGACCTTGCTCCAAGGACAAATCAGAGCCTGATGAAATGAAGCTGCAGATGGCTAGTGATCTCAACTCTGTAATAATGAAATGACACAAGGAAAAAAATGAGACACATACAGTTTGTAAATACAATCTGAATGGAAGAGGAGAAAGGAATTTTTTAAGGGGAGATTGAGTTGACTTGGTTACAGCAGTTCAGCTTCGGGTGTTTTAATAATCATTTCCACTTTAAAAAATAATGGAATCGCTCCTTGTTCCCCCTACTCAAGGTCACCTTAATACATTTTGCATTCTTTTTTAACATGTCAATAGCTTGGTCTTGAAAATTTGATCCTGAGGGCTACCTGCCTAGTCACAGCCTACTTTATATATCCAGTATTTAGCATAATATTTGTCACTGTGTTTTGTTTTGTGAGGTGTGGTGGTGATTTTTGGCACCTGACTAGGCAGAGGATCTGATACAACTGTTTAAAGTGTTTGAATAGTTTCAGCTGTTAGGAAAGAGTGAGCTTGTGAGAGGTTTGATACTGAAAAAGTGATGTGATACTTCGTGACAGAAAGTGCTTGCTTTGTGCACCTAGATGGGAGATCGGGAGCCTGTGCTGTTGGGTTTTGCATGTGGGCAGGTTTTCATGCAAAGGCTTCTCAGAAGCAGTTAGGCAGCCAACTGCTCTCGAGAGTTAAAGAGTCTTGGGCATCTGCCTCTGCAAACTGAACCTTTGCATGGAAAGGAAAATGAAATTCATGGAAACATTCACTTAGAGAAATCGAGAGGTTTGCCAGTCTCTGTGATCCAGACCACCTCACAGCAGTTCACAGAGCTTTTCAGAAATGGGCAAGTAGAGCATCGATTTCTGCTGTTAGCTCAGGAGTTCCAGACTTCCACTTTGTTAGAGGGAAGTCTTCACTTGAGGGAAGTCTTCACTTCTTTTGATCGGATCTTTCCTACTCACCGCAACACAGAAATCCACCAGCCGGTCACTGCGTTTTCTCTGTAGCAGCTTCTGCTGGGTGTTGAGCTAACCCAGCTCCTTTTGAATCTCATTGACACCTCTGAGAGCATGCCTTGACATAACACAAGGATTACTTGAGTCAAACCACTTTATAGATACGAGATGTTGTAGTTTGTCATCACAGCCAGCACAACCTTGCAGAGACAGACAGAAGGACTACTGGCTGAAAATGGGTGAGATAAATACAGTTTTAGATTATCTCATTGGATTTATAGGCAAGCTGCCCTCCATGGGAATGAGAGCATGGTGTCAAGGGTTGGGGAATCATGATAGCTGTACAAGCCAAATATAAATATTTTGTTCTTCACGGAGGATTCAATTTTGGATCATGACTGTATGTTATACTGACAGGTACAAAATACCTGTCTCTGCATCTTTGGATGTGTATATGAAAGAAACAGGAACAGATACGGGTTTTGTTAAGCTGTAGTGGTACAAAGACTGGTGGGGAATGAGTCCAGCCCTACAGCAAAGCAGGGAAAAGGAAAGTGTGCTCAGGTCCCAGTGCCATTAGAGGTCTGGCAGAGCCTCCATGAAAGGTTTGCTTTGAGGAGGTGCAGTAAAGCTGTTCTCTGGGCTGCCTTCACCCATGGCCTGGAAGTTCACCGGGGCTGGAGGATCTATTTGCAGGCAGCTGCTGTTGCTGGAGTCTCGATCGTGCATCCTTGCAAGCATCACAGTCCCTAGGAGATGGTGTGTGTCTGTGATACACCCTCTCTCCCACCCACCTGTATTGTGCCACGGGCTTTTGGGTGCTCCCAAAGCCATTTCCCATGTTCTTTCTATCAACATGGTGCTAGTAACAGCATCACAGCTTCATTTCAACTTGCCTGCTCAGGAATGCATTTCCATGTAAGAGAACAATCACTGTGGCAGTGATTCACTCTGGATTTGTCTGCCTGTTCTGTTGCTCTGATTGCTGCAGCACTTCAGTGGCATGTTTTGATGGATAAATCCAACTCTGAAAGTATTGATAGAGTTCTTGGACAGAGGCTTTAATTAATTTGGATTACCATTTTTTTAAAGAGGGGAAGTGGACTCAGTTTCCAACTTACTAGAATTCCAGGTGCATTTTTAAAAGCACTTTGGATACTTTGATGGGATTTGGCTTTGGTTTGAACAGCATCCAGTATAAGAGCAGCTATAGGGAAATTAGTGTTTCATCTGCTTTGCTTGAAAGGAGGGTCCTGATACAACTGCTAGCCAGGTGTGGTGATCTTGTCATTTAATAAAGGAAGAGGACTAGCTCTGAAGGAAGCTGTACAGGTGAAAGAGGGAAAGAGAGAAAGAGAGAGAGAGAGAGAGAGAGAGAGAGAGAGAGAGAGAGAGAAAGAGAGAGAGAGAGAAAAGAGAGAAAGAAGGAAAGAAAGAAGGAAAGAAAGAAGGAAGGAAGGAAGGAAGGAAGGAAGGAAGGAAGGAAGGAAGGAAGGAAGGAAGGAAGGAAGGAAGGAAGGAAGGAAGGAAGGAAGGAAGGAAGGAAGGAAGGAAGGAAGGAAGGAAGGAAGGAAGGAAGGAAGGAAGGAAGGAAGGAAGGAAGGAAGGAAGGAAGGAAGGAAGGAAGGAAGGAAGGAAGGAAGGAAGGAAGGAAGGAAGGAAGGAAGGAAGGAAGGAAGGAAGGAAGGAAGGAAGGAAGGAAGGAAGGAAGGAAGGAAGGAAGGAAAGAAAGAAAGAAAGAAAGAAAGAAAGAAAGAAAGAAAGAAAGAAAGAAAGAAAGAAAGAAAGAAAGAAAGAAAGAAAGAAAGAAAGAAAGAAAAGTTAAGTTTTTTTGGGGGGGTTAAACAAAACTGTATGCCCATGGATCACTTACAGGCTTCAAAGAAAGCCTTTTACTGACTGACAGCCCCCAAGATAAGGTTAGAAACTTGAATCTGGTAGTATTTCACATGCTTCTGTGTCAAGTAAACAGGTGAAAGATGGGTAAAAAGAATTCCGCTGAGCTACAGAGTTTGTTTTACCAGTGTTCATCCATTGGGTTAAAACAAACACACAAACAAATGAAAAGCTGTGTGAAAAGTGTTTCTGAACTGAAAGGCTGTTTTATCTTGAAGAGCATCTCTGAGTAGCGAGCAGAATAAAGGAGAGGAAAAAGACAGAAAACTTCTAAAGAGCAAATGGAAAGTTTCGTTCAAAGTAAGAAGCGTACACAGCCCCACATCTCTGTGAGGAGCAAATGACCATGGCATCTCACAGGCATCACACTCTTGAGTGGACTGTCAGGATTGTTCTGGCAAGCCACGACCCTGAATTTTGTTTGCTTTGTTTGTGTGCATTGGACAAACAGATTCACCATCTTTGTATCTACTTAGATTAACAGCTATGGAGGCAATGATCCTCCTTTTTCTTCTAGACACTGAAAGTCTGGCTTTTCTGTGGAGCTAAATATGAAACTCTTAGGGTGAGGCAACTTTAATACCATTGGCGTTTTAATTGCATCACTTGTAATATTCACAGAGTCATTGTGCCTAGGAGTCTTAGTCCTGACCTTCAGAGCAAGGTGCTGCCCAGGCCTGAAAGCCCCACCAAAGAGTGCAGCACACCTACCAGGCAGGCAGGCATTAGTTTGAAACCACTGTTTGCATTTCCTCAGCAGAGCACAGAACTCCCCATACATAACAGATGTTCTTAAAATGCAGAACAAAACTCAAGCAGTGAAACTTCACCCCACCCCTAGAGAATAGCTGTGAACGCAGATCCACCCTGAGTCCTTGGCGGTGCAGCCAGGGACTTGCAGTGGGTCAGTAGCAGGGGTGCCTGTCAAGTCCTGTAGCCATGTTTTTCCTCTCTGTATTTTTTTTTCACTCTGTCATGTCTCAGTAAATACTTCAGGCTAAGTCATCTTTGGTTACAAAAAGAATAATTTAAAAAGTGGTTGGAAAGAGTAGGTTGTCCCTTCCTCGTATTTACAGCAAAGATCACCCTGAGCAACCCATCTCCTTTGGTCTTTTCCTTTTATGCTGGTGGGCTGTGGCTTATCTCAACAGTCTTTCTGTTTTAAGATCTGGAATTACTGGATTCAACTGGATGTCCCATTGGACATGGAGGGAATATTTCTGAAATCATCAGTGTCCTGATGACACCAAGCTAGGAGCAGGTGTTGATCTGTTGGAAGGTAGGAGAGCCCTGCAGAGGGACCTGGACAGGCTGGATGGGTGGGCAGAGGCCAATGGGATGAGATTTAACAAGGCCAAGTGCAGGGTTCTGCACTTTGGCCACAACAACCCCAAGCAGCGCTATAGGCTGGGGACTGAGTGGCTGGAGAGCAGCCAGGAGGAAAGGGACCTGGGGGTACTGATAGATAGTAGCTGAACATGAGCCAGCAGTGTGCCCAGGTGGCCAAGAGAGCCAATGGCATCCTGGCCTGCATCAGGAACAGTGTGGCCAGTAGGACAAGGGAGGTTATTCTGCCCCTGTGCTCAGCACTGGTCAGGCCACACCTTGAGTACTGTGTCCAGTTCTGGGCCCCCCAGTTTAGGAGGGACATTGAGATGCTTGAGCGTGTCCAGAGAAGGACGACGAGGCTGGGGAGAGGCCTTGAGCACAGCCCTACGAGGAGAGGCTGAGGGAGCTGGGATTGGTTAGCCTGGAGAAGAGGAGGCTCAGGGCAGAGCTCATTGCTGTCTACAACTACCTGAGGGGGCATTGTAGCCAGGTGGGGGGTGGCCTCTTCTCCCAGGCAACCAGCAATAGAACAAGGGGACACAGTCTCAAGTTGTGCCAGGGTAGGTATAGGCTGGATATTAGGAAGAAGTTCTTCACAGAGAGAGTGATTGGCATTGGAATGGGCTGCCCAGGGAGGTGGTGGAGGCACCGTCCCTGGGGGTCTTCAAGAAGAGACTGGATGAGGCACTTAGTGCCATGATCTAGTTGATTGGTTAGGGCTGGGTGCTAGGTTGGACTGGATGATCTTGGAGGTCTCTTCCAACCTGGTTGATTCTATGATTCTATGATTCCTTTGAAATGGAGGAAACTTTTAAAGTGCAGATACTATATGCATTTTTAATTGGACTCTTCTCTGTTTCTCCACTGCTGCTAACGCTTTCGGTTAGGAAGTGCAGTTCTTGACTCTGAAATTTGCAGAGCTGCCTGTCTCCCTCTCAGTAACCTTGCTGTGACCTGGTTATCTGTTAGAACCACAAAGAATTCAGTCTCTAATTAGTCCATCTGTTAACTATTGAAATTCATGGCTTAGTTTTATTGTCTGGGTCTGTAACATAATGCTGAATGGTCTCACCTGGCAGCTTATTTCTTATAAAGCAAATGTGCCTTTCCAAGAGCCATTTTGGTGCAGATAACTGTCTTTTCAGCATTGGACAAATGACTCTGTCTAGCAGCCTGAGGTCCCCTTCATGCCCTCACTGAAATAAATTGTACATCTCCAACAGCTCTGGGCTTAAGTCAATACAATTTAACATGTACGTTTCTTTGTTATATTCTTTGGAGTTACACCGTAAGAGCAGATGGGGAAGTTTAATACTGATAAATGAGTTGAGTGTTTTCACACAGCCCTAAAAAACAATGACTGCTCTTTAGTGAAGATTAGAGGGATTTTTACATATTTGCCCCAAAGCGATTAAAGCTCTAGCTCAGATCCCTCAGAAAGTCTTGCTTTTAAATTCTTTTTGGACTGTTTGTTAATGAGGATTCAGAGGAATTAGGGGCCATAAATTTCTTCATTCTCGCTTAAGTGAAGCCACAGGGTGATTACTGGATGTATAACTAAGTGCTGAGGACTGGAGTTTATCAACTGCTTTCACACAGCACAATTCATCTCCATGCTTATTTACTGCAGTTGTGCATCTCAGATGCGATCAGATGATGGGGCTGGGTGGGTAGAGCTCATCAGTGGATTTCTGAAAGGCTGTGGATTCATAAATAGACATAGTAGGCTGTGGTGGGACTTTCTGCACACTGGCCTATCAAGTGTGTGCCTGAATATTGTGCTGGGCCAGCCCTGCACTTGCCACATTTGGATGCAGTATCCTACAGATGCATTTGCCCAGCCTGAAGAGCCCTCCATTGTGCACTGCCTGGGAGGCACTGATTTCACTGGGGCATGCAGCAGCTTTTAGAGTTGTGATCAGTGCCTGAATACAGGCACAAACAGTCTATGTTCCTGCACACTTGGAACCTGCTTTTCTTCTCCTTGTTCTTGAAACTAGTGCACAAAATACTTAGTTGAAACCATGAAACCCCAGTGCCTTTTTGAGCAGAAACTGCCACATTGCAAAGCCCAGGGAGTGCTGCATGAGCACGGGACCTGCTGTGTGACAGTTTGCCTAGCAACAGAAACACATATGCTCTCCAATTCCAAGTCAGCGTGGCCTGCATTTGGTTAGGGATTCTGCCCAACTGATGGTTTAATAGGAGTTTTTGGAGGGGAAAATGGCAAAACCCTGATACCTATGTGAAAACTCATTTATTTTAAAAGTTGAAGAATCAGAATCCTCCTTCACCATCTGTACCCTCCAGTACAGCTTACAGCTAGCTCAGCCACACCACCCTGGGCGCAAACACCCACTGCCATCATTACCAGCTTCAACACTGGAATTCTCTTTGCTGCCTTCCTGCGTTTTAAAATGGGACAGTCCAATCTATAGGCAAGTGAAGATTCTGACTTGTTTGGCTTTGCCTTACTAAGGAAAGGAAAGTGATTGTTCTTGGGGAGTGATGAAAAGGAAAAACGCTTAAAGTTCATTAACCTTTGGTACAGATAGCAGTGTCCTTTAGACTACACCAGAGCTATTCTTAGTCATGACGTTGAAGTGGTTACTTTTTATTGTAAGGGAATACAGTAGTTCCCACTAGTGGTGAAAAGAGAGAACTTTTCCACTTTTCTTTTTCTGCTTTGTTTTTGGTCTTTTTGTCTTAACCCAAATGCAAACTGTAGAAAGAAAGATTTGGAATTAATTCATTAATTCCTTGTCTTCTCGTCTATGCTATTTTGTCCTAATTTCCCCAAAAGCAATATTTGTATCTATAGATTGTTTCTTTACTGGCTAATTAAGTGTTATACAACTTTGCTCTGAAAAACTCAGCAACTCATTCTGTGTGCTTGCAAATGAAGTTTGCTGATTGTGATTATTGCTATAGGGTGCCTGCAGAAAACCCCATATAATTAAGCTGTTGTACTGCCACAGCACAAGAGCTGCAATTAGTAAGGTGATTTACACTACTTTACCATTAATAATATGGAAAAATCAACATTATTTTCTTGATGGTGTTTCGGAGAAATTAGAATGAGGTGGACGTGATTAGGAAAAGAGACTTTAATGTTATGACTTGCTAATGCAATAGCCCTGAGCAAGACATCAGGATGATTGTCCTTGCACTAAACTCATTTGCTTCAGTAAGCACAGACCCTCTGCACGCAACAAGACAAGTTTGGAGGAAATTGAATAGATGGCAGGGATTTTGGTGGTATGAACATTTCAGTGTCTTTCATGTGCAGAGTACACAAACTGAATCCCTCCACTTTCAGATATTCCCCTAGAGGCAATCTGCATTATTCAAGGCTTAACTATGGTTGCAGAATCCTGTCTGACATGAAAGCAGAGTGCTAGCTTGACATGAACTTTCATATTTACATCAGTAGTAAATCATATTTACTTTTTTCCTCTCCTCCCTCTTTTTCTGTGGGAGAAGGGAAGTAAAACGTGTAGGAGGGAAGGGGGAGGAGGAAAGATGTCCACCAGAATTGGAAGGAAAGCACCAATAATAAAGTCTAGTCTTCTGAGACTGCCCATGAATAGGAATGATAATGAGAGCAGTGATGAGCTGCAGGTTTGTGTCTTTTAGTAAATTATCTAGCAGGCATTTACATTTCATCAATTGTGCTTTTGCACAATAGACCAAAGTGCTACAACAAAAGGAGGCACCATAAAACTGAGTAATTTCAGTGACCTTCTTGGTAATCGCTCTTATAGAGAATATCTTGGAAGGAGTTGGGTGATTCCTCACGGTGAAGCTGCTGTGGAGAGGCACCCCAGGCCCGAGGAGCCTGCCTAGTGACAAATGCCTTCCAAGGCTTTCTCCTGGCCACTCTGAAACATGGCTCGCATCCTGTTTTTTCCATCCGAGCACACTAATAATTGTCAGATGTCAAAAGGCAACAACCATTTTCTTCTTGCTTATCTCCTGATAACATTGATTCTCAAACAAAGGATGTGGGCTTCCATTCTGAAAACAAAGGAAGCATGGCCCTGCTAAGGATGCTGGATATAATATACATACTTCTCCCTGCCAATAATAACAAAACATCATAAATAGTATAGAAGCTGGATGTGAAAATGGAGAAAGGGGAATGCGCTGGTACTGCTGTGCCTGGCTGCTTCCCGTCTTGTCCTCAGCGAGGCCTTGACTTCTTCCCTCGTTGTTCTCTTCTATTTCCCCAGCTACTTGCCAGCTCCTAAGATATTTAGCCCTCTGTTGTTGTTTTTTTTTTAATTCTTTCCCCCTTTGAATTGTGTCTTCATGAAGTTCTTGTGTCCTTTTTTTTTTTCCAGCAAGTCCTCAGCTGGTGAAACTCAGCTCAGATCTTTCATTGGGAACTTAAAGCAAGGCCAGTTTGCACTGGCCAGGAATCAGGTTCAATGCATTATCGATCTGTGCCCAGCTATGACCTGGCCCTGCATTTTTTCAGGCTCTGTCTCCTCTGACAATTAGCTGTCTTTGTTTGTTTGATCGCAGAACCCACAAGAACCACTTCAATCTCAGACTCACATCTTGCTCGTCTTCCTGGGTCCCTCCACCAGGCCTTTCCTGGGTCTGATGGCAACTTCTCCCCTCTTCTGCCTTTAGTTTGCTGTTTTCTTTTACTGTAGGCTTCTCCTTTACATTCAGTTGCCAAACCCTACCCTAATGCAACTTTTCTTTCCTTATGTCTTTATTGTAACAGTTGGGGAACTGGTGGGAAACGTGACCCTTTGCTCATGTCCCTTCTGCCAGTGAGGCAGCCATGTGACTCCAGTAATGGTAGTCAATCAGGCCTTGGGCTACTCACAAATAATTTTGGATTAGACTTTTGCTTCTCTCATTTCTTCTGCTGATCATCAGAAATCAGGGCAGTCCTCTGTCCCTCACTGTCCTCACCATGACGTGTGGGCTCATGTGAATCCACAAGGTGTTCTGGCTTTGGGATGGCCAAAGACTGGGGAGAGGGCAACAGCAGACAGGATAAGGGCTTCTGTTGTTACCACCCTGATGAGATTAATTTTCTTTTTTCATGTTCCTTGGCAGGATCAAAACCCTGGAATTGTTGCCAGACTTCAGGAGCCAGGCTCCATCCCAAGCGGAGGCTCTGTGCCGGCACCAGCCACGGTGAATGGGTACACAATGAGGAACCATTTACTCAAACAGCAAATAATTAAGCGACAGCTGATGCAGGTACGAGCTTGAGTGCCTCTGTGGCTTCTGGTGCTGTCCACCACTGGGAAGGACAGGACTAACTGGAATGGGGAAGTCACCAGTCAGCAAACACTAAGGAGTGACCCTGGAATTGCTGCATTGATTCAGACGAGGGCTGTGGTGAGCCCGGGATGTGGTGCACGAGAGGCCAAGGCCAATATCTGCTCAGCAAGTCTGAGTGCAGATCTGCCCACTCATGCAAGGGAAGGATTCAGTCACCTCCAGATCACTACCTCATCCTTGGTCAGCCACAGAGCTGGAAGGGAAGATGCAGAGAAGGGAGGCTTGGAGAATGAGTCAGCCCCAGGAGAGATGTTCTCCATGGCTGCCTTTCTTTGTGGTTCCCTGGAGATTTATCAGAGCAGATGTTAAACTCCAGTGTATCCTGGATTTGGCTGGACTCTAGCAACAGAAGTACCTCTTCAAGGCTTACAACATACTATATAGAGGAGTAGGGACAGGGGAATCCTACAGATAAGTTGGATGAGGCAGCACTGAACATGTGTCTCTGACTTTCTGAGTGTGCTGCTGGATTCAGGTTAGGGAGGCTGATTTCTTTGGATGGGAAACAAGATGAGAAGTAGCTCAGTAAAACCCTCAACAAAGTACTGTCCTGATCAATGATAAAATGCCCTTTCAGAACCAACTCTGTCTCCCTGTCACCAGTTGGCTTCAAGTTTATCTGTGCTGCTGTAACTCAATGGGAGCCAGCCTCAGTTCCCACAACTCCCAGAGAGTTCTTCAGGTCCCAGGTGCTGTCCCCAGCAGGGATGCAAGTGTGCTGGTGGGTTCTGGGGTTAAAAGGCAGTGGAGACAAATCAGGTCACTTGGAGAAAGCCAGCAGTGCCTAACTCAAGGAGCACCTGCCCTGGCTTCTTGTGGTTTACTGTTGTGTTCTGGTTAGAAGTGGCAACCAGCACAAAAGGTGATGGTTCACAAGAGTAGAGCCTTCTGGCAGAGTAATGGCCAATAGAAGTCTCGTGTTTGTCAGTGTGTGCCTGCAATGCTGCCACAGATTCTGTTCACTAATAAAGTTTTGGACATCTTTTGTCCCTCTACCTGGTGTGTCAGAGAACAGGTCCAAATAATCAGCACAGGAGGCGCTGGAAAGATTGGAGGCTGCAGCCTCTGGCTGTGCTGCACTTAGAAGCTGGTGCACATGAAGGTCTCTATGTTCACTCAGCTCACCTTGGGCCATGGGTGACCTGCACCACATCTGCTGAAGGATGCACTTCCTAATGCTGGGCTTTTGTCAGGACACCTTTGCATAAGGGGCATGGGAGCAATTAAGATCTAGCCTGAAATTAACTGTTGGGGCTGAATCTCATCAGAAGGGGGGGTGTGTGTGTGTGTGTGTGTTAATGGTGGCAATGGCAACATTTCAAGTGTCCATTGCTATTCTAGCTTGTGAAGAGACTGCAGCTTGACTTTTGTGCCACTTGTTTTCCAGGAAAAACAGAGACAAAACATGCTGGGAGTAACATCTGAGCAGAGGAATTTGTTTGCAGCTCAGCAGATAAATCAGTTTCAAGGTAAGGAGGGAGATGACATGCTATAAAACAGTCTGGAGGAATCAGGGCCCAGAATCTCATTAAATACAGAGCACTTAATGATTCTCTGCCATGAAATAAAATCATTTCACATTCTAACATGTATCATGAGATTCTCCCATTTCCATATTGCTCCAGTGGTAGCTATGTTAGAGAGAAGAGGCCCATGTAGTGAGAGAGAAAGATGGAGCAGCAGCCCTTTCAGGCTCTGCCATGTTTCCAGGGTGAATGTGTGCTCACCAGCTAACATGTCTCTTTGCATGCAGCTGTGCAGCAGCCCATTCCTGCTGACTGCAGCCAGGTGATGCCAGCCCCTCCGCCCAACCACCGCATGCTGCCATCTAACCCAGCCATGCTGCAGAGCACCTTGGGCTCTGGCATGGCCCCAGCCACTGCCAGTCAGAGCAGCGGATCGATGGTGATGATTCCTCACAACACTGGCAAGCAGCAGAGCATTTTTCCACCTAATTCTGACTTTAACATCTCGCTGCGGCCGAGCCAGAACTCACTGGGCATGAACTCGGGGTGCCAGACAGTGCACAGCCACTCTACTGTGCGCCCGGGAATGCCGATGTCAGGCTTCAGTTCTGGCTCCTTAGCGAATCACTCTGCGACTCAGCAACACCTGAGGCAGCCGAGTGTGCCGAGGATCCCTAACGTCTACCCCAACTCATCTGCCCAGATGTGGACGCCAGCTGCTGTGCCAAGAATGCCAAATCAAAGCCAAATGGATACCAGCATGCAGCAGTTCTCTGGCAATGCTCTCTTCTCCAAGCAGAACGCAAGACCAAGCGCGCCAGGGCAGCAGTTCTCGCAGCAGGCTGTAGTGCCGCCTAATCAGATCGCTCCCAGCGTCCAGGTCAGACAGATGCAGAAACTGAGCATGGGGCAGGCTGGCCAGAGCTTGAGCTCAATAAGTAATCAGAACTTGAGACACAATTTAACCAGAGGACCATTGCCTGCTATGAATGTTATGAAATCGATGCCACAAGGAGTCTCCAGTTTTAACCAGCTCAATCCTGCCTCAAGCCTTGGCCCGCCCAGCTACCCTTCCACAGGCCAGCCGCCCGAGGCCTTCAGCAGGATGAGCACCGCTGCCGAGCTGCCGCAGTATGACTTTGTGTCCCAGCACAGCAGCTCCGTCATGCCCGCAAACTGCAGCGACACTGACTTCCTTGACTCCCTCATGAAGAACAGCAGCAGCAGCAACGACGAAGAGTGGTTGAACAATCTGACAATGATAGATGACATTTTGGGGCAGCACGCCCAAAGCTCCGGCCACGTTTAGCTGGGAGGGAAGTGGTCTGGTCGTACATAACACGCGTGTGGCTTTAGAGCGGAGCAGACAACCCGTGAAAGCCGCTGCCTCTTTCCATGCAGAGTGCATAGACTCAGCCAATTCTTTGCCTGCATCAAGGTTTAATATTGGCAGTTTTTCAGACGACTGTAAATACTTGAATATTTTGTAAATTATGTTTTCCTAAACCTTAAATGTGGAAGTATTTATACTTCTTTGCTGGACTGTTTGTAAATAAATCTATAGCATAACTTTTTGGTTTTATTATAGGGATTTCATTATACCTTGTTATAAATATGCAAATAATATTGTTAGTTTCAGTAATACTGTGTATTACAGCATAAAATACTTATGTTTTTGACATAACTTAACACGTGAACTAGGGGTGTCATTGCAGCCAGACTATGCAGAAATCGAATGTGGCATCTGGTCTCCTGGATCTAAAGGAAAGATTGAAAAGTTGCATTGAAGAAAATAAAATCCATCAAAGGAGCTGCTGGTTGCCTTGTGGCTCGGTCTTGCAGCCCCACTCTAGTCCGTAGGTCCCATGGGGACTCCCTAGTGCATTCAGGGATCTGCCTGCAGAGATCCATTTGCAAGATCCCAGGCACGTTCTCAACTCGATACACTCCAGTAGGTCGATTCGACGCCGACGTGTGCTGCGTTGTCCTGCAGTGAGCGTGTGCTTGTGATGCTGCAGCTGCTGACCGGCGTGTGTGTGTGTGTGCGTGCGCGCGTCTGGGCGTCGCAAGCGTGGCGCTGCCTGCACTGGGTTGCACTGGGGAGGAGGCACGGGACAGGCACTGCCGAGCCTCCCTGCCACCTGTACCCACCAGCAAATAGGTAAGCCTGGTTTGCGCACCTCTGCCATGTATATTTGTAGTGTACAGGTGATCTGTTCCTGGTTTTAAGGCTTTTCATAATTTCTGTTTTAATGTGAGACTTTTTTTCAGGGCAAGAGTCTATAAACATTAATAGTTAATTTTCGATGTTTTTCTGTCGGCTACTATTGTCCTATGTATATTTAAGAGTCTGTTTATAAAAGATTCACTGTACTGTAAACTTCTTTAAATGTTCATACTTCGTGTAATCATATTTTAATAGTCACGTCATACTTTGCAATACATTTGTAATATATCGTCAGCTTCCAGCACAGAATGGGTTTTTTTTTTTCCTTCATACCACAATAAACTGCCAGGGGAAAATTGCATATACTTTATGTGCTCATTTCTCAGCCACAGTGTTGAGTACCTGCAGATATTTGGATTAATTTGATTTGTCCAGGATGCTACGACGTCAATCTAATAACATGTACAAATGCAGGCGTGCTGCTAGTAGAAGAAATGGGCTAGACAAGGAGTTGAAACAGGCTGTTAGTAGAAGAAATGGGCTAGACAAGGAGTTGAAACAGGCTGTTAGTAGAAGAAGTGGGCTAGACAAGGAGTTGAAACAGGCTGTTAGTAGAAGAAGTGGGCTAGACAAGGAGTTGAAACAGGCTGTTAGTAGAAGAAGTGGGCTAGACAAGGAGTTGAAACAGGCTGTTAGTAGAAGAAATGGGCTAGACAAGGAGTTGAAACAGGCTTTGATTTTATTTTAAGATGGGATTTCTTAGGCTCGCTCTCCTTTCTCAGTGTAATGTAGGTGAACATGCAATTAGTCTTTGGTTGGTTGGGTTTTTTTGACATAGCCACGGTGTTTATTCAAGTGACAGGTCTTGTTCCTAAACGCTTGTATCAGTTAGCCTGTCAGAATATGAAGCTGCGCCCGGCGTGAGGCATAGAGGAGGGCTGGAGGAGATGCAGCACAGTCCCATCTTACTCATGCAGCGACACCCACAAGGGCGGTGGCAGGTACAGCGTGTCACTTCTTTGACACAGAAATTGTCTGAAGGCAGAGCTGCTGCGTGCCCTGGGGGAGGTGAGGCTGGCAGGAGGGGTAGGAAGGAACAGGAAAATGTTAGGAGTCTTAAATAAATGCACAAATAGAAGCTGTAGCTAAAATTGTCTCGTTTAAACAGAGCCAGATGCTGCCCAGCTTCCTAGAGCCAACAGAAGACATTTTGGTGCTGCATGTGGTCCTGTGCACACCGTGGGCACAGCAAGCCTGAGGAAATCTCCTGGGAGGGGTTTTGCTTCAAGTTGATCCATGCCAGAGGAGGGGTTTGGCAAGGTTCCCCCCACCCTGAAATGGGCCCTTCTAGAAGTATGTTCTTCACATTTGGATGGCAGAAAACAGTTCCTGAAGTAAGAGGGGCAGTCAGGGTTTAAAGCAGTGAAATCGAAGTGATGCTGCTAATGGGCAGAGGGGCAGAAGACCTCTCCCAAGCACAGCCACTCCCAGCTTTGTCAGAGACCTGCGTGGCTTTGTGATGGCAGGGGCAGGTCCTCGCAGTGCAAGAGGCTGTGAGGGGAATGACCCCTAATCAGATGCATCTCAAGGTACCTGTGGGAAACCAGGGTGAAGAGGAGAGAAGCCAGGTATCTCCAGCAAAGGAAGTCAGCCCCACCAAACTACTGCCCAAAACAGACTCTGAAACACGTCAGAATGAGACAGAAACGCCAAGAGGGGGGAAATTGCCTGTGAATGTGTCTGTGGTGAGGACAAAGGTGAGTTTGTTTGGCTCCAAACACTGGCACCATTTCAGCAGCTTGCCTGTCGTGAGCTGTGTCCTGCCAGGGAGCAGCTCTGGCTGTGGCCAGGCCTCCACTGCTTTATGGAGCAGCAGGTTTGACCACAGTTCTGGGAGCCAGCAGTGCCTGACCCCCTCTGGGTCAGCAGCATGGCAGTCACAGATGGCAGAGGAGGCTACTGCCCACATGCTCTTCTTTAGAACATTAATAAAAATAATGCAAATGCCCTCTTTTCCTTCTTGATTTTGTGTCGATGCACTTTCAGCTTCTCAGTTCTGTGGGATTTGGGTTACAAGTGCTGAGGAGGACTTCTCCAAAAGCCAACTGTTTCCTAGAGAATGTATGGAACACAGTTCATCTTTTACCTGTGTTGTGTACCTCCTTGTTTCTGCTTTGGGTTTTTGTCTAGCTTTTGATCAGGTAAAGCTTTTCACCCCTCCATATCCCAGTTCTTCGCATCTCAAGAGGGAATAGTTTCTTTGATCCAAGGAGCCAGGACTATATCAAGGTTGGAAGAACAGGATTAAGTATTTATTGTCTGGCTGTCTCTATATTTGTAAGTGCTGGTTCTGAAACGTGTCTTTGGGTGGTTGGCACATAACTGCAATGACCAGTGTGCTGCTCGGACTGCTGCTGCTCCCTGCAGTTAGCAGGCAGCTTGGGCTGGAGCACAAAGCACAGGTATGTACAGGGTGAAGGTATGGTGACCACAGTAGAACATTTCAGCAACTGGAGCACTAGCACGGCACTCCTGGTTGGTGTGAGGCTCTAACAGGTAATGCCTTTACCACAATAAATTGTCTGGTTTGGGATAAAAAAAAAATCTTCATCTGTATTTTGCCTTCCTCATTACTTTTTCTCCCTGATTAACAAGTGAAAATTCCCAGAGTCTGATCCTGCCTTCACCTTCATGGTCTACAGAAGTAACTATTCACTAAGGTGAATAGTTATTGCTAGTGAAGGAGTAAAACTAAGTACAGCTGCATGGTTCTTCCATTGTGTTTACTGGAGCAGCAGATCACACCACACGGTCTGTGTAGACCTATGCTTCGAGCCAAATCTGCTGCCTCGCTTGCAGGGTAAACACAGAATAGGTGTCCTGAAGGCACAGGATTTACACAAGCATACATAGGAGCAGCATCTGGTGCTGTGAAAGTGCAAAATTAATTTGGATTTCTAAAATAGTGACAAGGGATGAAGTGTCTGAGAGCACTCACTGTTGAAAGCTATCATTTATTTCCCAAACAAGTTACGTCACCAGACTGCCCTCATAATTATGGCCGTGAAAACAGAGGCAAGACAGTAAGGTTTTCCCCTCTTGGATTCTAAAATAACATCAAATGCCTGTAAAGGCCAGAATGCCCAAAGACCTGAGCTCACTCAAAGTCTGTCTCTCTGAAAGGTTAGTAGTGTAGGTAAGTCAGACTTAGTATGGAAAAAATCTCCTTGTGGATTTTATTACTCTAAAGCAGCCCACCTATGACAAAGGCAAACCAAAAACCCACTCTCATTTCTATCAGAAAGGTGCCTGGGAGCAGCTGTCATGGGAATGTGGATCAGGCAATTGCTCTGGGAAGCCTAACCCTGACTTATGCAGAACCTGAGCTCTGCAGCTCAGTGGCTTTCCAGGATTGATTACATGTCTTTCTTAAGAAGCTTTCAACAAAGGAAGCTGCAGCGATGTTGAAGTGTAAGGTCAAGTTCTCCTCTTGTGTAGGATGTTGTAAATCAGGAGTGATTCCACTGCCTGCAGCAGGGTAACTCCTGATTTACACCAGCCGGGGAGCAGGAGCAAGCACCTGGTGAGAGGCTGGCACTTGCTTCTGGTCCTGCTTGGATGGCCCTATGCTGTGGAAGAGTGGCTGCAGATGTTCAAGGTGACCCCAGGAGAGGACCCACTCTGTGCTGGCACCTGACTGCAGGGCAGGCAAGGATGAGGGAAGGCGTAAGGGCGAGCAGCCAGTGACCACACTGGCTCTGCCTCTTCTCTTGCCATGTGTCTGTGCTGAAGGGCAGGTCCTGAGAGGACACTTGGCCCTGGCACATCTGCCCAGCTATCTATTCAGGCTGAGCTCAGGTTTTGGTGCTTAATGCCAAATTGATGCCTGTTTCACCTTTTATTCTCTGCTGTATATACAGCAAATTTAGAAGAAAAAAAATTAGAGAGGCTGGAAGAGAGTGGGGTGTTTTAAATACCAATAAGGCTCTCTCCTGGGCAAGCTAAATGACAAACATTGCCTAGCATCTGCAGAAATTACTGAGAACTTTAGACTCTGGCTGGTCAAGAGGCCTCCTGTGTACCATCCTGCAGAAAAACAGGGGAAGGATCCCTAGGAAAGTAGCCAGACTGAAGCAGGAGGTTTTTGGGATGTTGGTGTTGGGCTGTGTACCCTTTGTGTAGCCATGCACATGGTAGGGAGAGAGAGGCTGATTTATTTGCTTTCCTGAGCTCAGGAAGTATAAACAGTTAGATTTTATTTTGTTCTGGAGGCTGGCATGGCAGTGGTCTGGGTTGCATCATGGCTGTGTGTCAGTTAAAACAACCCACAGCTACAGCAATGATTTGTCCCCACAGTCCAAAGCGCCCTTTGTTTTGTGGCTGAACCCTGCTGCCAGTCTGATATGTGTCAGAGCCAGAAACCAGTGAGAAGCTCCTGGGTTTTGTGTGTCACATTGTTTTTGTCCTTATCAAAGTTTGTGATGCTGCAATTTAATGGCTGAGATTTAAACAATGTGGTTGGAGAACTAAAAATAAATGCCATTTTTTAAGCTCAAAGTTGGACTTGTATAAAAAAAAAGGTCACGTTAATTGTTCTGCTGTTGTCTTAATCCCTTTCCAAGGAGTAAAAGGACCCCAGTGCTGACCTCACTTGGTTCACCATCCCAAAGCTGTGCTGTGTTTGATGAATAGCTAGGATAGACAAGACCCAGGGCAGCGGCAGGAGGTGGTGAGACCAGCCTATTTTCACTCCCTGAAGGGAAACCAGCCCAAAGCTATAAAATGGTGAAATCTCTTTTTTTCCCCCTTTTGCTAGTACAGAGCTGTGCTTGACTCCATCCACCACAGAAACATGCTTTGTTTCAAGTTTACAGACTGCTCCTTCTCTGTTCTGACAGCTTTGTGTGGCAGCTGGGGAAACAGAATTACCTGGCAGACTGGGACCTGTGCTCCTTTCTTCTTCTTAGCCTATAAATTATTCTTCTCTTTCACCTATTAGATGCTTACACGATTTGCCTAAGCAGTTCCCATTAATCCCCTGTTTGAGCCTCACGATCTTTACTAAATACATCTATTTTCCTGGGGCCTTTCAGGATAGTTGGTGATGTCCATTAGCAGCAGGGGACTGCGAGGCACAAAAGGCTCAGGACTGAAATCCCAAAGATATTTAAGTGCCTAATGAAGCAGGCAGACCCCAGTAGGATTTTTCAAGTGTAGTTAAGCAGGACTGGCAGACACATCTCTCAGCTAGTGGGTTGTGTATTACCCTTGGTAGCTGTGGACCAGGTTGGACTTCATTTTATGGCTCTGGGAGGATAAGCTGGTTGTTTCTGTATGGCCTGTTGTGAGCAAAATGAGACTATGAGTCAGGCCCCCAAGTGTTTTAATTTTCCAACCTCAAAAGCCAGTTGGCTCATTCTATCTGGGAAGAGCATGCAGCCCGGCAGGTAGGCAGTGGAGGATGAGCCACCAATTGCACCTATCTTCTGTGCAAGCTTTTTACTTTACTCAACAGGATCATGCCTTGTTCCCAGCTCTGGGATGCAGCATGCTTCACCCTGCCAGAAGAACTGAGCTCACAGTAAAAATGGGAGTCGTTCACTCTTCTTGGCCAGTATTCCTGACAACGAACTTTCAAAGAGTCTAGCAAAAGCTTTTTGTTTGTTTGTTCCTCAAACTGCCACCTGTCCATCTTGAAGAGCAGGTGGAACCCTACCTTGGCTTCAAAGCTCCACATTTTTATTCTGCTATGGTTTTTGGGTTACAACCTGTGGCTGAACTAACGTAGCAGTATATTTCTACTGCTAATGGAGCACATACCCAGACAGCTAGGAGGGGGAAGAAGACCTGTGGGGAGGCAGCAGGAGAAAAGGGACAGATCTGAGTTCTGCTCCATGTCCAGAGGAAGCAAGAGGTTCCTGTTCACAGTGGGGAGTGAGGACAAACACTCTGATAGGGAGCAGCCTGACTTTAGCCCTGGTGTGGCACAGCCGTTCCCTTGCAGGCAGGAGGACAGTGGCTGCTCTGGGTGGCATGGTGCAGCTTTACCACTCTAATGCCAGGCTGGCCATGGCCATGTCGCAAAAACAGGACAGCTGTGAATGTAACATTGCCTGGGGTAAACCTGAAATGCATGGATTGAGATAGGGTGGGAGAGAGGGCTCGAAAATGAGCTGGAGATAGATTTCATGGCAAGGACTTCACTTACAACCTCATCCTTTCTGCACAGGGATGTGCTTTCCCCAAATTCTGTGACGTGGTCACCTCTACCAGAGCTTGCTCTCACACCAGAACATGCAGAAATGTAATGGTGTCTCTTTGTTAGGAGAAGGCTGGGAGTGTGGCTGGGAGGGTTTGAACAGCTGATTGCCATGGGATACTCCTTTGCTGCTCTGCAGAGTCCTTTCCTTGCTTTGAGGAACCTTTCTAGCCCAGCGGCATGCTCGTCACTGGCAACCATAGACTGCCAGTGTCCCAGCCAAGCTCTGCACCTCACTTCACCTATTTATGAAATTGAGAGTCCCTCTTCCATGGAGATGGTTTGAGAGGTAATTGTTTAACACCAATAAAAGTGCTTTGAGCAGCCTGGGTCCCATGTCTTTGCTGTACTGTGCCAACCAGATCACAGAGCCTTCTAGTACTGTAGCAGCCTTCTGCAGCACCCACTCCCCAAGCAGCAAGGCTATGCAAAGCAGATCAGCTTACAGAAGGCCTTTTCAGGGCAAAACCAGCAGTTCCTACTGCCTGCAGCAGGTGACTGCATATCCAATGAAACAAAATTAACTAAATACTTGTAAATGCTGGGCTGCAACAGGCTGAGGTTTGTTGCTTGAGTGACTAAGCACCCAGTCCCTTGTTGAAAAGAGAAACGAGTTTTACACTCATGAATTTCAGGCCACACTGAATCTGCCTGGAAAATTAAGAATTTTCTTGGTGTGTCACAATTTGTGTGGCCAATTATGCATTGGTAGTTATTTGCAGCCACCAAGAGACTGAGTTCATGCTGCTCAACTCTATGCATACTCCAAGAGGGTATCTTCTCTTGCATTTGCAATTCAGCTTCAAGCTGTTACTTGACTAGCTTTACCCCAAAGAGTGGAAGTGATTTCTTACAGCAGTCACAGTAGTTCTGATTTTTTAACTTAGGTTTGTTTTTTGGAGGGGGGGGGGGTTGTTTGGGTTTGAGGAGGGATTTTTTGGGGGGGAAGGTTTATTGTTTGTTTGTTTGTTTTTTAATCTCTTCACAGACCAATGTATTTCCTTTATTTTCTTCACACAGTCCTCCATACTTATGATGATAACCTATGGACTGCCATGTCTGCCTGTGAAGAATGGTTGCTGGGAACTCAAGGCTGTTAAGAGATGAACTGCTGAGTATTTGGACAGTGACTCCCTTTCTCCATGGCTTGCTCTGTGATAATTATCTTGAGACCTCTGTGTATTTTGAATTCAGTACAAATAACCAACAGTTCAAAATCATCTAGCGAGGGAGTGTGCCTAGGCACACAGAGAAAGGCTTGCATCAAACTCCTTCTCAGCACTGTCTAGAAGTGAGTTTTGATATGAATACAGCATTCAAGAGAGAGGAGCCAAACATTGTTTACTAGAGGTAGGAAAAAAGGGTCACTGCATTCTGGAATAATTACTAGTGTGTAAGCCAGAAAACACACCCACATCTCCAGCTGCTATGCTAAATGTTAACATGCTAAGCCATGTGTAGATCTACCATCACAGGCACATGCTTTTCCATCACTCTCTAACTCACAGGGACATGTAACCACTTCACCATTTCACCCACTGTTCCATCTTCCAGACATCTCCATGGTCCACTGGCTTAGAAACTCAAATACCTAACACGTCTTGAGCTTCTTATGGATGGCTAATGTGCCCAGGAGTGTTGCAAGACACCATCTGCAACCATGCTCAGCCTGGCATGAAATCAGACAGGGAGGCTCTTTTCATCTTCTTGCACCTTGAGGTATGATCCTAGAATAATGTTTTGATTTTAATTGTCTGTCAGTGGGTAATTTTATTCCTGGTATTAGCATCCACAACAAACATGAAAGGAATTTTGCCTGTGATTGTGGAAGTAATGATAGCTGTACTACCTCTTGTCCACATCCTCAAATTTAAACTGTTAGCTATTCTAAAGAGTAAATATATTCTTTGTGTATTTTATACAGTGCCCAACACAATAAGGCCCTAGTCTCTAGACACTACCATAATACTACTAATAAATAATAACTCAGCACTGAGATTAATGCTGCCACACAGAGACTTTCTGATTTGGTACATTAACTTCTTATTCTTTTCATGCTGTGAATGTAAGCTGTAGCTGGAGATACAAAGTGCTGTGAAGATTACTGTAAGTATGCTGATCTTCTGAACCCTGAATGGAGGTCGCTGTTGTATAATAAATTGCATTAAAATATAAATGAAAAGAAATCATGTACAATATTTCCAGCAAGAATTATTCACAAGAAGCTTCATGGAAGAATTGACTGCATTAGCTCCAATAGAAGCTGTTACTTCTTTCAGGTGGCTGCCTGAAGTTTTGCTAATTGTCTGAAGAAACCTATACCAGCATTTGATGTGCTATTCAGGGCTTACCAAAGACCCCTCTTGTCTCAGTGATCCTGCCGAGCTGAGAGGGATTTAGTTTCACTCATTAGGTCAACTAAAACCATTCTGCTTCATAATAAAACCATTTTCTCCTACTCACCAGAGTGCAAAGATGAGCCAGGTTAGCTGATCCACAGCACTGTGGCTTTTTCAGTCTCATGAGAACGATCCTTGGTCCCATGGGAATGAAGAGAAGAACTTTCACTGACTGCTGCAATGGAGATTCCTGCTAGCATCATGAAATCCAGTTGTTTTTAATCCTGCCAATAAATGGAAAATTTCTCCAATGATGGGAAAGAAAATTGCATCTGAAACAGAGTTTCTCTTCTCCCCCCCATGACATTTTTAGGCAAACTGATTATGGTGATGGGTGTTCTTTTTTATTACAAAGAATAACACTTTAGAATAACAAGATTACATCCATTTTCCCTACAAAACATAGTCATGGGAAATTTGAATTAAACCAAAATCAATAAAGCATGAGCTTTGGAGTGCACAAAAGACATATTCTCCATTCCTCTAGCTACACACTGGCAGTCTCTGCTGACACAGGCTTGAATCCAGACTGAAGTTTATCACCAACACCTGAGAGTGTGTAATTTCTTCTGAATTAATGGATAAGCTGGGCTTTTACAGAGAGAAATCAGTAAAGCCCTGGTGGGTAGTGGTGCCTGAAACAGCTTGCCAACTCATTGATTGCTGTAACTTCATCAGGAGTCACTTCTGTTTACAATATGACAGCGAAAAGTGGCATAGAAATCAAGCAAAAATACGTTCTAATAGATGCATGTTTCTAGAATAATTCTTACATGTTTAATTTGAAGTTACTCAGACATTATTTTAGTTGTAGATGTGTGGACATTGACAATAGGAGGCTGTTGGGGGTCCATCTTACAGGGTTTTTTTGCACTGATAATCTGATGCCAAAGTGCTAAGCTTTCACAATGTTTATTAACTTTAACCACTTCACTACTGCAACCTTAGCTGCCCTGCATGACTCCAGTTCTTCTGGGATTTGAACTAACACTCAACCCTTCAGAGAACTTCAGAGCAAAGGCAAAGCACTTAGGTATTAGTCTACAAGGTACTTCAGCTTTATGAGCCACATTTACACATTTAACAGGTAACTTCGACTGCAATTTACATTTAAGTGTACTGGAAGCTTATTCCTTTGTGTGCTATTTAATTTAAGAGGCTTTTCTTCTTTTTTTCTTTTAATTTGGGGAATTGTTCTGATGGCATTAAAATTAATTCCACTAACAGTTCTGGTAATTCAGTGCATATTACTAACTTCTATTTGTTTGGTTCCTTTCATCCAAATTCATTCCAGTTCTTTTAAAACCTTCTATTTACTATGCAGATTAGGAATGATACACATGAGAAGGAGTTTGCCTTCCCGTGAAATTCAGCTATTTCTCAAATAAAACATACCAATTGCTTCTAATATTTGCATGGAGAAACCAGATTGTTTTCTACTTAAATATAGAATTGGTAAGCATTTGATATCAATTTTCCCTGTCTTTGAAGATACAGAATTAGCATCTAATAGGAGGTATTTGTCTCTAGCTGCAGCAGATGCATGTGTGTATTCGTCTCTAGCTGCAGTAGATGCATGTATGTATATATATAAATATATAAAATATATATGCATGTACATGGATGGCTTTAGTTGCCATGTGCCAGGTTTGGGTGACAGCAGCACTGTGCATGAAAGCCAGCATCTGCCTGGTTTCACAATAACAAGTATGTACATTCAGTCAGTGTTTCTGAAAATGGTTCCCAAAATACAATTGCTATTTCCAGCCCTTAGGAGTTGCAGGATCCAGAAATACAACTGGCCTCTTATATAACTCACCTTAATGCTGTTGTGAGTCAAGCAGCAAGGGGCAGATTTTTTTTTTAGGATGCTAAAGGTGTTTTATTTGGCAACATGTTACTTGATAAAGAAATTATTAGGCTAATTGAGGGAAAAGCTAGATGAAAATAGGTTAAAGAGGTCTTAAAGTACAGCTTTAAGAATTAAATCTGGCAGTCTTTATTTAGCAGAGACAAAAATAAACATCAAGTTAGCAAACAAAGGACAATAGCAGAAAACTGAGACTGTAAGTGGCACAGTCCTAGAACAGCAGAAGAACCACTGATACACCATATATTTTCTAATATCTAGCTCATAAAAGGAAAAAAGTATGTCTGTGATACACAGATACACCTAAGCATATGTATCACAGTATCATCAAGGTTGGAAGAGACCTCATAGATCATCAAGTCCAAACCCCTGTGATATGTTTAACATAGTCTTTTCCATGTCACCTATCACAACAGCAACTATAACCATGCAAAAATTGTTGTGAAGTAGACACATACAAACCATCTTTAACCTGATCTATTGACTTGATTTAAAGACATGGATTCCACACCTCCACTTAGTTTTGCCCCTCTACACTCCAGAATAGTATGAAAACAAGTTAATATTACTATCAGGTATGATTATGCTCCCAAATTGCACTTTATTGTCATCAGACTTGTGAGGTTCTTCGTGGCATTTCAGTCATATACATGTTATTTGCACTACCATAGTGCTGCAATATCATATTATGGATCAGGATCAGCACAAAACATGGTCCTGCCCTGAGAGCTTTACAAACTGTGTAAAGTGAGATCTGAGGAATACAGGCAGCAGAAGCAGCATAAAGAAATGTGACACTGTATTGTAGACATTAGAATAGAGAAAAGTCTTAGGGAGAATTCTGAAGAAAAATGATCAGTAACTTTTGGGCTGTTTATAGGAAATAAAAGGCAATCAACAGGATGCACAGAAGAACCTATTTAAACATTATTACCAATGGGCTGTGGAAACTGATTTGCAACATGAATAGATTGCAGCTGCAGTCAGATCTCATCAGTGAAAGGAAATGGAAGGTAAGGTGAAGACAGGCTACCAAGGCCTCTGAAGTAAAATCATGTGGGCAAGAATTAACATCACAGAGTAGGTTGAGCCAGCACAGGGATGAAAAGAGAATAACATGGTGAAAATGACAAACTAAGAAAGATGATCTTTGTAGAAGTGCAAGACAAGGTTATACTTGCCAAGGCCAAAGGAAAGCATATTGCAGTAACTAAGATTTGAGAAGATGGGAGTTTTAAGCTACATGAAGATTTAGCCATAGTTTGAACATAAAGGACCAGGGAAAGGTCTGAGTCAAAGATGATTATGTACAGGAAGAAAGTACTGTAATAGAAAAAGAGTACTTTTGGGAGAAGACTCAACACTATTTAACTGTACTAAGCTAAAAATGACATTAGGGTTGTAATTAACCAGTTTTTATCCAGATGGTCCAGGGATTGGGGCTGGAGTATTTGTGTGCTGTCTGACCCAAGCACCATATGCTGCAATACAAAGGAGCAGGCTCAAAAATACAGAGGCACTGCAAACATCCCAGAACCCCACTCACACAAAAAAGTATTAACATGTTCTCTCACAGGTTCAAATAGCCATCAGGTGAGTCATCAGTCAGGGGACTCAAAGCATGTTTCTTCCAGATCACATCATCCTCAGGCATCTGACCATGCAGGTGTAGGGCTCAGGAGGCGTTTGTGACTGCATGTGGCAGATGGTGAAGTCCCACTAAACAGTCATAAGAAGGTAATAGAGAGGCAAGCCAAAAGTTTAGGAAAGCATGCCAATCTGCAGTGAAGAGGCATAGCTGTGAAAAATCTGAGTGAAAATTGCTGTTTGAATTGTAGATGTAGTACACATTAACTGGAGATAAAACACAGAGTGACTAGAGAACCGACCCTGTGGGCAAGGCCTGGTTAACATCTATTGGACCCTGGGAGGCACATAAAAACAAAACCTCCAGAAATGTGCTGGTTAGGAAAATAGGAAGGAGAAAAGGGAGAGGACAATGACTGAACAAGAGTGGAAAGTACTTACTTCATTTGACAGATTAGGGTGGAATGATAGTTGTGGTCACTAAAGGTCATATAAGTAAGAGACTGTTTGAGACTTTGTCTTTGTAAAGAAATGCAAAGGGCATAAACCAGGTTGGAAAAGATCTAGGACAAAAGTGATAGAAAGAAAAGCATGAGAGAGTATTTGTGGAGAGCACTTTTAGTGATCTGAGCTGTGAAGTATCATCAGAAATGAGTATCACATTATCACCAAGGTTGGAAGAGACCTCATAGATCATCAAGTCCAACCCTTTACCACAGAGCTCAAGGCTAGACCATGGCACCAAGTGCCACGTCCAATCCTGCCTTGAACAGCTCCAGGGACGGCGACTCCACCACCTCCCGGGGCAGCCCATTCCAGTATCCAATGACTCTCTCAGTGAAGAACTTTCTCCTCACCTCAGGCCTAAATTTCCCCTGGCGTAGCTTGAGGCTGTGTCCTCTTTTTGTGATGTCAGAGAAAAGCTTTAAAATGTGATCTGAACGAAACCTTGACAAGAATGATTAAATAAGGACTTTCTGCATGTATATACATGTATGTAGACCAACAAATGTATACCTACACACATAAATAAATAAACAAACAAACAAATACCTTGATTTATGATTTGCAGTTGGCAATACCACACTGGAATCAGTCAAAGCAAAACTTCACAGCGGCATCAGTGAATTTTCTATTACTGGAGACAGGATGCCAGAAGCAAAGGAGTATCATACCAGAAGACAACACAAACTGCTGAGGAAGGTGAAGTAATGTTTCATCCCCTTTTGCTCACTGCTTGCTTCTGCTAATTATTAATGTAAAACAGAGTTCCATGCTTGTTGTAGAAAAAAATCTTTCCTTCAGAAACAATATTTCCATCATAGAATCATAGAACCAGGTTGGAAGAGACCTCCAAGGTCATCCAGTCCAACCTAGCACCCAGCCCTAGCCAGTCAACCAGACCATGGCACTAAGTGCCTCAGCCAGGCTTTGCTTGAACACCTCCAGGGATGGTGCCTCCACCACCTCCCTGGGCAGCCCATTCCAATGCCAATCACTCTCTCTGTGAAGAACTTCCTCCTAACATCCAGCCTATACTTTCCTCTGGCACAACTTGAGACTGTGTCCCCTTGTTCTATTGCTGGTTGCCTGGGAGAAGAGGCCACCCCCCACCTGGCTACAATGCCCCTTCAGGTAGTTGTAGACAGCAATGAGCTCTGCCCTGAGCCTCCTCTTCTTCAGGCTGCACACCCCCAGCTCCCTCAGCCTCTCCTCATAGGGTTTGTGTTCCAGGCCCTTCACCAGCTTTGTTGTCCTTCTCTGGGCACGTTCCAGCACCCTAACATCCTAAGAGGAGCCAGCACACTTCCCTCATGGTTTCTTTCTTGCTTTTCAAATTTGAGATGTAAACTGTTGCTAGTAAAGAAGCCTAAAAGTAATGAATACAACGAATTTTGTCATTGTTGTCTTGCAGCTTCTTAGAAGTACATCTTGTCTGGCCCTAATGCGTGGAGGATCTCCAAGCACCTTCAGTTCAGATTTACCTTTTCAGATGGTGTAACTATTTGTTCATAAAGAACAAGCAGCTGTTAAATTAAACTAGAGGAAGGCAAGAAAACACGGAAAAGAAGAGGTTATGGTTGTTGGTTTGATGTTTGCCAACCAGCAAGTGACAATCTTCCACAGCATTAGCGCTGGCACAGGGCTGCTGTGAGGTGAGCACTGAGCTGTGAGTGCTGGATCAAACTGAGGATGAAGCTCGTAACTGCTTGGAATCATGAAGAAGCCTCAGGTTAGTTTTGGTTTACAGTATTTTTTCCTTTGATCATCTCTTCTGCATATCCACTCCTGAGAGCAGCGAGAGGCATTGTGTCTCCACGGACAGGGGAACAAGGTAAGGCTGGACACCTGTTTCTCAACTCAAAAATTCGGTTTGTAACATGACAACCCCTGTGTCCTGAGAGCACAAGACGGCGAAGGGTCTCTGGGTCACCGCTTTGCCCTCTAGACACACGCAGGGGCTCTCAAAGCGAACCGCTTTGCCCTCTAGACACACGCAGGGGCTCTCAAAGCGAACCGCTTTGCCCTCTAGGCACACGCAGGGGCTCTCAAAGCGAACCGCTTTGCCCTCTAGGCACACGCAGGGGCTCTCAAAGCGAACCGCTCACACAGACACAACCGCAGAAGCACAACCCGCCCGCGCCGCCAGGCCCGCCCCGGCCTACACCTCCCGGCAGCCCCCGCGGCCGCGACTCCCGGCAGCCCCCGGGGAGCCGCCCGGCGGGGCGGGGCGGGGCGGGGCGGAGCGCGCCGGCCGGTCACGTGAGCGGGCGGGGCGGGCCCGCGCGGGCGGGGAGCGGTCGCTGCTCGCTGCTCGCTGCCGGACTGGGGCCCGCGACGGCGTCGGCGGCAGCGCCGCGGTGAGTCTCCGTGGGGCGCGGGCTGGGCAGCGGGGCTACCTCGGCCGGCCCTACTGCTGTCTCCGCATCTCCAGTCCCTCCCCCGCCGTGTGTCCTTTCCTCCCGTGTCCCGGCGGTATGCCATGGCGGGGGCTGCTGCGGGACCGGGCCTTCCCTCCGGCCCAGCCCCTCTCGCTCAGGGCACGGCAGGGCACCTTTCGCGTGCCTTTTCGCCTGCCTCGGCTTCCAGGGGTGATCTGGGGGTTGCTGGAGACTTATGTGAGGGCCGCCCTTTGAATCCCCGAGCGCTGTGGGAGCGCCGCATCCCGGCGGGCCGCGGTGCCTGCCCGCCTGCCGGGAGCCACCTGTGGACGCCGAGTGGCTGGCGGGGCCCCGTGGCCGGTGGGACGCGGCGACTGGGGCTGTTTGTAGTGTCGGCTCTGGCTGCTCCCGACTGGCCGCCCTGATGTGCACAATGGGTCTGGCAGCGAGCGGTTGCTGAAGCGCGTAGCCCATCGTCACGGCTTAGCAGAGATACCTTGGAGCTGTAGTTTTTACTCTTCCCGTAAAAGGAAATGATCTCCTGTGATAAGAAAATATTCCGAGTGCTCTCGACTTGCTTCCAGACTTTTCAGCCACGGTAGTATTCATTTCTGACCGACTGGCTTGAATTTTGTGCAGAAGCATGTGACTTGAGCGTTCACGCCTGAAAAGCTGAAACCTGCTGTTTCAGAGCAAACGTTTGTCATCGATTTAGACAACAAGAAAAAAAGGCTCTTGAAGATAATATCCTGCTTCTGCTCACTTATAGCACACTTTAATGGTTGTGCTGTAACCATTAAAAAGCATCATTTCTCATGTCACAAGACATGAGACATAGAAGTGTTTTAAATATAAGTGGTTTTGTTTTGGAGCGTTTTGTGTGTTTTTTTTTTTCTCCTCGATCAGAAGGAGACTTCCAAAAGACCTTGATAAAGAGACTTGTAGCATCACTGAGGTTGAGCAAGCATCAAGGTTAATGTGTTTGTAATATGTAAATTTACAATATGAACTAAAACCAGTTAATTTAGATTGCAGGACTAATTTAATGAGGAGTAACTGTAAATCATTAATACTGTGTGTTTTAAAGGAGACAACACATAATTTATCTAAGAAGTTGGATCGGGTGAAAATAAGGTTTGTTTCATGTTCAATTCTTTTTGACTTTGTTAAGTGTCATAGAAGCTTTCATATGAAAGTAATTCCTGAATGTACTTTGGAAAATAAACAAGTGGCAGTATTCATTGGGAATGAATGAGAAGCAGCTGTGTGCAGAAAGATGTAGATGTATGGGGGATGTAAGCATGGCTAAACACCTGTGTAAGATGTACACATCAGAAATAGTTCAAAACTCTATCTTAAACTCCTAGAAGAGAAAGTTCTTCTAAATTCCAGCTACTTGACACAAAATAAACTTAAAAAGAACTAGTACTGTTTGTTTCCTTTCTCCAGAATTTTTGTAGTACCAACTGTTATGGGGTTTTGCTTCCTTTCTGAAGTCTTCTTAAAAAGTAGTGTCCACTGAAATATTTTGGCAGTGCTAACAATGTCTTCCTACCTGTTGCTTTCCCGTCAGGGGCCATCTACAGTACAAAAGTCAGGCATTGGTCCAAAGCTGAAGGAATGTACACACTGTTGTCCTCTCATCTCAGACCGAAGTGGATGCCTCTCTGTTTTCTACATCTGAAATGATTTATTAAACCCAGGGACTTCTAAGCAAGAGAAAACAGAAGTAAGTGTTTTTAAGTAGGCTGTTTTATGCCATTGTGTAAGATGAATTGTGTGTTTTTTCAACAGAATCTAAGTAAATGATGTGTAACCTCTTTGCTGGGCTGCTGCAGGTAATGAATGGAAAGGCTGCATGCTAGAGACTCACTGTGATGTGACTGGATCCATCAGTGCATAACATATGGAGTACAGAAGCGTCAGACTTTTCTGTGCCTGGTGAAGTACCTGCTTGCTACTTGAAAGGGGGCACACCCAAAAGTCTGGTGCTGCCTCAGTAAGGACTTGAGCATTTCTGCGTTCTTAGGGATTGAAACAGAATATTTGTAGATGACTTCACGGTAGTTATTAGTCTGCTATTTAAACAGACAAAGTCAGAATGGTACTCAGAGAAGCAGTTCATGTAGTGGAAGAAGGAACTAAACATGGCAGGTGAAAGAGAGCAAGTCTGATGCATGGGTTGTGTGTGTTCTCAAAGGAAAGTTGGAGGCAAGCCTGAGTAGGGGATGTCATTTTAACAGTTACAGTGCCATTATTTTAATACAGTATATGATTATGTAGCCGATACAATTTCCATCTCTCTTGTGGAATCATCAGTTAAATCTTTAGCAATAGAACTACAGTGGCCTAAGGGGATATCTTTCAAGAAGAATGAGCAGAGAGCAACTGAAGGCTTTCTTAATAGAAAACTTTGAAGCTGTGTTTGCTGTCCCATAGGCTTTCCTGTCAACCTCATCAGCTTTTGACAATGTGGTGGGGATGCAAAGTAAAGAAAATACGGTGGGTTTAGAAAGCCACAGATCAGCCTTCAGGCATAGGTTTCCTACAAATGTACTGCTGATTCTAGAGGTAATGTGACAAATGGTTCCTAAAAAAATCCCACTTGCTTCTGTCATGCAGTCTAATCTGGCTAGATTTAACAGCTGCTTGCTGTACAGTGCTTCATGCATAGAGGGAAAACTACTGTGTTCTTTGATCTCTTCACATGAGTGAACTTCCACTTCAGAATTCAGTTACCAGTGTAAATATTAAGAGAGTCAGGAAAAGAGATCACCATGGCAAGAGAAAGATACTACAGATAGAACAAATACAGAAGAAACAATAAGTGAGTACAACAGTTAAATACAGAAGAAACAATAAGTGAGTACAACAGTTAAATACAGAAGAAACAATAAGTGAGTACAACAGATAAATCAGAAGAAACAATAAGTGAGTACAACAGTTGGACAGAATTGTTAGCATTACAGGGAACAGACCCCTGATGATTGGTTGAAAATATTTATTACCGCTGATGCAGATGCTGTTTTTCCTTATTGAAGTGATACAAAGCATGAGAAATACCTAACAACAGATCAAAGTCCATCAGCAGATTGTTACTTGTTGTCCATGATAGCATGTGTCCTACTATATCGCTTTGTGAGAAAGCTTGTAATTCTCTTGCAAGAAAGCTTGGAAAGATAAAAGCCAGGGATATCACCCTAAGCTACCTTTTCCATATAATTTGAAAAGAGGAAGCAATTGAGTTGGTAATTAGGAAAAGTAATTTTAGAAACCTTTATGTTAGGCTTTGTTGGAAGTTTTGGTTTACTGGGAAAGTAATGTGGGTGTCAAATTCCGTGACAGCTGAGGACTGTAAAATAAAACCTTCAAATTGAGACAGGAGAGATACTAATCAAGACAGAAACTATTTTTTGTTGTTATAGAAACACATACACAACAGCATAGGGGATCTGGTGGCACTGAGAAAATGTTTGCCTAACCTTCAGACAAATACTGCCATTGGTAGAACTTTATTGTCAGGCTACTATTTTGTTCATGCAGGGTCTTCTAGTACCTTCAAAACTACTCAGTACAGTCAGCTTGTGAAATAGGAGCAGGCAAGCTTCTGGCACATGTCTAATTTGCTTACTGAATTAGCAGTCACTTGAGCATTGTGAAATTTTGTTGCTTTAAACTTGTTCATACTGAGTCTCTTAGGATGGTGCTGAGAGGGAGGACATTTCTGATCCTTCACAGATTCAGCAGTCTACACTGCATTTTGCAGTTTGCTTTTTACAGTTTAGTGTAGAATTGATAGTGTGAGAGATACTACATGAAGGGAGACTATAGCCAGGTGGGTATTCGTCTCTTCTCCCAGGCAACCAGCAACAGAACAAGGGGACACAGTCTCAAGTTGTGCTGGGGGAGGTCTAGGCTGGATGTTAGGAGGAAGTTGTTGCCAGAGAGAGTGATTGGCATTGGAATGGGCTGCCCAGGGAGGTGGTGGAGTCGCCATCCCTGGTGGTGTTCAAGAAAAGCCTGGATGAGGCACTTAGTGCCATGGTCTAGTTGATTGGCTAGAGCTGGGTGCTAGATTGGACTGGATAATCTTGGAGGTCTCTTCCAACCTGGTTGGTTCTATGATTCCTGAGAGCATTTTTCTTAGAGAGAGGAAACCTCATGGAGAATTAGTATTTAGCAAATGGGTAGCTCAAGCATTTAGAGTCAGGCTGGACAGGGCTCTGAGATGTCCCTAAAGATGTCCCTGCTCACTGCAGAGGTATTGTACTAGACAACTTTTTGAAGGTCACTTCCAACCCAAAGCATTCTGTGACTATTTAAAGAAAATAGAATTTTTCTTCACAAAAAAATCCTACATTGCTGTCTTTCATTGTTGCAGGAAGCTTTTATGTGTTTAAAAAAAATGTCATTTGGAAATAAATATAAGCAAATATTTCTCTGGTGTGGGTTTTGGGTTTTTTAAAAAAACTTTTACCTGTTTGAAGCTGGTATTGCTCTGCCTTATGCCACTTCTTTTTTAAATGCTGGACACTTATACTATGTTGGTTTTGTTCATTGAGTGTAGTCCCTTTGTGCTGAAATAGAACTGGTTAAATGAGTGCCAAAGAGGTGTATTTATGTTAATGGACTCGATTAGTTGCTTGTGGCATTTTGGTCTCACTGTGTTTCTTTTGGTTGATTGGTGAGGTTTGATTAGAGACAGCTGCTGTGTGGAAAACTGCCCTCATTGCTGTACATATTTCTTGTGACTTGTTTCGTGTCCCTGTGTGTCTTTATATGTAACTCTAAAATTAACCTTTAAAATGAGATGAGTGATTATTCTTGACTTCACTAGATTAAATTCTCACTTATTAGGGTTAAAGATGCTGATGCTTGTTTTGGTGAGTGATGTAACTCAGATACTGTTCTTGGCTAGACCCTTCAGAACTATCACTTTCCTGTATATAAATATTGTATTATTTAAAGGATTTAATATTCCTTACTGTTTAATACTTAAAACTTCTTTTCCTTCTCTCTTCGTCGTCTTAAGCTTAACTTTGCTACTCTCTTAGAAACTCCTACAGTTCTGCTCTATTCTGTGTTATTTCTGAAAGCTGTGCATTATGTATTATCTCTTCTGTGCAATTGTGGTGCTCACAGATGTGTTTTTGGGTTTAGGATTTTGTATTTTATGCTTTTAATTTTATAATGGGAAACCCAAGGCAGTGTGTTCATACTGGCTCTGTAGGTTGTTCCTGTACCAAATAAAGTTCTGTGATCTTTGTCTAACCCCAGCATACCTCCTCGTTATAAACCTGGCTTTTTCATTTGTCAGTATCAAGTGTTATGTAATTGTCCATCTGTAACTGTAACTTTTTAGTAACAGTAACTCTTTTTAGAAGTGGTCTAATTGTTTTCTGAATTGCTGTGACAGCAAATGAAGTGGCTTAGTAAATTCTGTAGCTGTATTTTTAGGAGAGACTTCGAGGAATCACAGACTTTTCATTCTTGCACAAGTCATGATTACGAGAACTTTGGTGCTGTCCTGTGTCATGGTTACTGATGTGTGACAGAAATTAGAATGCTTCTAGCAAATGTTCAGTGCAACTTTTTGTTCTTCATTTTTACTGTATTGCTAAATCTGATTCTGGTAAAAGCAAATTACTGTCTTATTCAATTGCCCATATATTACATATATATTTATACTGTTTCAACTATAATAATGTTACTCTTGTGTTTTCATTATGTTTACCTCCTACTCAGTATATTCTGTGGATATTGTCTTGCATGGTAATTTAGCAGTTTAACTTCCTCAATATTTCCAGGTTAACATATTGACTATAGGAAATGTAAATACTTCATTTTTCTTTAAGTGTTATCAAAATGGTTGTTCCAAATAATTGATACAGGTATGAATCACAGAATCAACCAGGTTGGAAGAGACCTCCAAGATCATCCAGTCTAACCTATCATTTTTTGTTACTTGTGTGTTTGTTTCTCCTCCCCTCCCCCAAGTTTTAATACAGTGATGGAGGATCAGAAATATTAAATGCCTGGAAAGTGGTGCTTACAATCACTTAATGCAGTTTACTTGGTCTCAGATGCTTGTGGTATTAATCCCTTGGCAGATGCAGATTATGTTTGGTTTGGACATAAACTAGTTGTAAAGATTTATGTTGATGCAAGCATGTCTCAGTTATACAACAGTTACAAAGTATTTGGTGTGATTCTGGTGTGAAGATGAAACCTGAAAAGGACCAGTAAAATGACAAATGAGTTTTAGTTTGTTCCTGGATCATAGACAATGCAAATAAGTTTCATGAGGCTATTGTCAATTTGAACACAGTTGATGATTCTTGGTGGTCTTTCTAGGCTATCCTGCACACATCCTCAAACTTGTTGGTAGTGAAGACCCTCAGTGAAAAAGGACATTTCAGATTCCTTAAGCCTCAAAAGCTTATTTACATATTTTAAGGTTTAGATTTTCTCTGTGGACATACACTTGCACCTGTCAGCATTTACTCACAAAGAGTGGATGGGATCCTTGAATTGCCTTTTTTAAAATCTGGCCTTCAGTGCCTACCCTTTCAGTTGTTGTTGTGCCTCCATTCCCACGAGTCCTAGGAAGCACAAGTATAAATGCAATCTGTAATAAAAATACCAATCCCAAGTAGTTAATTGTTATTATAAGGTCATTGTAGCCTGCATTCCTTGGTAGTGTTATTATATTAAGTTCTGATAACTTTAACAAGGCTTTGCTTATTAGTATAAGTTAAATCCAGTAAAATTGCTTTGTTGTCTTGCTATTCTAGATTCAGGGATGAACGTCCAACTGTTCCTAACTACAGAATATCACAAACAAAGTTGTCTGATCTGTTTAAAATTTGCAGAGTAATTGTACTTCTCTTTAGCCGCTGACAAATGTGAGGTCTGTGTTCAGTTTTTGTGCAACTACAGAAGTGCATTTGGTTGATACTGGGGAATAAAGGTGTTTGCAGTGGAAAACTACTTGCAAGATTTTTCTCAGTGTGGAAGGACTACTGCTGCTCTGTGATAATGAAAGTTGTAGCTATTTTAAGATTACGATGCAGTAATGTTTTTTTGAATTGTTCATGGCAGTATTACTTTGGGAGATTGCCAGAAGCTGCTTCTACAATTTGACAGAAAAAGAAAAAACATTATAAAAGGAAATATTTCATGTTCATTTTCCATGTTTCTGTAAAGTTGTTTGTTCTTTTGATACAGAGGAGTTCGCTTCTTTACGGGTATGTTCTTTTTGGATGAACACATTTAAATGAGAACTTAATTGCAGAAGCATAGAGTAATTCAGGTTGGAAGTGACTTCAGGAGGTCTCTAGTTTAACACTAGGGATGGTTTGGATGTTACCCCACACACACACACACACTTTGGAAATCACCTAGACTAGACTCAGCCAGCTCTGGAAATATGAATGAAGCTTATATTTACAGCTAGCACAATACACAAGCAGATATTTACATTATATACAGATATTTATATAAAAATATACAAGGTAAAAGGTAATACAGAAACACAACTCCCCTCCCAGAAACATGAATCCCCAGGAGGGGCTCTCACCCACCCCTTCACCTTCCCCCTACCCCTCTCAACCTTACCCCAGTCCCAAGAAAGAATAGAGGTTCGGCCAGGGGGTTAGGAAGCAAAGTGGATTAGTCCAAAATGGAGGGTGAGGTTAGAGAGTAAGATGCAGCTCAGCCAGTTCCCCAGCAGCAGCCCCAGTGAGAGTGCTTATCTATGTTTTTATTTCTTGTTCTGTACATCTCAGCAAGCCCATGAGGGAAGTAGACGTCACCATTGTTTTCCTTTCACAGCCTATAATCTAGTTCTTCTCACCAAAACATTCTAAACTAGCTTCAAACTAGCACACTTGCTCAAAGCCAGTTACTCAAAGCTTTATCAAACTGGATCTTAAAACCATCTGAAGATGGAGGCTGAAACCTCTGTGGGCTTGATTTTCACTGCCTGACTGCCCTTATGGTGCAAACATGAGATGGGTTTTTTTTTTATTGCCTGCAATCCAGTTTAGTTTGGTTTCTGTTATGTCTCATCACTTGCCACCTTGAGTGATGTCTTCACAGTAAATCATCTCAAAGGTACTGATGGGCAACCGTGCGTTCCCACTGAATAAGCTCGCTGTTCAGGCTGAGCAATTCCTGGCTCCTTCAGCCTCATGTTGTAGTGCAGGTGCTCTAGGTCATGGTGCCTGCTGAACTCATTGCAGTTTATCAATGCCTCTCTTGTTCTGGGGTCCAAAAGTGGATACTGTTCTCAGCACAGTCTAATGTCTTAAAATTATAAGTTTAATTTCTTGACCATTATTTACTTCTAGAAATCAGGGAAATGTGGGTAGTTATAAATCTGCTTATTAATATTTGGGTTGTGATTTGATTTCAAAAGAAAACAGGTAGCATTAAAAGAATTCTTCCACTGATGAATAACTTGCATTAATTTTGGTGAAAATGTTTGATGGATTTAAAAAGATAGTCTGACAGATAATAACACCTTACTGTCAGTACATATTCAGCTTAATTACCTCTAAATACATCTGATTTGCATTATTAAAGTGTTGGAAATAGTAAGTTGTGATTCTATAATGAAATATTCTGTAGAATTTGAAGTCAGCAAGTGAAATCTTGCTGCAAAGTATGTTTAAAGGAATCAGTCTCATGGAGTTTTAGTGGAATTTTACATGGAGTAATCTTGCATACACAGCCAAAGCTCTGCTGCAAGAGCTGCACAGATGTCGTCTTTGTTGGAAGTTTGGAGGGGAGGTGAGCTACAAAGGTTCTACAAAGAGAAGGTTTTCTGAGAATCTGAAAGGATCTCTTTTGCTACTTTTAATTTACACTGAGGCTTGGAAAAATTGTAGTCAGTGTTATGGAGTCAGATGATTATTTCAGAATCGTAACTCACCTCATGTAATGGCACAGTTGAGCCAAAACTTAGTGAATGTGCAGGAAGGGAGGAAACTTTTAAAACACTAGTAGTGTACCCTGTGTTTGCTGCAGAAGTACTCTGCAGTTGGAGACAGTACCTAAAGACAGAAGCGTTGTCCAAAGGAGCTGTTGTTCTGATGAGCTTAGGCAGAGGGTTGGTGCTGGGGTGAGTGTTCTGGACCCAGGGTGGGCTCGTGTGACCTCTGCTGATCATAGTGCTCTGTGGTTTCCAGACCCGACAGCTAGTTTGGGTGTGCTGGTACCTGCTGCACTCAAAATTTCCGTTTCCTTGGTCAGAGTTGCTACATCTTTAAAACTCACTTTTCTAGGTCTTGTTTATGCTCACTTGTTTCTCATGGTTGGTACAGCCTTAATTTAAATAAGTGAGCGCTAGTTAAAAGCAGTTCATGTGCTGGCATAGAAAAACTGCTGTGCCTTTGTCTCTGTCTGATCTGGTATTTCTCACTTGACATATCAACAAAAATCACTTAATACAGAAAATGTTTTTAAGCTGACTTCTCAGTAACTGTACCTTTTTATGAAGGTAAATGAAGGTACAAGCTTTTATAAACCAAGGAAGGTCATCTAAAACGTTGGATGCTCACAAGTTAACATAGCAATATAGAAAAAGTTGATCCATCTTAAATTTTATAGCAAGTAAGATATTGCAAGGAAAAGCTGAAATTATCTTCTCTTAACTTTCTAATTTTTCTAGTCCAAATATTAATCTCCAATGTTACAGTAGTTTTTAGGTGGAGGGTAGCTTGAAAGAACAATGTTGATTTCTAATAGCTTTTTGTTTAGATTGTTGGTCTTGCACTAGAATTAGCTCAGGATCCTGTTTGAGTTGGAAAAAGCTGAGACTGATGGTGACCCAGAAAGGAAGTCCTGTATCCCTGTGGCAGTCACACAGCTCCTGTGGTGTCCAAACTCATTTTTCTTTTTAAAATTCTCAGCTTAAGTGGGTTCTTTTGTTATGTGTGAGGGTGTGATTTTTATACTGTTAAGTCATGTCACTGGGTATTGCTGTGTTAAACGCAGTGTCAGGTTTCTTGTGTTTTCTGTATGGAATATTGAAGACGTGGGCACTGAAAGAGGTAATGAACCTGTGGAACTTCAGGTTTTGATTTTTTTAATCTTCTTCCTGCACAGACACATTCCTGTATTGTTACAGTAATTTCAAAAAGAAGGGCAACAAGGCTGGTGAAGGGCCTGGAACACAAACCCTATGAGGAGAGGCTGAGGGAGCTGGGGGTGTGCAGCCTGGAGAAGAGGAGGCTCAGGGCAGAGCTCATTGCTGTCTACAACTACCTGAAGGGACATTGTAGCCAGGTGGGGGGTGGCCTCTTCTCCCAGGCAACCAGCAACAGAACAAGGGGACACAGTCTCAAGTTGTGCTGGGGGAGGTCTAGGCTGGATGTTAGGAGGAAGTTCTTCACAGAGAGAGTGATTGGCATTGGAATGGGCTGCCCAGGGAGGTGGTGGAGGCACCATCCCTGGAGGTGTCCAAGAAAAGACTGGATGAGGCACTTAGTGCCATGGTCTAGTTGACTGGATAGGGCAGGGTGCTAGGTTGGACTGGATGATCTTGGAGGTCTCTTCCAACCTGGTTGATTCTATGAAAACATTTCAGACATTGCAGTTCAATCTGTCACTGTTGCCTGTGCAGGGTTACTGAGTCCACTTTTCTGCAGGAGCATGGGCTGATTTGTCATGGTGCAGAGATCTGTGCAAACTTTCTTCTTAAGGTGATAATGTTTCCTGGAACAGAAACATTGTGTGATCTATAATCACCTTCTTCCCCCCCCAACAGACAAAAGCTCTCGTTAAAGATTGCTGTAGGATGTCAGATGGGCCTGATGGACAGCACGTGAGTGGTGAAAGGGAATTACAGTTTGGTCTGAATTTACTGTTTGGAGTGACTTAAAGTATGAGTGCTTTGCCAGTGTTTATTCTAGAAATCCCTTGTGCAATGGCAGTAAATGATTAAGATGATGAATCCTGTAGCACTTAAAATGAAACACTTAAAATAAGTAAAGTCCTTTCCCTTTAAACATATCAAGGCTATTCAGACCAGAAGGTTGGACACTCCCCCTTCTGGTGTTCTAACTGCAGGTTCGGTTTAGGAAATGGGGGATTGTTTTTAAATGGAGAAGTACTGCTGAACTCCTGCTTTTTTCTTCTCGTTTTCTTAAAATTTGAAACTCATGAGCATATTGACATAGTTGTGAATTTAAGAGCTGTGCAATGAGTTTAGTTTGTTCTTGTTTTCCCAAATGAGAAGCCTTTATACAAATGCTCCATTTCTTAGTATGTGTATCCTGTCACTTAAAACAAGCACTCTAATGTCTCTTGACTGAACTAATAATAGTATTCAAACAACTGAGTTCCTAAACACTCAGCTTGAGTCAGAATCCAGTAAGAATCAATCCTAGCATTAGTAAAGAATTTCTTGTTAGGTTTGGATGCTTTTAAATAATGACCTTCAATTACAAGGCATTTTGTAATTACTTCTTTTAATTAATAGGAACTTGCAGAACATTCTTGCAAGCTCTTGGATGTCTACCTGTGGATTGCCAAAGACTAAAATCTCTCCTACAGACAGTATTTAGTACAGGAGGAAGTTTTAAGTGCCCAATTTGTGTTTTCTCATCAGATACTCGGTATGGCCTCATCATCAACGCCTAAATACAATTCTAACTCCCTGGAAAGTTCCTCAAGTAAAAGGGTGAGTGTAACTTTTTTCCTTTTTTTTCTTTCTCCTCTATTTTTGAAGGTCACAGATCTTCCATGTTTGGGTAGGAAAAATGAGTATTGGAATGACTCCCTTCTTAAATGTACATACTCAATTTTATTGCTGGAGTTCTAATGCTTTCAGCTGAGTTGATTTAAACAATTCTGAGTGGATGGGTGAAATAATCTATCGCAAAATACAAGAGCCTCCTTAAAATCAGTTCCAGTGTACTTCATCTTATCCTTGTTGCATTGAAAAATTCTGTGGCAGTCTTGAAAAATGTTGGCACTCAGATGCTGTGGAAAGATTCTGTGGTGCAATTGATAAGTGATACCTTATTATCTGTGGGTGGCTCAGTTTTGCAGTGTGCATTTGTAGTGGGAAATAAGTTAAAGCAATGTAAATGGCATTCCCCTCTGCTTTTTGATGCTGAAGAAAATGTAACCTGTGTGCAAGAAAATAGGAACTAAGGTTTTATTTAACTTTTTTGACAGTTCTTCCAAACCAGATTATTTTATGTTAATCATTGTTGAATGCTATTGGATGTGAGAAAGTCTCAAATAAGTAGATTGCGTGTACTAGTAATAGTTGAGTTGATTTACTCTTTGTAGCTCAACATACTTGGAAAACTAAATACACAAACCTTTTGGAGAACATACAGTACTGAAATTAAATTCCAATTTAATGCAAGTACAGGTAACTATTTTTTTTTTTAGAAGGAGAAAGACTAAAACATGCTTGTATTACAGACCTATGCAACCTTTGGATGTTGTAAGGTAGCAGTGCATGTTACTGTTTTGGTTTTGTCAGTTTCTGCTGTAGAAAAAAATGTTCTTTCCCATGCAGAAATTCCTTTTAAGAGATTTTATAAATCTAAAATTTGAAGGAATTGTAAATAAAATTGTTGTGCTGTTGTACTTCTCATTCTTCAGACTCTAAATGACGGAACTAACTGGGAACAAAATGAAGAAATACCTCGTCTGCCAGGAGAGACTAGAGTTACAGGTGGGAAGCTATGTAATGCCCTAATGCAGTGTATGTTTAGGAGTTGACATATACCTGTATCTTACTGGACTGATTCATAGTTTAGACTGCTGTTGGAATGTGTCATGCTAATAATGTCAGGAATTTTTAAAGTAATTGTTATAGGGACTTGCTGTCACTTATCACAAATAACTTGAAATGTTTTAAAGGTTTGATTTCTTCACCTGGAAAATGCTCCAATACAAAGAAATTGCAAGTCAAGATGAGTTGTGATTGTATCTAGAGACAAAGTAATACTACTTAGTTATGAGCTCCTCCAAGCTTTCTGAAGCCAAGGAGATTCTCTGTGCCAACCACTACATATTGCTGTCTTGTACAGTAATGTGGGACTTTAGCTCAAAGTCTGACTGTCTTAAGCTTCCTTGACATAACAAGTGCACAGGAGCTACATGCCCATCACGTTAGCCTTTACATACAGCAATGTTGTATCATAAGATCACTGTATTGTGTACCCTGGTTTCTTACTGATGAAGGCTCTTTCTGGGGTGGAGCCTTTCTCTCCTGGAAACTGGCTTTGCGATATCGGAAAGCAACTGAAAGTGGTCTGCCTTCTGCCTGTGAAGCTTCTCGTTTACCCCTACCAAAAGATTTCTTGGATGGGTTTGTAAACAACACTGAGGTGAAATCAAAGTGGTGATTCAGAGGAAGTAGTTGTTTTTAATGAGGGAAGTTGTGGGGAAGGCATGAGGGACAGGGTGTGAGACTAAGATGAGTATTTGATGTGATCCATACAAAAATTGTTTGTGCTTTGGGGCAGTGCATTGGAAGGAAGGTGCTTGTTGTGTAAGGCAGATGAATAGGTTGGGCTAAAGAAATGAGGGGACAGCGAGAAATAATGGTTTATAGTGCATCACTTCAGTCTTTAATAGCACTGTTTCAGTAAAACCTGTATTTTTGAGTGTTAGTACTTAGTTATTGTCCTTGCTGAAACTGCTTATGGCCCTGCTGTCTTTGATTGCCTTAAATTGAAATGTAATGTTTATCTTCGGGATGGTAAGTTCCCTAAACACTTTACCACTTGAACTGGGTCCTTGAATGCAGAGAACTGAAAGACATAACAGTATCAACAGGAGAAGGTGTTTGTTCTGGGATAGTGAAGGGATTGGTTCAGTAATCACGGAGAGGAGTTAAATCTGCTTGCTGTTCTGTGTTCTTTCTTATGTAGTGCCAAGAAAGAAGCATACCATGTAATTAGGGAAGGCTACTGAAATCTGTGGATTTTACTTGGGCGAGTTTAGGATGTGAAGCTTTCACATTTTCTTAATCCAAGTGTATAACATTCAGATTTACTACTTTTTAAATTCATTAATCTCTTGGAGTGGCTTATGTCTGTGTAGTTCTTTATTTTACTGCTACTTAACTGATGCTTTTTTCATTTTGCAATCTTTGAGAAATGCTGTATTTCTTACAGACAAAGATGTTATTTATATGTGTCCATTTAATGGCCCTGTTAAAGGAAGAGTGTACATCACAAACTACAGGCTCTACCTAAGAAGTGTGGAAAGTGTAAGTAATGTGTCACAGTTACTTCTGTGGGAGAAGCTGGCCTTAAAAACCCTTTCCTTCACCCCAACTGTCTTTTTTTTTGTGGCCGGTTAATTTGTTTTAGTTTTTGCACACTTATGCTTATGGGTTTGAATGAGAGGCTTTTTACCAGAAATAGTCTGTAATGCATTTAATGACCATGTCTTAATTGTATAATGGCTAAATAGTAATTGCCTTTGTGCCACTGAGAAATCTGTTTAAAAAAGGAAGTTCTTTAAAGTGAAAGGTGTTGTAAAAGTGTGATTTTATGTTTTGCCTGGTAAAATTAGAGTTTAATCATGCTGAACTGGTACCTTTGTCTTTTGTTTGTTTGGAGCTTTTGCATAGCTGTTCCTTTTACACAGTCTGTGACATCAAGGGCAGCAATTAATGATGTGCAATAGTTCTTAAAATGGCTATAAGTAAAGCAAGATTTTGATTGTCCTTTCTACTGGAAAATAAGAATACTTTGATCAATAGAACTTCACATAGGTTGAGAATAGTAGTATGTTTGAGCAATAATGTGCAAGAATAAATGCACTTGTTACCTCTTTAAGTACATTTTTATAACTATTAAACTGAGTTCTTTCTGGTTGCAACTAACTCTACTAGTAGGCTCTTTTTAATTTGCTCTACTTTGTGTATCAGTAAAGCAGTCTTAGCAGACAGAGGCAATCAGAAGTATATAGCAGAAGGCATCCTTTAGGGTGTGGCCACCTTTTTGCCTGCATGCTGTATTAGACATGAACTATTTTTGTTGCATGTGGAATGGGATGATACTCAAGGCTGCAGAGTGACTGCAGAGATTTCATAACATACTGGGAGGGGAGACTCAACCAAATGCAGAAACATTTGCTTCCTGTATGTCTTTCACGTCTGCTTTCTATTCTAGAATGCATAAGAGGAATTTGCTTAAGTCATCTTCTCAGATTAACCTTTCTTTACTCAAATTTTCCTTGCAGGATCCAGTTGTGGTATTGAATGTTCCATTGGGTGTGATATCAAGGATTGAAAAAATGGGAGGAGCTTCAAGCCGAGGGGAGAACTCTTACGGATTAGATATCACCTGTAAAGTAAGGCTTTCCAGGAGTTCAGCAGAAAATGAAACCTAGAGCTTCCATTTCTCTCTGCTTGCCTGTTTATGGGAATGAAAACCCATGTGTTCCTCAGAGATGAGTTTAAAAAGAGCTTTTTGGAACTGGACATGGAATACCTTTTACGTAAAAGATGATTTAACTGTCCTCACTGCATGCAAGTAGAGGGATTGGTCTTCCTTTCCAAATCACTAATGCACAAGTTTTGCACAGAAGTTTAGTTGTGGGGCATTATTCCTGCGTTGTTTCATTTGTTCTAAAGGTAATTAAAAAAAATCCTAAGATGTTTGAAGAATACTCAGAGGGGTTGTAAGCTGTAAAGGCACTGAAAAGCTTAGGTAAGAGCTAGATCTGTTTTCTTAGTCTCACCAAAAATTGTTGCTGTGAAAAAACTACAGTTATAGAGGAGTTCCCTGTGGATAATTCAGGATCATTTCACTCATTAATGGAGTGTGTATACACATTTGATTTTTAGCAGTTAATGTGCAGATTGCTTATCTTTGACATTAGCAATGAGAAAATAGCTCGGGTCAATGTAGTCTAGACAGATTATTGGCAAATTTTCATTTTGAAAACACAGAATAACTCCCATCCTGCAAACATTCAATAGCCTGAGAGTCTTTTTAGTGAATCAGATACAGTCATCTCTAATGGCTTTGTGCCAGAGCAGTTGCATTACATCACCCAGTGTGGAACTGCTTTATTTGTAGAATTCTTATGCTCTGTTTTATAGAATAAGAAATAAAACTGAACAGTCACAGTTGTTTGAGGTGTGTTACAAGCAGATTCTAGATCATGTTTAATGTATAGCATAGCATTTGTACATCAGGTAAACGTATCTTACTGCATTGGTTCACTTAGAAGATAATACCTTTGTTTCAGGATATGAGGAATTTACGGTTTGCATTAAAACAAGAAGGACACAGTAGAAGAGATATATTTGAAGTCCTCACAAAGTATGCTTTTCCTCAGTCACATAACATGGTAAGTTAAATCATTTATGCTATTGAATTGCTTTAATGCAGAGTTCTTGCCAATTAATGATAACTGTTCGACCTATGACTCTACATCATGGCTGCTTAAAAAGAATAACCACAGCACCAAAGAGAATTACTCTTGGACACTGGTCTGATTCATGCATATTCGATTGTTTACACAGTGCAAGTTGTCCTCCCTCACTGCAGAATATAGCAGTACATGCCTTTAATTAATTGCTTGAAAATGTTAAACTATTGGGCAGCCTCCAAGGCAATGATAAATACAAGTAACCAAGAGTTTTACTTCTTGAAAAGACATTAGACAGCAATTGTTTTACAGATGAAGCTGAAGAAAAATACAGCAGGGGGCTAATGCAGTGGTGAATCCACACAGATTTATTTCAGATGAAAAATACAACTTAAGGAAGGCATTTAGTAGCAGTGATGTTAAGTAATCATTACCTTCTGTTTCTTTGCCAAAACCTGTGCAATGTGCTTGGTGAATGATTTTGATATCTCTTCAGTAAACACTTTATTTTGTCTTTCATTAAGCTCAGTTTATATTTATTGAAGTGCTTTCCTTTATGATATCTGTGTAAGAGCTCTTTGCAAAATGTTAGAGGATTCTGCTAGGAATTTTTAAGAACTGTTCAGAGAATTGTTAAGTCTCAGGCTACAGGAAGGATCTCACTTCCTTCTCTAAGGATACATGTCAATCAGGGGGCCATGCTCAACATTTTTGCTAAAATTTTGCATCCTGTATGCATGTTGTCTGTGGAACGAGAGCATAAGACAAGATAAATGCTTTTGTTTGGAGTATTTTGTAATGCTGTAGTGCACAGTCTTAAGAAATGAAATTTCTGCATTTGCATAGAGTGTGGGAATTTGCACTCACAGAAAACCATTGTAGAAGAGATTAATTTAACTCTACTGCTGGCATTTTATGCATCTTAAAATAGAGAATAAGTTTAAAGAGTAATAGGACTTTGAAAGGATGATGGGGAAAAGAGAAGGAACTTCTACACATCTGATCCAGGCTTCTCTTGCAATCAGGGCCTTAGGTTATCCAGTGCATGGTAAAGAGTAGTCTTGAATATTTTCTGTAAGGTGGATTTCATCATGTTTGAGTAGTCTGTAGTGGTTCTGGGTGTCACCTGCCCCTCCCTCCCAAGGATTCACCCAGACTAAACTCAGCCGTCTGGAAGTTAAAGAATGAAGCTTTATATTCACATCTTAGCACAATTTGCAAGCATATCTATACAATATATGACAAATATTTACAACTATGTACAGCTATAAACAAGTTAAAAGTAATACAAAACCCCTCCCAGCAGGCAGAGTGCCCAGGAGGGGCTCCCAACCACCCCTCCACCTTCTTTCCACTCTCTCTCTTATCTCAGAATCTGTCTTATATGTAAGGTGAGCTGGAAAGGTCAGCAAGGGGTGTTAGAAGCAGAGTGATTAGTTGGAAAACGTGCAGGGTCAGGCAGAGACTGTCTTATCTGTGTTTCTGTCTGTGCTTTCATATGTCCCAGCAGAACAAATGGGTAATTTAGACATCACTGTATTTCATTTTCACAGCCAATAAGCTAATTTCTCTCATTAAAGTATTCTAATTGCCTCAAACCAGCACAGCAGTCTCATCAGACATATAATTGGTGAAGAATTTTTTAATGTTCTCATTGCATTGGTGGTTGTGGTACTTGGTAGTGCTGGTGATTGTTTAATGGTGTCCAACCCAACTACAGGATGTGAGTAACATCGTGAGATATGGACTTGTGTTAGGCTTTGTCATCCAAAAAGGCCTGATGTACATGTCTAGTGATGGTAGTAGGTAACATGTGGAGTAGTACAATTCCTGCTTTGCTGGTTGCTCCTGTTGAACCTAGTAAAGATCATCATTACATGGGCTGGCTCATTTTAAATGTAACATCAACACCAAAAAGTTTGGTTGAGGCAGAGGCAATTTTGTCTTTGGATTCAGTGAAGCACAGATCTTGGGGACATGGTGTCAGCATGGAGAATGGTGTACCTCTTGGCTGTGTTTCTTGAGCAGGGTGTAACCATTAGCAATTCTGATAACTTTGGAGCGAAATAAAGTGTGCCTATAGTATAGTGAATTTACACCTGTCCTTAGTTTCTAATGTCAAAATGTGAATGAGCCCTTACCTTTAAAATGAACCAAGCAAGTGTGTGATATTTTTGGTGTGTTTTCACCATATCCCAGCAAGCAGTTTAAGGTGATGTTGCCACAGGTGAGTATTTCTGCCTAGTCGTTCATTTCTGTCTTGGGTTTCCTTGCATGCGTTTGAGGTTGCATGATGAACCAGACTAGGAACTGAAAGAGGATAAAGCTAAACCAAGGAGGAAAAACCCCAAACCTTTGCCCTGAGTAATTTCCTAGGAATTTACTGTGCCTTACCTAATGGCATGGTATTGTTAGCCCAGTGCATGAGTGGGTTTGGGACATCTGCTGGTGGACATGAATGAAGAGGAATGATGAGACTGCCTCTTCCAGTGGCTAGTTTAGAAGGTGGTTTCACAGTCTGAATATGTCAGTGTGTCTGAGATGCCTGCCTTTGCCTTTGAACGTACACTCACACTCTGACCATGCAGACCTTTTATAGACAATGTGCTGTGGTTTCATATGACAGCTGGGTGAGGATGGCAACCTCTGCTGCTCAAACGCTGAGCTCTTGCTTTTCTCTCGTCTCCTCCGCTCTACCTTCCAGACATGTGGTTGACGATTCCCCTTATACCAAAATGACAGTTTGTAAGCCCTGAGTAAGCCAGTGTAATTCACTTATCCAGCACAAAATACTCTATCTTCTGAGTCTCGTGCCACTTGCAATAATTTGAGATCTGGTATGAAATTGGTATGCACCACAATGAGTGCAGGAGAGGGTATGAGAGTAGAACAGCGAGCAGGAAGGAGGAAAAAAGGATGTCCCATTTTTAACAGTGTTAAATGGGTAATTTTGCTCAGAACACCTTGTTGAACAGCATTCTTAATCCTCAGCTGCTGCAGCTGGAGTGGAAAGAGAGAATCAGCAGTACAATAAGGGCCTAAACTTCTATTGTTTTTTATCTTTTTATTTTATATTGGATTTTTATCTATCTGATTTTTATCTATATTGGAACCATACCCTTAGAGCTGATCCTAAACAAGAACTGTTAGAGATCTTTGCTTCCATTTGCTTTGTGGTATAGCATTCTTAGATGAAAAAATATTTTTGTGTGTAGTGGGCTTATTTTCAAGATTTTAGTCCACTATCCTAAAAGCAGTGTTTGAGAGCCTATCACAGGTTTGTTTGCAGCTACTCATCAGTGTCTCAGCATTATTGTATGTGCTTACATCTAGAAACTATTTCTGTGGCTCTCTAGTTTGAACATAAGTTGGATTCAGATCTGCTTAAATCAATAACATAATGTAAAATCTGATAGCTTACCTGACTGACAGCTTGTCTGATACAGAACAAACAGCTGCTGTCCATAATCCTCTGCTGCATTTGCAAGCTTGTGCTACTTGAAAAAAAAAATCACTACTAAAAGTCTTTTTTAAAAGTTGAGTTAAAAAAAAACCCAAACCAACAAAACCTCTAAAACCCACACCAACAAGCAAAACAAAAAAGAAACCTTGCACCAAAATCAAATGTTTGTAGTACCCCACAGAAGATATATTTAGTCTCCATAGTTTAGTTTCTGCATAGCAACTGCCTCACTTCCTGATTTCTTTTGGAAATAGACATCATTATTTTTCTAAGATTATTTGCTGCCACAATACCTGCATGATATGTATTTATTTCTAATCACAGTAGCTCTGTTTCAACAAGAGACACTGGTAGTCATGCTGTCTGACTTGGACCTCTCCCATGCCTGATGTAGCTACTTGCCCTGCTAATTTAAAATGAGTGAGACTCTCCTCATGCCAATGTTGCTATTTGATCTGCAAAGATGCTTTTGGGTGGCAGTGAGGCCTGATGCAGGTGTCTGTCTGATGAAGTACTTGGTTTTGCAGAAACTGTCCTGACTTGAGGCTTCATGCTAAATGACTTAGGTCAATCTCAGCACGATGATGGCGTAAGGTCCCATTTTTGCAAATGATCAGAAGTTATTTATGTAAATACTACAACATCTGATCTTAATTTTAAGATGAACAGGTAAGATGCACCTGGTAGAGTTGTAGTGATGACATATTAAAGATAATGTCTCTATAGTTAAACACACTGAGAAACTTGACAGTCTCTTTACTGAGTAAAAGCTTAGTAACTTCTGACTCGAGAGAAGGGTGACGAGGCTGGTGAGAGGCCTTGAGCACAGCCCTACGAGGAGAGGCTGAGGGAGCTGGGATTGGTTAGCCTGGAGAAGAGGAGGCTCAGGGGAGACCTTATTGCTGTCTACAACCTCTAATGGGAGGTTGTAGCCAGGAGGAGGTTGCTCTCTTCTCTCAGGTGGCCAGCACCAGAACAAGAGGACACAGCCTCAAGCTACACCAGGGGAAACTTAGACTTGAGGTGAGGAGAAAGTTCTTCACTGAGAGAGTCATTGGACACTGGAATGGGCTGCCCGGGGAGGTGGTGGAGTCGCCGTCCCTGGGGCAGTTCAAGGCAAGGTTGGACGTGGCACTTGGTGCCATGGTCTGGCCTTGAGCTCTGTGGTAAAGGGTTGGACTTGATGATCTATGAGGTCTCTTCCAACCTTGGTGATACTGTGATACTGTGTGATATGAAAAGCGTAAATGAGTAAGCCAGAAATAGAAAGAAACAATTTACCTTTTTTGCACCTGTGTAACAATTTCTTGTTCTAGTTTTGTGTTCTTCTGTAATGCATAAAGGTAGATGAAATATTTAGTAAATTCTGTGTCTTTTACATGCTCATATACAAGTAGAAAGTGTATTTATGTACTGTGATTCCATAAATAAATATATAACTATTTGTAAATAGACTGCTTGCCAAACTGTGTTGTCAGATTGCAGCTGCTCTCTCCTTTATCTCACAGAACTACATTGTGTTGTGAGCAGCCACTGTATCACATACTATTGTTGTGTGCAAAATGGTCGTGATAAATTGAATGTTGAAGGCAAGCACTTAGTCTGTAGGAGGACTGAAAAAGAGGCTCTGTGTTGAAATTGTGGGTTAGCACCTGCAAGGAAGTAAACAGAATTATTTGCACAGTGAAGCATAAAAAGTAGCTTACCAAAAAGTTGCAGTATTTGAAGAGCTTTTTAAAGTGAAGTAGTAGTATTCTGCTTTTAAAGTATGAATGCAAGGAAATCCCTACTTCCGTTCTGTGCAGAGGCAATATCTTAACTGATGTACTGAGTCTTACTTAGTTTTGGAAGTTACAGATATTGATAAGTTGCAAATCTGCCACCCCATATGTTTTGAGTGATCATAGAATCAACCAGGTTGGAAGAGACCTCCAAGATCATCCAGTCCAACCTAGCACCCAGCCCTATCCAGTCAACCAGACCATGGCACTAAGTGCCTCAGCCAGGCTTTGCTTGAACACCTCCAGGGACGGTGACTCCACCACCTCCCTGGGCAGCCCATTCCAATGGGAAATCACTCTCTCTGTGAAGAACTTCTTCCTAATATCCAGCCTATACCTACCCTGGCACAACTTGAGACTGTGTCCCCTTGTTCTATTGCTGGTTACCTGGGAGAAGAGGCCACCCCCCCACCTGGCTACAATGCCCTTTCAGGTAGTTGTAGACAGTAATAAGATCACCCCTGAGCCTCCTCTTCTCCAGGCTAAACAGCCCCAGCTCCCTCAACCTCTCCTCATAGGATTTGTGCTCCAGGCCCCTCACCAGCTTTGTTGCCCTTCTCTGGACATGTTCCAGCACCTCAACATCCTTATACTTCTAAAACTTGTTCATTCTTCATGCTTTTCTTGATTTCTTCTTTCCATTTGTCTTGACAGCTGAAAAGTATCCAAAACTGATTTTTAATTAGTTGATATACTAATGGAAATCGATGGGCTTCCACTGGACATGTAGTATTAATTTTCACCAAACTTAGAACAGATAGGGCTTTATTCAAGTGGCAAACACTTATTTTATTGAGCAGGTCATCTACCTGAAACTTGTCCTATTGCTTGTGCTTAGTATCCAATCAGACTAGTCTGGAGTTGCCCCAGGTGCAAATCACAGTTATGCTTTCTGATTATATGTTCATTATTTTTAAATACCTATTTTTGAGGTGCTGAAGCATGTCCAGAGAAGGGCAACAAAGCTGGTGAAGGGCCTGGAACACAAACCCTATGAGGAGAGGTTGAGGGAGCTGGGCTTGTTTAGCCTGGAAAAGAGGAGGCTCAGGGGTGATCTTATTACTGTCTACAACTACCTGAAGGGACATTGTAGACAGGTGGGAGTTGGTCTCTTCTCCCAGGCAACCAGCAATAGAACAAGGGGACACAGTCTCAAGTTGTGCCAGGGTAGGTATAGGCTGGATGTTAGGAGGAAGTTGTTGGCAGAGAGAGTGATTGGCATTGGAATGGGCTGCCCAGGGAGGTGGTGGAGTCACCGTCCCTTGAGGTCTTCAAGAAAAGGCTGGATGAGGCACTCAGTGCCATGGTCTAGTTGACTGGATAGGGCTGGGCGCTAGGTTGGACTGGATGATCTTGGAGGTCTCTTCCAACCTGGTTGATTCTATGATTCACTATTGATGATGGGAAGAACCCACTATCAAAATGCACTATGATTTTACTGCATATCGTTTCCAACCTGAATGACTCGTGTGCAGGTTTTTGTAGGGTTTGGTTTTGTTAATTTCCATACAGTTTTGTTGAATTTAAACACATCTGATGAAGCTGCATTTGATTTAATTCCTGGGAAAATAGGCTGGGTGCACTAAGAGCGGTGGAGAAGTGCTTTTTATTGGAGCAGCAGCATTAACAGTGTGAGAAGGGAAGGGAAGTGGAGGGGGCAGTAAGAAAGAAATGTGAGGGTGTTAGGGTGGAGGCTTAGAGTACCTCATGTTTTCTGGGGAGAAACAGAGTTTATCAGGGATGTACCTTGCTGTGGAGGGAACAAGAGATGTGTGAAGAAGGGATGGAGTAGAATTGACCAGTGTTTTATTGCACTCTGGTATTTGAGAGGCTCACCTGTGTGCACAGTGAGGCAGTGAGAGAGGCTGGCAGGGCTATTCTGCTTTGTGGGGTCATGCGATTCCTACAGCTGCTCATGTAGTTTGCTTCTCTGACCTTCCTCTGCACTCTGAAGGATATAAATATGCACCCAGCTGGTCCATACTAAATGCCATGGGGCAGTGAAGTGACTTCCCTCTTTTCATCCTGATATGAGAGGTGTGTGTATGAGGAGAACTGATGTGAAGTGACCTATATACACAAAAAGCCAAGCCATGTATATTAAGACAGCACCTCTCAAATCTTTCATCGAGTGATACAGGAACCTAATGCAGTGTATATTGTAAATGCAGTGTATTTTTCTGTCCCAGTTGCCTGCTGCAGACTGTGCACTATGAGTTGAGCAGTTTAAGCAGTGTTAATTAGGAGAGGTAAAGGCATACAGATACCCTTACAACCCTGACTGATTCTATGATTCTGTGATTTAGGACAAAAGTGGCAATATGTGGATCGTTAGACATGAAGCTTATATGAACTTTAACAAACACTTTTGGGATCTAAATATGTATTTATCACATACATTTATCAGATTTTATGTGGATTATTTTCTGGATACTGTGAACAGCATAGCTACTGATAAATATACATTTCTAGTTTGAGGCAGCACCTTCTTTCTTGTTGTCATTAAAATCTTCTGAGTAACAGTTGTCACAGTGCACTGTAATAATATTTACTTATCAGGGTTTAAGCTAGGTAATTTCTAAGTTCTCACTAAGAAGTAAGTAGCAACTTAAAGATCATATTCCTGCCACTGGGCATCCTTTAAGTGGTCTGAAGTGATCTATTAGGATCCCTACTGTTACAAGATGCTCCTTTGTGATTGCTTGGTGAATTCTTAGCATAGTTGCTCTTTGAGATACAGCAAATTCCTTTGTGGAGGAAGGGTGATTGTTGTGTATTGTTATTAATAAGTCAGCAAATCATTACTTTTTGCTTTCATTGTAAACTGTAAAAACAAAGAACGGGGAGGAGGGGTTGGGTAGGTAATATTACCCAGTTGGAATTGGTTGAAAGGAAAAGGAAGCTAACAGGTATGAGGAAATTGTCAGAATCCTTGGTGAGGATGCTGTGTTGTATAAATGTGTCTTGAGAGTGAGCAACATTGCAAGAGAAAAGTACATGGTATAACCTGCTAACAACATTTTGTTTCATCTTCAATGGCAGCTTGTAAATTTTCAAGGAGTTGTACAGTAAACCGGATTTTTGTTTTAAGGATCAATAGGAAAGGGATGCAGAAACATAACTGCTTCCTAATGGTAATGAATAGTAATTACAACATTTTTACACCTTCAATTTGGTGTCTAATATTTTATGTAGTATTTGTGGCTGTACTTGATGGGGAAATTTTGGTGAGAAGGCAATAGTTTATTTGGTGAGGGTGTAGAATCATAGAATCAACCAGGTTGGAAGAGACCCCCAAGATCATCCAGTCCAACCTAGCACCCTGCCCTATCCAGTCAACTAGACCATGGCACTAAGTGCCTCATCCAGTCTTTTCTTGAAGACCCCCAGGGACGGTGCCTCCACCACCTCCCTGGGCAGCCCATTCCAATGCCAATCACTCTCTCTGGGAAGAACTTCCTCCTAACATCCAGCCTAGACCTACCCTGGCACAACTTGAGACTGTGTCCCCTTGTTCTATTGCTGGTTGCCTGGGAGAAGAGACCAACCCCCACCTGTCTACAATGTCCCTTCAGGTAGCTGTAGACAGCAATGAGCTCTGCCCTGAGCCTCCTCTTCTCCAGGCTAAACAAGCCCAGCTCCCTCAACCTCTCCTCATAGGATTTGTGCTCCAGGCCCCTCACCAGCCTTGTTGCCCTTCTCTGGGCAGGAAATAAACTCCTATAAACTGTTTCAAAGTATTTCAACCTCCTGACAGTAAAAAAAATCAAATGGTTTAGGCTTTAACTTTCATTTTGTCACTTCTTTTTTCAGATGTTGCCTATTTTCATTATGAACAGAATATTTGTTACTTCCTGATTTTTGCTTTGCAGTCCTATAAATACCAGATATAAACAGAGCTAATGGGACTGGCATGAAAAAGTAATTCCTATTTCGTGGTGGGCATTAGGGTATAGCTCAGGGGTGACCTTATTGCTGTCTACAACTACCTGAGGGGTGGTTGTGGCCAGGAGGAGGTTGCTCTCTTCTCTCAGGTGGCCAGCACCAGAACAAGAGGACACAGCCTCAAGCTATGTCAGGGGAAATTTAGGCTCGAGGTGGGGAGAAAGTTCTTCACTGAGAGAGTGATTGAATACTGGAGTGGGCTGCCCGGGGAGGTGGTGGAGTCGCCGTCCCTGGAGCTGTTCAAGGCAAGATTGGACGTGGCACTTGGTGCCATGGTCTAGCCTTGAGCTCTGTGGTAAAGGGTTGGACTTGATGATCTGTGAGGTCTCTTCCAACCTTGGTGATACTGTGATATTTGCCACTTTCAGACAGAGTTTGGTGTAATAAGCTTCTTTTACATCCCACAGCTTTTCTTTGCATTTGCAAATGAAGAAAAATTTTCTGAAAATGGCTGGATGGTGTACAACCCCATGTCTGAATACAGGAGACAAGTGAGTTATTGAAGTTGCAACTGCCTGGTGCTTTCACATCTGACAACTTCCACGGTGGAACTGTTTGTACATTTCTCTTATCGGCTCTTTTGTAGAGAATGGGCAAAGATGGAAATGCAATTTGAAAAAAATAGTGAAGAAAAACCAAGCAAACACTGGAACCTTAAAAAATAATGTCCAAGGAAGGTAGTATTTGCTTCCTGAAGGAAGTTACTGATACCTCTTACAGTGTGCCACCGTTAAATGAGCAGAGGACATGGAGAATGTGCCAAATATGCAACTACAGTGTCCTAAATATAGATTTGATTTGGTCTGCTTCTTCCTGAAGTGAAGGGGAAAAAAACCCAGCTTATTTTAGAAACAGCATTCCTTCATGGAGATTATTTATATTGTTTATCAGTAGTCAACCTTGCTCTTCATGAGGTTTTGTAAAAATATTGATGAACGAGGATGATAAATTTAATGTTTAAAAATGTCTTTTAGACAGTTTATTTTTGCTTTAAAAGGGCAAACAATAAGGATTTCCTTAGATTGTCTGGTTTTTTCCCCTCCCCATAGTTTTTTTGGTTTAAGATTTAGAGGCCTAAGATCCATAAAAGGTAAAGTACAAACACCCACACAAAGCCCACTGTGTGTATACATGTGTGGAGGTTTCATCAGTCTTTCTCAATTTCCTGGCTTCTGTTTATGAAACGCCTTACTGAGCAGACTGCAACTAAAAAGTCTTTTTTCTCAGTAAGAAAGCTACCCTGAATCTTATTCTTAGCCTGTAGGTTGTATCTCAGCCTACAAGGAAAAAAAGTTGAGATGGGTTTTCCTCTCCTTGTCTCCTCAGGACCATTCAGCAGGCAAAATGGAAAGGCAGAGCTTTGAGGGAAGAGAGAAGGCAATTGAAATAAATGAACTAGGTTTAATCATTGCTTTGAAACCTGCCATAAGAATGGATTTGTGTATGTAAGAGTATATGACACAGCGATGCAGTTGTTCAGAGCTGTGAATCTGTCAGCAATGAGCTGGTTTGTGTGGTCTTGTAATTTCTGGTTTTTTTTCCCTTCCATTGTTTGGAAACAGTATCCTGTAGTTTGGTTACATTGGTAGGCTGTTGCCACCCTGTGGCCATAATGATGTGTAAACTGCAAGAGCACAATTATCTGTGCAGCCGAAAACGTGCTGAAAACCTTTGTTGCATTTCAGGGACTGCCCAACGATCGGTGGAGGGTAACTTTCATCAATGAACATTACAGCCTGTGTGACACTTATCCGTCACTCCTAGTGGTGCCATACAACGCAACTGATGAGGATCTCAAGAAAGTTGCTGCCTTCAGGTCCCGGAACAGAATCCCGGTGAGTGTTACATGATTAAAGTTCCTTTAGCTAGTTTTTAAATATGCATCCAGACAACTTTTTGCCGAACTGCACACAGAGGATGCTTTTTTTGGAAGTGGTTGCAGCGGAAGAGCTTTGATTGGCTGGTGGGTTTTACTGCTTGAAACGTGTGTCTTGGCCAAGCCACGTCTCCGTTTTTCCCCCGTAACAATTATCCAGTCCAACTTTGTTGTTTTTAACTTAACTTTTCTAGTACCAACTGCCAGCGTTGCAGATTCCCTTTTCTTAATGAAGCATGAGCCTCAGGCCTACCATCTGTAATGGTTTGTTGACTGTTGTTGGATACACATAAAAAACACTTTCAAGTTATCCTGTAAGCAAACTGCATGGCATTCAAACATTTCCAGTGGTCAGCCCTAAAATAAGACCTCATGCATAGGCTCTGTAGTCAGTCACAGTATCACAGTATCGTCAGGGTTGGAAGAGACCTCATAGATCATCAAGTCCAACCCTTTACCACAGAGCTCAAGGCTAGACCATGGCACCAAGTGCCACGTCCAACCTTGCCTTGAACTGCCTCAGGGACGGCGACTCCACCACCTCCCCGGGCAGCCCATTCCAGTGTCCAATGACTCTCTCAGGGAAGAACTTTCTCCTCACCTCCAGCCTAAATCTCCCCTGGCGCAGCCTGAGGCTGTGTCCTCTTGTTCTGGTGCTGGCCACCTGAGAGAAGAGAGCAACCTGTGGAGTTTAAGACAAAGCCATTTGACTTTTGGGGTTATACTTCTGTAACTAAAATTCTTTTCATTGGATGTCAGGGGTTGGGAGGGACCCAAAGAGATCATCAAGTTCCCTGCCAGAGCAGGACCAGATTCCCTTTTCTTAATGGAGTATGAGCCTCAGGCCTACCATCTGTAATGGTTTGGTGACTGTTGTTGGATACACATAAAAAACACTTTCAAGTTATCCTGTAAGCAAACTGCATGGCATTCAAACATTTCCAGTGGTCAGCCCTAAAATAAGACCTCATGCATAGTCTCTATAGTCAGTCTTTGAGGGTTTTGACCTTTTAAATTGGGCTGTGGAGTTTAAGACAAAGCCATTTGACTTTTGGGGTTATACTTCTGTAACTAAAATTCTTTTCATAGGATGTCAGGGGTTGGGAGAAACCCAGAGAGATCATCAATTCCCCTGCCAGAGCAGGACCATACAATCTAGCTCAGGTCACAGAGGAATGCATCTATATGGGCTTTGAAAGTCTCCAGAGAAGAAGACTTCACAGCCTCTCTGGGGAGCCTGTTCCAGTGCTCTGTGACCCTTACAGTAACGAAGTTTCCTCTTGTGTTGAGGTGGAACCTCTCATGCTGCCGCTTACATCCATTGCTCCTTGTCCTATCCCAGGGAGCAAGTGAGAAGAGCCTGTCCCCTCCTTCCTGACCCCCAGCCCTCAGATATTTATAAACACTTATTAAATGCCCTCTCAGTCTTCTCTACTCCAAACATTTGAGAACTTCTATTTATTGACTCTTTCCAGCACTATCGAAAATACTAATTTCTATCACAGTGCAATTCATTTTAACTCATATTTCCACATGGCAAACAGAGAAGAGGTGCTGGATTCTTAGCCAATATCAGAAAGCTGTCTTGAATCTCAGATTTCAAACAGTCATGAAACTCCATGTGAAAAATATTTACTGGATACAGTATTTGCTGACAGGCTAGGCCTATAAATGTACTGTTTATGGACACATATATCCACATGTATGAAATGAAATGTGTGTAAAGCATGTAGGTTAAATATACACTGCATATAGTTCTTATAACCTATCTGCATCTTCTGTCACCTCAAAATTCATGACAGGGCTTTCGTATGCCTGCACAGCAAGAATCTTTTCCTTGGTGATAGTAATTTTATTCTTGTCAGGAAATAACCAATCATACTCACCCACACACACACTGGCAGGTCTTGTTTTTAGACATGCAACTAAGGGTTGCATTTTCAAGAGCAAATACTTTCAAGGATTTTTTTTTTCTTCAATATTCTTTCTCTAACCCACACCTTCCAGACTGGGTGAGAATACTGTTTCTTAATATTCTTTAGTGATGAAGTTGGAGCTTTTGCCTGCTTTTTGAGGTGCTTATCTTTAATGTCTTGCACTGCAGCAGTCCCTGGGCAGCTCACTGTCTCTTGTTTGTGGTTAAGTTCCCTCTGGCTCAGAACAACAAAGGCAGCATTGCCCTCTGCTCCACTGCCCCCTCTTTGTGAAAAGGGCTGAGGAACAAAATGTACTGTAAAGAAAAGGGGAAACATTCAAGATACTGCATAAAGTTTCAGCTTCCCTTCCTTATCCAAAAAGATGGAAAAGTTGTTCTTGTACAATTGCAGCATCCTAGTCACCATTTCTACAATAAGTTCATTCATCTGAATGGTTTCATAGTTTCAGCAGGCATTACTATGTTTGTTTCTAGTTTTCTTTGCAGAACTTTTTGTCAGCCTAAGACTTAGAAAAATGTATTAAAATGCATTTGATTACATAGGTAAGTTCAGAAAAAGCTGAATATGTAAGAGAATGAACTCTTTTAAAGGTGATCACTATCAAATTTGATGAGACTAAAGTGGAAGCAGTGTCAGAAGTATATTAAGAAATAAAAGTTTTTAAAATTAATTTTTATATTACCTGTTTTAAAGACTCTAACTTCAAAATGTAGCTTATGATTTTGAAAAGAAAATGTATTTCCTTACCGTGTTTTTGACATGTGACTAGGTTCTGTCATGGATTCATCCAGAGACTCAAGCTGTTATTATGCGCTGCAGTCAGCCCCTTGTTGGAATGAGTGGCAAGCGGAATAAAGATGATGAAAGATACCTTGATATCATCAGGGAGGCTAATGGGCAAATCTCAAAGCTGACCATCTATGATGCTAGGCCAAATGTCAATGCAGTTGCCAACAAGGTAAACAGATGCTTAATAGTTTTACTTGGGAAGGGGGATGGGGAGAGTTTTGTTTGACATTTTCTATGAGGAGGCTTTGGGGAACTGTAGTAATTTGAATGTAGATACTTTTACATAATCAAATGTAGACCATGAAGAGAAATGACCATTATAAGCAAGACTTTAGGACTGTAGATGAATTTTCAGACACACTTTACTCTGTGTTATCAGTCACGTGTAGATCTTAGCACAGTACTGAAATGACTGAAGTCTGTACTCTGAGGTAGATGTAGGATGAGCTGTAGTCCATGTCCTCTGTTGGAATAACATGCCACCTCGGTGCAAGCCACTTCAGACCTATCCAGGCATCCAGCAAATAAAGAGAAAATGATGACTAATTTAATTTGGAGGCTTGCACTCTAAACAGCAGTATGATCTTGGATACCTAGATATCTGCTCTTCCCTAGATTCCTGTATCTAGGTATGTGCAGTAACAGAAGTAGTGTTTCCGTCTGGCAGAGTGGTCATTTCTTTGCTAATCTGCAATCAAAGTCTAAATGGGATCAGAGTAGTAAAAAGCTCAGATTCGAAGGGACCTTAATCACCTGGTTGAACATTTTGAGAAGAAAATATGTGCTTGTGCCTGGCTTTCCTCTCTGTCTGCCCTCAACTCTGGCGAGGACCACATCATTCAGGCATACTCAGATAACGCCAGTCACAGTGTGTCAGTGTTTTAATTGGCACAGAGCACAGCAGACATGGATGTGCTCCATGTTTATATGAAAAGCCTACTTAGGAAGAGGCAGTGAAAGGCAAAAGTATAATGCTTTCTTTATATAAGAATGTACCAGTTTCACTCTCTGTCTATGATAGTCCCTTACCCACTGAACTTCAAGCACAAATGGAGTGGACATAACCTTCAGTACTTCCTAGTGAAGTTGTGTCTGCGCAGCAAAAAGCATGAGAGATACAAACTTAAGAGGGTTTAAGATCTTAGTTTCTGAATAGGGTTTTTTTTAGTGCAAAGTATGTGTGGTGAGAAGAATACCAAATGGAGAAACTCTTTGTGTCTAAAAGATACACAGCAAATGTCAAGTTGTGGTTTCAGAATCCAAGAGGGCAAATGCTAGTGGTTTGCTCTGTGCAGCTTGAACACATGCATCTGTACCTTTTATAGCTATCTTCTCTATAAATGAAAATATTTTTTGCCTTTTTCTTCTTTTTTTTTTTTGGATAGTGCACATTGTTTGAGAAAGTCTCTCCTAAGGGCTGTTTGGCTAAATTTGGATCTGATGGTTTGTAATTTGAGGGTCTTCCTATATTGCTTGCATTTTATTCTGCAAATTGCAATACCCTTTGCACACTGAATATTTATGAGTGAACAACATATGTAATCTTTCTGTTTGCCTTGTGGAAGGAATGACAGCTCTTAGGTTAACTTCAAATTTTCCCCAGTTCTTGGAGAAACTCAGATTTTTACCCCATTTGTTTCAAAGATGTATTAAGACCAAACTTTCCACACACATTCCTGTTGAAGTCTGAAGCATGGTTTAGAGCTTTTTTAAATAGCCTGTGTATTTCACCTCTGTGTTTTAATTAACTCCTGATATGTCTAAATATTCAATCATCATAGCAATAAAAACAGAAGAGTGCATTTCAGGATCAGAGGGACAGTGACACAGAGTGCAAGCCAGTGTTGATCAAAACTGAAAAAGTTATCTTGAACAGATGTAAAGATTAGTATAAGCAGAATCTTTGGCTATACTACTCATGCATTCCTGTGTTCTTAGGACATAGGTCAGGACCACCCAGTCAGTAGGAGCTGCAACAGCACTGATACTAAAATTGCATTCATTCCTCACCCAGACTTCATAATACAGAAAGGAAAGAGAAAAACACAATTGTTACTACTTCTAGCATAGAGCCTGGCAGCTCTGAGAATAGTCCCACATCTGAGGAAGAAGATAGAGAGCACAGAACAGAGATACTGTGCTGCCAAACAGAAATGTAGGTGGCACTAATGGGGAAAGGCTAAACTGTACTTTAGGTTGTTATTGGTGACTGGGGCAAAACTCTGTTTATCACGGTTCATGTCATGGTTTTCTTGTCTGCAGGAAATGCTGTGCTTTTGCAGCTCTCTTTGGAAAATCTCATCAGTGTTTCTGTGTCCTCAAATATGTGTGGGTTTTCCACTTCCTTTTCTGACCAGGCACATCCTCTGCTGTGGTGCTGATTAAATGTTTTGAGAGAGCAGCAGCATGTAGTTTATACTTGTGTGGCTCTTTAATTTCTTAACGATCTAAATATGTGTTTAGTCTTCAGCAATAAAATTCCATGTTAGAAAAGCTGCCTTAAAGTTCTCTTCAATGTTATTTCTAATTTACTTCAAGGCAGAATCTTACATTCTTGGACTTAATTCCTTAGTGGGAAAAGTGAACATCAGTGACATTATAGTGTCAGATGGTCAGGGAAAAGCTGTTTCCACCATGAATCTCAAAAGCAAGGGAAGTACAACTGCCTTTTTATTCTCAAGGTAGTCTGAGTCCTGAGCGATGTGTTGCTGGCCCACTCTCCCTTGTCCACCTAGTTCAATCCTATTCAAAAGTCTTCAAGCCCAACATCACAAACAATATTTTAGTTTTACTCTATTGTAATTCCTTCTTCCTTTTAAGGTTTCTTCCTTGAGGTTTTGAAAGGACCTGGGCTAGCTGGAGCAACTCAAACGTCTTTCTGTCCACATGTTATACTTAATATGCTTTGTCCATTTGGACAAGGGAAAGCCTCCAAGTATTCTTCACCAGCATTTGTCTCTGAAAAGTTTGTATCTAAGACTGATGTTTTTAATCAAGCAACTGAAATTATATATTACTTAACAACAAAATAAGATACAAATAAAAATCTGTTGAAAAGCTACTGCAGCAGTGTGAGTAAAACTGAAATGAAGCTTAGATTTCTTGTCCGTAGGCCACTGGGGGCGGATATGAAGGTGAAGATGCATATCCCAATGCAGAACTTTTCTTTTTGGACATTCATAACATTCATGTCATGCGGGAATCTTTGAAGAAGTTGAAGGACATTGTTTACCCCAATGTGGAGGAATCACACTGGTTGTCAAGTCTGGAATCAACCCATTGGTTAGAACATATAAAGGTAACTTGTTAGCCGTTTGTTTGAAATAATGTTTGTCCAAATCTGTTGTATCAGACTTGATTCCTTTGCAGGAATTTGAGATAGTCCTGATATGGAATGCATCAAACTACTTGGACTGCAAAAGCAACATCACTGAGTGCTGGCTTTTTTGCCAACTAGTCTTAGATTATGTTAGGAGATGATACTGCTAAGCAGCGGTAATTCAAGCAGTAAATTCAGTGTTTGTCTGCCTCAAGTCAAATGTCAGGCTTAAGAGAGGAATGCATCATTAGTCTCATTTTCTTTATGTATGTGAGACCTGATTCATTTTTGTTCTAGCAATACAGGACTGCAGATAACTCTCATGGGAGATTAGTAACTACCTTAGTTGTCACTTATATTTGACTGTTTTGAGTTATGTGTTTGTAAAGAAAACTTTCAATTTTGTTTGTAGATTTTGTAATATTGATCTTGTAGCACAAATAAAATACTTAAACTGGTAATTCACCAGCATTCTTACTAGGTGACCTTTAAACCTTTCTTGTATAGCTGTGCAAAAGTATTTAGAGTATTATGTAATGAACCCTACTTCAGAAAACTTTGATTTTAAGTTTCTGTTTAGAGAATAAGCATATTTGAAGGTACAGGTTCCTTTTTGTAACAACTGAGATATCTCAGTTATTCAGAGAAAAGAGACAAATGTTATACAGAACTTTTAGGGAGCATGTTCTATGGTAAATCCTCTCTTCCAAAAAGAAGCTTATGGTTCTTTGGTTTATCAAGGTTACTGTTTTCTGTCCTATTTGTTAAGGATGTGCTGCAAGATGAATTAGGCCTTACCGAGGGATTAGGGAACCCCATCTGTTTCTCTGCTTTTATGTAAGAAGTTTATTTGATCTCCAAGAAAATTCTTTCCCAATTAACTGCACCCTGCTTTGGTCTGTTAATAGAAACAATATCAGTTGAGATACTTGTGGGGATGCACAGGAATCGATTTATTTTTATTAGAATGCTGGCACTAATCTGTGGTGTTTGGTGTGTGTTCCTCTTTGCTAGCTTGTCTTGACAGGAGCTATTCAAGTGGCAGACAAAGTATCTTCAGGAAGGAGTTCAGTGGTGGTTCACTGCAGTGATGGCTGGGACCGGACAGCACAGCTAACATCTCTGGCCATGCTGATGCTGGACAGCTACTACAGAACAATTGAAGGCTTTGAAGTTCTGGTGCAAAAAGAGTGGATAAGCTTCGGCCACAAATTTGCATCGGTAAGATTTAAAAGATTATTGCAAGAACTATGCAATAGCTACATTCTAAAAAGCTTTTGAAGTTAAGTGACTTGTTGTGTCAAGGTTTGATAATTCTTTTCAATAGTTTGGAATTCTGATTTAAAGTGCTTGCAGGTAAATCTGAGCAAAGATTTTTGTTTTGGACTTGTTTGGTGAAATTTTTTTTACTATTTTTTGTCTAAGCCCATATTGTATCCTCTGAATCCTTTCTAAAAACACAGAATTGTTAGTTACTGTGTTTACTGAGCAAAGAAAATGAGAAGACAGAACAATGATGTCCTACTAGACTGTGCAGAAGATCAGAGAAGGCTTCTACTTCACCTTCCCTTTGGACTACTTTGAAAGTCATGAGAGGCAGATGAATGAAACTGGTCACTGTCTCTTAAGTAATGTTTAAATTCTTCTTCCTAAATATTTTGAACTTACTGGTATTGCTGCCTCAGTTCTGTTAAGTTATCTTCTGGATGCTTAGAAAGTTACATATAAATTGTCTATAGCAAACTCTTAGTATCCTATATGCAGAGTCAAGTGTGTTTGTATTAGGAAAGTTTCCAGAGTCTTAGAGGAATTTAATTTAAATCTGGCAGCTAACCATTTAACTAGGAAATCTGTATGAGGAACCTGGAGAAGCAGAATGTTAGGGGTTGGAGGGGATTTTGAAAGATCATCCAGTCCAACCACCCTGCTAGAGCAGGATCACCTAGGGTAAGTCACACTGCATCCAGGCAGGTTTTGAATGTCTCTGGTGAGGGAGATTCCACAATCTCTCCGTGCAGCCTGTAAATAAGAGACATAAACATAATTGTAGATGAAATATACTTAGGCATCCTAAAACTACTTACTACAGTGAAAGTGGAAGGACTTTCACTCCTTATTGAGGACATGTGTCACTGTTGTCAGGTATCTGTTAACCATGAAAACTGGGAAGCAAGGAGACCAATTTGTTTGTCTTCCCTATGGTGCTTATTTGCCACTGCTGACTGAGTTCAGCTATAATCCCTCACCTCCCTCTGTTTCCTGATGATCAGTTCTATTATTTTAAACTGTCTTTCAAATCATAGTACAGAACAGTGTACTGGTTTTATCATTTTTCACGTTCTTAAGACTTTAAGCCAGCTGTCTTATGGGCAGATAGACTACATCTTGGTTCAATATACATGCTCTTTTGTCTCCTCCAGGCAAGTATATTCAAGCAGAATTATGGAGTTAGTATTATCTCTTTTTCCTGAATCTCTTATCTCTTCTCAGCTATCGAATGTGAAAAGGAAGGAAACAGCTTTTATCAAACCTACTTTCTGTCTGTGAGGAGAACTCCTTTGTTACTTTGGACTTACAAGAAGTGTCTTACTCAAACTTTATAAATGTGTGTTCATTTTCTGTTAAGAACAGGAATGTTTCATTGAGCTCACTCATGTTCACTACCTGAGAGTGAATCTTTATGTTCAGATGTGGATGTGGAAGAGGAAAACTGTGTGAATAGTTTGATGGTCTGTGTTCTCCAGTCGCTTAAATGACAAAAGATGATGATATATAACTTGGCTTTTGACAAACTTGTTAAGTGTAAAATCTGTCTTAGTTGTGTGTGAAGGAATGGATGCTTTAATAGTTTGGATTGTCCAGTGACTTGCAGGTTCTTAGAACATGTCAAAAATAATTTCAGAATTTTTCGACATGTTTGAAATCATAGAATCAATCAGGTTGGAAGAGACCTCCAAGATCATCCAGTCCAACCTAGCACCCAGCCCTATCCAATCAACCAGACCATGGCACTAAGTGCCTCAATCAGGCTTTTCTTCAACACCTCCAGGGACGACAACTCCACCACCTCCCTGGGCAGCCCATTCCAATGCCAATCACTCTCTGTCAAAAACTTCCTCCTAACATCCAGCCTATACCTCCCCTGGCACAACTTGAGACTATGTCCCCTTGTTCTACTGCTGGTTGCCTGGGAGAAGAGACCAACTCCCACCTGGCTACAGCCTCCCTTCAGGTAGTTGCAGACAGCAGCAAATAGCTTGGCACTTCCTCTATATCTGCATCTCTCCTCCTTGGTGGAACAACTAATTTCTAAATCATAAGATCAAGTCACAGTACTATAGAAACATTTATATTCTAGTGCAAAATAAGAAACAAAATGTATTTGCCATAAACCAGACTGTTCTGGTTGACAGGAGGCTGTCTTGCTTCATTTCAGAGAATAGGCCATGGTGATAAAAATCATGCTGATGCAGACAGATCGCCCATCTTTCTCCAGTTCATTGATTGTGTGTGGCAGATGTCTAAACAGGTATGTGATGTTTTCTTCAGAAGGCAACATTAAGAGATTGTTGAATTAAAACCTTAGATCTTTATTTTAAGTATTTGAAGAGGGAAGCATACCCTTATGTTTTGACACTGTAGGTAAAAAGAGTGTGTTTACTTTTCAGTCATACAATCACTCCTTTCTTAGAAACGTGGTGTGCAAGTTGCAGTTAGGTTGTGTAAGACAGTGTTGACCACGCACACAAGGCTGGTGTGTCTTAGATATAGGCGTCTCAGAAATGTCTTGAAAGATGTGACCCAGCAAAAGATTACTACAGGAATTGCATTTAGCTGTCTTAATGGGGCCTGTTTCACCATTTCAATGAAGCTGATCCTTGACCTACAGGACAAAAGTTTTGTCAAAGCTAGAAAAGGAATCTTGGAAGCTGTTGAGTGCTGTCCATCTAGGGCCAAACTCTTATTTTCCTGTGTGATACTGCACTATGAAGAGTGCAACATGGGTATCTCACTCCATCTCCCTAGTAAAATTAACTGTAACAACTCAATATTTTAATCTTTTTTGAAATTAAATGCAGTTACAAAATTAAGAGATTTTATCAGTGACTAGCTTGAGAAAGTTAACACCTCGCATTATCACAGTATCTCCAAGGTTGGAAGAGACCTCATAGATCATCAAGTGCAACCCTTTACCACAGAGCTCAAGGCTAGACCATGGCACCAAGTGCCACGTCCAGTCCTGCCTTGAACAGCTCCAGGGACGGTGTGAAGAACTTTCTCCTCACCTCAAGCCTAAATTTCCCCTGGCGTAGCTTGAGGCTGTGTCCTCTTGTTCTGGTGCTGGCCACCTGAGAGAAGAGAGCAACCTCCTCCTGGCCACAACCACCCCTCAGGTAGTTGTAGACAGCAATAAAGTCACCCCTGAGCCTCCTCTTCTCCAGGCTAACCAATCCCAGCTCACTCAGCCTCTCATTGTAGGGCTGTGCTCAAGGCCTCTCCCCAGCCTCGTCGCCCTTCTCTGGACGCGCTCAAGCATCTCAATGTCCCTTTTAAACTGGGGGGCCCAGAACTGAACACAGTACTCAAGGTGTGGTCTAACCAGTGCAGAGTACAGGGGCAGAATGACCTCCCTGCTCCTGCTGACCACACCATTCCTGATGCAGGCCAGGATGCCACTGGCTCTCTTGGCCACCTGGGCACACTGCTGGCTCATGTTCAGGCGGGTATCAATCAGCACCCCCAGATCCCTTTCATCTGAATGTGTACTCTGCTGTAAAGTGTACGAAAGTGTTATCACAGCAATAATCTGTAGATCTATTCAGGCTTCTAAACACTGCCTTAACCTCATAACCAGGTCAGGTGCATCTCTCCATGCTTTTAAAGAACAGATTTGCTGTTTTTCTGGTTTCAGTTCCCTACGGCCTTTGAATTCAATGAGCAGTTCTTGATCACAATCCTGGATCACTTGTACAGCTGCCGATTTGGTACTTTCTTGTATAACAGTGAGTTGCTTAGAGAAAAAGAGGTCAGTCAAACCCCTGCTTGTTAATTATACTGCTTTCTTGATTCTGCAAAGACTTTTGGCTTTGTTTGTATTTCTTGTATGACGGTGATGTTGAATTGGCGTTATTATGGAACGCTTGCATGGTGAATTTCTTTAAGCTACTGCTATTAAAACCATGCAGTCACTACAATACTTGTCAGGCTCTAGTTTGGGAATATTGCTGATCCAGGAACTTACTATGCTTCTAATTAAATCAGTGCATTAATTTTTAGCATGTAATCATGGCTTCTATGATAAATTTCCTGATTTTGTGCAAATATTTACTGCTCTTACTTCCATTTCATTTTAGAAAGTGGCTGAGAAAACATTATCATTGTGGTCTTTGATAAACAGTGAAAAATCTAAATACACAAATCCCTTTTACACAAAAGAGCTCAATCGAGCGCTCTATCCAGTAGCCAGTATGCGGCATCTAGAGCTCTGGGTCAGTTACTACATCAGATGGAACCCGAGAATTCGGCAGCAAGTAAGTCAATTCTTTATAATGTGTAAAATACTTATAGGCTTTGGAAAGAGGATTTGGTGTCATAACTGACTTGTAGAATAGTGCCTGTAATCTGTTAATGTTTTTAATACTGTATGTTTACAGCTGGAGTGAATAAAAGGTGAAAACTATTATTTAATTCTCTCTCAGCTTGCTCAGCTCTCCTCAGAACACTGAGCTTATTTCACTGTTTTGTGTCAAGTCATCCTCAAGCTCTTTTTAGTCCCTTTTCTTAGGGACGGGGCTGGGGAACTTTTTTTAAGGGCATTTGATGCTCCTAAAGGGTGAATGACAATCCTTAGAACTGAGGCTTATTGACCCCTGAAGAGTTAGGGCATTAGCATCACAAACATGCTCAGCTGCATTTGCTCAGTCTCTTACAAATTAAGATGACCTATCCATTCCTTTCTCTTTCAAAACTGCTATCTGCATTGATGGCTTATGGTAATATTGTTATTTTTTTGATGTAACTTTGTCTCAACATTGTTCACACTGTGTAAGTGTTGAATGAAAGTGGTTATTGAAAATTATACAAGCGAATCAGATTGGATGCCCAGAAAACCTTTTATCAGATTACACATAGTTGAGTTTAACATATGGACACTCGGTGTTCCTTGCAGCCTTGCCAGAAATCTCAGCTATGTGCTATGCAAAGATGCTGGGTGTCCTTTAAAATTGTCAAGCTTCAAGTGTGAGAAGATAAGAGGAGGGATTTCTTTGACAGAAGCAGTCCCTTGCAGTCCAGTCCCTGAAGGAACCAGAAGTTTTTAAGCCACGCACTTCCTTTTCCACAGCTGATCTCCTGTATTATTTACATTGCTGTAGAGGCTGCAAGAAAGCTAGACAGTTGGCTGTATTTTCGTACAAGCATGTTGCCAGTTTTAATTTGAAGTTCTAGTTTTAAAGCTTTTGTTGCTTGCTGTGAAGGATTAGGACATTTTGCATGAGGTGAATCCAGAGATTTATTCTAGAAAGTGAAGGATTATGTGGCATACAAATTAGCTGTAAATCTACTTTAAAATGCACTCTGCCATTATTCAGGAGAGGTTTTTTGGCTGGAATTTATTAGAAATGCAAACCATGTGATAATCTGTGCTGCTACTATTGGTCTATTGTTTTCACCATTTTTGTTGCAAAATGCAACATTTTATTTTCCTCTGCACACAAAATAAATGTTTCATCTTGTCCTAAGCAACTGAATAGTTGACATGTGGCCTGAACCAGTTTTTTAATGACCATCCTTGGTGCTATGGTTCTGCATCAGATTTCAGTCTGGTTGGCTGGTAGTGCTTTCAGTTAAATCTTGGTCAGTGGCCAGTCAAGTGCTGTTCCTTGGGGTTCAGTATGGGGGACAGTTCTCTTAAATACCTTCATAAAGAATCTGGACAAAGGGATTGAGTGCACCCTCAGTAAGCTTGCAGATGACACTAAGCTGAGAGGGAAGGAGTGCTGATCTACAGAGGGATCTGGACAGGCTGGATTGATGGGCCAAGACAAACTGTATGAGATTCAGCAAAGCCAAGTGCTGGGTCCTGTGGGCAATGTGATGGGAGGAAATGGCCTCAAGTTGCATTGTGAAGGTTTAGATTAGATATTAGAAGAAACTTCACTGAACGGGTTATTCAACACTGGAATAGGTTGCCCAGGAAGGTAGTGGAACCTCCCCCATCCCTGGAGATTTACTTACCAAAGTCACTGATTGAGTTTTGTGTTTACTTCACTTGCTTATTTAAACATAGTTGAAAATTTACTCTTAAAAATTGAAGCATTCATCCATAAGGGAAGTAATTTAGTCTGAAGACCTGGATTTTTTTTCTTAATCAGTGTAGTTAAGGATAGTCAATCTGACTAAACATTTTTTTAGGGAAAGCAATGAAGCATCTAACTTTTTGGTAGGTCAGGAGGAGAAAAGCTCTGGGCCAGGTGTTCACACCATACTAGACAATAAGAAAATAAAATCTTTATGCTCCAGGAAGTGCTAGCTGATTTCACTGTTTTGTTCTCATCCATAGAAAATCTTTACCCAATGGGAAGGCAGTAGGCTTTTGCATTACGGAAGTATTTCTGTTTAGCTGTAACTTGTTATATGTGTTGGAAACTACAAATACTGAGTAATGACAAGAGAATAAGTACTACAGCAGTCTAAGTGTGTAGAAGTAGTTTGACTGAAGTGATAAGACTAACATAGATCTCTTTCTAGCAGCCAAATCCGGTGGAGCAGCGTTACATGGAGCTCCTTGCGTTACGTGATGATTATGTGAGGAGACTTGAAGAACTGCAGATCACAAATAATTCTAAGGTATCCAATTCATCGTCCTCATCAGCATCACCCTCACAAATGATGTCTCAAGTACAAACACATTTTTGAAGAAAACATTGGCTTGTTTTTATACTGTAACAGCAAGTGGTGCTTAATCTAGATCTATAGCATAAAGAGGGATATTTTAATGCCTTACATTAGACTGTCCTAACACAAATTATTTAGACTGTCTTCGTTTGAGGAGGACTCCAAGCAAACAAACCACTTCTTCAATTATGTGCCTTTCAGAACCTGTGGATGGGGAGCATTACTAATAAACTTCTCATTATGGAAGACTTTAAGAGTCATTTTGGAAAGTCTGGTACAATTGAAATTGATTTGTTGTTTTCATAAGAATGCTTTTATTTATTACGTTGCAGGTTATGTTTCTGTAAGGAAATTCATGCTCAGTCTTACATGTCACAGGTAAAGATATTACTGGCAATAGGAATATTCACATTGTATAACATCAAGGGGGTGTGTGTGGATTCCCATTAGGATAAAAATTGTGGAGTTCATGAGATGAAAAATAAATAGTTGTAAGATTTTAGAGAGAAGTGTTGAAATTTTCTGGTTACCAGAGAATTCCAAATTTTCTTTTGTTGAAATGAAATATATGGAAACAGTTTCACTGGCACACTTCTAATTAAAATTCAAACAGCTCAACAGATATCAAAGTAAGTGGAAAAATCTATTTTTTTAATTGTAAATTGATTTTATTTTTTTTTTAACAAATGACAATTTTATTGGATTCTGAGAGGTCTTGTTTTGGCTGACTGTTCAGCACTGAGGTATAATACAAATTATCACTGTTGGCAGTATTTGTTTCTTAGGGTTAATACAGAATAAAATGGTTCTAAAAGGATTTATGTAATTAAACCCAGACCCACAGAGACATTGCTTAATTATCCAGCAATAGCCATAGTACTAAAGCTTGTACTTGTCTTCTAAATGTGCCTGTTTAAAGGAGATTTTATACCAAAGTAGGCAAAACCCCCCAGATTTATATACTGTTAAAAACTTGTACATTTATAGCTTACTGTTTAAATTAACTTTTCAACAAATTTATTCCTAAGCATTGAAGGGACTTCAGTATACAAGGTTTGCATGTAGTGTGTGCACTTAAATTGAACCTTCCAGTGAATTCTAGTTTCAAGCCTACATCTCAGAGGCTTCTCATAAACTTTTAATTTGTTCTTTTCAGGTGTTTTTAACTAGTTGCAAACATTTCTTCTGACAGCACAAACCTTGCTACTTGATATTTAGTTAAAACTTTGCATATTTTAAAAAGTTTAATGGTATTTGGGCTGTCCAGGAAATAACTGCAGTTCAGAATTTGTAGAGGACTAATATTGTTATTTTAAAGGACATATTTTGATGCTTGAGGCTTCTGTCATTGTAAATTATTGTACATGTGGTGAATTTAGATCTGCAAAAGATAATAGGAATATATATATAAATTAAGGTCTGTGTAAGTATATATAATAGAGCTTATTAGAAATTGTGCAAGTTTATAAAGTGTAAATATTTTGCATATCAAAACTAAATGTAAAGCTAGAGTTGGATAAAATAAGTCAAAGTTTGGAGGACATCTGAATATTTTTAGATGAATATTTTTTCAGAGGAATAAGAGTATCCCACCTGGTCATTTCATTCAGAATATACATTGAATTGCACTATTTTTTTCAGGGAAGCTCAGAGCATACAGCATGTGTGCTCTTAATAGACATGATTTATATGATTTCTGTCCTCTAAATTTTGTTTTTCCATCAGTGTTCCTCAATTTGTTTCCAAAATTATATAGCACAGTCCCAGAATCTTTATTTAAGCGAAGCAAGATGCATCACATCAGATAAATGATGAAGGATACCCAGTTTGTTCATTATATAATTTACATTTTGAAAGCTATGCATACTCTGGTATATTTGCCTTCTACTTGTGGGTTATTAAAAGAAAAGCTATTTTTCATTAGAATATTTAAAATGTCTGTATTTGAAGTTGAATGTATTGGTGACATCTCTGAGTAGTGTGGAGAAGTTCAGAAAATCGAATAGTTTTTATTGTGTAAACACTACATGATAACCTATTGTGTTTGAGAAAGTGTAATAAAATGGAAAGGAGCTTTTTGCACTTACATCATGACATAACTATACCATTCTTACTGGTTCACTCCAGTTTCTGGTTTTGAAGCTCTCTAACATAGCTCTGTGCAGACTTGATCAACATATAAGATACTTGCTTTAATTCTGTTTTTACATGGCATAGAGGTGTTTTTAATCCAATACTTTCTGGAAAATACTACTTTTAAAGTTGTGAATGTAAGCATACAAACTGTTCAAAGTTAACAGATTCTATCTTTCCACTTTCCACTTCAGTGCGGGCTCCGGGCTGCTGTTCTGCAGCATGCTGCACCTGCACCCAGCATGTCTGTACAGCCCCCCGGGCGCGGCAGCTGACCCCTAACTGTGGTTGGTTCCGTATTGTGGCTCTAATGGGCAAGAACCAAACTGGGGAAAGAAGCTTTTGAGGTGGTGAGTGAAGGGAGTGCAGGAGCTGAGTGCCTTTTCCTGTAGAGCTGGAAGCAGGGCTGGGATGTGAGCAGCTGTAAAAGCCCAGTGTCCGCTATGGAATAGCCATCTCGCAACAGAATGTCAGTGTTTTGTTTTCTCCTGCTTGTGCTGGGCTTCAGCTACTTGTTCCGAGGGTCTTCGTTGGATGCCTTCTGTGTTTGGTCATGTCTTACCCCCTCCAACGTCCCTGTTGCTGGGTGTACCCTAGAAATGATTTGCATGCTACCTCCTTTTTTGAAGTCTGCCTTGAGCTCAGTTTTTGCAGACCGAGCGTTTTGTTCATGCTTTAGAAAGCAGGTTCTCGTAACTGCCCAGGAGTCTCTGTGCACCTTAACAGCAGCAGCTGCCCTTGCTGGGCACCGCTGCGGGGCAGCTGTGGAGCTGGGTGCCACTTGTTGGGTGAGATGGGGGTGGGTGGGCAAGAGCTTACCATCCGTCTGCCCTGCCTGTGTGTGAGAGGGACAAAATAAAGTGTCGCTTTTCAGCCCTCTGCCTCTCTCAGCCCTTTACTGGCACGCTGCGACCGTTCACACGCTCCCGCGGCAGCTGGCCCCCGTCCGTACGGTGCAGCAGCGCGGCCCCGCGCAGGGCGCTGCGGGGGCGCGGGGCAGCTGCAGCCGGGCCTTCCCCCGCCGCGCGGGGCCGCTGCCCGCCCTCACGGCGGCGCGGAGGCCTCTGGGTAAGCTCCGCCGCCAGGTGACAGCTCTCGGCCGCCGCCGAGGCCCGAGAGCGCCGGGCTGAGGCGGCAGGGCCGGGTCGGGGGCCCGTGGAGGGGCGGGAGGCCGCCATCCTGCCGGCGCAGCGAGTCCCGCCGGCGGCCGGAAACATGGAGCGGGCGGCGGCGGCGGCTGGGCCGGCGGTGGAGGGCGGCGGCGTGAGCCGGAGACCGGTGCGTGCGGGAGGCGCGGCGGCGGGGATAGCCTCACGGCAGGCCAGCACGGAGACGCTGGACAGGTGAGCGGAGCCGGCGGCGAAGGGCGCGTGAGCGGGGTCTCCGCTCCCCGCGCTCGGCGCGGACGCCGCGGCCTGCGCTCCCCCCCGGGACCGGGCGGCGGCGGAGTCCCTCGGCCCGCTCCTCGGCGGAACGCGGCTCCCGGCCTTGGGGCGGCCTCTCCGCCGCCGCCCCGCGCCCTGAAACTGGCGTGGGTACCGAAGCGGGGCTGCGGCGTGGAGCCGGCCAGTCCCGGCAACTGCAATCTGGGGCTATATTTTTGCCTAACCGCGTAGGCTACGGGCAGATTTTCCTCGGCGGGGGAACTGCCCGTTGTCAAAGTTTCCTGCTTGCGGTTGTCTGCTCTTCGTCGTTAACGTCATTGATTCTGTGAAGGCTGAGGCTGCCTGCAGGATTTGGGCTTGGGGTGGGTTTGGAAGTGCGCAGCTTCTCGTCTTTCCAGACCCGAGTGAGACCGTTCTAGGATAGGAAGTCTGTATCCCCGTACTCCCCTTGCCAGTGTGTATTTCATCTGCAGAGCTGTAACTGTACCGGAACAGTGCTGCCTCCACGTTTACCTTTCTGCGTGTGTGATGGTTTGTGGCTCAGTGGCAGGCTGCAGGTGAGCAGGGTTTGGTGCCAGGTGCTACCCCATCTGTTCTGCAGACCCTGGCAGAGCAATTCCTAACTCTGGAAGTTTCCAGCTAAGGGCAGACTTCAGAGTTGGATTTAAAAATCCTTAAACAAGGAGTAGAAATTAGTTTTACCCAGATGAAAAACGAAGGAAAAAAGACTAAAAATAAACGTCAAGTTCCAATCTCCGTATTGTCTCTCTTTTCCGTTAAGAGAAACCTGGGAGTTTTACATCATTCCAGTGAAGGTGGAAAGCAAATATCTGTTTCCTATCACTAAAACTTGCATCTTTGTATTCCTTGTTAATTTACTTTCTTGCCTTAATTTTAATTTTTCTTTCTTGCCCTAATCTTGTTCTACCCTGGAAAAGTTATGTCTGTTTGTCCTGCAGTTAATTGATTTGCTGGTGTGGTGGTACCAGGCTGCACTAATGTGTGTGACCTCAGATGAGACAGAATAAAAGGAAGTGTACTGGTGTGTGTCCCACTTGACACACGTGGTGATAAGCCACGTCGGTATGGTCAGCATCCTGTGGTACACTGATGCATCCTGTGACAGTGGTTGTAGGAGGTGGATCTGCATTCAGATTCCTTTTCTTGCTGCTGTAGACTTTGTTGGTGTAGTTGTGCCTGGGGAAGATAAGCTATAGAAAGACAATTCCAGAATTAACAAGTAAACACTTACTTGGAAACAAACTTAAGCAAACGATGCACTAGAAATGAGTAGATGTGAGAGAAGGAGAGATAAATGAGCCCAGAAAAGAATTGTGGGGTTTAGCTCATGTACTTTTTTGCAAAACTTAAAAGTTTTTTTTCTCAGTGAATTTGGACTCCAGCACTAAAAGCTACTAAAATGTATTAGAAGGGTTCTGAAAGAGCTTTTCAATTCAGGTATGGAGTTGTTGCATGCATCTTCACCTTGTGTCTACCTATCCTAGCAGAGCTCACGTGAGAAATAACATCTAGATAAGTTCCTTATATGTGGTTATTCATCCTCACAATGTCCAAGTTGTGGAGCGCCTGTTGGTGCTGGATATGCACGTGTAACTATTCCTCTCAGTGTCACAGGATGCTCACAGATTGCAAAGTTAGTTTATTAATGAATTCTAAAAATTAATTAAAATTTCTTTCCTGCATTTGAAATCTGGATACGCGCTAGATCTGTAGAAGAGCCCAGCAGTTTGGTGAAATTGCAGTTACCCAAGGCATCAGCTGAGGCTGCTGTGACACTTGGGGAACAGTTTCCCCTGGCATTCTCAGGTTTTCATCAGATGCTGGCGTGTTTTGAAGCACATCTGGTGCACTTCAAAGTGTTCTTTGTAAGCAGCACTACTTCAGGCAACTGTTCTCAAAATGCCTCATGTGGAATTTAGTGGATTCTCCTGTTAGGCTCTTTGTCTTCAGGATTCCGATGAACACTGAACACTGCACGATTCCTTGCTGTAGCATGGGAAGGCCTGTCCTAAAGATTACTCAGAGATTGTTTTATGAATAGGGAAAAAAAATGCAACACAAATACAGTATACATCTTTACAGTAGTTTAATTTTGAGTATTTACTGAATAATCAGGAAATAATAATAGAGAAAATGTGAGGAGTTTTCTATTTCTTAATGCCACCCATGGAAGGAATTTGGTCAAGTAGTAAGTGTGTGAATGATGAAAAAAATTACACTGCATAAGGAAACATTTTACAAATTCCTAGGACCCTAACCTTGTTTTTAACCTACTGACAGCTCTACAGCTTTGATGAGTTCTAGTAAAATGCTTTTCCCTAATTTAATCAGCACAATAATTGTATTCTGCCTGCAAAGCAAGCTAATTTTTATGACGTTAGTGATTATTTATGGTTTTGTTTTCTGGATGTGCTCAATTGCTATGCTATTCCTAATACACATTTTGAATTGTTGCTAAATAATTTGAAATATTCTGGTTTTGTAGCCCGACTGGATCCCATGTGGAGTGGTGTAAACAGCTGATAGCGGCAACCATTTCTAGTCAGATTTCAGGGTCTGTCCCATCAGAAGGTGTGTCCAGAGACTACAGGGTAAGTGACTTGAGGAAATACATTGATTTGTTTAAGATAAAACAGTGAATGATCAGGAGAGTCTTTGCTACCTTGATTATCAGATGGTGAGTGCTTAGGTAATTGCTGAATGTTTCAGAACTACAAACATGTCATTATGTGTAGGAGTCTTTTGAATATGCTTTATGGTTTCCTCCACATTTAGAATTAGTGGCATTGAAGTCTACAGAATAAAAGTTGAGAGAGAGATGAAAGGAAAATTAAAAGTCAGGGTTTTGAATAAAATGTTAAAAGTGATCTGTATTTTCTTTTGGTTGCTACATAGAAAAAGTTTGGTTAAGTAGGCTTACACTTAGAGGTTGAAATCGTTTCTAGCATGTGTCATTCAGAGTGCAGAATTGAGTTCTCTAGATAAATGCATGTCTTTGTTCCTGTGCAGACAACATAAATGTCTGTCCTTTTTCTTGGTGTTTCACCAAGAGATAATGTAACATCAAACAAACAAATCGTGCTTTTCATTCCCTCCCAGCAGCATTATTGTCACTGAGGCAACAGTTGCACAAGGCGAACACCTGATAGGTTCCGTTATGCTTTTTTGCCCCTTTTATTTCAGCTTATTTGCCATTTCCATTACAGAGCTAGACAGCTGAGCTATCAGAACTGGAGTATGTGCCATTTTACTTCTCTTACAAATTGGTAGAAGTCACCTGTCTTTCAAGTCCCTTTAAGAAACCCAGGCTGTTTTATCTAGACCTCTTTTTTGCTTCTTCCCATATTTGGAAGAGTTTCAAGATCTTCATGCAAAATGGCGAAATGAAGATGTTACCTTCTTTTTGTTTTAAATATATTTCAAATTATTTTCTAATGTGCTCTGTGACTGAAAGTTTTGCTGCCCAGAAACAGTGTATTTTAAATCTGGGACAGCAGGTCAGATTCAGCCCAAACCTAAAAGATGAATCTATAAAATGTTTTTTGCCGTAGTCTACTTAAAAATTCCGCCCAAAAGAGTTTCATGCTATTGGCACAGTCAGCAGCTTATACTCATAAAAGAGTGTAGGTCTTCCTTACAGTGGCAGCTGAATTGGAAATGCATACTTCAGGTCAAGGCTAACGTCTTTGATAGAACATTGTGGGAAGCCTTGCATTACAGCTGTTGATGTTGTATTTGCCCTGTAGATCAAGGACTTGATTTTAGTAAAAGCCAAGCATGTAAGCTTGGTGTTCAGATCTCTGAGTTGGAATGCATTCCCCTAGAATAAAGAGCACTTCTTAATTCTGAGTAACCTCCTCTATACCAAAGTCATCTTGGATATTATTTAACAGAAATAAATCTTTTTAAGGCATGACTGAAATTCTGAATAGTTCACTGTTTCTTAGAAATGAAAGAAAAATATTAAGCCTGATAGTATTCAGAATTTTTGTGTGTGATTTATATTTGGCATCAATTCATCCCTGTGATTTGAAATCCCATGATGTTTTTTGATACTAGAGTACGTTTGGTTATGTTCATGATTGTTACCTTGTGAAGTGGCATCTTTGCACTCACCTTTCACAGTCTGGTGCTATGATTAGTTGCTTAGTCAGTGCCACTAACACACTGGGTTTGTTAGTTGCTACAGTGGAATTCACATGTGAAAAGGTAACTCCCACTTATAACTCAGTTTTTCTTCAAGACATCTCTTTCCCTTCTGACACTGGTCAATTTTCTGAGTCTTACCTTTGGCTACTAAAACATCTTGGAAACTTCAGGTAGGGCCAGATGTGAGTGTTTGCTTCTGGAACTCAGCAGTAGCTTTCTGATAGATTTACCGGGAACTCACTGTTTTATTCTTTTTTCCACTCTTTTCATGCTCTAATCCACATTTTTTTAAGACCAGACAAATATATGGATTCTTGTATCTTGTGGTGTTATTCATGTTACTCTCTTTAACTTCTCTCATCAGAATGTAACTTAGGGAGTGGAGAAGCAAAAGGAAGCAAGGGGACTGCAAATGAAACAGCCAGAACTGGAGAGTGCTGAGCGAGATCTTGTTTGCTAAACGTACAAAAACATGGTCTCACTCTGAGTTTGAACTCTGGAGAATATTCCTGAGTGAGGGTTTTATACCAGTGAAATTTTTTTTTGATAGAATAGCTGGGCATAGGCACCTTCAGAAATAAGCTGAGAAGAGTTGTGACTATCCCTGTTATGCCATTTGAATCCAAAAGATATGGTCGTTATACTTTATGGCTGTTATTGCTGGGTCATTGTCTTCCATGGAGAGAGATTAGCAGACTCTTTCTTCTCTTTCCACAATAGCACACTGTAAAATGGATAAAAGGGTGGTTGGGAATGAATATTTCAGAAGAGCTTGGCATTTGTTGCATCACTGAAATGAAGTGGCTAGATCGTTTCCATGTCAAAACCATTCTGCAGATGAGAGTACTAGATCTGCATCGTTTTGTTTTGTTCTTTCAAAATCCATCTATAATGAAAATGTTTGGAGCTAGAGTTTCTCTGCAAATATGACGAAGTACAATAGAATATCTTTAACAAACTAAATCCATGTGTTTTGTTGGATAACATTTTATATTTTAACTAACAGGTATACAGGAGGCCTGTTATACGGGTAAGATTACCTTTGGCTAGCAGTGAAACGGCCTCCTACCTGTTTGTCTTTTGTGCTGTGTGAGATCTTGGTGTGTCAAGCGTTCTTCTTTACTTCATTAATGTTTTTTATGAACCACTCAGACCATTTTGCTATGCAGTGCAACAGCTTTTTTTGCCATAGAAGTGCTTTATATACACTACAATGTTTTCATAAGCAATAAAAGTCAGTGTGTAAGAGAGCAGTGTTTTAAAATTATGTTATGAATGTGCCATACTAACTTCAGTTTTATTACATTTTGACAAAATGGATGCTTGCAACTGGGGCTTACTTGCTTTGGACTAAAGAGTGCAGTATTAGCAGCTCTAACGTGTTATCTATGCTAAAGACTATTAATTGTAAAAGTGTTATGTCTTTGTCTATCCTGTTTAAATAAGATACCAATTCATGCTTGCCTTTGTGTGTGTTTTACCTTAATTGTTACCACCCTATGGGAGGATTGAAAGTTAGGTTTGAATTATTAGACACTAGTGCAATGACCTGCATCTTTTTAATGATCATTTTGAGGCTGGGTCTTGCCCATTGTTCATTGCAGATACGAAAAAAAGCATGCCTTGTTTTCTTGTCTCTTTCTCTTAGTAACATTTATGGAGTGAGAAATGATCTGGATAGTGTTCCAACATTGTTCATTAAATGTGTCGAATGCTTTTATTCAAACAAAGACTTCTTGTTCAGTCTCAAACCGAGAGATGAAGTCTGAAAGATTTCTTTTACTCATCAGTTGTTTACAAATAATTTGTTTAGTCCAATCATCCAAATTCACAAGCTGACTTAATTTTTTTTAGTAGATAGCTCTCAAAATAATTGATCTAAGCTGAGTAACAAAAAAAATTGTTCTGTTTATTCAGTTTTTCACAGTTGTTTTGTCTTTGAATGATCTGCTGTGCTTCTCATTTAATAAAACTCTTATAGTGTATTTGTTGATTATCCTGGTTTTCTTCCAGAGATTACAGTATGTACTTTGCTTTCATTTCAGAAACAGTACTTTTATGGTTTTGAAATTAAATAATTTCTATTCATCAGAACCCCACAAGTACATATATGCTGGAGTCCTTTATAATTTGAAAAGATTTTTAAGATTAACTCCAACTCCTGCAGAATTCAAATTATCTGAAGATACCCAAAGTTTTTCTTTTAAGCTTTTGGATCTTGAAGGTTCTGTAGAAATGCTGTAAAAAGAAAAAAAAATTACTTTAGGAAACAATTGTAAATTTAATCTGAGGCTGGTTTTGCAGTCTGTCTAAAGTGAGAAGTTTTTGCATGTGAACTGGGAACAATAGAGTGTTGATAACACAACTTCTCTCCAGTTAGCAAAAAAGAACAGTTTTGGCTAGACATATTAAACCAATGAAGTAATCTTATAACCCTATGACATTTGTGCTTCTTTCTGGAGTGCATAGGGACCTTATGTTTATTAAAGAGATTGAATTAATATTCAGGATTTGCTGCCAATGTGATGCAGAAGTAAGCTAACATAAGAATGTGAATTGTTTGCATATTTTAGTACACAGAGTAACTTTACGTTCTGTAAGCTTACCAACTGTTACCCACAACAACCCAGAAATTGCTGGGAAAACATCTGAAACCATGTGAAGACTGAAAAATCAATTAAACATGCTTTACCCAGTAAAGTCTTTTTTTAATTGTCTAGATACTTCTATTTGATGTCGACCTGTTTTTTTTTTTCTTGAGAGATTGCATGAGTTCTCTCCTAATGCTGCCATTGCAAGCTGTACTCAATTCTGTCTATTGATAAGCATGTTGCATACTTTGGATTAATTTTCTTCACTATGTGGTTGTTTGTCTTAAAAAGACAGTACATACTTTTATATTCTTATCTACCAGCACTGACTTTTGTGAAAAAGGGAGTACATTTTTCATTTTGTGTTCTGCCAAATGAAATTAAAAGTATAGCGCTAATAGCTCGAATTCCTTTCTGTGGGATGTAGCTTGTGCCAGGAGTGGCAGATCTTGAATAGCTAAGCTGGAGTTTTAAGTATATGCTGTCCTTTTAAGGAAAGGAAAATAAAAATAAGGCAACAAGAAAGAAAAGATTCTAGCCTTTCACCTGTTGTCTGCATGTTTTTTCCTGTTCTCTCTTGCCCTACTGCTGCCTCATGCAATGTAGGAGATTCAGGATGGACACAATGGCTATCATTCTGAAGCAGAACCTGATCAGGTGGCAAGTTTTACTCATCTTTCATTCGTTAACTGTGTAGCAAGGTACTATATATTAGTACTTGTACAGTACAACCTATTAATGCAAGAGAATCCATAGAAGTAATTCGGAGTATTAGCTGGTTTATTGCTAGGTAAGGTTTTCCTATAGTGTCATGTAATCTAAACCGTATTTCTGCACCTAAGCACCTGTCTGACAGAGCACATCTCTCCTTTGAAGTTTTTAAGTGTTGCCTAACTCTCTGCACATCATCTTTTGTGACCGGGTGCTGAATATAAAGTTCTGTTAGCTTCCAGGAAAATCCAGAGATCAATTTAAATATCTTTAGAAAGTATTTATCAACAAGTGCTTGAGCAGTTTGGAGGCAAACTGGCCCTACCAATTGTTTGTATGTGGATCAGAGCTGTAATACAAGGGAAGAGTTATTTGTTTACTGTAACATAGCTCATTATAATTATTCCCACTTCAGGATGTGAAAAATTTAAACCTTAACTCATCATGTGGACCTGAGAGAGATCACTTCCTCATATGATCCTTTAAAGTCTTGCAAGCCCTTTTATTTTTAATTAAAGTCTTCAGTACATTGTAAATCTTTAACTGCCAACAAAGAACCCAGAGCATCAATCTTGTATCGTTCAGGAATGAAGCCATTTGCCTAAATGAAAATGTATGGAAGTAGCCTTTATATTAAATTGCTAATTGTTCTTCTGTATTTCATTATTACTTCACTCATGATTTAATCTAATGGACCTCTTCCATAAGCCTTGGTGCTATCACTAGGGTACTGATTGAAAGAGAGCATCGTGGGGTGCTTCTGACTTCGTGCTATCAAAAATACAAAGTTAAAAAAATGTTAAGTAAATAAAGCTTCTGCCGTAGAATTCTCACACAGGAAGTACTCAAATACTAAATAAACAACAGTATGAATAGCAAAAATAAGTCAATATGAGCTTTAAAACTTTTTGAATTAGATAAATTACCCCAGATAATACCAGCATTTAGCAAAAGATTAACAAACTAGTAATTATAAAGTGGGCTGATCTTCTTGTTCTCATTTTTGTATGCTCTGTGTAGCTAGCGTGTGAAACTAATGTTTGCATAAATGCTTTAGTACTAATATGTTGCTAACTTGTATGTCTGTGTTAGATTATAATATTGAATTCTGTGTTTGGTTCTTTTTTTTTCAACTCTGGTGCTGTTTAATACAGTTGTGCCTTGTAAAAAAAGATACACTTCTTGTCTTCAGTAATCTGGTAGTAAAAGCACTTTGCATCGAAATGTATTGATGTAGTACAGATGGAAAGTGAGATTTACTCATGGTTTTGGATTTCTGCCAGGCACTGCGGGATGGAAACAAGCTAGCACAGATGGAAGAGGCTCCACTTTTTCCTGGAGAATCAATCAAAGTGATTGGTAAGCATACTATTGAACACTACACTGAATACTATTAAATTGCTAGCTTATTCAAAGAAACATATATCATTTCCTTTTCACTTGTATTATTTTAATTTAATACCACTTTAGCATAGCTAATATGATGTGAATTTATTTTCTTTATTTTAAATCCAACTGTAAGAAGAAGAAATTGATTCCAGAGGATAAATTTGTTCACATATATAAATACTCTTTTTTCAAAGGTTAGTTTGGTCCATATAGGTGTGTTAGTTATATTTGTGCTTGGGCATGCCAGGGATACTCTGTGGATTGAAAAGGCTCAAAATTGTGATGTCAAAGATGATGAAGACATGGAAAACTTAGTTTCCGGTTCTTAATGAGATTTATTTTGCTTTAGCCTGATACAGCAGTCTCTGCATTAGCAATGCAGTAGCTGGCTAGAGGAGAGTACTAGCTCTTCCCAATAGAAGTGAAAATGAGGTAGGGGCATGTAACTGAATTACTTAGAGCTCAGCTGCAGTAGCTTCCCATTTGGATGCACTCTTTGGAGTGAGTGTGGGTGCTGTACGCCTCAGGGGAGGGACCAGAGCTGCCTGCCGCTAAGAATACCAGCAGGTACTTTGTTGCCTATCTGCCCTTACTGCATCCAGTGCTAGCTGAGCCTTGCCCCAGTTGCTCAGCAGTTGCTCAGCAGCAGTGGGACTGAGGAATTCGATTGTTTTCATTGTTGAGATAAAGACTGCTCTTTCGATCCTGACAGCATCTGAGGGGTAGGCTTTGTTATTGAAGTCTCAGGCATCAAAATCTTACAGAGCTGCAAAAGTCTTGCTATTTTAAAATGGATCTAAATTATTATGGAACAAATGTGTGTGGTAGTAAAATCGGTCTGTTTATTTGTTCTGTTTCCAGCTAAAGATGTTATGTATATCTGTCCATTCATGGGAGCAGTCAGTGGTACACTAACAGTGACGGACTTCAGGATGTTTATCAAAAGTGTTGAAAGGGTAAGACCCTCCTATCTATCTGCATGTTGTTTCATGTGAGGCTGTTGCTGAATAGATTTCACAAAGTGACAAATTTGATGTGAGTTACAGTTGACCGTAATGAAATGTACGTGAAAATCTTGGGTTGTATTCCTCCCAGTGTAATAACGTTCATTTGTCTTGTGTGCAAAATTCAGGATCCACCTTTTGTTGTTGATGTTCCCCTTGGAGTCATAAATAGAGTTGAAAAAATTGGAGTACAGAGCCATGGAGACAACTCATGTGGTATAGAAATAGTTTGCAAGGTATGGCATGGTAAAGATTTATTAATACTAAAGTATTTTCGTTTCATGTTTCTGCAAAGGGAATCTGCTTACACTTGCTGCTTTTCTGTCTGATCAGTTCCCTGTATTCAAACCCTACTTCATTTAGATAATTATTTCAATTCCTCTTATGATACTTACAGTCTTAAACACTTCTGCCTTTTGTCTCAAGAGTGGATTCATAGGAAAAAATGGCTATTTTTATATCTGGCAACTGTAACGATGATCCCAGTCATGGTATGAATGCTTACAGAGCTCAGTTCTAATGTGGGCTAAATTGTGTCAGTGCTACATATGTGCCTTCCTTCAATCTAATTTCTTAGGGCTTTTTTTCCCTCTTAATTTATCACAGAGTAAAAGAGTGTGCCTTATTTTTGACAGGATATGAGAAATCTGCGGCTGGCTTATAAACAGGAGGAGCAGAACAGATTGGAGATTTTTGAGAACCTTGTAATACGTGCATTTCCTGTCTCTAACGGGCTGGTGAGTCCTGGCATCTAGAAAAGGCTGTCACTGGCTCTGCCTTCTTTTTGCAAAGGGTGGGTGGGTGAGGAAATACATGGTCTCTCTAAACAGGCATTAAAATGTTGATTGCTAAAATCTGTTACAGAGCAGGGAAGCTCCTCTGACCCCCTCTCTGTTCTGCATTAGTTCATAAAACATTGTGCGGTGTCCTATTATCAGTGAAGTTAATTTGTACATAACCCCTGAGATCTCGATTTGCCTAATGTGGCTGATTAAAAATACGTATGTATTGACTCCTACTTTCTGCAGTAGATAATTCAGTCTTGAAGTTCTATCTAAAACCACAGATAACATTGCAGCCAGGTAGGGGGTGGCCTCTTCTCCCAGGCAACCAGCAATAGAACAAGGGGACACAGTCTCAAGTTGTGCTGGGGGAGGTGTAGGCTGGATGTTAGAAGGAAGTTCTTCACAGAGAGAGTGATTTCCCATTGGAATGGGCTGCCCAGGGAGGTGGTGGAGGCACCGTCCCTGGAGGTGTTCAAGAAAAGCCTGGATGAGGCACTTAGTGCCATGGTCTAGTTGACTGGCTAGGGCTGGGGGATAGGTTGGACTGGATGATCTTGGAGGTCTCTTCCAACCTGGTTGATTCTATGATTCTATGATATGATTCTATATTATTAGTTAGCTGCAGAATGTCATTTCAGTTGCCTGTACTGGTTAGGGGGTAGGACACCAATCTCCTCATCCTGATTATGCCATTGATGTGTTGTATGATAACTGGCAAGTAATATCAACTCTCTGTGTCCTCTCTTGGTTTTGTTAATTGCATAGCATGTAAGTGTCTTGAACTTTATAGCACAGTGTGGTCCAGTCTTGACTGAAGGTTTTACTTCATCCATTAAAGAGTTTTACAAGTGTTAAATATGAAATACTAGGAGGTTTGCTGTTTTGGAGCTTATTGTGCATTATGCCCCTTCAGCAGTAATTTAGTCCTTTGCTTTGTTGTTTGTAGCCTCTTTTTGCATTCAGCTATAAAGAAAAGTTTGCTGTTAATGGCTGGAAAGTGTATGATCCAATGGCAGAATATAAGAGGCAGGTAAGTTATGTGAGTATTTGGTATTTTCCCCTCCATTTCCCATAAAGCCATTAAAGCAAGAGAAACATAATGAAAGAAAACTCAAAATGTAGCTCTAGCTACATGCAGAGACTGATTCTCACATTTAGGTAATGTGATTGATTTTGGGAGTGTTGAGCACCTGCTGAATTTGATGGTTATAACAGGTGCTGAGTATTTGAGCAGACTGGTCTGTCTTAATGTGCATTCTTAAATACACATTTTCAAAGTGATGCTGCTGGACAATACAGACTTTAAAATTTGGTTTCCAATAATCATTATTAAACAGAAGGGTAACTGTAGTTTACCATTGTATATCTACAATTTCCTAATTAGAAAAGTATTTTCATTTCACTGTATGGTCACTCTCTTAACTGAGTATGCAATTTATTCAAAATACTATTTGACATATAATTTTTAAAGATAATAAATAGGGATGACTTAATGCTTTGGTTCAATATGAAGACTAAATTTTACAGCTTATTTAAAAGAAAAATGAAGGTACAGGTTTTTTTAAGCAAGCTAGCATGTAAACATTTTCATCACCTTAAACTCAGATACATAAAGGTCTAACCTGAAAAATACAAAATATGTTTTGCTTTCATACAGGGCTTGCCCAATGAGAGTTGGAAAATATCCAAAATTAACAGCACCTATGAGCTTTGTGATACATATCCTGCAGTTCTTGTTGTGCCAACCAGTGTAAAGGATGATGACCTCTCAAAAGTGGCAGCATTTAGAGCAAAGGGCAGAGTTCCAGTAAGTGAAGCTTTCACAAGGAGATACAACTACTTTACAAAATTGTAGCTGATAAGAATTTTTAGAGTTCTTTTAAATGTTTAGAATGCTTTGCATTTCAAGCTCTGATTTGGGATGAGTAGTGCTAGTGTGTTATCAATGTGGTTTTGCACCATCATACCCTTAAATTTGCATTTATTTGCCAGAAAATAATGTGCAGGCAGCATGGCTGTTTAATTGCACCCTGGCTTGCTGTTTTTATAGTGGTATGGCACTGGTTAGGCCACACCTTGAACACTGTGTCCAGTTCTGGGCCCCTCAATTTAAGAAAGATGTTGAGGTGCTTGAACATGTCCAGAGAAGGGCAACAAGGGCAACAAGGCTGGTGAGGGGGTTGGAGCATAGCCCTATGAGGAGGGAACTGGGGTTATTCAGCCTGGAGAAGAGGAGGCTTAGGGGAGACCTCATTGCTCTCTACAACTAGCTGAAAGGAGGTTGTAGACAGGCAGGGGTTGGTCTCTTCTCCCAGGCACCCAGTGACAGAACAAGAGGACAGTCTCAAACTGTGCCAGGGCAGGTTTAGGCTGGACATTAGGAAGAAGTTCTATGCAGAAAGAGTGATTGTCCATTGGAATGGGCTGCCTAGGGAGGTGGTGGAATCACCATCCCTGAAGGTGTTTAAAAAGAGGCTGGATGAGGCACTTAGTGCCATGGGTTAGTTAATTAGAAGGGTTAGGTGATAGGTTGGACTTGGTGATCCTAGAGATCTTTTCCAACCTGGTTAATTCTGTGATTCTGTATAGTAAACTAAAACTGTTTTATTTCATTAACAGGTTTTATCCTGGATTCATCCTGAAAGCCAAGCAACAATAACACGATGCAGTCAGCCATCAGTAGGCCCAAATGATAAGCGCTGCAAAGAAGATGAAAAATATTTGCAGACAATAATGGATGCCAATGCTCAGTCACATAAACTTATCATCTTTGATGCCAGACAGAATAGTGTTGCAGATACAAACAAGGTAGGTTGGAATCAAAACTAGCATTAGCAGTTCTGTGCTACAAGGCTGAAGACTAAGAGATGAGGATAAGGAGAACTTAATGTGAAAAACAGATTAAAAATGGCTTCTAAAGAGGGTGTGGGAGGGAAGGTAAGTTGCTTGTGCCATTTTGGAAAGTCCATGGAAAATTGAAGGCAGTGTGAAGACATAACAGAAATGATGTAGTAAAGCCCATGGAAGACCAATGATTTCAGTAATAAAAAGGGAAAGATGTGTAGATGTATTATCGGGCAGTCTATTGGAATCAGAGTTTTTTTTCCTTCACCTGGAAAAAATTCTGTTAAATTAAATCTTATTATTGCTGAAAAATACTTTGTCTCAGAAAATTCTGAAACCTGACCAAAATTATATATACGGAAGTCTTCTGCACATTCTTTGCTTTGTCTTTTTTTTTTTTACTTCATAAATAACAGGCGAAAGGTGGAGGATATGAATGTGAAAGTGCCTACCCAAATGCAGAGCTGGTCTTTCTGGAAATTCACAATATACATGTGATGAGAGAATCCCTGCGTAAGCTGAAAGAAATAGTTTATCCTACTATTGATGAAGCTCGGTGGTTGTCTAATGTGGACTCAACACATTGGCTGGAATATATAAGGGTAAAACACTTTTGGGTTTTTTTTAAGCTATGTTTTTAACATTTCTGGAAACACTTCTCAAATAATGTGTTGATCAGGTTAATTTTGTGGGGAAAAAAGGAGTCATTAAATGATCACTTAGGACATGGTGTTGTGAGCATTTCATAGTTTTCTCTTTTATATATTGGTAGGTAATGAGTTAATTCCTGATAACACAGTATCGTATTCAGTGTTGGACAATGTTTTATTTTCTTGAGAGGGAATGTTTGTGAGCAGTCCAGGGTTATCCCTGCTTTTTGGAAGAATGCCCTGGGAACTTCAGATTGTATCTGAACAACTGCCAAAAGGACTTGACTGTAAGTTCTACAGTCGATTCTCATCCTTCCCTCCTTCAGTGCAGTGTTGGTGTCGGGCACCCACATTTTCATGGGCTGTTTACAGCCGCTGCTTTACTGGGTTATAATCTGCTCTTACTTGGCATGATATTAAAATAAATCACCACCATGCCTAGTTTTACAGTCTGTTTCACTAATCTATGAAATGTTTTTAAAAAGATTATTTCATTACCCTACTTATTATAAATATGGATGAAGTGGGATTTGGTTTATTATCAGCTGGCTCAAATGTCACTCATGAAAAACGTGTTTGGGGTTGTTCATTCCTTTGACCTTTTTCTGTTAACGGTGCTTGCTAACTGCTGTGGGAGAACCAGCAGAGGGAGCAAATGCTTAAATTAAGAACTAAATAAATGGAATGCTCTTTTGGGAACAGGTTAATTTTCTTACTCATTTCAAGCTGGACTATTTCAAACAACTTTGAGAATCTAAATATCTGGAAAGGTTTTTTTTTCGTCAAGCTGGTCTTGGGTACAAAAATCTGTTTTTAAAAATGGAGTGGTTTGGGGCAGTGGTCACCTTTCATTGATGTTGTCTTCAGTGGAGTTCCTCAGCTTAGCCAGCGTCAGAAGTGAACTTTGATACCACTGTTTCACAGACAAGAGCACAGCAATTTGAAATTACATTTAAATGACATTAAATAGTTGAGACACATGTAATTCTCTTTTTAAATCTATCCCTTATGTGATGCTTCATGTTATGGTATTGGCATCACAAACTGAAGCTTGGTTTCTTAAAACCTTGCACTGCTGTGTTGACAGTGGCAACAGTATCTCCCTGTGCTTTTATTCAAGGCTTGAAAGCCTTTCTTGCCTATCTCTTGCTTGTAATATAGCTTAAGAAATCCACATCTTTATACTCAAATACATCTTCTGTTTTCTAGGCTTGGACCTCTGTGATGGTGTCCCAGTTTAGTGGGATATGTTACCAGAAATTCACCTTCCTGACACTGGGCACCCAAAACATTTGATTGTGGTCCAGGACTGTCCAGGGAGGCACCAGTAATATTTCATCTGTGTGAAAGTGGCAGTTAACAGCAGGCATTGCTTGGTGCTTTTTTGTACACCCAGGATGTGGTGCCCTTTTCACATCCCTCCTTCCCCAGAGTATTTTCTGTATTTCAGGGTAGAACCTAGTGCTAGAATTATTTTTAAACTGATTCTCACCTTTCAATCAATCTAAAGTAATTCATTAGGAGCCCTAAGTGTTGGTAACTAAACTTTGAAACGTTTTGAGCTGTACTCCCTCATCTGCATTCTGTTTAGGGCAATTTAGAGCAAGCTATTGCATACTCATATTTTATACAGATTCATTTTCTGCTTTTATCAAAGACTAAACTTTTTCAGTGTTTGCACTTTTTCAGTGCAGCAGAGCTTTGTAACTAAAGTAGTTGGTGATTAACGAGTTTAGACCACAAGCTCTGTTCTCCCATAGAAGCTTTTGTATTGTTTCTGCCATTTCCATTCTGGCACCCTTCAGTTTTGCCATGAATAATGCAGTCAGTGGAAGATAAGAGTCAATGAAAACTGTCTCTAAAGCACAGTTCTTGAAACAGCTTTAAAGACTGGTCTTGTGCACAGCTTCTTCAGTGGATGTGGCTTTCGTGCTTCCCAGAAGATGTTTTACATGCCTAGGAAGGGAAGAATACAAATGTTTTGCAAGATTCCATTTTCTAATGTTGTGAGATGCAGAATAGGAATTTGTCTTGCGATCCTATTCTAGTGCTTGTTTTTTTCCACATATTTTTCAGTGCCACAGAAGGCTATGTTGCAGAGACAGATCTTCACAGGAGAGAGATTGTTCAAGTTTTAAAAAAACAGAGAGTGGCATAAGAGAACAAGGGAGGGAGTTTGTGGTGGAAAAGGCTAACAAATTCACACAGGAGATCTCAGTCTTGTGCTATCTATTTTATACTCTCCAGCATGCTTCTGAATCTAGGCTACTGGTGGTCTTCTCATGGCTTGAATGTGATGTATATTTCATTCACCAGCAAAGCAGCACAGGCTTCCCAGACAGGGGTTTCTCTGTTTGTGTTGTGTTTTTTATTTTGATTATCTGGATAGGTTGTTCATCTCCAAACTTAGTATTTGAGAACTGAAAGCCAAGGAAGAGTGATTGATTACTGAGAAACAGAGAATTCAAAACACTGAGCCTACAGGCTTTGGAGTAGGTCGTAGTATTTGTGTCTTTTCATCACGATACAGTTTCAGATTTGATTTGGAGAAGGGATTCCCAGATTCTTTTACCATGTGCTACTAATAACGGAGGGCTGGCAAGAACTGTCTCCTGGACAACATATGCATACCACCCTCATTTAATGCAGTGTCATCCAGCTGATTAACTAATTGGAAATGTTAAAATATATTAATCTTAAGAGTGAAAAGTTCATGTATCTGTTTGAGTTTGGTAAAGTTTTGGTTAGTATTTGACATGCTTGGGTTTTGTTGTTTTGTTTCTTGAAGATGCTTCTTGCTGGAGCAGTGAGAATTGCAGATAAAATTGAGTCTGGTAAAACTTCTGTAGTGGTTCACTGCAGCGATGGCTGGGACCGAACGGCACAGCTCACAGCGCTGGCTATGCTCATGCTGGACAGCTATTACAGAACCATCAAGGGGTTTGAAGTCCTTATAGAGAAAGAATGGATAAGTTTTGGACACCGATTTGCAATGGTAAGCTGAAAGATCTAACATGCAGTTTATCACCTTCAAGGTTCTTTATTCTGAGTAGCATCTTTTCTCACACTGCTCTGCTCCATTTTCATTGTTATTGCTGGTGTCCTTCATTTAATGGTGTGGGTGTCTTAGGGAACTCAGACCTGTTCTTTTTTAACAGGAAATCTATGTGAGAGGTATAATGTGAAGTAAAGAAGGATTAAGTGGTTTGAAGGTAATGGTAAAATGAATGAATTAATGGCTTTTTTACAAGTAATAGGGATTGCAGCACATTGTTTCATCTTTAACAGTCTTGTGAATGGAGAAAGAAGGAAACAATTAAGGTGTCTAGAAGGTTAAATTGCTGGATCCATTACACTGATTTAAGATTGAAATGTTTATTTAATAGTGAGGAATTAGGACTTAAATTATGGTGCCATTTTGTGGGCTTGACTCTTAAATTTAGGAGAAATGACATGTAGTTATAGCAGGTGGATATGGAATAATTGTCATTTCAGAACAGTTTTACTAGATACTTACTAGTTTGACCCACTAGTAGCGATAAAATGGCTGTGCAGTGAAAGATGGGGGAACAACTGGCAGAGTGCTTTGGCCAGTTCTCTTTCCAGCTTGGCTCAACAGCAAGGGCATGTCCATACATTAATATTGGCATGCATTGTGGGAAGTTTGCTTGTCTCGTACACAGTTGGAATACATTTAAGAGTTATTTAGCTTTAAAGTGTTGGAGTAGTACTGTAAACTAGACTGAAATGAAAAGTTTCATTTGACTTTCAGCGAGTAGGACATGGAGATGATGATCATGCTGATGCAGACAGATCTCCCATTTTCCTTCAGTTCATTGACTGTGTTTGGCAGATGACAAAGCAGGTAAGATGCTTAAAAGTATATTTCTGTAAGGGTCTCAATCTTTACCTTGGAGACATAAGTCACACAGGAGAACACATTTGCAGAGCAGGAGTATGTTGGTTGCGTTGTCGCTGCACTGCGCACATAGGGAAACTTTTTTGCTCAAAAGTGAGGTACAAAGAGGTCGATGTATTGACTTGAAACCTAGTAATCCTTTTTGTTTAAAATAGGCTTTGAAAGAGTTGTTTGATGACATAAACCAGAGTTATTGATGAGTTAAATGATTTGCATTGGACATTCACTTGCGGAGTAAATATTTGTATGGATTTAGGTTGATTGTGAACTGAGGGAAGAGGATTCTTCTATATATGTCTTAAATTTGAAATGTAAGTTGATGTTGGCATAATTATGCATACAAGGGCAGCATTTCTAATGTACATATTGTCAGATACCTTTTTTTATGCTCAACACTGCTTCTACCTCTGGCTCAAGGTTGATCTTTGAAATTGATGATATTTAAGGTATCAAAATAATAATTAAAACAAATCTGAATATGTAAAATCACAGAACAGATTTAGCCTTGCTTTTCCTTATTTGAACCTCCAGGAGCATAAATTCTTTGAAAGACATCTAAGAACAGCATATTACTCTGCTTTAATGGCGTTCCTGAAATAAATTGTCCACATGAAGACTTTATTTCCAAATAAATTAGACGTGCTTGGTTCCTTTTCCCCCCTTTTTTTTCTTTCTCTTTTGTTTTTCCTCCTTAAAGCCCAAGATAGATCTGTGCTCTTATGGTAAAAGCTATTATACTGAAGTCTGTGTGGTGTGTGATTTCTTTTGAAGATGGGAAGGTAACAGCCTGTTTCCATATGTTGTTAGCACTCCCAAATCTTTTACCTTAGTCTTCTTGTTCTGAACATGATTCTTAAAAACTTAGATCATAGTTTCCAAAACTTGTATTTGAGACAGTCATCTTTGGTGCTTTATGAAAAGTTCCCTGCTGTAATACTGGGCCCTTGTCCAGAGTGTCTTGAAGACTTTTCTCTTTCCTTGTAGCTTGTTTCAGCATTAATGTGCTCTTTAGTATGGCTTCAGAAAGTAAATGAAAAATTCTGTCCCTCTCTCAGAGGAAAGCTAATAACAATAGCAAAGAGAAGCAGTTCTTTACACCTGGAAGGAACAAAAGTTCTCTGGGGACATCCTTAATTGAGAGCAGCCTCTTCTATTTTTGTGATCTCCCTTGCTGCCTCCAATTTCTTGCTATAAACAGTTTAGATCCCTCTAGTTAGAAAAAAAAATGGGGGACACACACACACTGGTAGTGGTGGGAGCTTATGAAACATTTTACCAATACCACATCTGTTCAAAACCTGGTTTCAGAAATTTCTGAAGTACATGTACAGCAGTTGCTTTGAAAAAATCGTTGGTGTTATAGCAGGAAAAAAATGAAATTGTCATTCCTAGAGAGTTCTTGCCTGTTTGTTTTTAGTTGACTTCAAAACCTAGAGAATAGATATGAAAACTAGGAATACCTTGACATGGACCTATGGAAACCAGGGTTCTGTTCTATCCTTGTGTAGATCTCTTGCTTGTAAAACAGTTCTAGTTTCATTCTGTAGAATCCATGGTAAACATATGCGAAGTGCTCCAAAGCTCAAGTAAGTGTTAATGACTTCGGGAGGGTGTAAGGGCTTGGATTTGGGCAGAGACTCAAAACAATGGCATTTGATTTTCTTAAAACAGCCAATTGCTGCAGTGAGAGAATCTTTAAGTTCCCTTTAAGATACAAATTCCAGACTTCAGACAATGAAACTTAATCCTTGACAGCCTTATGTTTTCCCTTGTTTTTATGGTCTTTGTGACACACAGATACAGGAATAGAGAACTTGAGAGGAGTGCATTGGTACCAGATTTTAATAAAAAGCATATGGCAACATTATTTCCCTCCTCTGTTAGTAAATTCTGATGATTTTGAATCATAATTGTCAAATTGGAAAGACCACATGTGATCTGATGAAATTCTGATGCCCTGTTAAAAATTAAGCAAAGCTTTAAAGTCTGGTTGTAGCATTGCAGCTCAGCTGTACCTTTCCTGCACAGTACCCACAGAAGAGGAAGTTATGTTAAAAGTTGGTAGAAAGTTGCATCCTGTTTGTTACTGGCTGTCATCTATTGCCGGAGATGCTTTTTTTCATGGATTTCAGTAGTGTACTGTTAGGAGAATCTGATGTTCAGTTAACTTGATTCAGTTCAATTTCACAAGCCTCAAAACTGTTTTACCAAGTATTTCACCTTTAAATGTTAACTGTAGTGCAGAAGGAGTTCATTGATTACAAAGCAAGTTCATTTTGCACATCTCTGAATCAAATGCCATTTGACATCATCGGGCTTTTGAACAAGAGAATTCTTCTTTTTTAAATACCTCCATTACAAAAACTCCCAACAACTCCAACAGCATCAAGTAGGAGATTTTAATGACCTGTATGTTCTCTCACAATTAGTGGATTTGACAAGAAGTAAATTTTCATTTGGGGAATTTTTCCACCTGAATCTTCAAACAGACGCTAATGGGCTTGGAACTACAGAGGAAAGCATTTTTAGGTCAGTGATTTTTCAGCAGCAGTAATAGAAGCTTTACAGTCTTGATACATCAGCTCCAACAGTACAACTCTTGTATCCAAAGACAGGGTTTCAATAAAGTGCTATCACTTATTAATAAATTAGTTGGAGTGCAACCACTGATGTATGGAATTTTGAATATGCTTCACTGGATTGGAATAGCAGCCGTGTCGGCATCTATCTGATTAGTATGGACCCATCACAACACAGAGCCCTGATGTGACAAGGCTCATTAAGTGCTTTCAGTTAAAGAGAGTCCCTTTAGGAAAGGCTTTGTCTTCAAAGTTAGTTCCAAATATCATTTTGATCTTTTGCAAATTACTTTTGTTCTGTCTTGTTGCTGCTTTGGAATGGGTGCAGGAGATTGAGGTCTGGGACCTAACTGAATCTTCTCCTGTCTTGATTCAGCACACCTGCAATTCTCTTCATACTGTTTAAATATCATAGCTGTGTTTTAACATCATTGTTAAAATGATTTCCTGGAGAGAAGGAAATTCTCTAAGTGAAAACTTTTGAACATGCCTGAAAAAGAGAACCTGTTAATCTTCAGTTCCTGTACCTGTTATGAAAACAAATGGCTAGGAGATTGAAAACAAACCCGTGATTTCAGAGAGAAGCCCCAGTGTGAGCATATTGTGCTGTTGGGTACTGTGTAATCCATACAGGAGTCAGAAGAACGAAGGCTTTTCGTTTTGCCAGACATAATGATAGTTTCCTTACTGAGTTTTCAGTTGAATGTTGGTATATCTTAGCTTGAAAAGTCATGGAAAGAGAATGTTTTTACAGTGTTTGACATAAATCAGTTTTCCTTTGGTGAGCATTGCTTAAAATTTAGATCTTTCTGAATTTAATACAAGCACACCCATTGTGTGTTATTCAACTCTTTACTTTCAACATGGATAAATATTTGCCCTTCATAAATCACCAAAGAGGAATTTCTGGATCAGCTAGTTCATCCACAGTCCCAATTGCTGCATTATTCCTCCTAGCCATACTTGTAATTCTTTTTTTTTTGGTTGTTTTTTTGTTATTTAAAGAAGCTATTGAGTCACTCATGCTAAGGTGTTCAGTGTTCTTCAGTGGCACGTAACAGGAACCAGCCTGCTGTTTTCTTCTGATCTGAAATACTGACCTGAGATTTTGTTATATGGCAGGAAATTCTCCTGTACGAATTTGTAACTTTGCATGTTAGACTTCTGGAAAGATTTACTCCTTTAGTGGGAAAGAATAAAACTTGTTTGATTCATCCTGAAAATTATTCTCTTACAATGTTTTCTATCATGGTAATGAGAGAATTTCTGCTTATTAGATATTCCTTTAGTCTTCTAATTGTTTTTTCTCCTCTCATTCTGAGTCTGTGTTTGAGACCCTTGTCATACTGAACGCAAAGTTATTTTGACACATGAAGCAGTTGCCATATGTTGGCCTATCATAAAATTTGATTTCATCAGAATAGGTAGCAGCCCATGCAGGTTGCATTCATTTCTTCTTTTTATGATTTTTAGAACACGACAGATTAAGATATATTAAACATTTTGAGTGTTTTCAGAGTTCTGACTCTTTTTTCCTAAAATGTACCTGGTAACTTCATTGTGTGAATAAAACACCTAGTGGTGCTCAGTGCAGTAACAGTTCCTTCACTTCAGATGTACAGGATTTACTTTCCAATACAAAGGAAGGAGGATTAAAGGCTTATTGTATATAGCTGATGGTAACTCCAGGGGTGAAGTGGAGAAAAGTAACTTACTTGAGTAGAAAGTGAAAGAAACATTTAAAATGTATGTTAAGTACATTGTATGTGCAGTAGTCTTTGTTATCCCATTCATGTCGTGTTAGAATAGGGAATAAAACTGAAATGTCATCATCATTTTTTTCCAGAATGATTTCTTATCCTATGGCAAGAGAATTAAAGCATGTGTTGGAGACAGTTTGGGGTGGATTATGTTAGAACATTATTAGAGCTCTTTAAAGTGGACTGTTTTGTGTCACCAGTTCCACATTAGCTGATGTTTCTGTGTTTGTATTCCAGTATACTTGCATAATGAATGTAAGGTTTGTCTCTGAGGAGGGTTTATTAAGAAGAATGTAGGTGAAATGTGTTATTACATTGGCAGTTACAGTTCTTTTTTCCTGAAAGTAATCACTAAATATGAAAAAAAGGTCTTATCTGTACATTTTTAGTATTTTTTTGTGTTTGAGTTTCTTCTTTTCTACACTACTTAAAATAAAAGTGATTTATTTTACCTCTTTTTTTTTTATTTCAGTTTCCTGCAGCCTTTGAATTCAATGAGTTGTTTTTGATCACCATTCTGGATCACCTTTACAGCTGTCTCTTTGGGACTTTCTTATGCAACTGTGAAAAAGAGAGATTAAAAGAGGTAAATCATAGTGTAATGCATATTCTTAATTTGTTGGGTTTATATGAAAATGCTTAAAAGACAAGACCTAAGAACATCTGAGCTGTGGTTAGTCACATAGTCTTAAAAGACAACACAGGCATGAAATTTCAGTATGAGAGATCTATGGTAAATGTCCTGCTATTAAATGAGAAAACAGAATGATAGAATCACTAAGGTTGGAAAAGACATCTAAGAGCATTGAGTCCAACTGTAATCCAGCTGTCACAACCACTGAGCCATATCCTGAAGCACCACATCTACACACTTTGTGAGCACCTCCAGGCATGGCGACTTCATTACCTCCCTGAAAGCCTGTTGCAGCATCTCAGCCCTCTCAAAGTAAAGACTTTTGTCCTCATGTCCAATCTTTGCCGCTACCTGCTCAAGATTTGAGGATTTTTAGAACATCCTCTTTCAGATATTTCTAGCTAATATAATATATAGAGAGAGCTATATAATTCTAGCAACTTTAAATCATCATTATCAAATTACTTTAGCATTTCTTCTGCTATTTCTGAAGGAATGCCTGTGGATGACTTTGAAAGTCACACTAGAAGATAATTAGAGAGACCATATGGTTGGTGCTTAAAATACCTAAATAAATGGAGTTAGGACTTCATGAAATATTTCCAGCTTTGAGAAAAAAATAATTGCTAATACTCTAAGTACACTTTGGTTTGTTTTCAGCTTTGTTGGTTTAAATACTTCATATTTTTTAAAGCAAGCAACAATTTCTTAACGATATTTAGTTGTGGTTTTTGGTTGGTTGTTTTTTTTTTGGTCTCTACTGCTTCTGTAGGGAAAAGTTGCATGTAAATACCACAAGATGGAGCTGAATAACACATTCTCAGCAAATGCAGGGCTTCCAGGCAGCTTTCTTTTACAAATGAATAGTCAGATGCAATTCTCAATAAAGAAATGCAATTTAAGACACAGCCGTGGTAGAAACACATGTTTTACAGCACTGAAGGAGGGTAAAATTGCAGCATGAATCTGATGTAAGTTTAGACTTCCTGTCTTTGATCTAACCATGATTATGATGATATTTAGAATAATGCAACTTGCAGGATTATGATGATATTTAGAATAATGCAACTTGCAGAAGTGCAAATGAAACAGGCATTTTAAAGTGTAATACCAATTGATAGGAGCAAATAGCCTGAGTGGGAGGATGGAATAATTATTTTTTACAGATGCTCATTTTGGATCTTCTTAGCTATGTATCTCCTCACTGATTTTCTTGTCAAAGCTAATTTTGTTTTCAGTTGGTCGGTGTATAACCATAGCTTTCAGTAGCTGTAAACACTGTTGTGAATTATGAGCAGTACAGCTTTCATCTTCTCAACTAGACCTTAGTGTCTCTGAAAAGAATATTCCTGAATCTCCTCTTGGACCAGAATAAGTGTTCAGATGTTTTGCCAAAGTTTTAAGGCTGTTTAATGATAAGCAACTGAAAGTCTTCTCAAACTTCTTACCATTTTCTAGTAATCAGATAAATTTCATAGATAAAATTACTGATACTTAGAAACCAACCTCGTATTTTAAGGTTTTGCAGTCCATATAATGAATATTACTTTATTTTATCAGGAGGTAAGCACAAAGACTGTGTCACTGTGGTCCTATATAAACAGCCAGTTGGATGAGTTCACAAATCCTTTCTACGTGAACTATGAAAACCATGTCCTGTATCCCGTTGCCAGTCTGAACCATTTGGAACTATGGGTGAACTACTACGTCAGGTGGAATCCAAGGATGCGGCCTCAGGTATGAGTTTTCACATGACTTAGTGAAGAGCACAGAGATGAAAAAAATTACTCATTTTCATAGTGTCAAATGCAGCATCTGATTTGAAAAGTGCTTATTTGCTGCACCTATTGCAGCTGATAGGAAAAAGGTGATTTTCTCAAAGGAGATGTGGGATGAGTTCAAACTTGGTAAAATGATGTTTTTACCAATAGAATAGGGAGTCACAGCATCACTATATTGGTTTGTGAAAGGTAACAGATTAACAGGTTTTGTTGTCTGAAGATGACTTTTATAACACTTCTGAAATGCTTTGTAATACTTTTATTGCTTTAACCATCTTGTCTTGTGTGGTGTACTTTTGTTTTCAATCATGTTTTGCCCTTTACCAACAGTGATATAAAATACATCAGCAATTTCTGAAAGAATTGGACTACATACCAACTCATTTTGTAGGCTTTCTTAACTTAGCATCACATGAATGCTTGTTTTCAATTGACCTTTACTGTTGCAAGCTGATATGCTAAAGATTAAACACTCCCTGTGTGTGCTCCTTGATTCACCCAGTATTTGTTCTCACAAGTAATGTCTACTGTTCCGATAAATCTTTACATCTCGTCAGACAAATACTCCATATGCTCTCATGCTTAGAAGTTTGAAGAAAGGACATGCAGTTTGTGTCACAATTGTAATATATCTGAGGATGCTATACCATCTCTTTATTAAGATAACATTCCAAGGTACCCCCAAGCATATTATGATAAATTACCTGCATTAAGTGGCTGCTCAAAAGCTGCTTTCATCTTCTAGCAGTCGTAATGAGACGTGAGTTTCAGATTTATTAAGACACCCACAAGTCAGAGGCTGTTGTAAAAGATGGTGTTTCAAGGACAGTACACTGGTAGAAGTCCAGGCATCAGAGAAATACCTTTTAAGGTTCTGGAAAAGTGTAGCTTGCCTAATTTCTCACTGAGGTGCTTTCCTCTGAGCTGCTTAGTTTCCCTTACTTGTTCTGTTGTGGTTAATCCAGTCCTGTGAGTGTTAGGTATCTGTTAGGTGTTAGCAAGTGTTAAAACCTGAAAGATGGTGTACTTTAATCTTTGTGGTTTAAAAGTAAACCTGTGAGCTGCTTTTTAGCAAAATGTCATTCTCCCATCAGCCTGTTTGCTGGAAAACGTTTGTGTTGTTTATATACCTTTGAGTGTAACCAAACTGCAGCAGCGTCAGTTTCTGACTTATGTTTAATTGAGATCTGTAGGCCCTGAATGTGAGTGGGGTTTGTAATCACATTTGAAAGCTGCTCCCTGTCCAAAAGAGATGAGGGTGAGGGAGAGATGACATAATGAAAAAATGGCAGAACTATCATGCACTTAGCAGCAAGCTCTGCTCACCACCTCTCTGGTGGAGAGTGCTTTGCCCACTTCTGGTGGAGAGCACTCTGCAGGCACTCCAGCATATGTGAATCATTGCTCTTCATTGGTCTTTGAGAACAGGTCTCTCAGATCAGCAGGCTGAAGGTAACAAAATTCAATGATCCTGGTAACTACCTTAACTTCACTACCACCTTTTTTCTTGAAGAATTAATACAACTGTTTGGGCTCTTCAGTTCTACCACATTAGCTTTCTCTTGACTTCTCTTGTCATTAGCCTGAATTTATATGGTATTTGTGGCAAATATTTGGAAGTGCTTCACGTCTACTTGGATAACTTTGTGTCAGAAATTAGAATTTTTCTTTGTTGCAGTGTTGTGTTTTTCAGCTTAATTATGGAAGCACAAACTCAGGCAAACGTGTCTTTGTAATCACAATATACTAACTTGCTTTCTTCTGTGTTTCCATTGTCTACACTGTTAGGCGATTCAGTAACATTCAGTCCCATTCAGTGACAGAAAAAAACCCCAGTGACCGTTGTGACACCCAGCAGGTCTTCACTTATCTTTAGAGCAAAAAATGTCTTAATCAGTGGGTTTATTAAAAGAATGGGCATCGCTGCCTCCTGATAAAAGGTGTTTTTGTTGAATACCTTTTAATGCAGTTCTTTTGGTTACCAACTGGAATAAGAGAAAGCAAAATATTTAATGTGAATGAAGTGCTCTCTGATGAATAGCAGTTCAAGGCAAACTCACATGCTGCCCTGTCAGCTGCAGAAACTAGAAAATGCTTTTTGTTTTCTAGGAGCTCACCAATAAGGAAAGATGTCTAATAGGTGAATTTAAGGGAAGGGGAAAAGTAGTCCTTTCATATAACCCTTTGTATTATGGGAGAGGAAACTCACAGAAGCAAAAGGGCAGGTTTTGGGTTGAGGCAATGTCTTAAGGTTTTCCAATTTCATCTTGAGGAGTGATTTGGGCTCGAATTTTTAAATGGACTGAGAGAAGTTAATCGTTGCACTTCACTGGCTTTTCTATTGGAAATATGCATACATCACCTTTATTTTTTAATTTTAAAATTGCTGGATGCAACTATTTAGTTTTGCATTGATGCACTCTTTGAGTATCTGTGTCTTATCAGACTTGGTAGAAGTATGGTAAGATCTGAGAATATTCTTCATTGCAGTAGGACATACAAAGTTTAACATTTCTTCTTTTGGGAAAAGTTGCTCGTAGTGCTGTGTCTTCAGTTCTAACCAAGTTTTGCAGAAGGCTGAATTGGTGTTTTAAATGGTGTTTATTTGCATCAGAGCCCCTGTATGGGGTTAGGGTGGATCCCTTCCCCAATAGAGTAGACTTACTACAACAGAGATTTTTGGAAAGTCAGGAAAAATGAAAATTGTATTTCTTACCATTTAAATATAACAGTATAAGGAGAATAGTAACCTTAAGGAAGATGGGGAAGGGGTCAAGCAGTGGCACAGCAGCAAAAGCAGCATCAGCCAAAACAGCGTCAGGGGAAGATAGCAGTGGGAGCAGCAGAAGCAGCAAGGGGATGGTCCAAGCTGTGCTTCCAGACATAAAGCTCTTGATGCTCCAATGAAATTGTATTAACTTATCCATTGTTGCCGTTATATGGCCTATCCCTACAATGTTCACCTCTCCACTCAGAGCTTCCACTTCTAAGTTTCTCTGTTCTGAATTTTTTTATGTCTGAGCTAGAAATCTAGCTCAAATGGCCACAGCCTCATTTTAGGGTTACATCTGTATCGCAGTAAGTCCTGCAAGATTAGGTAACACACAGCCTCTTTCCATAGGGTTCGAGGCTCAAGTGTCTGAGAAATGAAGACTGTGGAAAACACTAGGTTAAATATGGACTTCTCTTGTAGATTCCATTTTTGCTTAAGTACACTTCATCAAGGTCATTCTAATTCTCAAGTGAAATAATATGTTCTTTGGTTTCAGTTTGGAGGCATTACATCATTATTGACTTCTTGTCCCAAGAAAATCAGATAAATTTTAGACCTAGCTTACTTGAGTTCATTGACTGAGGAGACTTATTTCGGATTTGCCCTTTTCTTGGGTTGGAAAACTCTATTTGCTGTGTCTTCCACATGTGTGTGACATGTGGAATACAAACTCTCTTGTTCTCTCATACAGAGGTGTGTACTCTGTGGGTATCTACTACTGGATTTAAGGTGACCCTACTAATCTGGAATAGATAAGATAGTATGCTTTTGATTTTTTACAGCCGCTATCATATTAGTTCTCTTTCCTTTTCTGTGCAGTCATTCAGGCTTTCTTGCACTGGTTTGAGGAGTTCTGGCTGCCAGATGTCGGTTAGTTATTTGCTCAGACAATTCTGGAAGATGGGGAGAACAGAAAAAATTATGCTCCCGATTATGACTTCTGCAGGGGCAGTATTTTTGCTTGCAGAACGCAAGCAAAAGTTCCTGTCCTTTCAGTTCAAGCTGTGTCTTGTGAGAGGCAAGGGAAAGAATGTGTTCTAGTCACAAAACTTCCACAGTCCATTAGGATATGTTAAGCTGGTTTTATGCCTTCTGGGATATGACATCTTAACCCTTGGAGTACAGAGCTTAAATCTGTTGTGGTTTAATTGTGGAGTGTGGATTTTTCCCCCATTTTTCTATGCCTGATAGTTTTCTTTCAAGCTCTGTTATGGGAATTTGGCCACTAGGATAGAAATAATGTCGCAGTAATCCCTCTTAAGTTTTTCAGATTCATTCTTTGTGTGTGTGTGGACTTTAATCCATGATAGAAGGCTAGCACTCTCTATAACCTAGAAATTCAATTCACCAACTTAAATGGTATCAGCTGCTGAAGGCGGTCTTTGAGGCTTCCACAAAAAGCCAGGTAAACTCTGTTCATAAGTTCACACTTGGCTTCAAAAAGGAAACTGAAAAGGCAGGAATAGATAACTGATTATTTAGTCTATACAGAAATGACTGGAAGGCAGGTAAATAGCTTACAATGCAGCTTTTTTTAATGCTATGTATAGAATTGCAGAAGTATTTAATCTGTTGAACAGTTGAGTGATTAGATGTCAGCTAAACCTCTCTGTCAATAGGCACAAAATATCACATGTTTAAAAGAAGAAATAAGATGCTTATCATCACTGGAAAAATTGTTGAGAATAAGCTGGAAAACATAAGTACTAAGATGCTTTATCCTGCGTATAACAGGGTATAACTTAGAGTCTGGCACATGGGGTGTTCATCTCTTTATGCCTATCTTCAGTCACATTGCTCTGCCTTTTCATCTGAGCATGTTGACATTGGTTGTAATATTTCCGAAGTTTATACATTCCATTTAACACTATTTTGTGGCAGGACAAACCCATCCTGTGGCTCTAGAAGTGCCTGACATTGCTGCTCTATCATCCATGATGCTGAGTCCGTCTTTTTGCATGAAAGAATGAGACAGGAGACATCAGACAAAGGAATCACCTGATGGGTTAGACAGCTGAGTGTTGCCCTAGCTAATATTTCATCCCTTCATTGAGCACACAATTTCTTGAGAGACAAGGCAAGTTTCTGGAGTACCTGAGAATTTCCTTCTATCTGGATGTCTAAATCGAGATTTCCATTCTGGTTTACTGCAGGCAATTTAGATCTGCAGATAAAACTCTCAGCATTCAATTGTTAGGGAATAAAATATAGACTAACTGCTTATGCTGTGTGCTGGAATGATGTCTAGGTATTGAAGAAAAAAAGGGATGGTGTCCTGTAAGGTGCACAGCATCAGAAGGTGTACAGAAAAAAAGAGACTAGTACTATAAAAATAAACTCCTTTTTGGGAAGTTTCTAACATAGTTTAAAAGCAAGCACTCAGAGCACTGCTCTAGTCTGCCAGATGTCCAAATCTCCCTGGGCTGTAGGTTTTAACAAGCAGAGGCATTAGCTTGTGGCATGTAGAGTTTCCCAAGTCTGGAAGGCTGTGCAGCTGTTTGCAAAAATCTCTGTTCCAGTTTCACATGGTAGAGTTCATAATTTCTGTTTGCTAGTTGTGGCTTTTGCAGAACATAAGGGTTTTTTGCTTGGTTTCTAAGGAGCATACCTCTGCAACGAGTGTGTAACTATTGATTAATATTGGAAACTGCTGTTTTTGTGGTGTGAATTGGCTTTTTTCTGTGGCTGTGGTGTTAACCAGGTTTTAAAAGCCAATCTGTCTGAGTTCCAGCTCTTCCCAGGGAGCAGGAGAAAGCTGAAGTGAAAGATATTGTTGTCTTTCCAGTGCACAGAGCAGGTATTTTTTTAAAACTGGCAGTCTTAAGTCAAGTAATGAATTTGAAATAACCATTTCCCTCTGCAGCCTTTCTTCCCTATTGCTGAAATAGATAAAGTATACTTGTTGAACAAGACAGAATACATTCACTGTTGAACAATTTTCATGTGCATGACTGTCCTTGAGCTAGTACAGTAATACACAGTAGATATCCATCTAATTAAGACTTGGTGCTACTGTAAGTGAGTAGCTGTTATAATTTCTTCTATACCTATCCTTGCGTTGACAAATTTTGCCATCCAAAAGCACTCCAGGATCCTGAAGGATTACTTGGGAATGAAAATCTGAATGTCAGTACTGCAAGTGAATTGTAGTAATTCTGTGAAGAGGAGGGTTTGAGTTTTCTAGGAAATGAAGCTGTCTTATGTCTAGATGTAGTATGTATGTGGTATAGCATAACTGTAGTTTCTGTGTGAGTACAATTAAACCCCACCAACTTTGTCTATCTGCAAGTCCTCACCTAGCAGGAATCACAGAATGGTAGAGGTTGGAAGAGACCTCCAGAGATTGCATCCAACTGTCCCTGACAAAGCAGGATCACCTAGGTGTGGTGGTTTAGGCTGTAACCCACCCCCCCACACTTTAGAAATTGCCCCAGCTAACTCAGACGGGCTCCAGGAATATAAATGAAGCTGTTTATTTACAGCAGCACAATATACAAACAGATATTTACAATATATACTGTTATATACAGAAATATACAAAGGATAAACAATACAGAAGCACAACTCCCTTCCCAGAGCACCCGAGTCCCCAGGAGGGGCTCTCAACCACCCCAGCACCTCCCCCTACCCTTCTCAACCTTACCCCAAATCCTGAGAAAGAATAGAGGTTCAGCCAAGAGGTTAAGAAGGAAGGTTAGTGGCAGTGAGGTTAAGGAGATGTGGCTCGGTCTGAAGGCAAAAGCAAAGAGAGAACAAAATGGAGAATGTTATCTAATGTTTACCCTTCTTGTTCCCAAACTTCTCAGCGGGACTGTGAGAGAAGAGACACAGCCATGTTTTCCTTTAATAGCCAATTATCTACTTTCTCTCACCAAAACATTCTAGCCTGCTTCAAACTAGCACACTAGGGTAGTCTGTACAGGAATGCGTCCCAGTGGGTTTTGAAAGTCTCCAGAGAAGCAGACTCCACAACCTGTCTAGGCAGCCTGTTCAGTGCTCTGTCACCCTCACTGTAAAGAAGTTTCTCCTCACACTGAGGTGAAACCTTCTGTGTTCAAGTTTGTATCCATTGTCCCTTGTCTTACTACTGCACACCACTGAAAAGATATTGGCTCCATCCACTTGATGCCCACCCCTAAGATATTGATAGACATTGATCAGATCCTCTCTCAGCCTTCTCTTCTCCAGACTAAACAGCCCCAGGTCTCTCAGTCTTTCTTCATAGGGAGGGTGCTCAAGACCACTGAGCATCCTTGTGGCTCTCCATTGGACTTTTTCAAGCAGATCCCTGTCTCTCTCAAATTGGGAAGCCCAAAACTGGACACAATATTGCAGGTATGGTTTCAGCAGGGCAGAGTAGAGGGGGAGAAGAACCTCCCTAGACCTGCCACACTTCTCTTGATGCACCCCAGAATGGCCCTCTTGGCCACAAGGGTACATTGCTGCCTCAGAGAACTTGCTGAAAGACCTCACACTTTGTGTGTGTATATATATATATCTAATTTGAATTTGTTCTTCATTTTTTATTTCTAGTTTTTCTATTTGTTTCCTCATTTTTTTCCTCTTAGACAGGTGTGGCTTGCTCTTCTTCAGGCAACATAGTGAGCTGGAGAAGAGGTCTGGTTACTGCTCTGAGCAGAAATGAGAGAGTTGGTCACAAAAGGGGTGGTTTAAGTGCAAACACTACAGTTCAGTTTTCTTTTTTTAGGTTTTTTTTTAATCTCCCTTCTTCCCCATTGCCCTCCTTTCCTCCTCATCTTTCTCTTTACCCCCATCTTCCTCCTTTTCTCTCCATCTCCTTCCTTTTCCCCAGTCTTCCTCTTTTTACCTCCACCCTTTTCCTCTCTCTCTCCTTCCTTTCAGCACCATCTCCCCTTTCCCACACTACTTGCCCCATTCCCACCCCACATTTTCTCCTTTTTTCCCCCAACCCAGAACACCTGGGTTCTGTTGAGTCTCCTCCCACTCCAGGTGTGACCACTTGGCCCTCCCTGCCCACTCCCCTTTTTAATCTGCCCCAGGAAAGGCAGAAGCCTCAAGCTGTGCCCAGATGGGCAGAGGATCCTCCTCCTGTCATCACTGGTGAGTCCCTATGGTGCGCACCGGGTGAATGGGAAGGGGACCAAAGGCCGGGGGGCCTGGTGGCCCCCCGGTTAGGCAGGAAGAAGCTTTATGGTCACTCTAACATCACCCATGGCTGCTGTCTGGGCCTCCTTAGGCTCCTCTATGTGGTATCTTGGCTAGGTGAGGGTCTTGTCCCAGGCTCTGGGATGGATGGAAAAATGGTGGTGGTAGAGAGGAGCTGTTTAGGCAGAGCGAAGGGTGGTTGTGGTGGAGCAGGGGCTGCTTGGGAAAGATGAAGAGGAGAGTGGTGGAGCAGAGTCTGCTTTGAGAAGATGTTAGGGGCTGGAAGGGACCTTGAAAGATCATCTAGTCCAACCTCCCTGCCAGAGCAGGATCCCTTGTAGCAGTTTTCATTTCTTTCTTTATTTTTTCTTTTAATCTTCCTTTCCCTTGCCTTTCTACTTTCTTTTCTCTGCCCCAGTCTCTTTCCAGATAGTCAGTGTGTCCTAACTGCCTAGACCATCTGACCCTACATGACTAATATGGTTACCTAAGTTTTCTTTGAAGATTTTTTTTTCCTTATGAAGTCTCCAGTTCTCCCCTCTCATTATGTGTTTGCCCCATTTATTGACATAAATCTCCCTTAATTTGCTCAGCCAGTTTTCCAGCCCAACAAACCCAGCTTTGTTTCATCTGTGTAGGCTCCTCTTCTGCAGCAGAAGCAGATCTTTGCATCCCCTTGGAGTGTGGACAGAAATGATGGGGGCTTGGTGGTGGCTGCGTGTTGCCTAGCAGCATCACTGCAGCAACACGCTGGGAGACTGGTGTGACAGAAAGGATGCACAGACCTCTGGAAATCTGGTATCAAAATAGTCGAGTAGAGCAGCAGAAAAATAACATGAATGCAGCTGGGTGATGGGTCCAGAGGCATCTTTTGAGCTTCCACTCCTAATTTGAGAGGCAGCATGAGAGAGTAGAAGGCAGTCTGCTGTCAAACTCCCAGCAAACTCATCTCAGTCAAATCAATTACATGATTTCTGAACAGGACTGTAATAAAAGCTTGCCATGGAGACACTACTTATGCTGTGCAAGCACACACTTCTAGGGTTAAGGTGCTAACAAGATCTCATAATAAACCATCTTCTCCAAACTTCTTGTTCCTTACAGAATCTGTCACTCTTCCACTTCATTTTATTCTACACAGCAGCAAAGTAAAGGAGAACCTCTTTCAGAGCAAGCTATTGCAGGTGTTTTTGTGAAGGCTGTTGTACCTCTTTGCCTCTGAAGAAGGCTTTGTTTGAGAGAGGAATCGCTCACTGCACACAATGGTGTGAAGTGGCAGAAATAGAGATGCTTTCTGTAAGAATTTGCACAGGATGGCGTGAGGAAGCACTGGCAGCAACAGGTCTGCCTGAGAGGAGGAGGAGGATCTTCTCCTTCCAAGACGGAAAGAGGCTTCCAGAAAGCTGCATAATTCCACAATTCTACTCAGTTCTCTTAATGGTTAACAAAATAGCTAGTTCAAATGTAAAAGAATATATGTATTTTTTTTTCCAGAGGGGAACTTCCAGTAAAAGAATTGAAGGTGTCTGGGGGGAAACACAGCTCCTCATGTCAGGCTGCTTTTCAAGTCTTTATAAGAATATCTGTGGTATATTTAAATGTCTTTCAGCTGCCTGCACCACCTTTTCTATGCCTTTCAAGTATGTAATTCTAACATGGACCTTTATCACTAATAAATAAGTTAGAGTCAGCTACTTGAGAATACTCCTCGAGTGGTAGAGATTTCTCTAGACTGAAATTGAGATGTTATTTCACAAATTCAAGTATATATCAGGAGTTCAGTGTGTGAAATATGTCCTTGGGATTTTTTTACACCAGTGTGCATCTACCTGATGCTGTGTTTTAATGACAAGCTAGAAGAATCTTTTCTTGGGAAGGATCTGTCTTTAGGAAACCATTTGTGGTTACCATATGAAATGATACGATGGTATTTATGCAGAGCTGCCTTGCGTGTTTACATCTAGTGTGCAATTATTAGAAGGTGGCCCACGTTTTAAAGGTGACCCTCATTGTTTTTCACGTTGTAAGACAATACTCTGCCTTGCTAACAGCTTTGCTGGGCCTCAGTGATCAGTATTGAGTCGCCAAGTGTGTATGTGTGACTGAATTGTTTTGTAGAACTTCTTCCAAGGAGGCTCAGAAAGCGCATAAGAAGTTTCCCCATATCAAAGTACTGGTATCACAAACCTCTTTGGTGACTATTTCTGTAAATATTCCATCTCTAGGGCAAATGTGAGATTTTAGTAAGAACAATTATGTTTCAGGAATGTGCCTTCTTGTATCCTGAAAGAAATGAATCCACTTTGGAGGTCTGAGCTGAAATTCTGGCAGTGAATTCAAAAGGCCTGAGAATAAATGAAAGTAAAAGGGCTGAGAGATGCATTTGCCACAGAGTCTCAGAAAAGTGTGATTAACTGGGAACAGGAACTAGATGTGCTTCAGGTGTTGGAACTCTCTGCTTTCAGTTCAACAATGGAATACAGTCTGGAAGAGCAGGCCAGAAGGCAGACAAAGAAAGAATTGCCCTCTGGGTGAGTGAGCAGAATGCTGCTCCAGAGAAATGAAATTTCCCCCTGCTTTTGCCACAGGATTCTTCTGTTGTAAGGGAGATCACCTGGAGCAGAGGAGTTGCAGTGAATGTGTTCATTTCCTGGGTATCCTACTTGATACTCATGAGGCTGACCTGTTCTGTTAAACCAGTTTGTGATCCAAGGTATGCAAAACCCAGAGGTGCTTGCTTCAGATCATAGAATCATAGAATCAACCAGGTTGGAAGAGACCTCCAAGATCATCCAGTCCAACCTAGCACCCAGCCCTAGCCAGTCAACTAGACCATGGCACTAAGTGCCTCATCCAGGCTTTGCTTGAACACCTCCAGGGACGGTGCCTCCACCACCTTCCTGGGCAGCCCATTCCAATGGGAAATCACTCTCTCTGTGAAGAACTTCCTCCTTGCCTCTAAAAGTGGAGTGTTAGTACTCCCATACCTCATTAGGGTGCTGAAGAAATAAATTTGTTTCTTGACATGAGATGAAAGTACAGAAAAGGAAACTAAAGCATTTCAGGTTCAGAATAATAAATAAAGGATGGGGTCAGACGCTGCAGAGAAACTTAATATTGAATAACTGCTCACTAATTGAGTAGCATCAAACTGTGCACTGAATAAATGAAGAATACAAGGGGGAAGCTGTTTTTTTAATGTTTATTTAACCCACAGCTTTATACAGATGTACAGGAAGGCTGAGTTGAGTTTGGAGAAGTAATCTTTTTTCTGATACCTAACTTTTTGAGAGCATAATTTTGCAGTCTTAGCGTCGAAGAGGTTTTTGTGTGACTAGAATAGACACAGACTTTTTAAATGTCATTATTGTTATTTAGCTAATTTATTTAAAGGCAGTCCTGTTCTTTGAGGTGGATGTGTGGAGAGAACAGCACTTGCGTCAGAGTTTGAGTATGTGTCTTGTTGAATTAGATTCTGGGGGAATGCAGGAGGATTGAAATGTGCAGCTACACTTTTTCTCCTCAAAGCACCTTACATCACGTGTCAAGTTTTGGAGTAGCTTTTGTGTCATGTAAAGGTTTCATAGCAGGTTCCCCAAAAGCCAGTTGTATGGAGCTGCTTTTTATGAGTGCTGGAGTATCATGCAGTGGAACACAGTGGCTAATGCTGGTAAAAGGTGTCTAAAAGAAACTCGCCTGTTCTGCTGAATCATGATGAAGCTGGGCCAGAATCAGGTGTACACATATCCTGTGACCCAGGACGTGCATGACTAATGATACCAAGGGTGAATCACTCTGCTGTGGACATAAGCCTTTCATAAAGAAATCTGAAGACAGAGTGTATGAGGAAGAGATCTTTTATTTGAGAAAAGAAAAAATGGCAGAGGTGGGAGGTGGAGTTGTATGTGCTAAATCAAGACCAGAATGTCTTCATTTTCACTGAAACTTTAATTTGTCATAATGGAAAATCTCAGGCAGCATCTTGGACAGCCTTTATCACCAAACTCGGTTTTGCCATGTTTTCAGGTGTATGTATTTTCTGTGGACTGCCTTGGAAAACTCAGATTGGTTTTTGTGCTGGTTTGAGGCTAATTGGAATGTTTTAATGGGAGAAATTAGATCATTGGCTGTGTAAAGAGAGTAATAGTGATGTCTGTGTTACCCATTGGTTTTGCTTAGAGTTACACAGGAGATAAACAAGAACACAGAGCTAAGTCAGTCTCTGTCTGGCTGCCATCTGCTTTTCTATCTCTGCCTGAACCTACCTAACTCAAACTAATCATTCTTCTAACACCTCTTGCCAACCTTTTGCAGCTCTTCCCTGCATGTAAGGGGAATTCTGAGATAAGGGAGAGGGTGGAAAGAAGGTGGGAGGTTGGTCAAGAGCCCTTGTTGGGCAGTCTGGCTGCTTGGGAGGAGTTTTGTATTTCTGTGTTACTTTTGTATATAGCTGTGACTATTTGTATAGATATGCTTGTAAATGGTGCTAGCTGTTGCTATATTGCTTCTTTTCTTAACTTCCAGCCAGCTGAGTTAGTCTGGTGAATTCCTAGGCAGGTGGAGGGTGGGTAACTCTCAACCCTGCACAGCTTTGTGGAGGGTGTGTGCTTTGTGTTTTAGTGAAGGAGGCTGCTGTCTGTGGGCTTATGGTGGATGCAGGAGAAGACTGCAAGAAGGAATTACTTGCATAGTGAAGGCAGGACTCTGGGGTCAGTGGGAGCTTAGTGGCATGCAGCAATTGTTCTACTGAAAACTCAGAAAGTTAGACTTCTGAAGTTGCTGTGAGCAACGTGTTGAATGAATTGATGGCTCCCAGGGTACTGAAAGCAGCACTTTGTGAATGCACTGAAATTTCTTTTATGGGCTAAGCCACAAACAAGAAAAATTATATGGCCAAAAAAAAATTGACCTAAAACACTGTTTGATGCTGGTTTATAACACTGTTTGATGCTGGTTTATTCTTTTAAGTTAGAACTACAGTTAGAAATGAAATTATTTTTTTTCTGTTTCAGAGACTAGAGTGTTAGGTTGTAAAAATACCAGAATCAAATGCATGGATTTTTGATGTGCTTTCTTTAGCAAGCCAGAATTCACTGAAGTATATATTGTGACTCAGCTGTGTGTTGACGGCGAGTAGAGAAGCCCTTTCTGGGTTTTGCTGTCGTCTGCACGTAGCACCGTGTGAGGATTTCATGCTCGTGTGTGCATCCCAGCCCTGTCATGGCTTTTGAGCTGTAGGGAGTGATGGTGGGGGGAGTGCCGTTCCCTGGAGCCTGGCATACCAGAAGCTCAGGCTGTGGATTGGTTACAACATCTAGCATCCACAGGGTTACAGTTGCTGCATCTCCCCATGACTGTCTCGCCAGCCCAGTTAAGTTCTTTTCCCACCTTACTCTTTCCAGAAGCTGTAAATGTTTAGAGATTATATGGGATAAAAGAAATTAATAAATATACAGTCAAACTTTTTTTTGGCCTTTCTGTGGCAATTGGAAGGAGGAGAGGTCTCTCTCTCCACTCGTCTCAGAGAGCAGATCCAGCTGCAAAAAGCAGTGCAGCTTACGTCTTGCTATGGCCATGATATAGCTGAATGTTCCAGGTGAGGATGAAAAACATCTAGAACTCTGCACAGTGGTGCCTTTTGGGCAGAGGCAGAAACCTGTACAGCCCACTTCTATGAAAGGTTTATGGGAGTGTGACTCTGGGAGGACTACCACGAGTGCAATTTACTGTTTTGTTGCACTTTTTCTTGCTGGCAAGCTGGAAAGGGTCAGACTCTTGGAAAGGTGCCTGGTTAGAAGAGTAGTAAGATGCTCCTTACAGAGCTAGCTTTGTGGACTCTGCTCTCTGTACATAGCAAGTTCCGTCCCAACAGCCAGGGGCAGCAGCAGCTCCTGGGAAAGGCATTTTAAGAGCAACTGAAAGTGGTATTGATAAGGGATAGGGCTGCATTTCCTGGAATACATTTGGTATCCCAACAAGACCATTTGCAGTCTTTTGATTGATTTCCTGCCAACTGTGTTGTTAGAAAGGGACAGTTTGCTGAAACGCTTCATTTCAAATGACTAAAGAAACACTTTTCCTGAATGTTGATATGCTGAAATTCACGGATGTTGGGTTCCTTCTGCTGCTGAAGGAAACGGTGTAGGCTTTGCTCGAGAAGACAGCTCACTTAGAGAGTCAAAGCTTTTCCTTTCTTTATCCATCAGGTTCCAATCCATCAGAATCTTAAAGAGCTCCTTGCCATTCGAACGGAGCTTCAGAAGAAGGTAGAAGATCTGCAGAGGGAGGCTGCCACACGATCCATTTCTTCCTCCTCGGATAGAGGTTCATCTCCTTCCCATTCAGCCACGCCAGTGCACACCTCTGTGTGATGTGTAACAAAAGCCATATGAAAAAATTCATCAGGTGATACAGAGAGGAGGGTGAAAAGCTTTTCCCATCACAAAAGAATTGTGAGTGACTTGTAATTGCTATAATCTACATGCCTTACTCTGTGTCTGATATTATCATGATGAGGCCAAAAAGAGCTTCAATAGATGTGATGTATTTTCTTGTTGGCAGTTCCCACATGTGTTTTGACAGCTCTAGCTAAATCACCAATTGTGAAATTAAACTTTGTTGTGAACAACTAACAATTTAACCATCCTAAAAGGGAATCCATCTGCCAAGCAGACAGAAAAATGCCTCTCATGCTGCCTAGGGTACTGTGCCTGGTGGGGAGAATCAGACAAAAAGCCACGTGATGCTTACACACAACGTTTTTCTGAATGGGAGCTCTGTATTTCACTCACTAATATATCTATTTTTATGTTTTGCTAGAGCAATTTATTTTTTTTAGGTAATTAATACACTCGGAAATTGATTTGTTGTGTTTCCCAGTGTAGTCGGTTTTACATTTCGACTAAGTATGCCATTAAAAGTGGTTGTGAGGTGAAGCTGGATTTATCAAGGACTCCAGACTGACTTGTATGATGTAATATATTTGGTACAGCACGTATTTTAGGGTTTTTAATGCCTTTTGTATAAGTTGAAATAAAGGGGGTTTTTGACTGTGTAGTTCATCGTTCAGCCTCCTGAGCAAGGAGTAAACTTATGCAGGTCAGAGTCTTGTACAAAGCAAAAGTTTGTTTTCTAGCAAATGGTGATATATTTGGGGTTGGAGTAACAGCCAGCTCTGTAAATTGTATAGTCTGTATAGCTCCACGGTTCAAGTGTGTTTTGTTTTAAAGTGTACACACAAAATGCAAAGCTGTGTCCGTTTATACACGTGTATGTGATGTTAAACACATGCAGAATTCTGTGGGTCAGTTCAGAAAATGCATCCTGCCTGTCCAAACTCTTTTGAAGACCTTCACTTGTAAGGACTTGTTTGACAAAGATTTTAAATAATATGATCTTAATTGGTTTTCTTGAAATAAAGCCTCTTGGCTTTGTGGTTTTTGTAAGTTGCTGATAGCATTTTTTCCTATAGAGTGACTAGTTTTAGCTCTGTTTTCTGTAAAATACACATTCCCAGCTTTCTTTCATCTCCCCTCTCCAAATACTCATTTCATTGCTATGACATCCAGCCTTTAAAAAAATTACTCAGTGGCCTTCTTGGAAGGCCCAGAAGTAGAACTTGTTGACAGTCCCCTGGGATTGTTTTCCTTGCTGTGTTTCATGAGAATTTGGTTCTCCTCTTTAGGCCACATGGATACTGCAGCTCTGCTTTTTCGCTTGTGCTTGTATTGGTCCAAGTTCTAAGCCCTGTTCTTAAGAGCAGGTTGATTCTCTGTGCTGTGGTTTCTACTGCCTGTGGTATCACTTAGAACTGCACGTTTGGGCTTACTATGGGCTGCCTCTTTTCTGTTTCTCTGTGTTCATGTATGTAATGTGTAGTTGATGAGCCACTGAGCACTTGCCTGACTTCAGCTGGCAAGGCTAAAGTGCTGTAGCCAGCCATACAGGTGTACTGTGCAGGGTATTTCAGCATGCTCTTTGCTACAGTGAGTGCTTTGTAGATTAGGTACTCACCTAGAAGAACAAAGGTTAGGAAGTTTCATTTTGTTGCATCTCTTAAGCAACCTCAGGCTTTTTATAAATAGATGAAAGATGTTTTCCTGTAAAAATGGTTCTGCTGAACAGAATGGCAGCAGTGAATTTTACATTGCCAAAATACGTTGAGCTGGTATTGAATTAAACTCTTCCATACTTGGGATTTCCTTGACATTTTAACTGTATATTAAAGTAAAGCACATTATCTCTAAAATGCAGTGCTAAAGAAAGTCTTTTGAAGTTTTTCCTCTTTATTGGTGCTAATAATCACAATATTTCCTCTATAATTATTGTAGAAGCGATGACTGGATTAGCTTGGACATTCTGAGATTTTTAGAGCTTACATTCCTAGAGCTGAAGTCTGAGAATTGAGTTTTGCACAGAAGAATACCAGTTCCTTCAGCTGACTCATTATCAGGGAGTCTTCTCTGATCTGCGAGGAGGGCACTGGGGGAGTTAGTTAGATATTAAATGTATAAGCACAATGGATGTTTCAGGATGTACTTAGCATGGATGTTTTCATACAGCTCATAGATGCTAGTTTAAAGCATAGTTTTATATTGAAGAGATGACTGTGCTCAGTCTGCTTCCTGATAATTAGGTTTGTTTTCTTTCTATTAACTAATTCTGTCATTATTTTTAGTTTGTAATGAGGCAGTGTTGAACTGTTTGAGCAAAGAGCAGAATCCTGTTTCCTGATGATGCACCTTGGACTTCTTATTCAAAAGCCAGTTCTTTGCTTTGGTTTTGGATGTGCAGGAATAGCAAGCAGTTAAATTTGACCTGTGGGATTTTTGTTACCAGTGACATGCAAGGGAGGGAGGAGGGAACAACCTGAACTCAGTATCCCAGAACAGGATTAAGCCTCCGTAACCAAATGAAATATTATTTAGCTATAAAGTAAGCTTAGTGAATCATCAGCACCTGACATTTTGCCATTTTAGTCCTCTTTCAGAGCTGAATTACACTTTTTCCTCTTCGTATATAAAATCAACTTTTTTTTTCCTGTTTTTAATTAAAATGGAAGAAGGCCTTAAACTGGTTAACACTCCTGTCTGCTTGGGTTTGTTCCCTGCATAGGCAGCCTTCCTCTCAAGGAGTTAAAGCTTTAGCCAAGTGTTTGGTTTTCCTTACTTTCTGAGAAAAGCTGTACTAATTGGTACACTGGATGTAGTAACAGCAAAAGGAATCAGCAGCTCTCAGTCATGTGCCTTGAGCCCCACAGCAGAGGACAAAGTAAAATTTTGTGTTAAAAAGGCAAAACAAAATGTCAGTTTGCTGAGACATCTACTGAACTAAGTGGGTATCATAGTAGAAATCTTTTGACTGCCCTATAGTGGGCAGTGGGAAAGAAACAATTTCATTTCTACAAAGAACATGAGTCAGAAGTAGTTTAAAATATAAACCAACTTTTTTTGACAGAGTAAGTGCTATGTCCTTATGCAAAGATGAAAATGCATGGGAGAGTCATCTACTGGATGTGAAAACACAGAGAGAAGTGCAGGAAACCTGAGGTGAAAGACTGAAAGCCAGCTGAGTTGAGGGCAGCCAGGGATGCAGGACACTACCTGGAGTTTCTTTGCTGGGTGTCCTGAGGTGAGCATGTATGTGTGTGAATACTTCTTTTTTGCCATTAGAGCTGTCATAATATTATTTGTGTTCTCACCAAGTCCAGTTTGATTTGGTTTTGCAAATGAAGTTGTTAGTGTCCAGCTATGGGCCCCTCAACACTAGAGACATGGACCTGCTGGAGGGGGTCTAGAGAAGGGTCACAAAGATGATCAGTGGGCTGGAGCACCGCTCCTATGAAGACAGGCTGAGAGAGCTGGGGTTGCTCAGTCTGGAAAAGGCCCCAGGGAGACCTTTTTAGATACATTTCAGTGTCTGAATGGCACCTACAGGAAGGCCAGGAGAGGACTGTTTAGAAGGGCTTGCGGTGACAGCATGAGAGGCAATGAGTGATTTAGGCTGGACATCAGGAGGAAGTCCTTCACAATGAGTGCTAAAATACTGTCCACAGGTTGCTGAGGGATGTGACTGAGGCCCTGCTGCTGGGGACATTCAAGATCAGACTGCATGTGGCCCTGGGCAGCCTGATCTAGGAGGGATCCTCACTCACTGCAGGGGGGTTGGACAAGATGAGCTTTGAGGATACCTTCCAACCCAGTGCAATCCGAATCTGTGTAGTTGATGAAGAGGTAATGTACAAAGAAGATGTAGGCCACCATTTGCAGTGAACTTCCAATATGAAAAACAAAACCCAAAAAACTCAAGTCTAAAATGTCTTAGTAACCAACTTGTTTTATTTGGCATTTTCCATTGGTAGTCAAATTCTGACTTTCACCCCATGACCCTTACATACATTTAGCAAAATTACTTTCTTACAGCGCAACGCCGAACTTTCATTTGATGTAGATCACTTCTGCATCAACAAACAGTAGGCCTTGCTTGTAAGTAAAATGACAAAGATTCTCTAATTTCACACCTTTTTTTCTGAACTTTGTATGTTCCTGAACCTCCTTTGTTGCAGAAGCAGATTTTAAAAGCCTTAACCTGTCGGCTCACCTTACTTCTTTGGAATTTGAAATGGTATTATGACCTAATTCCACTTCTGCCACAACAAATGAGTAAAGAACAACAATGCAGCACTTGTAAGAGTTCATTAGTGGGGTTGCATGAAAAGGACTTGAGTCTGTAGTGCCAAAAAAAATCTGAAATTCATGCCAGTATTCTCAACTGAAGAACCTGAAAGGAAGAAACAGCTATGGTATTGCCAAAACTCAGAGAAACTGCTACAGTAGTGCCAAAGGAAAACGCAAGGAATAGACAGAATCACCAACAGGAAATGAGCTAGTTAAATCCTTCCAATTCTTTGCTCTCTCTGTAATTGAGAAACCTTTAGGGAATAGTTTTATTAAAACCAGCTTTAGTTAAGTTGAAGGGAGACGTGATAGTAAAAAGAGCTCGCAGCACAGGTAGCACCTAAGCTCTCAGGAGAGCTGCATGTAGATACGTTATTTTTGGACTCAAATCATCCCAGTTTTCCAGTCTTTCGTGGCCTTTGCTTACAAAGGACGAGGAAGTTCACACCAGGTGTACAAAACCTAAATGCAGGATTTAAAATTCCATATCCCAACTGAAAGAGAAGAGTTACTAATTAAATTAGAGGGAAAGGTTAGTTCTAGGTCAGGTGTTTCAGAGCTTGGGTCACTACTAGGAAAATACAGAGGAGTCTTCTCCCTTGCTGTAATGCCTAAGGTACATTAGACGGTAGGAACTCTATTTCTTGGAGACTGCTCTGACAATTCAGATGAAGAAGGAGACAAACTGCAACAAACTGCAATCAGTTTAAACCTGCACTGACATTTAGATGTTAAAACTTTTGTCCAGTTCTGAAGAGAAGACCCAGGTGGTTTCATTTCTTCAAGTGAAGTATTTGTTCATATTTGCCTATTTGAAATCCTAGAGAAAGAGATCTTGAATTCTGGTACTGTACACCTTGGAAGAAGTACTCCCTTTCACTGGGCATTTTTGGCTGTCCTCATACATAGAAATTAACACTGAGGCATTAAATGTTCACCAAAGTCATAGAAAAGGCCCTGGGGAAAGGAGGACTTCTAGCTTCTAAAGAATAAGTGAAATCTGGTTTGGGGGTTGTGGGTTGCTTTGGGCTTGTTTGTTTTTGGTGAATTCCATCTGTTTCTCCTCTGTTCCTGTGTAAGAGTTTCCCAGAGGAGGAGTAGGTGCTGTAAACACCCCACTGCACTGCCCACTAAGCAAACAGGGAGGGCACAGTGAATGCAGTAAACTCAGCGACCTGCATCTGCACAAAACACCATCACTGGCAAAAGGAGAAATGGAGTTTGCTCGCTCTAAGCCAGGAAAATGGCTCCTAGTAATGGTGTAACACCTACACTAACCTTCTCAAAACGTTTTTTATGCTACAGCTCTCAAATGTATTTGGCTAAGAAAGAAAACCAGGAGATGGTACTTGGTAATGGAGATGCCAAACTCCGCTGTATGGCAGAGGCACCTATATTCCTGCACGTGATTATTGTAGCAGTTTAAGAGCTAACCCTCCGCAGGTGAGCCGAGTCCCTCCCCCATGAAAACCCTTCTCTGGAAGTAAGCAAACAAAAAGTGCATCCCAGCTCTATCTTCACCGATAACTACTTCTTTTTTGTTTGTTTTCTAATCCCAGCACATTCATAGAGCAAAGCAGCAGTAGTTTATAGCAGTATTGTTGTGTTCTGAATAGGTGAGGCACTATTTATCCCTAGAACTCATCTCCCTTGCAACTCCGTGGCTGTTCTGCCAGAGCTAGTGTAAGGCTTTAAAAATGCAAGTGTTAGAAAGAGCAGAAAGAATTGTGCAGCTATTGCAAAATACTTAACCATGCTACTAGGCAATTTCCTTTCAAATGGAGCTATTAGGCAGTGATGCTCCTAGGCTGATTCACCTCCTGGCCAGGCCTTCTGTAAGTTGTGTCTACCTGAAAAGTGTGAATTTGTACTTCAAACTGAAAAGCATTTCTTTTAAATATATATACACTCACACAATGTGGGATTTGCAAAACAGTACAAAAATGCAAACATTTCAGGTTTATATATAAACAGTGAGTACCTTTTACACCTTAGGAAGTGAATTTTCCTTCACTGAAGAGCATGCTTTTCAGGCAATTATTGATTAGGGTAAATGTAGCAGAAAGTGGCAGTGTCAGAATTGAGCAGTGATAAAAAAGGGTTGGGGAGGAATTAAAAACATAAACACAAATTCTTGCAAGGCAATGAAGGTCAGGTCTTGATACTACTGGTTCTGCAGCACTGAGGAGGCTTGTGTGAGTTCTTGCTCACAGGGATCTAGGTGGTGGTGTCAGTGCTTCCCAGAAGGTTGCAGGACAGCAATGGAGCATTCTGTCAGGAGATTTTGCCTCTTTCAGAGGTTAGCAAGTGACACAAAGGCTGAAGCTTTGTATCCTTTTGCTGCCTCAGATGTCAGAGTGCATCTTGCTAAGCTTGACCTCTCTTGTGGAGGTGAACGTTACAGGTTGTAACAGACACCTACTTTATTTTCTTGCTCATTCAATCTGTTATTTGTTCTAGTGAGAATGAGATCTGCACCTGCCCTTGAAAACATCCAAGCACACAGTTTTAGTTTCAGGGCCAACGCAGGTAGACAGTCAAAGGTTTTACTTAAGTCCAGGTAGACAATGTCCGTGGCACTTCCCGCATCCAGTAGGTGCATCTCCGTGCTGTAGAGCGAGATCAGATCAGGCAGGACCTGCCTTCCATAAACCCGTGCTGACTGGGTCTGATTGCCTGGCTGTGGTGTCAGTGCTGTGTGACGGCACTCACGATGAACTGCTCCACGACATTTCCTGGCACCATGGTCAGAGTGGCAGGTCTGTAGTTCCCTGGATCATCCTTTTGGCCCTTCTCGTAGATGGATGTCACATTACCTAGCCTCCGGTCAACTGGAACCTGCCCACTTAGCCAGGACTGTTGACAGATATTGGTGAGTGGCTTGGTGAGCACATCTGCCAGCTCCTTAAGTTAACCTCGGGTGGATCCCATCTAGTCCCATAGACTTGTGCACATCTAAGAGGCACAGTAGGTTGCTGATCATTTCCTTCTGGGTGGGGGGCACAAGTCTTTGTATGGTTTGCTTTGGATTGCTATGTACAGGCACTTCACTGTCCTCAATCCTGTAAGCTCTTCAACTCCTCAAAAAAGACCTTGTCCCTTAATTAAAACTGACCACTACTGAAGCACCATCTGTTTGGTTTGCATACAACTGGACATGAAACCTACACTATGACTTTGCTGTAAACATAAAACCTCTTTACAAAAAAGTACACAAATGCTACCACTCTAACCCTAAAGCCTAGAGCAGTAAGAAGCCAGTTCAAGCCTAAGTACACATTAAATAGCTTTGGAGTCAAATTAAATAATAAGCTAAATTACAAGCATGTAAGATCTCCGTTTGCTGCTGACTGATTCCTTTCTAGCCCCAAGTCACGCTTTTAAATCTTCGCACTGTCTTGTTTTGGTGGTTCTGCTGACTGTGTTTGCAGTACTGAATATTTAACTAGGGAGAGAAGGGGAAAAAAAACAACAGATGATGAGTACAATAGCACACGATGGAACCATAGTGCAAGCAACGGGTGCCCAGTACTGGCTGGTTGTATGTGACAGTGGAAAAGCCTTTGTCACAGCCTCAATTATCTTAGGAAAGAAGGATCATAGTTTTCTTGTGTAAGCCACTCCTGATGGCTGAAAACATGAAAGCTAAATATTAACTGCCAGCATTTGCAGCAAGAGCCTCTTAGTCTCTTACCATGGCTTTCCTTTATGTGCAATAAAGGGGGGAAAACACTGTGGTGGGTGTTTCACAAAAAGCTGCAGCATCACCTAAGTGCTGTCTTCATCAAAGAGATGCAGTGACTCAGTACAGCACAGGGGATGTTAAGAAAGTCCCTCAGTAAAGCTGCTTTTGTGGCTGGATGCAGACAGGGTAAGGAATGCCAGGTTCTCACCTTGGGGTTCCTCGCTTACAACAGCTTCCATGTTTTCTCCTTTCACATACTCCGCATTAAGTCCCTCTGAGAAGTAACAATAAAGAAAGTGAGATGGGTGGGTAGAAAGTAAAAGCTATCTGCTTTGATGCCTTAAAAGCCCTGGTCACGGGGCCTACCTGTTGTAAAGGACAAAATGCCTTTTTGCAACCTCCTCTGCACTAAGAGCAGCACAGAAATACTAGTAAACCACACAGCTGAGAAAGTGTGGCTGGGTTTTAAAGTGACCACACAGGCTTACCTAGAAGGCAGAGCCTCTAGCACCAGCCTCTTTTTCTGAGTTCCTTGCTTCATCTTTATCATACGAAGCACCGAGGCTAATCACTGTGCTAAGGCTCAGCCAGAAGTGCATGGAGGAGCTGCGGCTTCTGGCCAGGGCTGCTGTGTAGCGGGGGCGGTGGCTCAGCACGGATAGATGGTCTAGTTCTCATTAACAGCTAAGTTATGCAGAGCTGCAAGACGCTGGGCTGTGGTGATGAAGCAGGATCCCAGTGGGGTGTCAAATCCTAAATAAGTCCCTTATTTAAATGCAAAGAAGACTCCAGTGTTTGCAACAAGTGCAGCCCAGGCAAAGGGGCAAGGCTGGTGGGGAGACAGGTGGCTGCAAGGTGGCACTGAGAGGATGTGCAAATGCAAGGAGGTGGCTCTGATCACCCTGGTCCAGACCAGAATTGCAGAGGATTGAGTAAAGGCTGTTTAGGATGCATCACCACACCTCAGCTGTGCTCTGTTGCTTCTCTAGGACCTCTCTGGAAAGAGGCAGACACAAGAGTCCTTTGCTAACCACTGCCCTCTTAAGGAGGGAGCAGGATGGGGTAGTGGCCATGCTAGTTTTCAAAAGGAGGGCTGAGGCAGTCCATACTGTGGCCATGCAACACACACTTCTTAGGCATCTAAACTTCATGTGCGTCCAAAAGCAATACAGAGTGTGGAGGGGACCTACTGTGCCCTACCAGCAGGTTTGGATGCTCGTTTGTATCTCATGTATCTCAGGGAGCAGTGCTGGAGCCAAGGCAAAGCAGTGCAGTGGCAGACTTCATGCAGTAACGGGGCAGCTGCTGCCAGCAAGGCACAGAAGGGAAGAAGTGACTGAAGAACCCTCCATGCCAGCATAGACACGGCAGTCTGTGGCTGGTCCAGCTGTGGAGGCAGGAGGGGACCTGCCAGAGCAGCACTTACAACTAGTATCCTGCTTGGGCACAGCAAAGCAGATTGGGCAGAGGAACACAGAGAGGATGAGACATAGCCCAGGGCACAGCAGATGTGGTGTAAGAAAAGAAAGTGGGATTATCAGTCAGCATTGTTCTCATCCTTTAGAGGAACCAGCAGATGCTGGTCAGAAGCTCAAAAGCAAGCAGTGGAGTCCCAGCCTGGCCACCACAGGAGGACAGGTGGGCAAGGGAAAAAGCTGAGCCTGTTCCTCTGTGCTTGAAGGATGTGGTCATCACACAGCACTGCTGCCTCTTCCAAGACATGTGTTTTGCTGGGATAACACCGAATGCAATTTTCGTTTCTCAATAAAAAGCCACTTGTGCAGTAGCTGACGGCTCTTAGATTTCTGTCATGCGTTGCAATGCATCTAAGGCCTGACATTAGCCCAGCATGCCATGTCTGATGGCTTAAATTAATCCTCCTTTATAATTAACTTTAATTTCCTGCCGCCTTTCTGGGGCTTTGTGTCTCTCAGCTTCCCCCTCATCAAAGCTTTTACTCTTCTTTTTTTTTAATTATTTATTCTTGCCAAAATATCATTTAAGTGGGGGGAATATATAAGGGTGTTCCATTCCATCACATTCATTTGACTTTTCCTGCTGATCTCATTTACCCAAATGCTCCTGTTTGTCTCAGGCACAACTGGGAAAATAGCACGATTCCAGCAGAAACTTCCAACCCCAAACACCCATCCCCCAGAACAAAGTAGGCTTGCAGATTTCAGCTGAGGAATCTAAACAGAGCTTTCCTGCATCTGACTATAACCACCCTGTAACAGCCAGGCTGGTGCTATGGGGTGATGCTGTCAGGACACCCTTACACCCAGCAGCTGTATGGGGCAGCTGATGCAGAAGGTGCCTCGTGAGAGCATGAAGCTTTGCTGCTTAATTTGCCCTTAATTGCAGTGAGTGCTGCAAGCCTGTGGGAGGGTGGGTTGGGTTGTATCACAGCTGCAGGTGCTTGTTCAGTTTCCTTCTCTTCTGACTGGTGATTTTTTTCCTACCTCTTGCTGAAATTTTAGGGGAGTTTTTGGCTTGCTGGAGGGTGGAGTGTTCTTTTTCCATATTTATCCTGTTTGGTGTCAGTGTGTTCATCTTTGTGGCTGGCTGTGTGAGGGGCTGTGCACAGCCTGTGGAGTGGCAGTGGGTGCTGGGAATATTGGGGCTGGTGGGTCTCTGCCTGTGCAATGCATGACCAGGTAGGGGTGCTTCATAATCCATAGCTGGTCTTTGCTCTGCCAGCTCTGGTCACTGGATGCCTGACAGCCCTTCCAGCTTCCAGCTTGGAAAATGGCAGTGGGATTCAGGAATGTTTACTCTTTACCCCTGGGGTACTCCATGTTGGGGGGACTTACGCTGGATGCTGAAGCAGAACTTCTTCTGCTGGTAGGAGATGTAGCTGGAGACAGCCCCGATGAGAGCCATGGCCAGGCCGCTGGCAATACCGGCGATTGTTCCTGTCTCCACTGCTGTGCCTGTGGGGTGCAGAGAGAGCAGGGTGCTGTGCAACAGGGGTGCCCACACCACCCAGCCCGTCCCTCCACCACTCCTATGGCCCTAGTGGTACCTACCTCCGTAGTCGCCGTTAGTGCTACCCCCATCACCTGCAAGAGATGTGAGCCTGTCAGTGGCCTCATATCCCTCTGCTCCCTCCACCTCTGTGCCAGGCAGCCTGAGAGGGAGCAGGGAGAGGGACAGCAACCCGGCACCAGGGACACCTCTGGGCTGGGGAGCAAATGCATGTTCCCGTGGGGTGCAGTGTCTCTGCTGTCCCAGACCTCTGCTGGCTCCCCAGGGTGGCTCCTCATTGTTTCTCAGAGAGGTCTGAAGCTGCTCCTCTCTCCCATCACATGGGCCTGGGGGCAACTTTGGAGGGAGCCTCTGCAGAGGACACCTCTGCCTGTTAACCTCGGGTTAACCTCATGCTTGCCCCATGCCACCGTTGGTGTAACAAGCAGATAAATGAAATGCTGTCAGACAGTCACACACAGCACACTTGTGCAGCAGAGAGGTGACTGGCTAAGCTCTATAATGGCAAGGGATCTTCACTTGGCTTAAAGTCTATTTTAAAATCACCTTCCCTGGAGAAACAGGGCTGAGAGGAGAAGCCACTCCTGCTGCAAGCTTCAGTCCTCACTGAGCCACTTGCATCCTGAATTTATGGAAGCAGGTCAGCATTGTATTAATGTCTCCAATGCAGTTTGTCCTTGGCATGGGGATTCATTAACTGTTGATTTGGCTTGTGGTGTTCATCTCTTCACTCAGCTGCTTTTAGCATTTAAGGATGTGGATCCCTGCAATGTGCAACTTATCCCATTCTTGCTGGTTTTCTGCCGTTACAACAACCGGTGGTTGCATGGTGGAAGGCAAATTGCAGATCCCATCTGCCCTGGTGGCAGCTAGAGCTGCAAAGCCTTTGTGAGGTCAAAAGTACACACCTCCAACTGCTGGCATGAGGTGTGACCACAGAGGCCAGAAATTGTGTGTCCTGGGCCCCAGGACGGAGACCCATCAAAGATGAGCACCACTCTGCTCAAGGTGGCGCCTAGGAGTGTGGCTGGCACGGAGATTATTGCTCAAGCTGTGACTGCTAAAGCAACCAAAGGTATATAGGTCACCACTTACCCTTCTTCTTGTCCGGGCTGTAGCCACCGGCCACGACATCCTCCAGGTCACTGTCTGAAAATGCTTTCAAAACAACAGCAACAAATGGTGGCACCCAGAGGGAGACATGGCCCCAGGGGAGGTAGTGGCCACGGGCTTCGTGACAGTTGGAGGAGCTTAGCCTCTTAACCCACACGAAGCCAAATTCTCCCAACAAAACACCAAAGCCTCCTTCCCAAAGGAGAAAACAATGCCACGGGAAGGGGAAATAGCATGTGGCTGGCTTGGGATGAGAGAGATGCCCAAACCCAAATGCCTTTGGATGGACAGGGCCTAGAAACAAGACTTTTGGGGGATTGTGGGTGGGGGTCACCTGTGAGCATCACACACCCGGGGTGGGATCGGCCTCCTGCAAGCCCTTGCTCCTGGGGACATATTCCTCTGCTGGGCAGACAGAGGCTCCTGTTATTTGATTGTTTTCTCTAAAATCTTGTGGCTCTTTTGAAGAGCTGTGTGGGGCTCTCTGTGCAGCAAGGCCCAGAGCAGGGGTAGGCATGCACATTTAAACCACTGGACTCCCAGTCAGCCAGCTGGATCATCTCAGGGTCCGGCAGGAGGCAGGGACCTGACTCCTACCCAGAAGGAAAAAGCAGGTCTAGTGGAAGAACTGAACACCAGCACATCTTGTACAGGTGAAAAATGTCTTGGACATGGTCGAAGAAGGAATGTTTAATTCATGCACAAAAGGCACAGAGCAGCACGGCCTGGGAATCAGCAGCTGAATGAGTGGAGCCGTTGAACTTCTTGGTCCCAGTCCCAGAGGGATCTTCACAGTGCAGCAACATGCATGATCAAACGAGCCAGCAAAAGGCTCCTTCTCTGATGCTGCACTTTGGGAAGTGTTACCTTTGCCTTAACAGCCTGGAAGAATCTGTCTTATTCACCAGCTTACCACAAAACCCAGATTTATGGGCTTAGTAGTGAGTGTAAAAAGAGAAAACCCCTTGGCTCTTGGAGAAGACTCAGGCAGTCCAGGGTGCAGCAAAGCCAGAGGAATGTGTGTGCTGGTTTGTGATGGATGCCGTGCTCCAGCGGTTCAACACTTCAACCTTTGCTGCAGGATTCTGGAACCTCAATAAGCCCAGAATGTCCAAGTGCAGACAAGTCAGCTAGTTAATGCAATCTAATAAAAGATCTGACTATTAATTACACGTGTGAGCAGGGTATACAGCCATCTCGACATCAATAAACTAGCCATGCAAAGTCTGCTTTCCAGCACAAGTGCTCAAGGGAACAATCCTGGTAGACAAGTGATTCATTTACCAGAGTATTTTAGAGATGGAAAAAGCCTCTCCCAGCCTGTGGTGTGTGTTATGCCAGGCCTTCAGCCTGCTCCAGATTTATGTCTTGGCAAAGAGTGGGAACCTCAGCAGCACATGCCCTCGGTTAAATAGCTGTCAGGTACATGGGCAAGGGGGAACTTAACATGATCACCACATTTTAATGGGTCAGAAGAGACCCTGAGAAAGAAACCTGCAGATAGGCAACAGTTCATTAGGCAGAGCCCCTCTCTGCCAGAGACCACTGAGGTGGGGGCTCCTTCTCTCCCTGCAGGAAAGGAAACCTTCCCTTCCTCTGCGTGGGCAGGGAAGAGACAACAGTGCTGGCTGCAGCCAGGTGCCTCGGGCAGGGAAGCCCCTGGGTTTCTCCTTACGCTGTCACTTGGCAGCGATGGTGCCTGGCAGTGAGACCGTGTTCCCAGGAGGGGCAGGGCAGGATCTCCTTCAAGTCCTGGTGGCAAGCAGCATGGAGAGGGGAAATCAACATACCTTCACCTGGGTTTACATTCGATCTCCCGGGATCTTTCCTATCGTTTTTATCATCAAGGGCATCAGCCAAGTCAAAATCCATAGGATTCTTTCCTAAGAAACAACATGAGGGTTAGCAGTGCTAAGGGACTCTGCAGTAAATGAATTAATCAAGGAAATGGTTAGCTTGGTCAGGAGAAAGTGCTAGTGAAAGGGATGATGGCCCCTGACAGAAGTACCTCCTAGCTTTGCTCTGCAGCTCTTCCAAACCCATCCTGTTTCATGTCCCTGTATCACTGTGGTGAGAAAAGCCACATTCTTTCCACAGAAGGTCTCACACCATGGCTCGAGTACCAGGCAGCCAGACAAATCAGGCTGGGTAGGAAAGGTCAGAGCCAAGCAGGTGCTCCCCAGGGTCCAGCAGTGGAGGTGAAGGAGGTGGCTATGCTGTGCAGGCTGGAGCCACCTGAGCCATGACTGCTTGGCATCATTGCCCCCTAGTTGGCACCCTGAGCAGCCCAGCTCCAACACCGCAGCTACTGCCTTTGCTGAACACTGCCTAAAACTCTGCCATGTGGCCAACCTGAACTCCTCAGCCCTCCTCACAGCAAAATTCACTGTTAATATTTTAGTAGTTCCTTTAAGTGTGGGAGTGCCTTTTGCCAAAACTCCACCTGAGCAGGCAGCAAAGCAGCTGGCTGAAAGGGGGCCCTCAGCCTGTGGCATTAGCAGCCCAGCGGAACCTGGCATGGCTGTGCTGTGCCACGCCAGGGAGGACAGCAAGCATACAGCCTTAAATCAGGCAGGGGAATGCAAACTGGTCCAGCATCCACCCGTGCCTCTGTCTGTGCAGCAGTGAAGCCAGGGCAAAGCCATGGGGACTGGGGAGCTCACACTCACCTGAGTGCTTGGGGGGAGCCCTTGTAGTTTTTGGCTGCTTGGTTGTGGTGGTGTGGATGACATCCCAAAAGCTGTTGTCTGAAGGGAAGCAAAACGCCAAGAGCTCAACATGACATTACCCTGGAGGGAAGCTGCCACCCTGCAGAGGGAGACTGGGGCTGTGGTGGGGCACTGCAGTGCTCTGGTCCTTCCGCAGCTTCAGCTGCCCCTGATGCCAGGGGCAGATCCTGCCTGTTGGTGCCCTGGGCATGCTTGAGCCCTCTGTGGGTGGTGAGATCCCCTGCACCAGAGCACGTCAGTGGGGCTTGAATTTGAGAAGGAGACAAAGCTACCAAGAAAATCCCCCAAGACATGTTTCAGGTGGGACACATGCTACCACCTTGCTCTGCCACAGTGAGGGCAGCCCTGCACTGCCAGCTACCCATGGCACACAAGAACATTACCAGGCACTGCTGAAAAAGATCCAGGTGCTGCTCTACAAATGCTGCTTGGCAAAGCCCCCTGATGTGGCTCAGGCAGAGGGTGGGGAGGGTGAGGAAGAGAAAAGGGCATATCTGGAGCATCTACTCTGCCAGTTCTGCTATGAACAGTGGAGCAGGAGGACATGATCACCTTTTAAGAGGCTTAAAATCGGACCACCATTAGGACAAGAGGAAATAGCCTCAAGTTGTGCCAGGAAGGCTTTAGATTGGGCATAATGATGAATTTCTTCACAGAAAGGGTTGTGAAGTCCTAGAACAGGCTGCCCAGGAAAGTGGTGAAGTCACCAACCCTGGAGGTATTTAGAAGATGTGTAATTGTGGTGCTGAGGGACACGGTTTAGTGGTGGACTTGGCAGGGCCAGGCTAGGTTGGAAGTGACCTTAAAAACCCTTTTCCCACCTAAACCTATAAAGTCAGCTGTTGGTGGTCACCACCACTTGGCTGGAGCTCAGATGTCAATGCTGGATCCCAGCTGCCCGGCTCCTGGGATGGCTCCTCACTGCCTTGGGGGACATTTTCCCATCCAGAGCCCCGAAGCTGGGCATGCCTGCACCCTCCCCAGGGCTCAGGGAGCTGCGCAGTACCTGGCTTCCCTGGCCTGGGGAAGGGCTTCGGAGCTGGCTTGGGTGGTTTGGTGGTAGTCTCCGGAAAGGTGTCAAAGTAATCAGCCAAATCAAAGCCTGTTTGGGAGAGAAGGGACTGTTAAACCCCTCATCGTTTGTGGGGATGGTGTAAGGCTTTCAGTACACTTCCCCACAGCCCGAGGCCACTGGCTCCTGTGTCAGCAGGAGTGACACCAGCCTCAGCAGCGCATGCACAGGACAGGGACCAAAGCACAGCAACCTGTCACAGGAGCCCTTTGGTGCCATCACTCATCTGAAAAAGCACTCCCTGGGGAAGAAGCTTCAGCTTCAGCATGCATCCATTTCTCAGGGAGAGTTTATTGGCTCCAAGGGCCTCTCTTTTGGGCTGTGATCCAAATGCTGAAGCCCTGTGCATGCTTCTGGCACTTGGCTTTTCTTGTCCCAAGCAACGACCACAGTGGCCAAGGAGTGGCCAGTCAGATTTGCTTAAATTTGTGCCAAGAGCCTCACAGAGGGCAAGTGGATTCACTTCTGAGTGCTCCCCTGCTGCGGTTTATTTTGGGCTCCTCTGGTGGGGCTGAGCAAGCCTCAGCTCTTGTGACTGCACTATATTTAAGTAGTGTGTTTAGCCAGAACTGAGCCACAGGAGCTGCCAGCAGTGAAACTTGGGTGAATTTTTAAAGCAGCTGCCTCAGCCAGGGCAGGTACTGTGGACATGACCAGCCAGCACATCTGACAGGCACGAATAGCTGAAGAAACATTGTCCCCTGGCTTTGGAAAATGTCACTAGGCTGGGCCTCTCTGTAGAGGTTGGGGTTATCTTGGAGTGAAAAAAGAAAGGCAAGTATCCTCTAGGGTCCCTTATGGAAAGAAAGCTAGCAGGTGCCATGCAGCCAGAAACAAAAGCCCTTGTGTAGCTGAGGGATGATTTGTGTCTTTTCCATTAGGATACTGCAAAGTGTGCAAAATTCAGCCTTGGCTGTAAGTGCTTCACTGCCACTCACCTTCAGCATGGACAGAAATATCAATACTGCATTTACTTGAGCTACACAGGAGGAGTGCACATCTGCACGCTGCTACCAGCTCTCTTATGGGCAAGCAAAGGTGTCCCAAAGCCTCTGCCAAGGCAGCAGCACCCAGTGGCACACATGCAGCCTGTGCCTACAACACCCACGAGAAGCAAATCTCCTGCTGTGCTTAAATCAGATACATGTGAGGAGGTCTCACCTGTCCCACTTGCCGGCTTCCTGGGGCCTTTGGGAGTGGCTGTGACAAAACATATAGGGAGGAGGATGTTAGTCATGGGCATCACCAAAAATGTGTCACTTCTGGTTTGAAAATAAATGGCAAAGATTTCAGCACAAGCTTTCCAGTTGACCATCACCAGTCTAAATCTGTACACTTGGAGCCCAGAGCCACCAAACCCCCATATGCAACACATGGCTGCAAGGAGTGGGACTGCCATGCACCAAGGCAAGAGGCTGCAGCTCCATGCAGGATTGAGCCCAGGGCTCTGCAGGGGCTGAACGCTGCCTCTGTGCAGGCCAGCAGCCCACCACATGGAGAGCAGAGAGCTGTAATGATCTGCTCTGAGGGAGGACTCCTGGAGACAACAGTAAACAGAGCAAAAAAAGACACTGACCAGAACAGTGTGAAAATCAAGGCCAGGCTGCCAATGTCTTGTTGCTCCCTGCCTGGTCTGTTAGTTACACAACAGACAAATTCCAGTGCTGCATTATGTATGGAGGGGTTCTCTGTCAGCTGGAGAAATCCTGGTGACACCCCAGCTCCCCTAGCCACTCCTGGGCTAAAAAAACCCCTTCCACTCAGCCTATGGAGAGGCTGATTTAAATGTTTTTTCCACCCCCTCCCTGTAAACCACTATCTATTAATAGTGGCTAGCATTACAAGGATATGAATAAATTATGAGCACGAGTTGTGGCTGCTCTATTCCCATTCATTTCCATTTGCACCTCTGAATGCTAGAGTGCTTCTGCTGGGCTTCATTTCTAGCATGCTGGCATAGTTTAAGACCCAACCCCAGACCCTTTGTCTGCTTTTATTTTGGGCTGATACAGCAGCTGGGGAGGCTGTGAGGACAGTGCTGGCTCTTGCTCCATCCTGGAGAAAGGCTGCTTTCCCACTGCACAGGGTGGATGTAGGGTGTTTCTCCCCACACTCCCACATGCTCTATTAAAGGCCTTGCAAAATCCTAGATGAGATTCCTCAGACCTGTGACCAAGTCTGATACTCCACTGCCTAACCTATCCCCCTCCTGCTGGACCCAGCATGCTAGGAGAGACGCATGGAGCATCCCACATGAACTCCAGCGTAACCCAGCACAAGTGCCTGTGTCTTGGGAAACTATAATGTATGAGGCTTCAAACTCTGGTACAGCTTTCACTTAACTACTTGCAAGTGCTTTTGGTGTGATGGCAGAGGCTGGCATCATACAGAGAGTGCTCCCTACTGCAGTCAAGGTGGGTGCTGGATCTGGGGGATGGTCACCATGACCCACATGGGGATAGATGGGCAGTAAGTGGTTCTGGGCACTGGTGGTTGCAATTTCACCACAGTGTTCTGTGGCTGGGAAGTGAAGGGGAGGCACCAACGTGTCTGAATGCAGACCACTCTTGGTCTAAACCCAAATCACTGCAAGGAGGTGTCTCTTTCGAGTGTAAAATGAGAGCTGCTTTGCTGAATTTCCTGCCCCTTGGGCAATGCAAACTCCGATCCAGTCCCCATACTTCGCTGCTGCTTGCACCAGGCCTGAGGCTGAGCTCTTTCAGGTGCTGTTATCCTCTCAGGGACATGGCCTCAACCCAGCTTGCACAAAAACTGTGTTCCAAAGCACAGTGTTAAATACCAGCACACCAAGAGCGAGGCACCCCCTTCAGAAATGAGTGTCCTTTGACTGGCAGGTTACACTTGAAATTAAGCATGGTGCCATTTGCTATCCCTGGATGCCAGGTCACAGAGGGACCAGAGAAGGACACGGGTGTAGTAGTCAGCACACATTAGCCTCCAGGCAAACAGGGTCAGGTTTGACGGTAGGTGTTCATAAGGAAGGTGAGGAAGCAAAAGAGATGTTCAGCATGGTTGCTGTGTCCAAGCACTGGTGTGCCTCTGTGGCTTGCTGATGGGAATCAGAAAGCTGACCTAGTTCTGAGCCACGAGCTGCCCAGGGCAAAAGGACAGGAAGGTATTTTACCCCAGAGGAGGGAAATAAAGAAACACCTGCACAGAATTGGACATTGAATGGAAAATATTAATTTACAAAAGCAACCAAAAGTAAGAAAGATATAAAGGCACAAAGGGAATAGATATACACAAATCAATCTGCCTTGGCCCAGTTCTCCACCTGCATCTACCAGGCCAAACCCTTCCAGAGCCTTCCGAAGCCTCCCCCACAGCACTTGGCAGAAATGAGCTTGCCAGCCAAGGCACAGAGAAGGCTGCTGCCCCCCCCACCCAGCAAGAGACAGCAGCCCAAGCTGTGTGCTCAGGGAGTGAGGGGAGGGAATGCTGGCTGCACACTGCCCCTACACAGGGAGACACAGAACACAGAGTAACAGATTACAACATCCTGAGCCTCCCTCTGGGACAGGCTGCCTGCCCCCCCCGGGAATCTCTGCTCTCGGAGGACTTTTATCCCTATGGTAGGACAATTTATCCTAAAGCCACAACAAAAGCAAAGGGCACATGGCCAGCAACCAGCTTCTGCAGGCCTATCCCAACCGGGTCCCACTCACCAGCAAGCCCAGACACTGCGTTGCCCTGGGCAGAGGCGATGAGGTAGTCCATACCTGCCCCCACTCTCCCGCCAGCACCAGCCCCCAAAGAACAAACGACCTCTATTGCCATCTGCTTGGTTTCCTCTCTAAGAAAAGAGCAAATAAAGGTGACTTACGTCTCTTGGTGACAACGTCAAGGAGGGCATCTTCTAGGTTGAAGTCTTCTGAGCCGTCCCCATGCCCTGGAGACAAAGAATCAGCACTGGTTGTACTCACTCTGCACAAAGTAAGCTGCCTTTAAATATGACATAGCTAGGCTCATTTGCTTTCGTTTTTAGAGAGCTTTCTGGGTTTTTCCAAGCCTGACCCATCGTCGGTGATGAGGAAGACATCAGCCTTCTCCAAATGCTGTGACTGTTAAATTGCAGAGCAGTCACCTCTGGGTTTTCCATTTGTCTGCCCTAATGGATGTGGTAGGAAAACAAATGCTAGGCTTAAATTTGTCAAGGAGAGCCTAACAATTCATCTCTAGGGCTGCCACTTCCATGTGGCTGTGCTCACGATTATATGTCTGCTGAACGCCACCAAAACACTGGGACAGCACCGACGAGCTTGGTGATGACCAAACAAGCCCAATGCACCTCTTCTTCACAAGAGCCCTGGCACGAAAACGCTGCTGCTGCTGCTGGCTGCCAAGCGCGACTTAGCGCTTCAGAGACCGCCCGCATCACTCTGCCTCGGTAATGCAAACTCCCATCCTGGGGATACAGCTGACAGGCACAGGCAGATTTTTTTGTTGGAGATGCTTCACCACAACTCCAGTCACTTTATGATATCCCGGGGACAGCTCGGTGCTGCGCTGTGTTCTCCTGCGATAGGGCCAGCTAATCCTTCCTTTCTCCATCTTTTTATCACCTCCTGTTAATTACTGTTGACTTACCCTAGTTCTAAATGTATTTGTCTTGATAAATTCATGCTTTTACATCTCAGAGCATGCTGAGTAATTAATATCCTTTGGGTTTGCTAAGTACTGCAGCACTGTAAGAGAACATTAAAATGGCTTTCCTCTTATTCCTACTGCTAAATGGATTTAGCTATTGCCACCTGAGCTCCGGCGTGCTTCATGAATAAATTTAAAGCTTTACTGACAAGGACAATAACAACTGGAAGGCAGCAGTCCATCAGAGAGCAGGTATCAGCATTTCAGTGCAAAACTTCTCTGAGAGTGGTCACTAAGTACCGCGACACCTCCAGCTGCGGTTTCACTTACTCACACATCACATCTCATTGCCTTTGCTGCCTGTTTAAAGGTACTTCCAGCAGACCTGAGGGTGATTGAAATGCAGGGTCTACAGCTGGGAAATTGCTTTGGGCTTCTCTCCCATGGCAAAAGAGTGCTCAGTGTTATCACAGTATCACAGTATCACACAGTATCACCAAGGTTGGAAGAGACCTCACAGATCATCAAGTCCAACCCTTTACCACAGAGCTCAAGGCCAGACCATGGCACCAAGTGCCACGTCCAATCCTGCCTTGAACAGCTCCAGGGACGGCGACTCCACCACCTCCCCGGGCAGCCCATTCCAGTGTCCAACGACTCTCTCAGTGAAGAACTTTCTCCTCACCTCCAGCCTAAATTTCCCCTGGCATAGCTTGAGGCTGTGTCCTCTTGTTCTGGTGCTGGCCACCTGAGAGAAGAGAGCAGCCTCCTCCTGGCCACAACCACCCCTCAGGTAGTTGTAGACAGCAATAAGGTCACCCCTGAGCCTCTGAGCTGTTAAGCTGCTGCTGGGTGTGTGTGCAAGTGATGTAGGTCTCTGCACATGGCTGCATTTCCCATCAGCAGGAAGCATGCCAGGGCTTCCCCTTCAAGTCAGGAGCAATGCCCTAGCGCAGGTGGAGCCCTGTGACCCCTGCACAGGACAGCAGTGTGACAGGGCTGTGCTTGGCACTCTCAGCCTCCACACACCCCCCTTTCTGCTCCTCTGCCAATATATCTGCCCCTTGGGCCTTACTGCTGGTGAAACTTTGGCCTTGTGAGACAAGCGATGCTCTCCAGCTCCGGCAACCCGAGTGAAGCCACAGAGCCATCAGGTGGTGTGTCCATGCTAAGCAGCAAAAGTAAGGAACATGCAAGACCATCCACGGTGCACAAAAAACACCTGCCCAGCTCCACCCTGCCAAAGCACACCCTTGCTGACACCCCACGGGATCAGTACTGTTGAGGCTGACTGTCCCACTCTTACTATTCTTGCAACTTTCATGTCAGCTCCCCTCTCCTGCATGGCTTTCCCCCCAGCCTTTAGGGGATTCTCAGGAACCAGACAGACTTCGCCTTTCAGTTTTAATCTGTGTTTAAAAATAGGTGGAAGGGGAAAACCGTGGTTCATCTCTGGCAGAGGGCAAGAAGCCATGCAAACCCAACTGAGGGAAATGCATCATCACTGCATTTTATTTCAGTTCTCCATGGCAGGCAGAGTGAGCTGGCAGGAGGGAGACAGTGGCAGCACCAAGAGTCAGATTGGTATGCCAGAGGATGTCACCTCCCCTCCTCCCTGCTCTCTGTGATTAAATAAATGTTAAGGGCACTGACTAGCAGCACACCAAGCCCTGCAGTTACTGCATCCTCTCTGTGCTTTGCCTCTGAAGTGGGAGCAAAGATACAAAGAGAGTGACAGTCAGCAGCCATGAGAGTGTGCAGTTTGCTGCTGTTCTGCAGAAGGGCTACAGGGGTTGTGGAGCTGCAAGAAGACACCTCCCCACCATGGGTCCTGCAAGGAATGCAAGTGCCTCCAAAAAATGCCCTGCCTCCCCCACCTAGCTGTTGGAGGCCCATCAGCTGGGCAGCACTTCCACCTCCCTGGGTTGGGTGACAGCTCTTCTTGCAGGACAGGGTACCCCCCCCACGGAGGGTGCCACTTCCAAAATCACTCTCCAAAGAGCTACTTGGCACATGAGTGGGCCCGGGGGAATGAAAGGTACTCAGGGCCCTCCATTCTTATGGGGCTAATGTAAATCAGCAACCACTAACAGGTGCTGGGTTGCAACTGCATCCCAGGAGAACCCCTGCCACCGGGAAAGGATGTGCACGGAGCCCACGGGAAGGTTAGGAAGGCTGCTGGTGCATGGAATCACCTGGTGAAAGCTTCCCCGGCAGCTGCAGCACCTGGCACAGCCCATTTCCAGGGGCCTTCCTACTGCAGTCCACAGCAAGCTGAGATCCTCTCCAAAGCAACTGAAACCCAGGAATCCCCTAGGCATTGGCAGGGACTAATAACAGATTGACAGGGAACTGAAGTTGACAGCATCTTTGTTTCATGCAGAGGCTGTTACAGAGACATGTTACACCTTTTAAGGAGCAGTAACCAAATGCTGCCATGGCACACACACAAACCTGTCTGCTTGCTCCAACAGGTAAGAGCAGAACACTTCCCTTTTGGTTCTTTTATTCGGTTTTTAAGTGGTAACAAATTTGGCACTTCACAGCTACGTAAAGCCCAAGCAGCACTCAGCACACAGGTCTGTCTGCAAAGGCAGGTTTTTGGGAGATGACACTGCTGCTCCATGTGCTGTCTCATCCAAATCAATTTGATCCTGGGACTCTGGACCTGCCCCATGATCATAGCAGAAGGGCCATTTTGCTGCCTTTGGCTGAGACAGAGTTAACTGTTCCCCTAGCAGCTGCTGTGGGACTGTTCTTCGGATTTGTGCTGAAAATTGTGTTAATAACCAGAGATGTTTTGGTTACTGCTGAGCAGTGCTCACATAGACTCAAGGCCTCTTCTGTTCCTCACCCCACCCCACCAGCAAATGGGCTGGAGGTGCACAAGGACTCGGGAGGGGACAGAGCTGGGGCAGCTGACCTAACTGACCAAAGGGATATCCCATGCCAGATGATGCCATGCTCAGCAGTCTAAAGCTGGGGGAAGAAGGAAGGGGGGACATTTGGAGTGATGTTTCTTGTCTTCTCAAGTTAGTGTTGCCTGTGATTGAGCCCTGCTTTCCTGGGGAGGGCTGAACCTGCCTCCCCATGGGAAGTGCTGAATGAATTCCTTGTTTGGGTGCATGGCTTTTGCCTTGCCTGTGGAACTGCCTTTATTTCAACCCACAAGTCTTCTTCCTTACACCCTTCTGATTCTCTCCTCCATCCCACTGTGAGGGAGTCAGCGAGCAGCTGTGTGGGGCTTAGTTGCCAGCTGGGGTTAAAGCACATCACTCATGCATGCCCTGACATCTCACCTGCCCTCTATGACATTCTCACGCTGCCCACAACCTGTTATGGGACCGTAAAGCCACTGATAAGCAAAATCATCCTCTGCTGGCTGCTTTCTGCTGGGGAGCAGTAGGGGACCTTTGTCAGGCCCGATGACTGTGCTAGTTTGGGGGTCTTTTCCCCCACTCCTGCACTGGGTCCTTGGAAGAACTCTTTTCTCATGCTGCTGGGAGCAGGCACACATCCCCAGTGGGAGCTGGGTGGCGATTCAAGGCATGTGTGCCAGCTGGCCAAGGGCACTGGAGCATCTGCAGGACTGCAGGTCTACGGTAGGGGGGAAAATGGGCAAATATGATGTGTTTCCATATTCTCCTTTAACAGGACCATCAGAAGAAACCAATACAGGTCATCTTCTGGTACCTAATATGAACGCCCCAACTCCAGAGCAGGGAGATGGGGGATCCCAAGGCTACAGCTGCGGTGGGAGAAGGCTGTAAAACAGAGGTGAGAGTTACGGCCGAGGCGGTGCCACAGGCTCCCCTGCCTCTCAGCGAGTCCCCTTGCCTTGCCGGGGGTGTTTTTAATCAGCTAGCCGCTCTTTGAAGGTAGAAGGGGGCTGTGCCTTAATGTATTCTCTCCTCATTATTTCCTGAAGCAGGCAGCTCAAATGCACAATTGTACTCGTCAGCTTTTTAGTTGTTACAATTATATATCTATCCTAATTAGGGCCCACCGTTGGACAAAGCCTGAATTACAGTATCATAACTCACACCCAGGATCTTGCTAAGCCATCTGCGGCACTCGGAGCGAGGTGCACTCCATTTTCAGTGCCAGCCCACGGGTCTCTTTGTGCAACAGAGATGTGCTTAGCTGCCCTGGGAATTGCGAGCCCGCCACGGTGCGAGATTGACAGCCCAGGAGATTACAGGGGAATGCAAAGCAGGTACAAGGGCAGCAAAACTAATTCAAACTGCCTGACTTTTATCAACCTGCTCGGGAGTGATGCGGTGGGCAGCAGGTGGGAAAGCAGGAGGAAAGCATGTGCTGAGCTAACCAAAAGCACCAGGGTCTCCCCAGCGATCATCTTCTCTGTGTGGCTCTGAGTTGGGGCTGGCACACGCAGCTGATTCCCTGTGCAGGGCACCCACTCTGGGCTGGGTGCTGAGGATGGAGCAGGTTTGGGTGCAGAACTGTGTCCCATTGATCATAGTGGACTGCATCCTCACAGTGGTGCTTCCTGCTGCCTCAAGGCATGTGGGGAGCCAATGGTTACTCCTCTGTGTGTGCAGGTACACTCTGCAGCATCTGGGATGCCTCTGACAGCACTGGGGGTCCCCAAGGACCTCTTTGGGCATAGGCCAAAGCAGTGATCCCATCCAGAACAGACCAGAGCTTCAGACTTACTGATGCTCTCCACCACCACTGCCTAGGTGCTGGTCTCAGCCACCAGCCAAACACGGGAAATTCCTTTACAAGTGCCCAGTTGCTTACAACCCTTGAGTTACTGCTGACTGCTAAGACCAAAGCACAATCCTGTGAGTGTAAGGAGAGCACAGCCCTTTGGAGCTGGCATGTTACAAATGGTTTGTGGGAACAACACCGGTGGGCCAGGTGGGTAAGGACACCCTCACTGCAGCTGGACTTCTCTCCAGACATGAGGTCTGTCTCCCAGACATGGAGATGTTCAAGCTGTCTCCTGAACACAGACCTCCTTCTGAAATTAGTTCTGCTTTGAAAAGCAGACTCTGAACTTCCTCCAGATCCTCGGCCACTGCAGGGAAGACAGACTGCCCAGGGACATGATTCTTAACAAACATTCCTGTTGGCAGCCCATAAGGATGTAGGGAGGCAGGGCTCTGCTGGAAGCAACATGGGGTGCAACTCGGCCCCTGCACCCACCACAGCAGCAGGACTGATAGCTGATGCCAGGCATATATTGCCTTAGTCCAGAGCACAGCCAGGGGAGAGCGGTGGGACACAGCTCCCCAGCCAGCACGGCCCCTGCTCCTTGCAGGGAACAAGGCAACACTGCCATCCTCGTTCCCCATTCCTAGAGAAACATTTTGATTTCCAGAAGTACTAATCAAAATCTCTCTTGATTATGGCAAAAACAACCTCTGCTGAATTTATTTTTTTCATGCAATTAACAAGGGTATATGGTAATTCCAAGCAATCTTGCTCTTGAGATTAAAGGAAAGCCTGCCAGGAAGCACATGAATAAAGCTTTAAGATGAGAATTTGCATAATGAAGACTTTTCTCTTTGTGGAAGGACTAATGGTGGTTATGTTTGAAATGTACTAACGGAAATGCCCAAAAGTCTCTGCTGAAATCAGTGCATTGCTGCTGAGCCACCACGACCCACACAGGCTCCTTGCCCATGCTGCCCTTCACACTGCCCAGCCCCCTCACAGGATCACAGTATCACCAACGTTGGAAGAGACCTCACAGATCACCAACCCTTTACCACAGAGCTCAAGGCTAGACCATGGCACCAAGTGCCACGTCCAACCTTGCCTTGAAGTGCCCCAGGGACGGCGACTCCACCACCTCCCCGGGCAGCCCATTCCAGTGTCCAATGACTCTCTCAGTGAAGAACTTTCTCCTCACCTCAAGCCTAAATCTCCCCTGGCACAGCCTGAGGCTGTGTCCTCTCGTTCTGGTGCTGGCCACCTGAGAGAAGAGAGCAACCTCCTCCTGACCACAACCACCCCTCAGGTAGTTGTAGACAGCAATAAGGTCACCCCTGAGCCTCCTCTTCTCCAGGCTAACCAATCCCAGCTCCCTCAGCCTCTCCTCGTAGGGCTGTGCTCAAGGCCTCTCCCCAGCCTCGTCGCCCTTCTCTGGACATGCTCAAGCATCTCAATGTCCCTCCTAAACTGGGGGGCCCAGAACTGAACACAGCACTCAAGGTGTGGTCTAACCAGTGCAGAGTACAGGGGCAGAATGACCTCCCTGCTCCTGCTGACCACACCATTCATGATGCAGGCCAGGATGCCACTGGCTCTCTTGGCCACCTGGGCACACTGCTGGCTCATGTTCAGGCAGGTATCAATCAGCACCCCCAGATCCCTCTCTGTCTGGCTGCTCTCAGCCACTCCAACCCCAGCCTGTATCTCTGCATGGGGTTGTTGTGGCCAAAGTGCAGCACCCAGCACTTGGAGCTATTGAACCCCATCCCCTTGGACTCTGCCCATCTGTCCAGGTGGAGCCACAGGGAGCCTCGGTGCCACAACACTCCCAGTTCTACCCTCTCCTTGGGCCACCTGAGCAGCAGGGCAATCCAGGCGGGGCACACCGGGTGAGGCAGCACAGTCCCTGCCAAGCAGCACTGTCTGCAGCAGGGCAATGTGCTTGCTGTGGGGTTCTGAGCCACAGGGAACTTCTGTGTTTCTGTGTGCCAGAGCAGCTCGGCAGGAAGCAGAGGTCTGTTACAATTTGATTTCAAAGCTTACTAGCAATGATTTACATTATCCAGTGGCAGCACCCAGCATGCTCTGCACCCAGCAAGAGTGATGGAGCCAGTGGAGAAATTACAACCCCAAAACCAGCGTGCATGTGGTGGACTGCATTCTCCTCAGCAGACACCATTAGCACCATGATGCAGAGACAGACCAGAAAGGACACCATCCCAGACCAGAAGGGCCTCCCTTGCTAGGAACTTTCCTGCTAGACACTGAACATCTAAGGAAAAATGGTGCCTATCTACCCGGCACCATGCCTGCTCCAAAGGGATCAAGGGTGAACTTTGGAATGGAAAAAATACCTTTAAACCACTGTGGCATATTATGGGAATTACCATAGCAGGAGCCACTTGAACCAGTGGAGAAGCCTCACAAGAAGCAGTGCCAAGTGCAGCAGTGACTTGAACTGAGCTGGCTTTGGTGCCAAGTAGTCCCATGCAACACACCACCTCTCCTGTCCCGAGTGACCAGCACAACAAACAGAGCCCAGGGTCATGAGGTATTGTGGTTTAACCCTAGCCAGCCTTTCTTGGAGCAGTGGCAGCTCCCACCACCTAACCCACCAGCTGCTGCCACCACCCAGCCTCCAAGGCCAAACCCATCCAGCCCTCACCACCACAATCACTAGTCTCCATCAACAAGTCTGCCCAGTCTCCATCATCAAACTCATTGGTCTCCACTGCCAGACCCACTAATCTCCATTGCCAAATCCACCAGCCATCTCCCAAAGCAGCAGAAAGCACTCTCAAATCCAGAAGCATTTCTCAGCACTCTCAAATCCAGAAGCATTTCTCATGCTGTACTCTTAGCCTAACTTTCTCCTTCTTCCCAACACTTCTCGTTCACCTGCTCTCAGTCTTACCAACTCAAACCCACACTCACTGCCCTACTGCCCTGTTTCACTAAAAAGTGAGATGAGGAAGGATATGAGTGAAGTGGCTCAGTCTCTGCCAGGTGATTTTACTTTTCAAACCAGCTTGGAGGCTGGAGAAGTGCAGCAAAGGAGTCTTTCTCCACGTGCTTGGGGACCGAGCTGCAAGGGAGCAGCTTTGCTGTCCGAGGGAGACAGCGTTTCCATGCATCTGACTGCTCTGCCCGTGTCCTGGCAGTGCGTCACTGCCTTAAAGCTGGGAGCAGGAGGGGGCTGCAAGCACCAGCTGGCCTCCAGACACTGCAGCTCTGCTGCAGACAGCCTAATCCTGGAGATGATGTACTGAGCGCCCATAGGCAGCCACGCAACATCTGTTTTGGGTTGGGTGAGAGGTGTGTGTGCCCAGCCCAGGGTTGTAGCAGGGTTGGCAGGGAAGGTGAGGGGCCCACACCATGCCTCACACAGTGTGACAGAAGTCAGTGGGACAGCAGTGTTCTATCCCTGCAGGCTGGCAGGGACAAAGAGACAAACATCTGGACGGACAAACACTTCCATGTGCCACCAGCAGCCCTCAACAGCTCAACGTGAAAGCAAAGCCCTGTGAAGAGCAGCACTACTGGAGCTAGCACAGGCTCTGCATCAGGGTTTCCCACAGGATGCCTTGGACTGGCAGCCACTGACCAGGTCTACCCCACAGCATCTGAGTCTTCTCTATGACCAAACATTTCACCAGGTTTTCTTCCACCTCAGCACGGTTGGAAAGCAGTGGGTTTAGTCAGTATCAGCACTTCAAAGTTTTCATGGTTTCCAAGGCTCTGTGTCACCTCTGTGCACAAAGTGGGTGACATTTGCTGAGCAACTTTACAGAGATAATAATTCTTTGACGTTTCTGTCAAAGAGGTCTCTGGTGCAGCACTGCCAAAATCTGCTTTCTGTTAGTCCCAGATAACCACATTGGGACCAAAAGGCTGGAAAGTTTTGGGCATGAGTATTTAATGTCCCTCCCTTTCTAGGGAGAGCCTCGGCACAGCTGTACCCATGATGACCGTGGGATGATGCCCACCTTTCCAAACCTGTACAGGGCACTGTGCCCAGGGACTAATGAGGGTAGAGCTCAGCCTGTTTCAGCCCTCCCAGGACCTCTGTTGCTGAGCCTAGAAAGCAAATCTCTGACTTTCCCAGGGATACTGGGAAAAAGTCCCAGGTAACTCTCAGTAATTCAAAGGCACATCACACAAGAAAGGGAGTTGTTTCTTCTCACTCTTTTGCTGGTTTGTTGGAGTTCTTTTTAAGGACAAAACCCTTGCTACACCTGAAGGGGAAAAAGAATGTGGGTGACACAGGTTTTTTTAATGCCCACACACCAACCACTTTGCAAGTGGCAGAGGGGAAATAAGCACTGACCCCACCACACAAGTGGGTTGATGGTGACTTTCCTAGGTCACCAAAGAACCAGCAGGACTCAAGTTCGTCCTCATCCAGATGCAATGTGCAGGGGTCTACAGGAGAAGTGGATTACTGGTCCTGCAGCAAGGGGAAGGGAGGCATGGGGGCTGCCACGATCCCTCTCCTGAGAAGTTCCAGCTCTGGCATCACTCGTGTCCAGATGTCTTGCCCCTGGCCTTTGCCACAGCTTCACAAGGCATAAAGTGGGAAACATAAACCCCAGCTCACTCCATCCATGGTCCCCAGTGAAGTTCTGAGAAAACATCAAGTTCCTTTTCCACCTCTGACTGTGGGCACAGGGCTTAAAACCAGGGTGCTTTCATGCTTTCCTGCATGCTGTCCTCCCAGAAACTTTATAAGGTACTTGATTTCTGCTTACATGTTAAGTAACAACTATGCATTTGCCTGGGGCCAAAGACGGCTGTTTAGCAACCAGGCAACAAACTGTGGCACGGGAGCACTCTGCTCCTAAGCCAGCACAGAAGAAGTTTGATGACAAAGCCAGTCATGCAGGAGCCCAAAGGAAAATGAAGCAGGAGATTAAACGCCTATCACCTGATTCCCGATGGGAAGAGATTGCTCTCATCAGATGAAGATCAAGAGAAGATGCTGTAGTTAAAAGTAGGTAAATAGGGAATTACACAGTGAAAATGCTGCTTCATCACTTGGGATGTGCTGCTCCTGTCATACTGTGCTATTTAAAATCGGAAGCAGAGCGGCAGTGGAAATTAAGACTCAGGTGATGCTGACAGATGGAGTGAGGTCCTGGGAGAGCATGGTGGGGGTTTGCAGCCCTCTCCTCCGGCTGAAGGCATTTGTCTGTCCCCTGTCATCACGGCCTGCAGTGCAGAGCTCCTGCCTGGCTGCTGCGGCGCAGCGCCTGCAACTGCCTGTTGGCCTTTCCATAGCACCTCACCTGCAAAGAGTGCACTGAGATCAGAGTGGAGGAGCTGTTTAGCAGCCTCTGCTGCTCGCTGTCTTCACTCTCCCTGCATTGGGTGTGCTGGGACACACAGGGCTCTCTCGGCCACGCTCCTGCTCCCCAATACTTTGGGAAGCATAGCAGACCCGAGCCATGCTGCCAAGGGATTGAACTGTCCTGCCACAGGGTGGGCCTTCCACCACAGACAGACAACAGGGTGGGAAGCCACCCCACCCCCAAGTAGAAAGCAACAACAGAGATCTGCTGGAAGTAATTCTGAGCAGCTGCTGTAGGAACAGCAGTGCCTTTAAACTGTCAGCCATGGCTGGCCGGGGCAGGCCACCCCACCCATCCTGGCAACTACAAAACCCCCCCTCTTGGCTCACCTCTGATAAAAGGAGCTGCTGCCTAAGCCTGCAGCTGTGTTACATTTTGCATCAGCTCAATGAGCTAGGTTTGGCTCCTTGGTTTCATAGGAGTTTGGAGAAGTCTCCTGGGAGCAGAGGTTGGGGTGTGCATCCAGCCTCTGCTGCTTCCCATGCCCAGCACAAGCAACCGAGGAGGTGAAGCCAGCTTTACCCAGAGATGCCGCTTTTACAACCAGCTGGTGAGTACCTGCCATGTTCCCATCACCTTCCAAATGCAGTGTGAGGAGGCAAGGGTGGAGTCCTCTGTTCTGTGGGGGTGAGTGTATATCATATCATAGTATCATAGTATCATCAGGGTTGGAAGAGATAAGTAAGAGATGTCAGGGCAAATTCTGGAAGTCTTTTTACAGAATTTCATACATTTGTTTAGAAAACAAAATTCATGACTAGAATTTGTCACCTTCTACATCATGAAAGACAGCTGTTCAAGCCTGAGACAAAACGTTTTTCTAGATGAAGGAGGTGCACAGCTACCTGTTTTGCCTCTCAACCAGAGGAACATAAGCTGCCTTACAACCAGAGCTGTTGATATGGCAGGAAATCATTTAAGCATAAAAACAGGAGCTCTCTGAGTTCAAAGAGAAATTCACCAACAGGTCTCTTGACTCTATTTGTGGAAGAAATAGACCAGCATTTACAAAACCAACTCTTTGTGAGCTGTGAGTTTAATTCCAGTGTTAGGGCTCTGAGACTTCCTCTGCAAAAAGTTATCTAAATAATTTACTCAGTTAAGACCATCATTACAAGTGAGAAAGAACTTCTTCTCCAAACATATGTTTAACCTCACTTAAAAATGCCCTGTTTTCTGTACGAGGCCAAAGACACGTATTGGGATCTGCCTGTGTTTTTAAAAGCAGGAGCAGGCTCAAAGCTCAGTGCTGTGGATTGCTGGAAATAACAAATTCTAAGTTCTTGGCAAATAATGACACACAAACTGCACGGCATCCACTCAGTGTGTAAGATACTCTGTCACCAGCAGCAGTAGCTGATGCCCAGCTGAAGCACCTGGGTTAGAAACCAGCCTGTTTCAGGGCCAGAAAGCAGGTTGGTTGGTTGTTTTTGGTTTTTTTTCCAGGACTTAGGCCAGGATTGCAGCTGCTAGAAGCACTGCCCTAGATGGTTCAGCTTTGGGGGGCTGCAACCTTTTCAGCCCAGTGTTGGATTGTCTTCAGGTTATACGGGAATTTCTCTGGACAAAAGAACTTCTTTGGTGGGCAAATGTACCAGGCAAGGGAAGTTTGACAAGTCCTGGTCTTCCTATCTCTTTACAGCATGAAAGCATGCCCTGGGGTATGCTCAGGCTTTGTAGCATATGCAAATCTCCAAGAGGAATGCTACCTTCTGAGTGGCAGGATGGGACCTGGGGAGGCTTTTCCTCCAAATGAAGTAGACAGGGTCTGGCATTAGCTTTGCTCAAATTGTGCTGTCTGGAAAGATGGCCCAAGCCCTACAGTAGCAAAGACACCTAGATGGAGGTGGCTGGTCATCCTGAAGATGTATTCTTCATCAAGCTGCTTGCTGTCATCCCATGTAGGTCATACAGAGATCTGATACAGAGACAGAGCCTTTTCCCTAAACTACCCCTAAAAGCTTGTTTGTAGGCAGACATGCCTACACCTCATGGTCACAGATTAATGTGCTGTTCAAAATCTTACCACATACCTAATGTCCCTTCTACAGCACAAGCATCTCCTTTGTCAGCCACAGCTGGGGCTGAAAACCTCTTCTGCTTGTTTACCTTTTCCCTCCTTCCCTGCTGAAGACCCCACTGCAGCTGGCTTTAAACACCCAACTCAGAATGCATCCTTCTGAAGCAGGATTTCAGTAAGATTCTTCCAATTTCAAAACGTTCTTTCTATCCAGGTTTCTTCATGCACAGGCAAAGAAAGCAGTTAAAAGGGGAAGCAAAATGCTGAGCAACTGTCTTTGCCCTGCGCCTTGTTTGCTGGAGCCAACCCTGAGCCAATCTGCAGAGCTGTGCAGCAGCAGGACAATGCTGTACACAGTGTCCCTCCTCCTCCCCTGAGTCATCCTAGCTAAAATCATGCCAGTGCCTTTTTTTTTTTTGCTTCTCCACATGTATATGCTATGCCAGAACTGAAGCCCTACATCAGACCTTGCCTACTCCTTCCCTGAAGATGCTGCTCATGTGACTATCGCAGAGAAGGGAAGCTTAGACTCAGCAGGCTTTCTGCCTGTGGTCCTGGTACTCTACCACAATCATTTTCTGTGTTGCCTAGACAAGGTTAGAAAGCAATGAAAAAGGATTCTGGACAAACTACAAGTCAGTCTGGTAAATATGTAGTAGCATTGACTTTATGCACATTGCAACAGCAGGATGAGCTTTCAGAAGATCAAACTAAACCTGGCCTTGTGCATCTTCACTGAAATCCCTTCAGGTCTACAGAAAATGTTTGTCTCCTGCTTTGCAATGGCTAATAGGCTTGCATTGAGGCTCTGTTTTCTTCTCAAAAGCATCGTTCACTCGGTAGAGGTGCTCATGTGCCCACGTTGCAAATCACAGCTAGCGACTGCAGCATCTGGGTCTCCAGCTTTGAAGTTTCCCTTTCAAAGAGAGTCCTTTCATGTTCTGTGTTTTGGTATGCCACGATCATCTTCCCGTGTTTTTTTCTGTACAAGCTCTTCCACCAATTGTGAATTTTATCAATCTGATTAAAAAGGCAATAATGCAGAGGTTTCCTCTTTGCCATCAGCGTTATGCAGTGTATTGAACATAAGTTTTGTTACTGGAGTGGCTTCAGAAGCACTGTCTAATAAAACCCCAGCTCTTCCTTTACTTAATTGTAAAGTCAATGCCTTAAACATCCAGGAGATAGTTTTCCAAGGAGAAAAAAAAATGTTTTTAAAACTGAGCAGTCCTAAAAGTTTATTCTGGTGAACACTGGAGATGAACAGATTCTTCTGGTTTATATGCCTGAAGGGCTGAAATGGTTGCAAGAGAAGTTAAGGGAAAAAAACCTCTACACTTTTGTAGAGGGAGGGAAAAAAAGAATTAAATGGCTATTTCAAAGCATTGGTATCACTAGGATGGTAGAAGGAAATGTTCTTAAATATAAGGAATATGGAAATTAATTCTTTCTATGTACATAAATATCTAGGTATGGCACATTTAATTAATGCATATTTGTTTAAAGATCAGAGATAATTTGTAGGAAAACCAATTTAGCTTTTCCTGTGTTGTCATGTGCACTAAAGACAGTATCAAAGTAGAAATAATTGTTTATGTGTGTTACTTGGACTTGCTGTTGATAACTAGTAATTATAAATTTACCAACATAACAATGTATTAGAATAGAAACATTTCCAGCAGGTAAACACACAGCGCTGCTATCACTGCCAAAACAAGGTTTTTGCTTCTACTCTGAATAATTCTTTCCACATCTTTCCCAAAAGTGTGGCAAGTGACTCTGGCAAGTGATGGGCACAGAGCAGGTGGGTCCCCTGGCACCAGCACCCCTCTATTCTACCACCTGTGTCCACCACTGCCCATTGCAAAGCGGAGCATGGACACCTGGAAAAGCATCTGGGAAAGAGATGGCTCATTTCTGCTTTCTCTTCACTCCTGGATCATAGAATCATAGAATCAACCAGGCTGGAAGAGACCTCCAAGATCACCCAGTCCAACCTAGCACCCAGCCCTATCCAATCAACTAGACCATGGCACTGAGTGCCTCATCCAGTCTTTTCTTGAACACCTCCAGGGACAGTGCCTCCACCACCTCCCTGGGCAGCCCATTCCAATGCCAATCACTCTCTCTGGGAAGAACTTCCTCCTAACATCCAGCCTGTACCTCCCCTGGCACAACTTGAGACTGTGACCCCTTGTTCTGTTGCTGGTTGCCTGGGAGAAGAGGCCACCCCCCACCTGGCTACAATGTCCCTTCAGGTAGTTGTAGACAGCAATGAGGTCGCCCCTGAGCCTCCTCTTCTCCAGGCTAAACAAGCCCAGATCCCTCAGTCTCTCCTCATAGGGTTTATGTTCCAGGCCCCTCAAAAGCTTTGTTGCCCTTTTCTGGCCACGTTTCAGTACCTCAACATCTCTCTTGAATTGAGGGGCCCAGAACTGGACACAGCACTCAAGGTGTGGCCTGACCAGTGCTGAGTACAGGGGGAAGAATAACCTCCCTTGCCCTACTGGCCACAGCATTTTGCAGAAGAGCTGCCTGCAGTAACTGCAGCCATCTGTGCAACAGTTATGAATAACTAATTATACTGCCTAATATTCCTTTCATATTTAAATAATTATTGTAATTGCTGGTGGGATATTGTAGTCACACATGAAGGGAGAGGTGATCTGTGAGCCACTGTCTTAATAGACATAAGATGACAACACAAAGAGTCACCTGTCGCTGCTGATACTGCAGCTTTGGAGGATGTGCCCAACTATTTGTGCTGCCAGTTTGTAGTCATCAAGTTCTTCAAGCTTTTCTTGCACAACACCAAGTGTAAAATCTAGATGTGCCCCTCCTGCCAGGCCCTTAAGAAGTAACCTGCAAGAAGGCTCAGCTGAGATGTCAGATCTGCCACCTTTCCTTGCAAACACAACAGTGTGTTTTTGTAGTGGCATACCATGAGAGTGAGGACAGGAGGGGGGGGGGGGGGAAAAACCAGCAGAAAGTTCTTTTAACTGTTTTCCTCATGATTTTCCACAAGCATGTGGTTAAGCCTGGCTGACTCAAACATAACTATTTTTTGGAGAAGCCACAGATCTGTGCTTAAAACATGCTGCCACAGAGAGTACTCGCCTCTGGCTACAGCAACACGGCTTTGTAAGGCATTTGGTTTTCCACTCTGCTTCAAAATACTTTCATGCTATTTTCCCTCATTGCAATAAACTGCACCTGAGTTTAGTGGCACTAGAAGATGATTTGGAGCCCTACAAGCAATTCCTGTTTCTAGCATTGCAGCCTCAGCCAGATGGGTGGTGAGGGTACAGGGAGCATGACAGCTCAGATGCATGCGGCATGGCTGAAGCTCACAGCTGTGTATGAAGGGAAACGCTGTGGAAATGACTAAAAGAAACCCAAACTCCAACATATTTTTTTCAATTAAGAAGTGAAACTTTGTTTTTGCTCTACTGGCCAGCCACAGACAAGATGCATGTTATTCCTGTGCCAGGAGTGGACCTGAACCTCAGCTCCAGGAATCACAGTAAGCACCAATTTTGTTCTCTAGCTTGCTACGCTTGGTTTTTGGAAACCTGTAAACCTCTGAGCTTGTAAGAATCTGTCACACATCACCAGCAATGATGGAAAGACTGTTTCAGAACAAGAGGGGGGCAAAAAAAAGCCAGTGAATAGAGGAAATTAAGACATTTTACTTCTACTGCTGCTGTGTGGGTTGGGGTAAAAAGCCCTGTCTGAGTAACCCACTTCCTTTCCGCCACCTGCTATTTTCCTGTGGGCACAGGATGACAGCAGAGAAGCCTCCCTGGTACCCAAAAGGCCAGTTCAGTAGTTTAGTGCTTGAGTGGAGAAGGACTCTCTGAGCCTCCATCAGGGTGCTGCAAAGCTGCTCCAAAACATTTGTGAGAGAGATAGAGGGAGGAGCAGGCACTCACCTGTGGCTTGGGAGAGCCACTACTGAAACACCATGGGAGGAACCAGAGGCCATGTGGCAAGGCTGAAGCCACACACCAGTACCTCGTCTCTGTGTGCTCAGTGGTGGCAAGGCTCTGCATGGAAGGTTGCAAGTGCAGCACCTGCTTGCCTTCACATAGCTATTTCCACGGAGAGGCAATTTAAAGCAGCTCAGACAGGAGCTGAACTTAATGTTGTTCAATTACCTGTGAAACCTAGCTGGCAGGAATGATTTATGAACATTTCAGTAAAATTCATTTTGATGCAAACACAGCCAAGAATATTTAAGAGCTGGACCCTGCAGCCCAGAGCTCCAAAATGAAAGAGAACAGCATTTTTCTTTGCCCACCCTGCAAACACCACGGAATGCAAATAGCTCTACTGCTGACTAATCAAATTCTCTTTTTATTATTTTTATCTAGAAGCAGACTTTATGCAGTCTCCTACTTCAGCCTGTCAAAATGATATCCACCAATTAAAACCAAAGCTGCTAAACTGGTGAGCACAAGCAACTCGGTATCATGCTGTTAGCCTTCTAGGTGCATGAGCAGGTAAGTCCCTAACCCAATCAGAGACTAATTCTAGGCTGACTCTTCCAACTGCAGAAGCTGCTCAAGGCTCAGCAGACTTTTACTAGGAAAAACTTCCCAAGACCTTTTACATGATTGGTGCCTATTTGCTCTGTATAACCTTCCAGAGGACTTAAAACAATTTCCTATTCAAAGAGCATTTTAAGAGTAATTTTTTTTTTAAAAGAAACAAAGAATTGTGGTAAATGTTGCATTGTTTTTAATTTGCAACACCCTCCACCCCAAAAAACCCCAGCAAACCAGCCAAAGACCGACCAACCAAGACACCCCAAAAATCCTATCAAAAACAGCAAACAAAACACCTGTTGGTTTGGGGTTTGGGTTTTTTCCTCCCTTATCTTCCTAATTACTGTCTGGTGAGAGGCCTTGAGCACAAGCCCTATGAGGAGAGGCTGAGGGAGCTGGGATTGGTTAGCCTGGAGAAGAGGAGGCTCAGGGCTGACCTCATTGTTGTCTACAACTACCTGAGGGGTGGTTGTGGCCAGGAGGAGGTTGCTCTCTTCTCTCAGGTGGCCAGCACCAGAACAAGAGGACACAGCCTCAGGCTGTGCCAGGGGAGATTTAGGCTGGAGGTGAGGAGAAAGTTCTTCACTGAGAGAGTCATTGGACACTGGAATGGGCTGCCCGGGGAGGTGGTGGAGTCGCCGTCCCTGGGGCACTTCAAGGCAAGGTTGGACGTGGCACTTGGTGCCGTGGTCTGGCCTTGAGCTCTGTGGTAAAGGGTTGGACTTGATGATCTATGAGGTCTCTTCCAACCCTGATGATACTGTGGTACTGTAACTGGGGCTGCATTCTGGGTTAGACCATTCTGATCTTCAGAAATAGCAGTAAAAAGGAGTGAGAATACAACCAGCAGCCGAAGAAATTTGGGTCACACAGAGAATCCACTAATCTAATAGCTCAGTAAGCAGAGAGACAAAATCCAAACTCCTTTCCAGACGACTCCTTGCCTCCCTCTCTTTCGGATTATCTGAGGCAGGGGCTGCTAGCAGCACTGCTTCATACCTGCAGCATCGCGCACTGCTTTAAGCACCAGTTGTGGCACTTCCTCACAAAGAGGCATCCGCTGCATCCGAGGATGCGTTAATCCCCTGTACTGTCACCTAATGATGGGTTTAGAGACGCTTTATCTGCCAGATACCGGCACAGGCGCAGCCCTATCCGCCGGGTTAGGGGACGAGGGCTAGTCGCTACCGGAGGTTTTTAAGAGTCCAGGCCGGGGGCACCCGGAGAGACTCGAGGGGTGACAGGGAATGGCCTCGGCCGGGCCCGGCCCTATGCAGGGGCTGGCGTTCTGCCATCAGCTGCGGAGCCGGGGTCCTCTGCGCGGGGTGGGGCCTCGGGGTGCAGTCGCCCCCCAAAGGCGATGCCTCGGGCGGTGCATCCTCCTGGGAGCCCCCTATTAGGAACCCTCCTCGGGGGTGATCTCCCCGCCCCGAGAAGACTACTTGCTGCCGGGGATGCCTCTAATTAGAGAAGTCCCCACAGCGGGGGAGCGCCTGCAAGCGCTGCGGGGTGACCCCGGGCAGACAGTGAACGGGGGTCCGCCGAGCCTGGGCCGGGCCCGCCGCCGCGATCATGCGCAAATCGCAGCGCGTCCCCCCTGCCGCGCCCCGGCACCCCCCGGCCCCGGGCCTCCCCCCTCCCGCTGCGGCCCGCGGCGCCTGCCACCGGGCCGCCCTACCTGCACCCAGCAGCGCGGCGACGGCGAGGAGGAGCCCCAGGAGACCGCGGCTGTCCATGTCGCGGAAAGGCTGCAGCTCTGCCGCGGGAAGGGCCGCCTGTCTCCGCCGGGGCGGGGCGGGACGGGATTGGGGCGGGCGCACAATGCCACCGCCTCCCGTGCTCCCAGCTCCCCGCACTGTCTGGGCTGCGTTCCCGTCTGGGTGTGTGCCCCTGCCAGGGACGGCAGTGGGCCGGGCCAGCGCTGGCGGAGGATCGCTGGCACCGGAGGCTGCCGCGCTGGGTGGCTGTGTGCCCTGCTCGCCTCTCCCCGCCGCGGCGAAAACGGGTTTCGGCCGCCCTGGCCTCGCTGCGCATTCTTCTGCTGGGCTTGTGCGGTGGGTGCCGCTAGGCTCAGCCTCAGCCTCGTGTTTACTCACCGGAGTGGTGAGAACCTGGGCTGCGAATAGCCACAAGACGATGCAGGAAACCTTGCGGGGGTCTGGGTTAGTGCAGCCTGGAAGTAATGCGCTACAGCGGTGGGGAGGGCTCAGCGGGCAGGACCTCCGGGGGTTGTGGAAATCGTGGGTGCCGACGGGCAAGACCCCCGTGAGCGATGGGAACCCTGAGTGTCGGTGGGCAGGACTCCCAGAGTCTGTGGGAGCCCTGAATGCCGGTGAGCAGGACCCCGGTGAATGTGGGAACCTTGGATGCCAGTAGGCAGGACTCCTGGCGTCTGTGGCTGCCAGCTAGGATGCAGCGGTGGTGCCGGGGTGAGAGGGTGCTGCAGACTTAGCCCAGCTCCCGGGAAGGGACTCCGCCGAAGTGCAGGGGAGGGAGCTGGTGCATGCCGCAGTTTCACTCTTTAATGTCAGGGTTTTGATGTGGAGGTTACGGAGCCATGGAAATGTTGGCTGGAAGCGACCTCTGGAGGTCTCTAACCCAAACGCCCCCTCGGAGCGGGACCCAAACACCGCAGGGCACATCAAGCCAGGGTTTTGTCCGGTGGGAAGTTGAAAACTTTCAGGGATGAAGGTCCCTGCACTTTACTGGGTGATAGACGACAGTGCCGCCCACTACCTAGTGGAGGAGATTCTCCTGGGTCCAGTCCTACTCTTACTTATCCTGACCACTTCTTTGGCCATCATCCGCGTTGTACTGACTGCCACCGCCAATAAGAGTTTATTGCTGTCATCTTGGTCACTGTCCTTATGCAGCTGTAAGCTTCAATTAGATCAGCCCTCAGCCACCTTCTTGCCAGTACAAGCAAGCTGCTCCTTGTGGTTTGTGTGCACCGGGTGCTGCACCTTCTTCTCTACATCACTTTTTAAGTATAACAGTACAGTAAATATATTCTCTGTTGATATGTATAGGTTGTTTCACTACAGAAAAGGAAGTAAGGCTGCAGCCTGTATTTAGGAGAAGTTCCTGAAGCCTGTATGGGGACCCTGAGCCTGAAGAGGTATCTGTGTTGTCCTAGTCCCGCCTCCCCTTATAGCAGTTGGGAGATACTGCTCTCCCTGGACGCTGAGTGTTGGGACTGCCTCAACTCTAAACAGTGCCTTTTGTCCTTGATGGGAACATCGCTTGAAAGGATAGTGAGCAAGGACTATGGAGGAGTTACCATCCTCTTTAGAAGTGCCCGGTTTGAAGGCCGTGGTGGGATAAGGAGGAGGAGAGATGCTCGGCTGCAGATTTTCGTCTATGGCCACACAGAAGATTGCAGGCTGCACGGCTCCCGGTGCCTTGCCTTCCACAAACCCTGTGGAGAGAGAATCTCCAAAGCTTGCACCAGAGCATATTTCAGTAAGTGCCACAGTTCAGCGTGCTCGTACCATGCTGTTGGAGTTGCAGATGCTTCTGTACCACGCACTTCTCTCTGCTGTTGCAGCCCCTAACGGGAGTTAATTGGGTCCTGGGATACCGAGAAGACAAACTGAAGAAGATGCGGTTCAGCGGCTACGCGAGGCTACCCATGCATTCGCAAGATCGCCTCTTCCAGTTTGTTCCCCAATAACCTCCATCAGCTATTTGCATTTCAATGGTTTCCAAGCCTCTGGTAATCGCTGGGGGAGGAGGCGGGTAAAAAGGCTTTTATATTAGAGTTAGATCAGCCTTTGCAAGCCTGAAGGAGTGAGGGAGCGTCGCAGCAGCTGATGCAACCCGTGACAGTATATTGTTTGCCGTTCTGTGCGAGCCTGGGGTGCACACCAGTGCCTGTGAGTTGATTCATAACCACAAAGAAAAGTATGAATGTAGTGTTGGCAGTAAGGCAGCAGCAGCAGCATTGCTGCCCTCCGAGGCTGGATGGAAACGGGGCGGTAAGAGTTGGGAATTCGTGTTGGAGCAGCTCATATGGCTAAACCCCTCCACGTCCGAGGGTGCTGTCCCTGGCCTGTTGTGCCCAGCCAGAGCTGGGGCTCTGTGTGGCGGGTGAGAGTTGTGCCTTTAAGGGAGTGTGGGCCCAAGGCAGCTGGAGAGCCTGGGTGCTGGCCAGCAAGTGACTCAGCATCGCCTGACCTGCGCCAGGAGCCCAGGCTATTCTTGGTATGGGGTGTGTTTAAGGCAGGCAGCCCAGGCTTGAACAATTCCAGTTGCTCTGCAGAGGATGTGCCTGTGCTGAGGCTGGAGCCTGGCACATGTCGTGTTGTCCAGGAGTGCAGTGCTGTTTTCCGCTTGGATCGCTTTCCTCTGAGCTCGAAGACAATATGACCTTTCCATTTTCTTCTCTTGAGCTAGATCAAAGCTATAATCTTTGAATAGCCAATTAGACAGCCATTGGAGAAACTTTCAGTGGGGAAATATACTTCTTTCCAGTTATATTTTAATAGATACCACATTTCAGTCTCCTTACTGCCTTTGAAAATCTGCTCTCTGGGCTTAGTATGCTTTTGTCTCTGTGAGACAAAATATATTTAAAGGGAAGGGGAAATAGTGATCCAAAAGGTAGTGCTGGCAGAGACAAAAATCTGATTTAGAATCCTTTTTTTCCTGAATCTATTAAAAAAATTTAGCAGGCTCAGAACATGTGATCCGTTACATCTCAGAACCCCTCACAGCCGCTAATCAATTACCCCTCATAAGTGATGGGCACATAAAAAGCATCAATTTAGCTGCTGCTCAAGTGCTGCTGTTTTAAAAGCAGAATGAGCTGTCATGTAGTAGTGCATACCCTTGCCACACAGTTATCTGTGATGGAAAATGAAAATACTGTACACGATTTAAAATGAACAATTCCAGAGGCTGAAGTAAATTTCCACCTGTCCTGCTCTCCTGCCTGAGGTATTATTTGTTTATGGGCCCACTCCTAAACATGACAATTCTTTTTTAAGTCTGAAAAAGATTGCTAATTTGGAGGTATTTTTAATTCCCTTAAGAAGCTGGAAAGCATCTGGTCAAATTTTCTGAATGCCTTGTTTCCTGAAGTCTTGATTAAATTTATGGCCCAAGCTGTTCCTTCATGAGAAAGGCAGTAAGACCACAGACAGCCCTTAGTCTGCACCACACCAGCAGCCCTGCAGTTAAGGGTGCAGGGATATTCCCAGTCTCTTCCGTCACAGCTGCATCACTGTGAAGAGAGAACAGGCAGGTTTCCCTGGGCAATAGGCTGGCAGGTCACCATGCTGCCAGCTCTGGTCCTGTGCCAGAGCTGAGATCCAGCAGACTTTTCTCCATCCATGTCGGCAGCTGAGCTGTGAGTCTTCGGTGCTTGGTTCCACCTCCAGCCTGCTGCATGCTGTGGCTGGCTGCAGTGGCTTGCCTGGTGGAAGTCACAGCTGAGTAGAGCTCCCTATAAACAGACTTACTCCTCCTCTCACTGCCTGCCAAGTGCCAGGCACTGCTTGCTGTAACCATCTTCCCAGAGAGCCTCCAGTCTGGTTCCTTGCAGAGCTGATACATTGGGGGTTGTTTGTACAAGCTGATTTTAAGTATGTAATTTCTCTCCTAAATTAGATGTCTAGACTCCTGCTATAATCAAAGGTGAGAGGCAGGTTCCTAATTACACTGCTTTAAATTACACCCTGAAAGATCCCTTGTCTGTACGGGGAGCATGGGCACCTTACGTAGGTGCTTAAAATGGTTTTGAACATTCCCTGTTGTGTGCTGGGTCTGCCACTGCTGCTGCAAACAAATACAGAACCTCCTCAGCTTGTGTAAATCAAAAGCTTTAGCTTCTTAAAGGGGAAATGTTAGTAGCACTTGGATGGAAATTAACTGGAGAGTGCATTTATTTTTGGCCAGTCCCCTGGGAGCACCTGCCAAGCATTACTTCTCATTTCAAGCCTGGCTGTTCCTGCTGAGAAAGTCTGATGGAGCTTCGAGTCTGGGTCAAGGTGAGTGCCTGGCTCTTCATCAGCTGTCTTTGCCATTTGAAAAGGAAAGAGGAAGGAAAGCTAAGCAGCAGATTGTGTGTGAGGAGTGGTGTGTTTGTTCTAGTGAGCTTAGGAATGAGAAGAAACTGAACTGCTTGGGTACGGTTTATGTACTGATGAAATGCACCTGCCTATCCCAAGCATTGCTGCACAGTTTTGGAATAAATATTTAATCATAAATTACAGGAAAAAAAATTAATCCTAGCCTGGTCTATTGCAGGCCAGTAGCCAACTGCTTAAAGCAAGGCTGCTGTGCACCTGTTTGAAACTGGAGTAACTGACACACGCCACAGTGCCTGTGTAAAAGGTTTCTGACAGTCGTTAAAGCCAGTGTGTGAACATGCTCAAGTGTCAGCAGTGTGGACTTCAGCACTGGGGGGACCAGGCAGTCTACTTCCATGAGAGCACAACCCAAGTGTGCACAGGGATGTGATTGGAGGTGCCAAATGGGAGCTGGCATGGCCAGCCTGCCTTCTCTCCTGCTTCACAGCGTAACGGTGCCAGGAGCACACCAGTTCAGTGCTGGTGCTGCTTTGCCCTTTCAACAGCAGGAGTCACAGATGCCAGGATAAGTGTGCTCTCAAATGGAAGGGCACTGGAGCATTAAGGTCAGTTCACATCTTTCACAAACGCGTCAGAAACCTGTGTTTGTTCTCCAAATTCCTGAAAAGCAGAAAAACCTGGCATTTTCTTTTCTTTTTTTTAATATTTATTTTCCCCCAGGGACAGAAATCACTGGCTGAGAATCTACAGGCCTGAACCCAAAGAAAACATGCCTCAAGAATCAGTGTAACTACTCTGGGCCAAGGCTGTTTGGTTTTTTTTTTCCCCTCAGCCTTCTCCAGAAGTCTGCAGAACCCAAAAAGGACTGCAGAGGGTAAGGGGACGTTCAGTGGGTCAATGAAGACCTGTAAAAGAGCTTTCCTGCCTTTCCCAACAGTTAATAACTTTGTTGCACAGAACTTAGCTTTTCAGAAGGACTTTGTGTGGTTTTTGGCTGCCTGAGGACTGGTGAGAGATGTTCGTAGTTACAAATGGGGAGACTGTTTTTTTTTAAGGGGAAAACCTTCCCAAACTCTCAAACTTGTTTTCCCCAAAACCTTTGTTCCTGTGGCTGGGAGTGTGCAGTGTTACCTGCAGTAGTAAAATGGTGCATAAAGCAGCCTTATTCTGCCTGAGAAGTGTGGGAATTTGAGTACAGAACAGGGAGTGTCAGACAGTCGAGTTGTCTGCCTTGTCTTTTGCCCCTCACCTGGGACAGGTGTGATGTATGTGGCTGGGTTAGTATAATGGTGACATGGTCACTGGCAATGAGCAGGTACAACTCAGGGCCTGGGAGGAAGGTGGGTTTGTTGCCAAGTACTGGATGCTGGCTCTTGGAGAAAAGAGATGACTACCTTCTTGGCTCCTGAACTGAAAGGAGGCTTTTAGCACAGCTAAATTGTACGTGTCCCTCAGGAAGGATTTCAAGGCCAAACCACTAAAAGAACCCAGGCTCTTTTAATCTAAATACAGTCCTAGAAAACAACCGTGGGCTCAGTTGAAGATGCCCTCTGTCTTGTACAATGTCATCTCTCCTTTGTGTGTAAGGGTTTCCTTGTTTACTCATTATTCCACCTGTAATGGAAAAGTTCCATTAAATGTAGCAGAAGTTATGTGCCAAAAAAAAAAGGCTTTTAAAATCTAAAATGGGTGGGACTGTTCTTAAGCAGTGTGTGTGGGTTGCCCTTGTGTTATGTGTATTGTCGTGTTGAATTTTTTTAACCATGCCTTGAGTACTGTGTTCAGTTCTGGGCCCCCCAGTTTAGGAGGGACATTGAGATGCTTGAGCGTGTCCAGAGAAGGGCAAGGAGGCTGGGGAGAGGCCTTGAGCACAGCCCTACGAGGAGAGGCTGAGGGAGCTGGGATTGGTTAGCCTGGAGAAGAGGAGGCTCAGGGGAGACCTCATTGCTGTCTACAACTACCTGAGGGGAGGTTGTGGCCAGGAGGAGGTTGCTCTCTTCTCTCAGGCAGCCAGCACCAGAACAAGAGGACACAGCCTCAGGCTGTGCCAGGGGAGATTTAGGCTGGAGGTGAGGAGAAAGTTCTTCTCTGAGAGAGTCATTGGACACTGGAATGGGCTGCCCGGGGAGGTGGTGGAGTCGCCGTCCCTGGGGCTGTTCAAGGCAGGACTGGACGTGGCACTTGGTGCCATGGTCTAGCCTTGAGCTCTGTAGTAAAGGGTTGGACTTGATGATCTATGAGGTCTCTTCCAACCTTGGTGATACTGTGATACTGTGAAATGTTGTTATCAGGCAGTGATTATATTTTGTTACAGGTTCAGAGCCCTATAAAAAAGTGCTCATGTGTCTGGTACTTTCTTTGTGACTCTTCTTGAAGTGTGAGAGAGTTAGAACTCCAGGTTTTGAAGCTGGACAAGCTTTTCTCTTGTTGGGATTGTCCAGCCTTGCTGTGGGCTGGTAATGTCTACCACATTAGCTGGATCGATTCGAATTTGATGTTTTGAACATGGTATTATGGGAGTAATTTTCTTTTTATCAGACCCTGGGGGCATATATTAAGAGCTATTATGTGTCACTTAAAAATAGGGAAAAAACCCTTTAAAATTCTGGTCCTGTTTCCATGGTTTTGTTGTCTGTTGGTCTGGGCTCTCGGGTTGGTCACCACCCTATGGAGTATGTGACCTGACCCCTGCTGGTGGAAGGGTTCACTCAACCTTAAATGAGGTATTTGCCCACAAACCCAGTTGTTTCTACTGCTGATGCCATCGAGTGGATCTCCAGGTGTAGCAAAACTCTAGAGCTGGTGGGTGTTTTAACTGCTGACTTAATGAACAGAAAAAGAGCTGACATTGTTTTGACATATGCCTGAAGTGATTCTGTTTTACACTCGTGCAGCTTTGAATTTTTTTTCTGTCTTAATTTTAACTTTTCCCCCCTTCCTTCTTATTAGTGCTGTGATCATGATGCTTTCCTTCCCCTCTTTCCTCCTTTCTCCTCTCCTGTATTCTGTAGCATCTTTCTGATCTGAGGAGAATTTAACAGCCACATTTCATCCCATCCTGGACTGTGTTTGGGCAGGGTGCGTGCAGCAATGGCAAGCCTGCTGAGATGCAAAGAGCAAACACTATCTAGCAGAGCAGCTGACGTGTCGGGCAGACCTCTGGCTGCCAGCAGGTGATTGCAGAGTATAAACTTTGCCCGTAGCAAAGAGCAGAACAGACTCTGTGCTGTCACTGGCATTGGCAGAGAGCACAGGTGTGTGTGAATGTATTCAAGTCTAATGCAGTTCATCTAAAGTTTTGTCCTCTGCTTGTCAGTCCAGGTGCCCTGAGCAGGCATGGAGAGGAACTATCTTTGTGCTAAAGAACTTTCTATCAAAACAGACTGATACTGCTAGACTGTAGTGTAACAACCAACTTCAATACCCAGACAGAATTTCCACTGAAGTCAAAGGTTTAATTTCCACTGAGAGATCAGTAAGCACTGCAGATTTTGGAATACCATCAACATTAAAACAACAGTCTGGACTGTGTTCTCCCTGCTGTTGTCACGTGAAACACTTAGGGGTGACTATAAGTGTAAGTCTCTGTTACTCCCTTGTTTTGTTAATTTGATGGCAGAATTGCTGTCTGCTCAGTTAATTAATTTCTTCTGCCATGCTCAGGTCTCTCACACAACACCACTCAAAGGAAAAAATCCCTAAGAGGGAGATGGTGTAGCACAAATCCACAAAGTTTTTAGAGGGACCCTGTAGGGGTTCTGAAAGTTGTTTTTTGTTGTTTAAAATTGTTTTTCCTGCAGAACACAAGTGCATGTGCTACTGCAGAGTCAGTGGTCAGAGCAATTGGATGGGAAGGAGTTTGGGTTACCCACTTGGAAACGTGTTATGGAATTCTGTGACCTGCCTGGATGCGTTCCACTGTGATCTGGTATAGGGAATCCTGCTCTGGCAGGGGAGTTTGACTGGATGATCTTTTGAGGTCCCTGCCAGCCCCTAACATCCTATGGTTCTGTGACAATTCACTGTAAGCAAATTGCTTAGTGATAGAGAATCTGTCTCTTTCCCATTTGAAGCTGTCAGACCTTTCTAGCACTGGGCTGAGGTTTGTACTGTCTCCTGCAGCTTCCTCCTGAGCTCTGGGAGCTCAGCCTCCTCTGTGAAGTCTGTTGCCATTCTGCAATCGTCAGGCTGTGAGCTGCTCCTCTGTGAATAGCACTGATGACAGTTAGGTTTTCATTTCCCCATCCTGAGCCAACTGCACAATGTAAATATTATTACTGCTGTTTTACAGGTGAGGGGAAGATGAGTGGGAAGAAACATTATTTGCCCAGAGAGCTTAGCCCTGTGGCTGCACTGTGAATTGGGTAGCTTGCACTGATGGGTGACCTGGGAGAAGAGGCTTATGTTCTCAGTATCACAGTATCACCAAGGTTGGAAGAGACCTCATAGATCATCAAGTCCAACCCTTTACCTACCACAGAGCTCAAGGCCAGACCATGGCACCAAGTGCCACGTCCAATCCTGCCTTGAACAGCCCCAGGGACGGCGACTCCGCCACCTCCCCGGGCAGCCCATTCCAGTGTCCAATGACTCTCTCAGTGAAGAACTTTCTCCTCACCTCCAGCCTAAGTTTCCCCTGGCGTAGCTTGAGGCTGTGTCCTCTTGTTCTGGTGCTGGCTGCCTGAGAGAAGAGAGCAACCTCCTCCTGGCTACAACCTCCCCTCAGGTAGTTGTAGACTACCATTGCTCCAGGAGATGCCAAGGGACCCCAGGATGCCACCTGCTTGGCTCCATGTGAAACAGCACCAGCTTTGATTCACGTGTCTTTAAGCTGTTGCATTGCTAGTGGTGTGACCAGCTGTGGTTTGCCTTCAGCTGAGGCACACAGGCTGAGTGCATCTGGAGCCCAGACTGGTGGGGCTCTCATGCTGCTCTTGCCAGATGTTAGACCAACACTGATCACGGTTCTTCCCTTCTTAGCATCTCTCTGTGGCTTGGGACAGTGCTTGGCCCCTCGCTGCTGATTTTATAAAGACTATAAAATGGTCCATGTCATCTGGCATGTTTCTGTGTGTTGTGACTCCTTGGGAAAGCTCAGTGCTGTGAGCCTACTGCCTTCCAGATGCAACGTCTACCATCCCCGCTCCTCTCGCCAGAGCCAGTGCTGTCCCCGGTGGGAGTGTTTGCTACATCAAAGGCCTGGTTTGTGCTGCGAGCGGATGATTTCTCTGGTATATTTACACTTGTAAGGAAAGACATTTTTTTTCTCTCTTGTAAATATCACGGCACTTCTGTTGCTTCTGTGCTGGCCCATCTGTGCACCATTTTCACTTGCACTGACTCATGCTCGCAGAGTAGTAAGAACCGTCTCGAAGTGGTTTGATTCCTGCAGCAGAGTGGGCCCATTTTGTTCTTTCCTTTCCCTCCTGTGTTGCCAAGCACTAAGGTTTTTCTTATTGTTAATGCCATCTCTGGACTCTGTTGGGTTGGTGTAGGTCGTACTGAAGTAGTTTGAATTAGGCTGGGGTCGGAGTGGCTGGAGAGCAGCCAAACAGAAAGGGATCTGGGGGTGCTGATTGATACCCACCTGAACATGAGCCAGCAGTGTGCCCAGGTGGCCAAGAGAGCCAGTGGCATCCTGGCCTGCATCAGGAATGGTGTGGTCAGCAGGAGCAGGGAGGTCATTCTGCCCCTGTACTCTGCACTGGTTAGACCACACCTTGAGTCCTGTGTTCAGTTCTGGGCCCCCCAGTTTAGGAGGGACATTGAGATGCTTGAGCGTGTCCAGAGAAGGACGACGAGGCTGGGGAGAGGCCTTGAGCACAGCCCTACGAGGAGAGGCTGAGGGAGCTGGGATTGGTTAGCCTGGAGAAGAGGAGGCTCAGGGGTGACCTTATTGCTGTCTACAGCTACCTGAGGGGTGGTTGTGGCCAGGAGGAGGTTGCTCTCTTCTCTCAGGCAGCCAGCACCAGAACGAGAGGACACAGCCTCAGGCTGCGCCAGGGGAGATTTAGGCTGGAGGTGAGGAGAAAGTTCTTCACTGAGAGAGTCATTGGACACTGGAATGGGCTGCCCGGGGAGGTGGTGGAGTCACCGTCCCTGGAGCTGTTCAAGGCAGGACTGGACGTGGCACTTGGTGCCATGGTCTGGCCTTGAGCTCTGTGGTAAAGGGTTGGACTTGATGATCTGTGAGGTCCCTTCCAACCTTGGTGATACTGTGATACTGTGATTTTTTGGTTCAGATTTTTCAAGACTCCCTGGGTTTCTGGTGTTTGTTTCTGTACTGAGGTGTGCTTTTTGACTGTTTTCTGCGTGACTAGAAGTCACTGGGTATGTGTCCCCTCTGAAAGTGGGCACAACATCTTTGCCATAAGGTTTCAAGTCCAGGTGTTCCAGAGAAATGTTAGGTTAAGATCATCTGTACAGGTTGCAATTGTGCCCATTGAGTTGTGCTGTGCTCTTTTTACTGAGTGATCACATACTCATTTTCTTCACCTCTGTCTCTTTGGCTAACTAGACCAGACAGCAGCTGTTTACTGAGCAAGTCTTGAATATTTTGGCTTTTCTTTATTGCTCCATGTGCACTCAGGGTCGTCCTCATTGTCTGCAGGTCAGACCTTGCTCTGGAGGTAGGCTGATCACAGGTTGTTTGTTTTAAAAGCTGCTTGCTTGGTGTTCACTGAGATGTCCTGTCTGTATCCTCACTCAGCTTGAGCCATCTCCCAGCTCTCTTCTGGCCTGGTACCTCAGAGGCCCTGCAACCAGAGAGCACATTTGCAGTGGAAGCTCTACCATACTCTGCAGCTGCAGGGAGTATCTTTGGTCACTGCATGTGCTACCTCACTGGTGTGTCTAGCACAGTGGGGCACTGAGCTTGCTCAGCATGAAGGATAGTCAGAGTAGCTGCTTGGATCTCTGCTGCACATGTGTAAACAGCAAATATATATATATGTATATATATATGTGTGTGTATATGTCTGAGGCTGAAAACACTCTGATCCTTTTTTTTCCTTCTGAAAATATGAAAAAAAAACCATGTATTTCACAGCAGTTGAGCCTGACAGTATTTCAGGGTACTGCTTTTAGAAGTGTGGAGATGTGACAGCATTTCAGTAAATGACAAAAAGATCCTTTTAGCAGGGGCAAAAGAGTCTTTTCCCTTAAACATATTCTTGGGAAAGACTTGTGCCATTTCAGCTGAAATGAAAAAGTTTAGCCCCAGGCCAAACCCAGCTGGAGAAATTTTCAGCCCAAACAATTAATTATGGCTGAAATTACAAGCAACTCAAACTGGAGTTACACAAGAGTCAACTGTAATTACAGTGGTACTTTTGGCTCTGCCTGTAACATTTACACGTGTCACCCAGTGTTCTCAGGTGACTCAGGAAGAGCAATACATGAACCCCAGCTTGCTGGCTTGAGAGGCTGGGAGCAAGCATTTCTTAACAGAAATCATCTGCTTCTGAAAGAGGAATTAACAGTGGCACCCAGAGAAGTGTCTTGTCTGTGTTTAATGTTTACCCAGAGTCAGGTTTAACTGGGCTGTTATGCTTCTGCTGCACATGAGAGAAAGGGCATAATGAAGAGAGAGCCTCCTGTGACAGAGAAGAGCTCGGGCAGGAGGAAGCTGGGATGGCAAAGATTAATGGGGCTGCATCCCATCTGCAGGATCTCCATCTGTGCAAGGCTTTCCTGGGAAACTGGAAGGTAACCTCCCAATGATGGAAGCTGTTGTAAAAGCAGTTCCTTGCTTAGCAGGGAGAGCACACCAAGACCACAAGAGTGTCCTGGACAAACAATTCCTCCTGGAAACGTTTGTGCCATTCACAACCATGGGCAAGCATTTTAGAGGCTTACACTTGGGGGGGTTAGCCTTGCCTTTGTTGTGGGCTAAATCGAGCTACATGTGAACTCTCTCAGCAGTAGAACTAGTGCTGACAAGCAGGCACCTCTGGTGATGAAAGGAGTGCAGGTGAGAGGAAATTTAGTGGGAGGGGATCCTGCTCTGAATTTCTTGTGGAAACTGTAATTATATGATTCACTCTAGAGAAGGATGAGGGTTTCTAGTGTAAGCTATACAAAACACTTAGAGAAGCAGCCTACGGTTGAGGCTGCTCATTCAGACCTTATCTACTCACGTGGGATCATGGAAATCTTAGCACTCCACCTTATCTCTTCTCCCTCGGGAGATCAGTGATGAGAGAGTTTGACCTCTCACTTACCGTTTCAAATCAAGCCTAGTGAAATAGTGGCTTGGCTATGCAGTGCCTCAATCCCTTAATGAAATAGTCTTGTTCCCTGCCCTTGTGGGTAGAAATATGTCATGCCAAAATACCACTTAAGTGGTGCCTGGAGGATAGTCATAACAGAGTACGGCAGGAACATCCTCCCTTCCTCCAGGCTTTCCCTGCAGGTGCAGAGCTTGGGATGTTCAAGGCAGAGGGAATTTTGTCCCTCTGCTTCAGGGCAGCTCCTGATTTGTATATGAAGAGGATCCCTGCTTCTTTGGTTGCTCCCTGCAGATTTAAATGAACTTTAAATCAGCATTAACTTGAAATATTCATCACAAAGAGATCCCAGATCTGGAGTGGATGTCCTCCAAAAGCAAGGGTGCCCCAGTGCCAGCACAGGAGTACCCATACAGAGAGCTGCCAGTCAGAGTGAGCCCATAGTCTGCTTTGCTTTCTTCCACTTGGAGCTGGTATATTTTAAAGGATATCAAGGAGCAAATGTGGCAAAGGGGAAAAATTGTTACAGACTGTGTTTGGCAGAAAACCAGCAAAGATAAAACACCATACGTTCTGTGCAAAGAGCTCCTACACAAATGATTCATTCACTAGAACACAGCTGGGGTCAACACCTTCCATGTGAATAGGCCAAAGTTATGCAAATATTTTAATGTGGATTAAAAAACAAACAAACAAACAAAAAAACCCAACAAAAGAAAAAAAAAAAACCCAACCCAAAACCCAAGACAATATATCCTGTTCCAATAAAAGAGCTCTTTATCTGTGGAACTTTTAAGAATCAAAATCCCCCAAGAACAGTGTCGCTGTGCTATACACATATATACAGCAGCTGAATAGCTAGAAAATGACAGGATGAGCCCTGGAGATGCAAACTCTGAAAAGGCTGCTTGTTTTCCTCTGTGTTGCCAGAGAAGTCTGCTCTACAAATTGTGCGTGGTGGAGATCACACTATTTCAAAAGATCAAATTGCTAATTAAAGGAACTACTCCAGGAAACTTTCCAGTAGAACAATGTATGCAGTGGGATAATAGTAGTCACTATTTCTTTAATGAGTTTCTTTCCTAACCAGAATTTCTTACAATGCATTCAGTGCAGCCATTCAGTTAGATTATTATGAATCACATGTGTATTATTTCTGATTGGGTATTAACATAAAAAATCCTGATGAACCATAGTATTACAAAAACAGGTCTGGTGTACAGAATGCAATATCATTCCTGCAGATAAAAGTCTGGAAATGAAGGTCCTTGTGCAGCAATACAATTTAATGTGTTCGTTTGGGGGCTTAATTTGCAAAGGTGCTGAGAAACTACATGTCCAACTGAAGCCAAAAAGAGCAGGATCATAGAATCATAGAATCAAGCAGCTTGGAAGAGACCTCCAAGATCATCCAGTCCAACCTAGCACCCAGCCCTGTTCAGTCAACCAGACCATGGCACTAAGTGCCTCATCCAGGCTTTTCTTGAAGACCCCCGGGGATGGTGACTCCACCACCTCCCTGGGCAGCCCATTCCAATGCCAATCACTCTCTCTGTGAAGAACTTCCTCCTAACATCAGCCTAGACCTCCCCCAGCACAACTTGAGACTCTGTCCCCTTGTTCTATTGCTAGTTGTCTGGGAGAAGAGACCAACCCCACCTGGCTACAATCTCCCTTCAGGTAGTTGTAGGAGAGGACTGGATCACATTGGGTGCTTCTGTGCTCCACAGAAGCACCCAGGATGTCTCTGGATGGCAAGATATGTTAGACTATCCACAACATTCCATTCTGTAGGTCCTGCAAAAGGTAATGGGAAGCAGAATTCTTTCTTGGTGGTGTTCTCACAATTTGGTTGGTTGGGTTGGAGATTGTCTTATATATTTCTGGTTTGCTATAGGAGAAAATAACTTAGCAATGTCATCCAAAGGACAGTGGGTACAAGCCCTCGTGAAATGATGTAGGTAGATCAAGTCAAGGAAACAGCAGTTTAGTTGTGGAGCAGAGAGAAGAGTGGAGAATGTAAAGGATCTCATAAATCCCTTCATCCCCATTCTGTGAGAAGATGATGGTGAAAAATATTCCCCTGAGGTTCTCAATAGAAATTGACATAATGAGGTGAATTTCTAAAAATATTCCAAGAAGGTGGACTGCTCTTCTGGTGCTTTGGTGGTGGTAACTAAGTGCCTCATGGGGTCTTCTTGAAAATACTCTCTTTTTGCTTCAGACATGCTCTAGTTTCTATTCCATTTTATCTGGTGAACAAGAATGACTTCTTGATCTTGAGCTTTGCGTTCCAAATAGCCAGTCTTCATGTTCCCCTCAAGTAAAGAGAGCAAACAACCATTTAATGCAAAGAATGCAAGGGCTTCCTGAGTAGAAAGGTAAGGCATTTCCTCCTTGTGTGTTTGGAGTGGTTACCTCACATTAGATAAGCAGTCTTTGATGAATCCTTGGTTTGACTCATATTGTCTGGCAGCACAGCCAGAGACCTGTGGGATGACTGTTCCTTTTAAAAGTCTCTTGCACTCTGGTGCTCTTAACCACTTAGCCTCTTCTTTAGCATCAAACTCAGTGATAATGGTAGTGTTGGGACAATGGTTTTGGATGACTCTTCGATAGCTGGTCCTCACCCTTGTGCTGGCTACTATGACTCCTCTACATTTTCTTGCACTGACTGACTCCCATTTCTTTTCAAATGAGAACTGAGACAAACCCAATGAGAATGAAACACTTAGAGGAGGACAGCAGCTTGGTTTGGCCATTACTTGAAGATAGTGGAGCCAAAGACATCAGGTCAAGCATCAGCACTTCACTGTGCTGTGTTCTACAGTGACTCATAACAGAAAGATTAGAGAACTTAAACATGTGAGTTAATATGGTTCTTGGTCTATATTGGCCAGCAGCCTGGGCCAGGGGGCTGCTTTCTCTGTGTAGGCCAGTCTGTTAGGCAATAATTTGTTGCAGTAGGACACTGCAGTGGTTGGGCCACTTGTGCTATTGTTTTCTTGGCTTGTAAGCTTCTCTTGGATGCTTGCCATGGAAGTTAGTGGCCTGGTGAGCTATTTCTAAATACGACCTGTGGCACAGGACTGAGGTCAGGGAATATGGATCAGCTTAATTCTCATGCATCCAAAGCACCCTGTCAAATGCTGAGAAAAAAAATTGGACAGTCTACCAGGCCAGACTCCACTCTTCAAGTCCAGACTTGGCTGTTTTGTCTCTAGTGTCTAACACGCAAGCCAAAATCGCAACTCAGTCACCGTTGTCCTCAGCATCTCCAAAGTGTGGGTTTGATATGCATTCTGTCTAGAGGGCAAATTGTTAGTCAGTGTTTTAAGAAGCAAATAAATGTTGATGGTGGGACTCCTTCATCCCAGAAAGGAGTCAGGAGAGAAGGATGGGAAGGACTGAAGTTCAGAATTCTTGTATCGCCCTCGTCGGAGCCGTCTCTGGGCGGTTCTCCTATCAGTCTGGAAGGCATCGTGTGGGATCTGAGAGTTACTGCTCTGGGAAGCTGCCGGCACCTGAAAGGTGGAAATCCTAGAAAGAAGAAGTTGGTGAAGGGCAGCAAAATGACCACAGAGTCCCTCACCATTGAGCATGGATTCTTGTTTTCCTTTGTTTGGTCAGGAGTATTCCCACCCTGCCTCAGATGCTCTCCACTTTCCTGCCTTGCAGAGCGTTTTTCTTTGCATCTCAGTGGATTTATTCTCTTCCTTATCTAATTTTAATTAAAGCTCCTTTCTCCTCTCCCTCCCCCCCAACATAATCAACTGAAGAAAAATGAGCTGGTAAGTCATTGTTTTTAGCACTCTGGCAGCAAACGAATGTTATGTCTGGCGCACTCGGCACCAAGTCAGAAAATGAATCAGCAGCTGTTGTGACAGAAGCTTTTTCCTGAATGGGGAAACAGAGACAAAAAGAAAACAGGCCAAAGAGAGGTTTCTTCAGTGGGCATTGCCAGCCCCACACCACGATGAAGAATGTCTTTGGCCTTGCCTGGGAAAGGGTCTCAGAAGGGCATCCCCACGTTCCCCACTGCATGGCGGCAGGGTCAGCATAAGCCATTCTGTGACTGCTCTTGGTTGGAGGGGCACTGCCTGTGACCTCCCTAGGAGTGCAGCAGTGGGACAAGGTGCCCCAGTGCCTTGGTGGGGAGCTGGAAATTGAGGGAAAGCAAAAGTGACCCAGAGCCGAGGAGGCCTCATCTTGGCCAGGTGAACAGTGAAGTGTTTATGCAGGCACATGGGTCAAGAAACACTTCTTTGTCCTGGGACTGCATGATGGCATGGTTTGTGTTGTACCCACTGATGAGTAGAGGAGGAGCTGTTTGTGTCTTGATGGACTTGGACCCATATTTAGTTGTTTCAAGCAATGATCTAGAATACATTGTAGACAGCATGCTGTGAGCTGCAAGGTTCAGGAGGAAAGAGTGGTTTAAGGTATCCTCAGATCATGTTCTGTCTTTATCTAGTGGTTACCTTCTCACAGGGACTTCATTTGCTTTGCAACCCCTGGCATCTGCTACTTCTTGTACACCAAACATTTGAGGGCACTCAAAGAAATGCTTTTGACTAATATTATGGCCCTGTTAGTATACTGCAAACTATTTCTACAGGAGCAGCATCAAAGTTTTATCTGCTAAATAAACATCGCTGAGCTAAGCTAATGTGCAGAACAGATCTGGAGGCACTACCACACTGGAGCAGACACAAGGTCCAGCTGGAGAATAGCACTATACTACTGGATGATGAGTGAAAGTAGAGCTCCATCAGGTTTGTCCAAGACAGAGAAGCAGGCTCTGTGTCTCCTTGGAAAGAGATGCCTTTGCTGCGGTATTTTTAGGGTATGTTTGACAATTGAGCCAGCTGAGTTGGTGACTTGCAACCTGAAAAGCTTCAGTAAAGTCCAAAGGGACAGCATGTGGTTGCAAGTCAGGGCAGAGGTTGCCCTAGGTTCTTGGAGACAATTATTACAATATTTATAGCTCTTTTCATGCCAAATGGACAAGCAACATATTTGTCCTTTCCCTGTTCCTATAAATTCCCACCTCACCTCCACAAAACAGTGTGTGTTTTGTTGCCTGCCTCATCACATACTACCAGTGGCACAGGCTGGAGCAGGAGTTTCTTCCATGGCATGGCTGTAGGGACTCTCTGCCACAGGTTTTCTTTCCTGAGCATACAGTGGTGTTCCCAGTCCAGCTCAGGGCCTCACCATGCCAGAAATCCCTCCTAGTTTTAGCTGGGTTCCATGTGCAGTGGGATGGTTTATGTTGTTAGTAGGACAGTACAATGACTATGGGAAGAAAAAAAAATAGAGGTCAGGCCTGTTTGATGTTTTGTGCACCAACTATCAAGGTTTTTGGTGAAGTTGCATGCTCTGTAGTTCTCTGTCAGCTCCCTTTGCTCCAACACCAGCTCACACATTCTGATCCAATAAAACACTGGCTTGCCTGTGCTGTAAAAACCTGAAATCCCATGAGAATGCTGGGCACAAAGCACATGCAACTCCACCTGGGGATCCAGCTGGAGGAGGAGGATGGAGTACTGCCACCCCAGCCCACCACCACCACAGGAATTTGTTTTGGTAGAGATTTGTGGACTGACCAAGGCACTGATGGAAGAGTCACAGCCTCAGATACACGAGCCCTTTGAGTTCTGAATTAACTGGCTCCTATCAGGAGAAAGATTGCTGTGAGAGGTTGTGATTGCTTTTTCTCTAACACTACTTCCCTGGGTTTGTTTTATGACTTGTGTGACTAAGTGGATTTGCAGTCCATCAAGAGGAACCCCTCAGACATCACTTTCTAGGAACGCTGCTTTTTAGTATCTTCTTATATAATTTGTTGTCTCTTCTTGATCTTGACCCTGCAAAGCATTTCCATCACATGTAGATGCAGTGGTACTCTGGTCACCTGTGTAGCAGCAGCTCAAGGGACGCCAGCCCTACTGGAGCAGAGACAGGACCCAGCAATGAAGTTGCCCCAGAGGCTTCTTTACTGCTGAGCTGCTGAAGTTAACAGGACACTGGGCTGGTCCTTCAGAGTAACTTCATGTGAGTCATTCCCGAGCGGCCTTGAAGTTAATTGGTTCTCTTTGCAAATGTAAAGAGGAGGCAGTGGTGTGCTCTTGGCCACCACATGCCGTGCCCAGTGAGGTGGTGTGTAGGGACCTTTTCCAACCAGCCTCATGCGTGTCCAAAGTGCTGGCCTGATTCTTAAGGTGTGCCTGCAGGTTGCTTTGTGGGATTTACTGAAGTCACTCTTGATTCGTTCCGGGTTGTGATTATGTAAGAGGAAAATTAAGCTCATTGATTAGCTGAAGAATCAAAAGCAAAGCTGGAGGAGGGAAAAGTGCAGTGAAATTTCAGGACCGAGTGGCCATCTGTGCAAGCATCAGCTATCTCCTAACCAACAGGCAGAGTCCACCTCCTTCAAACACTTAGTGCTGAGCTTGTCAGCAGTGCTGACAGCGCTGGGTTCTCTCGCAGCAGCACCCGCAGGCACAGCTCTGCCGTTTTAAAGGCTTTCAGGATTAGGCCAGGGCTCCTGCACAGCTGCGGTGCCTTGCCCCTGTTTTACATCCACTGAAAGATTTTTGAATGGACTTCAGAAGCCATTAAGGACCCAAATGTCGACTTGCACTTGCAAAACGTCTCTGGTTAATGTTTTCCTACTGACGCTCTGCTTTGCTCCCTGCCTGCCAGAGTTTCCTGTGACCTATTTGAAATATCACTCTCCTAAGTGAAAATGTGCCTCTCTTTTTCAAACTTGCAAAACTCACAAAAATAAATAGCCTAATTTGGCCAGTTAATAGCCCTCTCCTGGGGCTCCTCTCAGCAACTAAGAGGCCTTTTAAATACAACATTTGTGACTGCGTCATTAAAGCTCTGCATGATCCAAGCAGACTAAACCAAAAAGAAAGAAATGCCTTATTTGATCTAAGTTTTCTTTTCTTTTAAATAGTGACACTAGAGACCCATTTATTTTTAATTACACAATTGCTTTATTAAAAGCCTAAGTTCTGCAGTCCCTAGTCATTGCTCAGGCAAAACTGCTATCATTGAAGGAAGAACCTGTAGGAGTCAATCCTAAAAATAGGGCAGCTGACAAAGTCTGCCTTTCAAAACATCTTTGCTTTGTTTTGGAAGGGTTTCCCAAGTTAAAGAGAACTTGCCTCTGCTTTGCCTTTCAGTTCTGCAGCAATTTGAAAGCTGAATGCAGGAAAGCAGTTACTCCAGAAAGCAAAGCCACTCTCAGTTTTAATTTCAGATTGTCTGTGCTACCCCTTCTACCCTTAGCCACCATTCTCTGCATAGCCACATTAGTATTTACTGGCAGAATGAGGTAGGAGAATTGGCTTCAGCTCTGTCCAAACATCTCTCTGAGCCTAAGCAAGCTTAACTCTGGTGGGCTCTGAGCAGAGGTCTCCCTCACACCCACCCATGGGAAGACTTGCACTGTGCCCAGATGAGCTCTGTAAAGCCCTCAAGCCATCAGCCAGGTTGCTGGCCCCTAAACACCTGCCCTGTGCTCCTACCAAATGCAAAGCCTCCTGCAAACCCTTCCTGGGATGGGGTTTATTCTGCTGTACAGAGCTATGGGTACTGCTGTAGCAGCAGGCAAGGCCACCTCAAGTCTGGCAGCACCCTTCATCAGCCCTGCCTCTCACATGGGGAACAAACCAGCTGCTGGAGACTGACAGATGGCAGGATTGATCCTGTGCTAGTACATGGGCTGTGCTACCCAAACACATTTCTGTCTTTGGACACCATGTGAAGTGCAGGTCTCCTTGCTAGGTTGGTGCTGCTAGCAGTAGGAGAGGGAGCAGGCTAGCCAGCCACATACACTGGATTATATTCCTGGGCTAAATTCCAGAGCCTTCAATTTTATTATCTAATTACCCAACCAAACTCGTTTGTCTTTATTTTTCAGTCTTACCCACAGACCTCAGTTTAAATGCAGCTTTGCTATGTGAAGTGCTGCCCAGGCAGTCTCCACTTGGAGAAATTAACTGCTTTTCAGCTTTATTCACTCAAACTGTGTTTTCTTAGTGTAAAAAGGGTGCATGGCAGACATCCTAGCCTCAGCAGTGGCAGAGGTGTATGTTAGGCTGTGCTGAGATGGAGGGGGCTGCATTATCACAAGCAACTGTACCAGGGAGAGCAAAAGAAAGAAAATAAACCCCTAAATTCATGTGAAGTTTGTGTGGCTAGATGTAGTCTTCATCACCAGTGTGATGCATCATTAGATCACATACAGGGCTTTGTGGTGTAGGTTACTGCACTGTGTGGCTTTATTACCAAGCATAAACACCAAGAGTTAGTAAATAAAAACAACAGGGGAAAAAATCCTCCCTCCCCAGAAGTTAATGAGACATCAAGAACATATGCCTGGGAACTGGAGTCCAAGGGTACACCAATCCTGGTGTCCCATCCTTTTCCTCTTCAGGTCAAAGCAGGAGCTTGGCCTTTCCTCTCTGTTCTTGAGTGCCTATGGCTAACATGTGGCATGAAGCCCTCCAGCCATGCCTGCCAGAGGGCAGCAGCGTGAGGAACATGAGCCCTCCTCACCATATGTCACTATGGTGTACACATAATCCCTGTACCATGCTGGGCCAGACTCTCTGATTAGCATAACCCTGCCCCTGGGAGGGGCTTAGCTTATAACTATGCTGCTATTTTTGTGCTCCTTGTCTTTATTTCCTAAGGGAGTGCAGAGACTGGCAGGTTCAGTGGGCACCCAGAGAAGGGCTAGAGTAGAAAACTTTCCTCCAGATCTAGCAGTATTCATGCTTGCTCTCCAGTTTGCAGGGTCTGGGAGTGGGGGAGGGAAGGAAGGGAGAGGTGGCAGATGCTGCAGAGCTTGAGACTGCTGTCTCGCCAGCTTGCTTTCATCTTAGAGAGACATGGGAGAGGAGCCCTTATGCAGTCTTTCTCCCTTAGAGGCCTCTTGCAGAAGGAGCCCTTCTGGTACTGCTCGCCCAGCCCCAGCATGCAGCCCACTGGAGTTGATGGGATCACCCTCATAGAAGGCTGGGGCAGAAACCCAGATGCTTTCTGGAGTTCAATCTGGCCTCCAGGCCATCCACTGCTCTGACTTCTCAGCAGACAGCATGGCTGGGACAGGAGCAGCCACAGAGATGTGGTGTCCTGTGCCGGGAGCCTGAAAGGAAGAGCTGCTGGGCACGACAGTGAAGTTGTGCTGCAGCTCGGTAGGTGTGTGGCAGGGACGGTGCTGTGTCCTGGCGTGTGCCACTGGTGGAACACTCTGCAGAGAGGCAGCTTCTTCTTGGAGACAGGCTTCAGTTCGTGCTGAGTGAGTAGTACATGGGAAGGAGGCTTCTGGAACACAGCACACACAGACTCCAGGGCAAGGAGCGGAGGGGGGAATGGAGACAGGTCTGGCCAGCGGGAGGGAATAAGTAGCAGCAGAAAAAGCTGCTACATCTGGTAATGAAGATGCTGAACTTGGAGTGTGCCTGGTAAAACCCTGTCAGGCTCCCAGAAGCGTGTTGTGCTCTCGGAGGCCTTGCTCAGGGCTGCTTTCACACATGGCCACAATTCATTCTGCTCCTCTGGTGGCTGTGTTACTTATTGCCTTGTCTCTCCCTTTGCTTTTGTCTAGGCTTTCTCCAAGCAGAGACCAGCTGCCTCTATCTTCCCAGATGTTTCTTATGATCTCCTCCTTTCTAGCTTTTATCCCTGACCACAAGCAGCACTTAGAACAATTAACACCTTGTGCTTCCTAACATCTTATGGTTTACTAGGCAGCTGGTTACTAGGGCAACAACTGCACTTTTTTCTTCCAGAGTATTGACTGAAAATCAACATTTTATATTAAAGGAAAAGAAAAATAATATTCTCTATAGCCACAGTGAGTTACAACACCGACTCTCCTGTAATCAAGATATTGCTGAATTATGGTGCTATAAACAAACACTTCTGATATAACCACAAACACTGTGGGACATGTAACACATTGGCAGTATATTTCAAGTGACAAACTCATTTATTGTGGGGAATGGAGGGAGAAAAACACCTTTTCTAGAAGCTGCTGCAAGGAATTACAGCAAAGAATGACCAGAGCTTAAGGATACAGAAGCAAAGTAATTCTACCAACCTGACTGGGATAAAGCACTTCAAAGTATGAAGAAGATCAGAGCGGTACTAGTAGCTCAGAAGGTGAGGACACAGGACTTGATTATTCTCTCCCTCCCACTGACATAAATCAAGATTACTTCCATAGCACTTAATAGAGTCACCATGCTGTGAGATTGGTGTAACGAAGTAGCTCCCAGAAGGCTGAGGAAGTGAGCCCACAGCTACCCCATAAGGTTAGCAGGTTGGTGTGGAGGCTTCCTTGCTTGCAGGTGGGACTTGAGTCAACAATCATGAATCATTAAGGTACACAACTATCTGAGAGATCAAAGTGAGCAAGAGCACTAGATGTGAAACCAGCTCGTGCCAGATGCTGTGGAGAACAGGCTGGGAGCTGCTTGCCAAAGAGGTTTCATCTCTTGCTGCGTTCCAGGTGGCTGCTGGGTCACTTTGGTCAGCAGGATTGGAAGAGAGCCATCATCTGCTTCCTCCATCGTCTGCCAGCCCCTGTGTTTGGTGAGTTTCGGGTTGTGAGACTTCCTTGCCCAAACAGGGTGATTTTGTGTGCTGTTTTACTATGTCACAATGTGCTAGTCTGTTTTGGTGGTGATCTGCTGGCCGAATTGCTCAGTACCTGTGAGCTGTCAGTAGTGACTCTTTTGGCCATACACAGGACCATGGATGGAGTGAAAGAAGCCAAATGATCTGGGCAGCTCTTCAGTCACATACAAAAGGGCATCTGTGACAGGGAGTGGTAATGGGAGAAGGAACTGAGGGATATTGCCTCCCTACATTCCCTTAGCAAACCTGCCCCTAGAAAAGATAATAGATATAACCCACTACAGGGTCTTTGCTAATGATTGAGCACTTGTGGTCAGGAAGTACCTGTGCTTGCAGTTCATTGTGTCTTATGCATTTATATACCAACCTATGAGTAGGTTATCCAAAACTTGTGTGGGGCTTGCAGGGCTGACTGAAGTGAAAGACCCCTGTGTGTGTGTGTGACGTCTAAAGTGACCTAGCTGATGTTGTGGGTGAGGACGATTAGGGTTGAGAGGAATATTGGTCCAAGCAATCTCACTGCAAAGTTTGCAAATGAGCACAAAACCACACTGAATGGGAGCTGTTCAGCTTACAGATTTCTGATAGTTTTGACAGTAGAGCTCAAAAGTTCCTTGAATAATAATAATAGGTCTGTGATTTCTGGCAGCCTGTAAGCACTGAACTTCTTTAGCTTTCAAAGCAAATAGATACATCTTAACAAAGCTCACCTTGTGTCAGCTTTCCTTAAAATTACAGCACATAGATTAAAATAAAATGTGTGTACTTGTCCCTCCTGGGACACCAGGGAAGGGAAAAGCATTATCAGAATTCTTTAAACTCATCTTAACAGTATTGAACCAATTATTTTGTTAAATCTGGGTTTGTTTTCTGCCTCTCAATGAGAACATTTGAAGTCTATCATCTCCACCATTTATGAGTTACCAGTATGCAAGTGTAAAATTTCCAATTGGAACATATGGTATCAGAGGGAACAGGGGGGAAATATCTGATTGCTTGTGCTCCCCAAACTCCAAATCTACTGCATTTAGTATTTCGCTCACAGTTCCTGCAGGGGAAAATAAAAGAAATCATCTCTGAGCTGAGACCAAGCAGTGAACATTTCACCCTGAGCAGGAATCTGTCGGAGCAACTTAGAAGCAGCTGAAAAGAGAATAGAACAAAATCTGTGTTTCAGTTTCTTTACCAGGGCTGCAGAATTTAGCAACAGAAACAAAACCCTTCTGAACCTTCTTCTCTTAAGTTGTAACACCTGGTTTGGGGAGGGTGTGAAAGACAATTTTCTCTATGATAAGAAAGACTTTTGGTGACCACACTAGTAGAGGAACCAATCACTTCACCTGTGTTAACTGAAGGGGCTTGTGATCAGCTGCACTGTTTGTTCAAAGGATTGCTGCACATGTGGAGCAGCCTCGGGCACTCACACTGAGGTGTGCCTGGTGAATGAGAACATGCTGGCAACTGGTACCCAACCTGTGGGGATGGCTGGGCTGAGGTGTTGAAGAAGGCATTGCTGGTGTCATGGTGGATATATAGCATGGGCTTGCAGTCCTGCCTCTGGATCACTAGGTGAGGTGTGACCAGAGACCACTCCCAGATTCAGCTGCTGTCTCTGTCGAGTAACACCAAATGCTCTGGAGAAGGGTAGAAGAACCTAAAGACTGGAATGTCATTTTCTGGTCTGAAGTTTTACACAGAACTAGATTTGGGTACTCTGTCCAAGCACACTGCTAAGACATGTGGCTCCTGTACCCAGTGTGTGGGGGCAGAGCAATGGGGAGGCTAGAGACTGGTCTGCTTTCTCCCGTGATCACTCCCCTGCCTCCACATGGTGTCAGTGAGGCTGGACAGAGCACTGGACCAGACTGCTCAGAGACTGTGGGGAGTCTCCTCTAGAGACTTTCAGGACATGACTGGATGTATTCTTGGGTGACCTGTCCTAGGTCGTCCTGCTTTGGCAGTGGGATTTGACTCAATCTCTCTAGAGGAGTCCCTTCTAACACTTACCATTGTATGATTCTGTGATAGTTCAAGGGATGCCAACAGAGATGGGCATCAGGCAGTGGGGCTGTGGTGGCCTGCTGAAGAGACCTGGCAACATGGTTTGCCTCTGAGCAGACTGTGCAGGGCATCTTGTCGTGCATAGTGCCTGAGTTAACCCCTACAACTGTATTCAGCACTGGCCTGGATCTCACCACACAATGGCACAAGCTCTTTAAGGCCAGTGGGCACCACCAGCTATTAGGCACTGGGCACTCACCTTGCTCCTGCCAATGGTCAGGCTGCTGTAGCACTGTGAAATGTGTGGCCTCCCTGTTGCACCACAGACTTGGGTCATTCTTGCAGAGGCATTTGTTTAGCCCATAGAGAAAATGATTGTGTAGTCCTGCCTTCTGTGTCAGGTAGTGAGTATCCCTCTCCTTGGCTTCCCTGCACAGCAGAGGCTGTTAGCTCTTGGCAGCTGGGCTGTAGGGTGCAAACAGCAGGGTTCTCACTCTTCAGCCTGGCAGAATAAGGAGGGATTGAGCCTGTAGCCCTGGGAATTGATGTGCCCAAATCACAGAAGAGAAGCCTTTCACTCAGCAGCACGGCTGGTTGTGTAGTGCCACGTGTACAACCAAACCTATCCTTCCTGCCATTCAGACAAAAAGCAGCATGCTTTGGAGTGACTTCCCTGGGAGGGGGAGGAACAGATGTTTGAACCAGAAGCGTATGTGACAGTTGGGAGAGACAGCGTGGAAACGCACAGTTGAAAGGAGAAGTCTGATGGGAGTGTGATGACAGCAGCAGGACTCCAGTGACAAGGAGTGGGAAGGAGAACAAGCAAGGAGGAGTGTTACTTCGAAAGCTGAGCAAAGTGCACAAGAAGATGTGTCAGGGAGAGGAAGAGAGGAAATGGAAGAGTGGAGACAGGCTTTGGGATCTGTCTGCATGCTTGTGTGACCTGTTGCCTGGCAAACAGAGAAAGGAAGTCCTTTGATTCCTCTGCTTTCGTGCCCTGAGTTAACTCTACTTGCAGCCAAGCTAGCTGGCCGGTTCTGGTGGAGCTCTTCAAGCACCCAGTTAGTACTTGTGAGAGCTGCCTTTGCTGCCTATGCTGCTCTAAAGCACTGAAGTCCGGGGGTCCCGTGTGGCAGGGCTGTAGCAGATGCCTGGGCCTTTCTTCTGCCTAGAGCCTTTGCATGTGCTTTGGGGCTTGTGGATGCTGCAAAAGGAGAAAGAGATGTGACGATCTCCGAAGAGGCTTCCCCTCTGCAGCTGTGCAGAAATCGCAAGGGCAGGATGCAGGGGGAGAGGAGGAGGAGTGCGTGCTTGTTCTTCCTGCAGCAGGGAGGGACCTCTCCAGCAGCGCCTTGCCCTGGCCATATAAATCACAGCTCTGCAGTGTCCAGCTTTTCCTTAGTTCAGCAGATGTGCAAGGCACACTGGGAGCATGCCACTGGAGTGTAAAGCCCCTGGCACTAGAGATCCTGTGAGCAGGGGGGAGGGGGGACTATAACCTCTCCCACTGAGGGATTTGCAAGTGCAGTTTTACGAGCCCCTTCCTGCACTTGGATTCACCACCGACTCCCCAGTATGCCTTGAGGGATGCTGGTGTCCTCTTGTAGGGAGGAGAGAATTTCTCTAAGTGAGTCCTGAAGTGCATCAACTCAGTGATTGTCGGGTAGACACCAGGGGTGACTGGCTACACCAGGAGCTGGGATCTGTCCCTGGGTGTTGCGTGGCTGGTGACTCTTCCCCCTCTAGAGGAACACTGGCATGTGTGTCTTGCTGTGAAATCCCAGCAACTGAGGGGACAGGCAGTATCACCTGTGTGGGTGTGCAAGGGACAAAGGCTGCACCAGGGTCAAGGGTGGCAGGTCAGAGTGTACTGTGTCTGAGAGCTCTGGGGGAGAGAGAGAGCAGTGGGGACCTGTCAGTGGTGTGGGCTGTGTAGTGCCAAGGCTCAGCCAGCGATGTTTGTTTATTTATCTGAAGGAGAACTGGATAGGGAAAATAGGGGAGATTCTTTCCTCCTGGGTAGGGTGTGTGCTTCTGGCTGGAATGATTCATCCCACACCAATGCAGTGGTATCCACTTGTATGTCCTCGGCCCTCACGGCAGGGCTGCAGCAGAACCCAGGGGTTGCTCCTGTAACCCTGCTGCTCTGGAGAGAGTGGGCCCTGGGGGCAATATAGCTTACTCCTCTTGCTTGCACCATCTCAGGTGTGGCAAAGGGAGGAAGGAGAGGCCAGAATCCCCTCTGATCTACCAAGACCAGGAGTAGCTTCAGACAAAACCAAGGAGTGTGAGGCCTACTGCATTTGCTTAACTACCTGGTGGTAGTTAAGCTGAGTTTGTTGAGGTCAGACATGTTGGATTTCTCTCCAAGATACTTACTGACATCTCTGGCTTCTTGTTGCTAAACCATAGAATCAACCAGGTTGGAAGAGACCTCCAAGATCATCCAGTCCAACCTAGCACCCAGTCCAATCAACCAGACCATGGCACTAAGTGCCTCATCCAGGATTTTCTTGAACACCTCCAGGGACGGTGCCTCCACCACCTCCCTGGGCAGCCCATTCCAATGGCAATCACTCTCTCTGTGAAGAACTTCCTTCTCACATCCAGCCTATACTTTCCCTGGCACAACTTGAGACTGTGTCCCCTTGTTCTGTTGCTGGTTGCCTGGGAGAAGAGACCAACCCCCACCTGGCTACAATGTCCCTTCAGGTAGTTGTAGACAGCAATGAGGTCAGCCCTGAGCCTCCTCTTCTGCAGGCTGCACACCCACAGCTCCCTCAGCCTCTCCTCATAGGCTTTGTGTTCCAGGCCCCTCACCAGCTTTGTTACCCTTCTCTGGACACATTCCAGCACCTCAACATCTCTCTTGAATTGAGGGGCCCAGAACTGGACACAGCACTCAAGGTGTGGCCTGACCAGTGTTGAGTACAGGGGAAGAATAACCTCCCTTGTCCTACTGGCCACACTCTTCCTGATCCAGGCCAGGATGCCATTGGCTCATGTTTAGCTCCTGTCTACCAGTACCCCCAGATCCCTTTCTTCCTGGCTGCTCTCCAGCCACTCTGTCCCCAGCTTGTGGCATTGCTTGGGGTTGTTGTGGCCAAAGTGTAGAACCCTGCACTTGGCCTCGTTAAATCTCATCCCCTTGGCCTCTACCCACCTATCCAGCCTGTCAGGGTCCCTCTGCAGGGCTCTCCTACTCTCCAACAGATCCACACCTGCTCCTAGCTTGGTGTCATCTGCAAACTTACTGATGATGGACTCAATCCCCTGGTTGAGATCATCAATAAAGATATTGAACAGTCCTTGTTAGCCCACGTGCTGCTCTGTGACACCAGAGAGTGCCTTGAGGGAATCTTCCCTGATGACAATGAGCAAGTTTCTCCTCTGGGCTGATCCCATCATCTGCTAACCTGCCTTGGAGCTGCCAAGGTGGCTTCAGCTAAAAGAAGTACAGAGGACCAAGCACCTTGGTGTTTTCACTCAGAAGTGAAGAACTTTGCAGCAGGATAGGGAGGGCATTCCCCAGACTTTGTGTGACAGAATCACACCTTTCTTCCCTTGCTCAGGATCTTGGCCTTTGACTTCAGTAAGAGTCAGGATTGGAGCCCAGGTGAATTTTCTCAAGTTACTTGTGCAGCTCCTGAAGTTAAAACCTCACAGGTGAAGACCTGCCTGCCCTGCCGTCTAAATTCAGAGCAACACAACCACCTTTAGTGCCTGGGGAAAGTTTAAAACCCTTCCCAAAGTCTGTGCTCCTTGCGGAAAAAGTAACTGGGGTGCTACTGGCCACGTCTGAGAGATGCCAGCCTTTGTTGCACGCAGTCAGGGTGCTGCGTACCAAATGAATCGGAGATTCAGCTCCGAGCTGCTTGTACCTGGGGAACGGTGCATCGCCCACCCCTGAGGATGCTGGAGCGTCGCTGGGAGAGCAGGCTGCGTGAGACCACGAGGGGTTTCTGCCTCGGGCCTTCCAGCCCGGCTCAGCAGAGGAGGTTTCCTTAGGAGCCGCAGCCTGAGCTCCTCTGGTTGCGCTGCAGCCATGCTCCTCGGGAGCAGAGCCGTATATCACCCGGCATTTTATGTGAGCCTAGCAAAGGGAGCCGAACCTCCTTCCTGCGCAGGGAGCTGCCAACACGCAACCCCTGGCATTCTTCTCTTTGATAGAAACCTCTTAAAAGGAAGGCTGTGAGATTTTTCTGCTTGCCACGTTAACTGTATGGACTCAATCCCTGTACATTTCAGCGGCGAGCGGGCAGGAGCGCATTTACCTTTCGCGCAGTAAGCGTGGGAGTGCCGCTGCCCAGCCGCTATTAGGATTGCTCAGAGCTTCTCAGATTTCACTGTAAAACATTTGGCTGCAAGAGGTACCGTAAGGGTGTGATTATCCAAAGAGGGTAAGTAGTAGTGAGTGCTGTCGGCCAAAATTACTACAACGGGGAGAGATGCTGAGTGGCCGGGAGGAGAAGCCGAGGAGCGTAATCTGCCTTGCAGAAATGCAGCGGTCTGTGTGGAGAGAAACCCCAACCTGAGGAACCTCTGGGTCGGCACAGGCTTGACAAGTTTGTCTTAAATTTGTCGTGATTAGAATAATTGCCTGAGTGTAGGTGTTAGCCTCATGCTCCTCTGTGGAAACCACAACACGGTGTACAAGGCATGCTGGCACTCGACCCGTGCTGCAAAACCCTGCCAGGGTGGCCACACCAGCCTGGAGTATCAGGAAGCTGTGCTTTTGCTTTGGTGGAATGGACTAGTAAAGACCTGTTGTAGGCTCAGCTGTGCTGGCAGAGGAGGTCTTTTGCGAGCTCAGGGCTGGAAGGGCCTCATCAGCTGCTGCCCTGGTGGAAGGGGTGACCTCTTCCACTTAGAATCATAGACTCATAGAATCAACCAGCTTGGAAGAGACCTCTAAGATCACCCAGTCCAACCTAGCACCCAGCCCTATCCAATGAACTAGACCATAGCACCAAGTGCCTCCTCCAGGATTTTCTTGAACACCTCCAGAGGCAGTGACTCCACCACCTCCCTGGGCAGCCCATTCCAATGCCAATCACTCTCTCTGTGAAGAACTTCCTCCTAACATCCAGCCTAGACCTCCCCTGGCACAACTTGAGACTGTGTCCCCTTGTTCTATTGGTAGTTGCCCAGGAGAAGAGACCAACCCCCACCTGGCTACAGCCTCTGCTACAGAGGCAGTGTCTGCTCCTTCTGAGCAGTGTGGAAGAGCTGAGAGACAAGCAGTTGGTCAGATGGGCGATAGCTGGGCTAGAGTTGCACACCTGACAGGACCAGGGGACCCAAGCTGGTGGAGTACAGACAGGGCTTGGTGCACTGAAGCTAACCAGTGACCACAGAGTCATTGTCCCCCTGTTCTACACAGAGCCCAAAACTACGCTGTGCTAAGAAAAGACACAGTGCTGAGAGGGTGCTTAGCTTCCCCTCTCTGAGCCTTGCCCATCTTGCAGAATCTCCTAAATAAGAACAAGGCAGTCACAACTTTCTCCAAGAGGCAGGGAGAAAAGAGCAATACACACCCTCCTCTGCTGCCTTAATTTTTTCACCTGTGATTGAGATTTTAATTTTGCCTCCCATATGATTTTCGTGTTGTAACACACGCCTCTTGGCTGTCACTGTAACAAAGCTTTTTCTTGGCAGGAATGGCAACTCTAAAAGGAAGCTCTTGAGCACTCTAGTGTGTGAGTTCCTCAAATGATGGCTGTGTCCCCCCCCCCTCCCCCTCCCCACCTCATTCCACCCATTTTCAAATAATTTTCATGCTGGGAATAAATCTGAGTGCGTAACAATCATGTTCAGCATATGATAACCAGAGACAATTCTACATATACAAGCAGCCACATGGAAAACAAATGAGCTGATGGAAAGAGCACAAGACGACCCAGAGATCACAGTTGCCATGTTCACAGTTAGACCAAATAACTTTGCCATTTCCATGTAATTACCTTTTTGTTTTTCTTCTTTCCCCCACCCTGGGAAAATGAGATTCTGAAAAGGAAAAAAAATGAGTTACTGAAGTTGTATCTCGTGCAGTGGTAAGATGAAAAAACATCTTCCACCAACTAATATGCTACGGGTCAGTTATACTTGAGCAACACAAAGTTTAGTTCTGTTCTGCATTTAGTCTATGGAACTCCAGTGAATTCAGTGGGGTTTTGTAACGGGAGGTCAGGATTTGGACACTGGCTTATAAATTAAAGAACAGCAAAGGCTGTGCCGGGTCTGAAACTTCTTGGATGTTTTAAAATGCCAGATAGAGTGGGCTGCTGCTGACATCCTGAAAATGTGCTGTCTCTGATGATACAGGCAAGGAAGTTTGGCAGGTTTTTGATTTTCATTTTGTTTTAATCTTTTCAGCGTGTTTGCCTTTCTTTTGTGATTGAAGCTGTTTTTCTTTGAAAGGCATCTATTTTTAGTTGGGGGGGAAAGCACAAAGCTGAGGCATTTGGGGAGAATTTTATCAAAACACCTTTGTCTAGATATGAGAGGTTGTAATTAAAAAGAAAAATTAATTGACTTCAGTGGAATCTTTGATGATAAATATATTGTACACACCCTGATCTTGACAGACAATGTCTTTTAAGCAAGAAATGGGTTAACATAGAATCATAGAATCATAGAATCAACCAGGTTGGAAGAGACCTCCAAGATCATCCAGTCCAACCTAGCACCCAGCCCTATCCAGTCAACCAGACCATGGCACCAAGTGCCTCATCCAGTCTTTTCTTGAAGACCCCCAGGGACGGTGCCTCCACCACCTCCCTGGGCAGCCCATTCCAATGCCAATCACTCTCTCTGTGAAGAACTTCTTCCTAATATCCAGCCTATACCTACCCTGGCACAACTTGAGACTGTGTCCCCTTGTTCTATTGCTGGTTGCCTGGGAGAAGAGGCCACCCCCCACAAACCTAAAAGAATTGAAATGGTTGCATTTTTTTTCAGGGGCAAGTTCACCTTCCCTTTAACTGTAAAGCAATTCTTATGTGTGCATATGTTTGTGTGTCCCTATAAAGAATATGTGCACACATAAATTATACAATTTAAAAACCAGTTTCCCTGTAAATATATTTGCTGTTCACTTATTCCTACGCTCCCATGCAAAACAGGGATTAAATATGTTAACAAAGCAGATGTTCAATGCAATCTAAGGCAAGAAGAATAATCCAGGAATACTTGGCAGAAATCTAAACCCTCTATTACTGCATTTCCCCCCAAATAAATTGTTCTTTCCACATCATCCAGGGTAGATGTAAGCACCCAGTGGTAGTAACCTGGGCTGGATACCTTGTCAGTCTGCAAGACTCCTATGCTTTTCAGTAATGTAAAGAGACTTGTGTAAGTCCCAGACGTGTGTTGCAACACCCCCTTCCTCTCCTTCATTGCTGCTTCTTCCTGTTGACTTCTTTAGATCCCTGCTGTCCTGCTGAGTGTGATACCTCCATGCTCTAGCAGCAGGATTGAGCCTCATCTGCTTCAGTTTGTATTCTTGTGTTTTAGCTCAGGTCCACCCTCCCTTCTGAGCATTGCTTGGGAGTGACCTAGGCTTTTGGTCTTTCATAAAATCTCAACCCCATGCTCTGGTAGCTTAGGTACTGCTGACCCAGTCCATGCCACCATGAAGATGTGTGCAGGGGAACTGCCTATGATGTACCCAGCTGCCCAGGTGGGGTTTGGGGTCCATGTTTGTCACCAGAACTGAAGGTAGTTACTCTAAAAGCAGCTTGGTGTATCTACAGGAGCTGCTGTCATACCTTGATTACAGTGTAGCTGCATAGAAAGTGCACTGACTGAAAATATTCCTGCCTTCTTGATAGTTTAATTGGTGGCATTTAGTTAATTGTGTATATTCTCTTTTAGTGGAATTAAATCTGGAATTATACAACTGATCATTTTCCAAAAGCAGAGAGTCACTCAAGCTTGCTGCTGCAGGAGAGCCTACCTGAGTCAGCCAACAACTTCCAGTTGTTCGAGCTGCTGTTTGCTGTCTGTTGCTATGGTGAGATGATAGCACCAAACTGATACCAAAGAGAAGATGATATTTTCTGAGATTTATTAGAAGAAAAAATGTGTAGGGGACAGAGAGGTCGTGGGGGAGAGTAGGGGACTTTCAGGGATTTCCTGAACTAGTGTTTCTCATTCCCTTTTTAACTGAAGGTCCACTTAACCCTTTGAGGACAATCCAAGAATCACCTTGTGCAGTGTCACTCCCATGGGTGTTGTTTTTTTTTTCCCCCAACCAATTAAATGTACTCCTAAATTATAAATGCTTATAACTTCAGTTTGTGATTTCCCCCTTGCTTTTTGGAAGCCTGTGTGCATATGGGCAACGTGTTCATTTCACAGCTTTAGTCAGCTTGGAGAGCTTACATCCCAGCAGCATAGTGCGGGTCACAGATCGAGAAAACCTGCTTTAGTCTCTGCCTTTGCAGGACCTACATTGTTTATGCTTTTTCTGACAATCAGATTTTTAACACCTCTTCAAGCCCTGTTATTCTTGCAGCATGTTCCCCTGCCAGCCTGGAATCAACCAACACTCTTCTTGTTTTCTTACACCCAGACCTTCAACCTACTTAAGATGCCAGCCGAGACAGCTGGTCTGTGCAATGTGCTCCCAGAGATGATTGCTCCGGCACCCTGACCAGGCACAGGCAAGACCAAGCACTTGGTTCACAGTGCCTGTGAAGAAAACTTGTTCCTCCTCCTCTCTAGCCAAGGACTTTATCCGTCACTCCCTGTCTCGGCAGTTATGTGGCTATCTGTCTTTAAAAGTTACAAACCACTGTCAGACCCAAAGCTTCGTTCAGAAACATGTTGTGGGATAGTGTAGCACCAAGATTATGCTTCTTGTAGATAGCCTTCTCTTTCATTCCTCTGAAAGTGAGTGCTTCTGATGTATCATCTTGTTTGCACGCTGCACGTTGCCCTAGGCCTGTGGACAGTGGCAGGGTGGCCAAAGAAGAAAGGATACACACTTGTGTTGAGATGTGGCTGAGTGCAGGAGGAGCATTCGTGGGTTTGGAAATAGTTATTTGTTGATTTAAAGCAATTCTGGCTATAGAGACATTTCAAGATTGTGAACTAAGTATCCAGTGGCAGCTTTCTTGTCCCAGCACTGGCCCTTCTGATTGCTTTTGTTGATGTCCTTCAGTGGTGTCTGAACTACACTTTAGCCGTATCATCGCCGGCTTCTTTCTAATGTGGAATCGTGCCTGCCTTTATATCCAGTCCTTTGCTGGACTGCTGTTGGGTTGTAATTGCATTAGGTTCCTAATAGAGGTTTTTGGTCTGCTGTCACAGCGTGATTGCAAGGACTTGCATTGCATTGAATGTGGTCTTGATTACTTGTCAATTAAAGTGGAAGCAAAACACTTAAAATCTTCTCCTTTAAAACTACATCTAGATTCCATCTCCAATGAAGACTATGAGAAGCTTGCAGAAATAGTTTCCACTTGTTCTGTCCTCCTGCTTTTAGTTTTTGGCATGGTGGGGTACATAGATAAATGCACTTTTGTTTTTCAGTGCCTTTAATTTGAGTGTGATACTTTGCATGGAAAACAGACACAGAAATGCCCTTCTGAAGTTGAATTTTGCACATTGCTCATGTGCCAGGTCACTTAGGGCCTACAAGGTTTGGGATAGTGCCTCTAAAACAGAAGATATGTGGAAGCAGATGGTCCTGTGGTAGCCAAGCATGGAAGGAGATGCCTGGAGAAAGTGTGTTATGGCAGGAAGGATGTGTTAGATGAGGGAGCAGAGATGAGCTGGGAATATAAGGAGGCAGCATGCAGGAGGCACGCAGTTTCCAGGAGTCTGGTAGTGTAGGAGGTGATGTACTGAAGTGGCAAATCTCTTGGAGCAGGTGTGCAAGGGCAAACTGCCTGCCTCTACCCCCTGGACAGCTTGGCAGTGCGTGCTGAAGTGTGAAGGGAAGCAAAACCAGGAGGGGGAGAAGGGAGAAAAAGGAAGAAAAAAGCCATGAGGAGTAAGGACAACATGACAAGAAGTGGGGGGGAGCCCACCTGTGAAGGTAACCACAACTTTCTGTTTATCATGCCTGTAGTTATACTCCAAGGCAGTTTTGAACTGCTGCCTAATATGACTGTCAATTATTTTAACATGTAGTTCTCACCTCCATCTCCACGAAGTGCATTTGACAATAATTAATTTTGTGTGTGCCACTGGGAGCGTATCCTACTCCTGCAGAGGTGTCAGCTTAATGGGATATGGCTACAGAGGATAACAGGCTGTGCCACCCCATTAGGGGATCTGAGGGGGTCACCTGTTCATCTGGACTAATATTTTAATTGTTGGAACGTTGGTTTTCTTGTGGTTGGATTGGGATCAGATTAACCTCTGTCTCCCTGAACCTGCATGCTGACAAGCTCCTTAAACACCATTGCTAATTTTATTTTCTACTTTCAGCGTGCATTTAAGATAACTCTTTTTGTTTCATAGGTTAAAGAGGAGATATTCTCACTGGCTGGGATCCCAGTGAGCAATTACAAATATTTTACTGTAGTTACAGGACTTGGAATTCAGCCTTAGGCTAGGCATCAGAAAATCCCTGCGTGGAAATCCCACGTGTTGTGAGACTGGGAGGGGATCCCTCCTCATCTTTACTGAAGGCAAACTCTTAACCTGAGGAGAAATAAATAAAAGAAGGATCTCTTTTACTTGTAAATCAAACCTCTGCAAACATCTTTTGACTGTGCCAGTTAAAGAAGGGTTAACTGAGCCTCTTCATCTCTATTGCAAGTTGGCACAGAAGGTCAGTGGTGGGAGAAGCTAGGTCCAAACTGCAGGCTTTTGAAACAGCCCCTAACTAGCCTAATGAATATGCTGTTGAGATGAACAGGTCATTTAACACTTTTCATGTCACTATTGTCCATCCAACCTTAAATGTCAGCTCTGTCACTGGGATAGGCTAGTTGTGCTTAAAAAGGTTCCCCGGCTTTGTTAGATTCCTAGGAGGGATTTCCCCCCACCCTCATTCCTAATTGCTGGCAGAACCCTGTGGATGTATTTGTATCAGCCTTTGCTTTCGAGTCAAACCTTCACCAGAGAATCCTGCTGGTGGGACAGGGCTCTGAAGAGATGTGATCTGGGCAGAAGGGGAAGCACCAAATAGTCATAATTATACTGCTTAAGCTGCAGCCTACCAACCACAGTGGAACAACTGGTTTGCTACGGGCAGAATGGTCTGATACGCTGTGAGGAACATCAGATGATGTGCCAGGATTGCTGTCTCTACATGAGGATCCTTTTGTGGAGCTGACGTGCTGGAGTTCAACTGCCTGCAATCCATTGAAGCCTGGTGCAGTCTCAGCCCTGGGGAAGGGCTGTGAATGGGGCTGTTGGAATGCACCCTTCTGCTGATACCTGCCTGGTAGCTAACCCCTTGCAGCAGAGGTGGATAGGTCCCATCACCCAGGGCCTTAAGCATATCTTTGGCATGTGGATGTTGGATGCCGAGGTTGCTTTAAAAAGCCTTCCCTGGGAACCAAGCTACACACCTGATAGAACTGAGCATCAGAAATGTTTTCCTGAACTTCCTTGCCCTGTGAAGAGCCAAGTGTGTTTCTTCTGATTTGCCCGTGACTCGTGGTGCCTAGAAGGCCTCCAAAAATTACTTCATAGCTGAGCAGGACAGCAGGCAGATGGTCCCAGGCTTTCCAGTGAGATTTCCTGATGCCTCCTGTACTCCTTGCCTTGAGAAGACTGCCCACTGGGTCAGGAGCACAAGACCACGGGTGCACCTAATTTAACCAGTCACCGACTCAGCATATTCCAAAGCTGGGTAAAGGGCAAAAGCACTGATGTGCTGTTGTTGTCCAGTACCTCGCTGCAGTTATTTGCTCCATCCTGACTGTCTTGGCTTTCTGATACCTGCATCAATTAAGCAGATAGAAAAGTGGAAAGTGGAAACTCAAGTATCAGCACTGGAAAACAAAGGCTGATGGGATGAAATAGCACATCTTCAAGTAGTACAGTAGTACATGTATACCGCAGACTGGGACTTCTGTGGCTATTCCCAGTGGTGCTTCTGAACTGGTGCCCAAGAAGCTCCACAGTAAGGAAACTGCTCTGGCAACAGGCCGTGTATTTGACCTGCCCCTCTGAAATGTGAACCACCTAACTGTGTTATCCCTTGTGGAAGAGATTATGTATGTTTGGGAAGCTTTTCAGACGTGGTAGCTCATTTTGAGGATGTCACTGCACTGAGGGACCTAGTCGTTTTTCTGTGACTGGTATGTTTCTAATTCACTGAGATGCTTTGAAATGTCAATGTGTGAATTCGTACAAGCCTCTTCCTAGTTATTACTAGGTGATGCTACCCATGATCAAGATATCCAGCACAGCAAGCACAATTAGCTCTGACCACTATTGGACAAATCCTGCAAGGACATAATATAAACTCAAATGCCCTGTTTGGCTGAAACTGTCTCAAGTGCTGAGCAAATGTCTACTGAAACTAGCAAGAGATCAAGGACAAGTTAATGCCAGGCTAAATTTCTACATCACAACAATCTGGATTGAAACTGGGAAGCTTGTAGAAGGTCTGGAGGATTGATCTTTTGCAGACAGTTGTTGTCTTCCAGAATCTCTCTGAGGCATTCATGGTCTTACTGATGGGAACAAGATAGTCGAGGTTTATTGTGAGAATGGCTGAAGATGATCGGTGCTGGTCAGGATACAGTTTCCTTACTACAACCATCATGATTGTGTAGTGTTCCACAGAAATTGGTTCTTGCTCTGGTCTTTTCCAGCACTTTTGAACATCTTTAACATATGGTGAGCCTTATTTTGCTAGCTGACACAAGTGGAGCAGGACAGTGCTGTGAGAATGCCAACCCCACCAGACTGTCACTAGTGTTCAATGAGATCTAGCCGTTGGCTAAAGAATAGGTGAACTTACTCTACCCCTCAGGCAATTCTAGGGAGCAGAAAAAGACATTTCATTTGTAAGAGTGGATGACTCTCCTGAATTTAAAGTATATTTATGTAATCTGTTGATTTGTTGGAGGACTCTTTGGTGGCTCTAGTTTTTTTTCACAGCAGTTTGCCTGTTCTGTCATCTGAAGCTGAAGAGGAGATGCCATTATATCTAGGCCAGTAATGATGTGGCCTCAGCTGTTTGCATCTCTACCTTAGCTGGACAGTGTCAACATGACATATGCGAGCCAGAAGCTTTCAGATTTTGGTGACTCCAGCTTGGAGAGGTCTTTGCAGTCAATCAGCTACAAGGTACTGCAAGTATTGGAAACTGTCTACTTGCTATGGAACCTTGAACCAAATTTTATGCCTTGGTGCTTGTATTCAAGATATTGCCCGGCCTGGGTCCCTGCTGTGGGATTCAGGCTATGGCTGACACTTGCTTAAAATGTAGCAAGTGTTTGCATAAAAAATCCTGCCTGCAGTAATCCTGGTGGGGATCAGGTCAGAACTTTCCAAAGGGAAACAGACAGAAACCTTAAACTTGCCACACCTTAGGAGCGTGTCCTTCCTCCTGGCTGTACTGTTCTGCACTTTCCTTTGCCTTAGCTCTGGTAGTCACCAAACTGCTTGGTATGCTGGTTCACTGCTGATGTAGCAGAAAAAAATAACCCATGAAAAAAAAAAAAAAGAAAGAAAAGAAAGTTGAATTTCAAAGTTTGTTTATTTTTTGTTGGGTTATTAATCTGCCTCGGCTCCCAGAGGGGCCAGGTGAAGGCTGGAGCTGGGTAGTGTGAGGAAGTGGGATTGCATGGTCTGGAAGAGGTAGAAGCAAAAGGTTAGGTTTGCTCAGCCAACTTTCTTGGCTGTTTTCTTGGTGCACTGTGGGAAAGCACTTGGGCCCAGGGGCCAGTTGCAGTGTGCAGGGCAGAGGGCACTGCAGGAGAATTTCTTTCAGCAGTGGCAGTTCTGGGGGTGAGTAGGAGCTTTCCCTACAGTGATAATTTCACCTATTTGCTGCTCAGCTCTCCACTGCTTTCAAAGCCATGCTGCGAGTGCTAGGACAAAGCCTTCAACCCAGCTGTCTCTCAGCTACCAAAATATCTCCTTTGCTCCTTGACCAGCTGTCAAAAGTTTGCTGGACTTCTTAGAACAGGCATCTCAGGCTGTGTTTCCCTTGGCCTACGAGACATGGGAGAGATGCTCTGGAAGAGCAGGACTAAAAGGAGTGCACATCAATGCCAGTTGCCCATCTATTGGGGCTGCCAGTCCTTGCCTTTGCAATGCTCTCTGCTCAATGTGTTTTGTAGGATGAGATTGTGGTTCAAGGAAGAAAGTGTTTCAGAGCAAAAAATGGTGCAACTCTGAAGCTAAGAAAAGAGCTTTAATTATTCAACTAGTTTGAAACACTTTAAAGTATCCCTAAAAATAGGCAAGAGGGATGTTTGTCAGCTACAAAGAGATTATCCTGCAGTAGTATTGCTTCTCTTGTTTTGTGATGATGCTACGGAATACAGTCCCTCAGGTAGTCTCATTAATGTTTATGAATGAACCCCTTGTTTTATGCTTTTGGTTTTAGGAGACAGAATTAGGGCAAGAGGCTAGTAAGACTGGTTTTGCCATACATGTCTTGAAAAGCCCAAGGACATGGGTGTAAGGTCTCTGTGAGCCTCAGCGGTTCTGCATAGGGATGACAATTGGATTCAGGCGCTTGCCAGACAGCTGAGGTGTACCCTAAGGGAGGACTTTGGCTAAAATCCTAAGCGAAGTTCTGCATGCGTCCCAGTGGATCTGTCAGCAGGAGGTTGGCACTCCTCTGTGGCTCATCACTCGTTTTGTTTTGATCTCTTCCGGCAAAGGCAACCTGTGACCATATGTTGTTATAGCCGTAAGTGCTTCCACAGGGCAGTAGCTGGGAAACCCCACTGCCTGGCAGCATCTCAGCCCAGAGTGGAGGCTTTTTTTCACTATCTCTTCTTTAAAGAGGGCAACTGTTTCTTCTGGCTATCATAAAAGCAGGGTGGCAGTTACACCCAGCCCATAACAGTATGCGGTGGTTTCTGAGTCTTACCGCTCTAGCCTTAAAATAACAGCTCTTTTTTCCAAGCCAACCAACAATTATGGTCTGCCACTAATACCAGTTCAACCATTTGGCAGCTGCCTTATAGGAAATAGCTCTTTCAAGAGAGCCAAAGGAGGTCTTGTCCCCCTGGCCCCAGAGCCACGCTGGGCTGGTTTCTGTCAGCAAGGCATGCTTACAGATTTCCTAGCATACAACCACCTTCTGTAATAACTACCGGATCCTAGAAAGTGAGCACCAAACAAATTGTGGAAGTAGGTCAGAAATAGTAATTGGAGGTAATTATTTTTGTCTTTTGTTTGATTGAGTAGGTTAAAATGTCTGATCCATTCCGCAACAGAACAGGCAGTTTCTTGCTCTGTAGTTCCTTTTCCATCCGTCGTGTGTTGGGACTGTCAGAGGAGTTTATTTTAGGCTCGTTTCCCTCCCTGTTACACACAGTAGTAACCGTCTCTGCAAACAGTGCTATTGAAACAGGAATCGGGTGGGACAGAAGTTAGCGGTGAAGGGCTACTGTAGGCCGGGGTGCTCCCATAGCTCTCTTGTCCCTCCTGTCCGTGCCTCCGCGTCCCCCTATCCTGGCAGGAATCTCATCTCCCACAGGGTATCAGAACAGGCAGCGTGCGCAGCCGATCACGGCGTACTCCGCGATGCCCACCACCGCTGCTCCACACGGGGGGTAAGGCTGAGCTCCGCACATGGCCGCAGTGCGTGGGGCGGCCGGCTGCCCTGAACAGCCACAACCACGTGGCGAGGGCAGTTGTTTCCTGGCCTACGGCTGCAGAGCTCCGTCCCGGCCGTGGCGGAGGCTCCGCGGGGCGCGCAGTGGGGCGCGATCCCGCCCCCGCCTGCCCTCCGCACCAACTTTCCCCGCTTACAGCCCGGGCGCTAGCCGCCTCGCGCCCCTGTCCCCGGCGGGCGCTCGTTTTGAATGAATGACCTCACCCGCGCCCGCCAACCGCCGCACCGCCGCGCTTAATATTCATGAGGCGCTGCGCCAATCAGCGGGCGAGGAGGTTGTTTTAAACGGCAGAGCCCTGCAGCCAATCAGGCCGCTCTCGTAGGCAGCCAACGCGAGGCTGAGCCGCGCCGCGCCGAGCCCCGCGTCGTGCCCTGCGCTCCAGCTCCTGTCCACACTACCGCGAACAATACAGGTACGTGCAGCCCCACCGCAACTTTTCGGGGGGCGGCTGCCCCCTGCCCGCCCTGCCGCCGCCCCGCCCTATCCCCGCGCCTTCACCCCTTTGCTCTGCCTGCCCCGGGATTTTTTTTTTTTAAATTATAATTTTATTTTTTTGTTGTTTTTCGTTTCTTCCTTCTTCCGAGTTTTGGGGGTCTTTTATTTTTTTTAACTAAAGAAAATATTTTGAAAAAGGGAGAATCACCTAAAACTTTTTGTCCCCCTCCTCAGGGGATCGGTAGTGTCGGGGCAGATGCCGCACGCAGCTGGCGGGGCGGTGGGCAGAAGGCGAGGAGCAACGTTTGCTCCTCGTCCTCATCCCCATCCCCACCGGGAGCACCCCTCCGGCGCGGAAGGGTTTACCTGCCCCCGGTGTAGCCCCTTTTCTCCGCGGCGGGCTCCCGTACTGCCGAGAGTAATATGGCTGGTGCAGCAACTACACCGGGACTAACTCCTCTTCTCCCCCGCATGGGCAGGGATTTTTCTCTGCCGCCTCCTAATGTCGCACGGTAAAACGCGTGGCGCCCTCCGTTTTTATTTGCCCCCTTCCCCCCGGGTGGGCTCGGTGGGGCTGGTGGTGGTGGGAAAGTTGTTGGCCGTGCGCAGTGCCGTGCCCGCTGTTTATTCTGCATTAATATGGCTGTCGCTTTAGCATCTGACAGGGATAAACCCTGCGCGCTGCGCCCGTCTGTCCCGGTGAAGCAGTTTTTTTCTCGCCGCCGCTGCTACCAAACTCCTTCGATCCCTTCGCCTCTGCCTCCGCTGATCTTCCCCTACCCGGGAAGGTGTCTTTGGCGGGGCTGCGCCCTCGGTGAGGCCCCGCATCGCCTCTTCTTCGCGCCGCGCCGCCCGTGCTGTGGGCATTAATATGGCTGGCGCTGGAGAGCCCGGGCGAAGGGAAGAAAGACGTGTAAGCGGCATAGGGATGGGGAGGGGAGTCGCGGCAAGGAAAATCTCCTTCCCGGCGCCCCGCAGGGGGCTCAAACCTTTCGCTTTCGCCCCGGCTTCTCTCCCCCCACCACCCTGTGCCTTCGTCCGGGCGCCCCGGGGCCGCCCTGGGGCTCTTCGCACTCTTTTTCTGGCGGCGCGGAGGAGCGTAGCGGCGGCGATAATGGCTGCACGGGAGCCTTTGTTAGAGAGCGCTGCGCTAGGCAGGGGCCGGGGGGGGGGGGGGGGGGGGGAGGCCGCCTCCCGCCCGCGCCCCGGCCCCGCCGCCCCCGCCACCCTGCGGGGGGCCGAGCGGGGAGCCCCTTCTCGGCGGGGGCGGCGTTTTGGCGGGGTTGGCGGCCAGGGGCGGCGGGCGCGGGGGGCCGAGCGCGGCGGAGGGGGGAGCGCGGCTTTGTTCGGCGGCGCGGCGGCGGCGCCGGGAGAAGCCATCTTAGCGAGCGGGGCCGGCCCTGGGCGCGGAGCGCGGCCGCCGCTGCTGCCGCTCCCGATGCAGCTCGCACCGGCCGCCCGGGGCCGGGCCGGCGCCCCGCGCCCCCGGCCGCCGCCCAGCCCCCCGGCGCCCCCCGACCGCCGCCCCGCTACATTTCAGGGGCACTTTCTTTCATCAGGAGGCATTTCACAAAATGGAAGATGAATTATTGGCGTCTGGCGGAGCCGCCGCTGCCCCCTCCGCCTGCCGGCCCCGGTCCCACCGCAGGTGCCCGCGCTCCGCGCAGCGGAGCCCGGCAGCCGCGGTGACCTTGGGGGTGTGGGGGAGAGAAGATGGCGGGAGGGGAGCAAAGGCCCGGCCGCCCGCAGCGGGCCGCTCGCCCCCAACTTCAGGAGCAGGCGGCGGCCCCGGCTCCGCTCCGCGCCCCTGCCCCGCCGCTTCGCCCGCTGTTTACGCGGGTTTTCCGCTGCCGTGTGCAGAGCTGTGGGGCGACAACGGGATTGTGACGAGCTCCAGGAACGTCCGGGCGGGACAAGGCGGTTGAAAACCACTTGTGCTGCACATGGGGAGGGTTAATGGGTGCGATTAAATATTAACGTTGTGCTAATAAAAATTAAAATTTCAAGCCCTGAAGAAGCTGGAAATAGGAAATATTGCTGCGGCATTGGTACTCTCCCCTTTTTTTTTTGTTTTTTATGGGGGTAGAAGTGGGAGAGAATACAGTAGAAAGGGAAAGAAACACAGCCCAAAAGTTAGCATCCTCCTCTTGGTGACTTGCTAATCACATCTTTGCACTGACCACTACGCCTCCGAACATGTGTCACTTGGTGGAGCGAGAGCAAGCGGTGCTCACCTTGCAAAGCTCCACGGGTCCTATTGTGTTGTTTAAAACCAGCCTTGATTTGCCCATCATCATCATCTATATAGAACTGTAATGCACTTTTAGGCAACAGTCTGTCCTGCCTTTTCACCTGCACACCAACTGCTAATGTCAGCTCCAGCTATTAAAGGCATAAGTCGCAGCCTGGCACTGTACATGTCACTCCAGCCCCAATGTTTTGTATTGGTTCATATACAACTCTTAACCAGGCAGAAGTATGGTGTCTTTATTGGCCTGTCTTTAGTCTTTGGACATGATGTAAGCATACATCAAAGTAAAACTTAAGTCCAGTGACCAGCTTCACTTAGCTCAAGTCTGTAACCCGAATATCAAGGAGCAATTTAAGTCATCCTTTTTGGGATGGTAAGAGGTGTTGGGGGGGGAAGAAAGGAATGTGCTACTGATTAAGGACATCTCTTCGGGGCATCAAGGGTATGTGTATGTCATATATAAAAATACTTGCACACCATAGACATAAACACATAGATGCACCTGCATATGCATTCACTTAATGCTTTTGTTTTGACAGAGTCAAGATGGCTAAAGGTGATCCGAAGAAGCCCAAGGGCAAGATGTCTGCCTATGCCTTCTTTGTGCAGACATGCCGTGAGGAACACAAGAAGAAGAACCCAGAGGTTCCAGTCAACTTTGCAGAGTTTTCGAAGAAGTGCTCAGAGAGGTGGAAGGTACCTTAATTTGTTACTTCCTGAAGGGATAGCTTCTTGATTTGTGTGCCTGAACGGGAAGGGGCCTGCTGCTGTTTGCTCTGTGCTGTTCTTGGCCATTGATTGGGTGCTCCTGACTCCTGTAATGACCATGAAGCCTACAAAGCAGTGTGTCTGCCTGTTCAAACCTTTCCATGTAGGCTGGTGCATTTTCCTATTCCCAAACAGTGCCTCCTGGCATCAGCCTCCCTCATGGTCTCTGTCCTCCAGGAGGACTCTGGCTGCACTTGTCTCCTTCCTGTTAATTCCCAGTGGTTGAGTACTCCAGCTGAGTCTGCAGTCCCCAGTACAGGACCTTCGTCCCCAGGGTGGTCCAGTTAGAAAACTAAACAAATTCTGAAACTCCCTTATTGAGTCTGTGTGTGTTGGCTTATTTACTTAAAGTTTGCCAGGTATTGAACAGTTGGGTAATCACAAGTTTGGTGTCTTGTTAGGTGGTTGTGTGTTTGTTTTGTTTGGGTTTTGTTTTGGCTTTTTTTTCTTTTAGACTATGTCAAGCAAGGAGAAGGCTAAGTTTGATGAGATGGCAAAAGCTGATAAGGTACGATATGATAGAGAAATGAAGGACTATGGACCAGCTAAGGGTGGCAAGAAGAAGAAGGACCCTAATGCCCCAAAACGACCACCGTAAGTAACTTGGTGGCAGTAAATGCACAAGCATGTTTGGTTCTGTTTTCATGCCCTGTGATACAGCTGATAGGATTCCATAAAGGAAGTAGATCGAGTACACTGTTTTGGCACAGCAGTATTGATATTAATTATAGCTTCCTGGTACTGTCTTGTAGATCTAGGCAGCTTGTAATCTTGAGCTCTAACACAAATTCTTGGTACATGGTGCACTTAAACTTGTCATGATGGAAGCCATGACCAGATCTCAGTGAGACTTCTATGCCTTAAGGTTACATTGCATCGTGGGGATAGCCAGCACTTGATTAAAAACAGTGTTAGATTAAGACAGCAGGTCTGGGTCTCAGTAAAAACACGTTTGTATTTCTGTTCTGTGGCACTTTTTGTTACAAGTGTTTGTGAATGTTGTGGTGAGGGGCAGAGGAATGGGGTGTTCTCCGGGCCTGCTGCAGTGCTGACTGTCTCCTGATCCTTTCTCCCCAAAGGTCTGGCTTCTTCCTCTTCTGTTCAGAGTTCCGCCCCAAGATCAAGTCCACAAACCCTGGCATATCCATTGGGGATGTAGCAAAGAAACTGGGAGAAATGTGGAACAACCTCAGTGATGGTGAAAAGCAGCCTTACAACAATAAGGCTGCTAAGCTGAAGGAGAAGTACGAGAAGGTAAGGCTGTTTTTCACTTGTGCCTCTTCCATGCCAGCACTTGTGTTGATGTGTTTCTGTAGCGTAGACCTAGCTAAGGTGGCCCCAACGCAGTGGATGTCTCCAGCCTGCAGACCTGTTCTCATTGCGTGCTCTCTGTACGTGGGGCAGGGTAGGTTAGAGAGCAGGTGAATTCTAGTGAGGAGGGAGAGCTTCCTCCAGGTATGAGCAGCAGTGGCTGCTTGTGTTGCTGCAGCGAAAGGTTCTGTCCCGTTAGCAGGAGACTTTTGAGAGGCTGGGTTCTCTGCATTCATGGTTCTTTCTGTGAGGAGGAGAAGAGTCAAGGCCTCCACCACCTGGAGGCCGCTGAGTATGCTTAGGTGTCCTGCACACCTGTGTCCTGCAACGCTGGCTGTCTCCCCCTGTGGGAGTTCAGCCTTGGAAGACCAGTCTCCGTTAACACCCGCTGCTGTAAAAATGCTGTATGTGTTTGCTGCTTAGAGCAAATTAAGACATCCCCTTGACTTTGCAGGATGTTGCAGACTACAAGTCTAAAGGAAAGTTTGATGGCGCAAAGGGAGCAGCAACCAAAGCTGCTCGGAAAAAGGTAGAGGAAGAAGACGAAGAGGAGGAGGAGGATGAAGAAGAGGAGGATGAAGATGATGATGATGAATAAAACTGTACTATACTTGTCTCCATGTGAATACCATAGAGTAGGGGAAACACCATAAATGAAGCACCTCTTATTTAAGATGGTGTCTCTTGCCCTTATTAGGCTTAATTAAAAACAAATTTGGATTCCGATCGCGTTGTAGTTTCTAAAAGTGCTCTAGAAATTGTAACTGGTTTACATGAAGTGGCCATGGGTGTAGTGAGCACCCTGAAACTGTATCAAAGTTGTACATATTTCCAAACATTTTTAAAATGAAAAGGCGCTCTAGTGTTCTCCTAACTCTGTGCACTTTGCTGTTGGTGTAACAAAGCATTTAAAAATGTTTCAAGCATTTTTTTAATTTGTAAGGTGGTGTTACTATATGGTTATTGGCTAGAAATCCTGGGTTATAAACTGTACATATCTATAGTTTGTAAAAACTAGACAGATTCTTGTGGTACATGCTTAGAGTTATGATGCCTTAGAGGAGCAGTGATTACTTGGAAAGGCTGTACGTTCCCCGGGGTGCCATGGCCCAAAGCATGCACTGTGAGGGTAGATCTATTTACACTACAGTGGGCGTCCATTTAGCTTAAAGTTGTCTTTCTGTATATAGTGAAATAGCATTCTGCTGCCATTCTTAGTTGTGGAAGGGGGTTCAGCTGGCATGAGAAGTGTATGGATTTTTTTAGTTAAGTGCGGTAGTTTTTAAACTGAAACCTGTAGACATCTCTTCATCGTCAACTAAGTGAAGAGCCAGTGCAGCAACTGAAGTTCAAAAACACTCTGTACTTAAATAAATTTGCAACGTTCTGTTTTTTTTTTTTTTTTTGTATGTTTAGAATGCTGAAATGTTTTTGAAGCAAAATAAACAGTATTACATTTTTAAAACTGTTCTTGACAACACTCTAAATTTCTGCTTGAAAAGGATTTTAACAACAGCTTAAGAGGTTCATTTTGAAGTCTGTGGCATCCCTCAGGGCTGGTGACTTTAGGAAACATTCTGACTCAAGGATTAAAAAAAAAATAATAATAAAAATAATATAAATGGTGGCCAGCCAAAACTGGCTGAATTGAAAGAGATGGCTGCTCCAGCTAATATGCAATCCTAACTGTTTATGGCTGAGTGGCATAAGATGCTATGCAAGTTTGAACTTTATTACTTGAACTTGGGAGCCTAAATGAACATTCATGACGTAATTGTTTGTTTGTGTGTGTATATAGCAGCATTCAGAGATGCAGAGAAAGGTAGGTGGCTAGGAATGAGGCTGACACCATGGAATAAGTATAAAAGCATAGTTTGGATTTTTTTTTCTTTTTTTTTTCTTTTTTTCAGTTGTGTTGGGTCAATTTATAGCCCAAATGCATTGCTGTACATATTAAAATGTGCCTTTTTTGTCCTGTGTTAAACTGTTTCAGACTTGTGGTTTTTTCTAGCATCATGATTCGTGGCAGGAGCCAGGTGCCTAGGCTAACTCCTTGCTGCAGTAGGAGCGTGGCACAGGTACTTGGTCTGTGTCCTTTCTCCAATTTGTAACAGAATTGGGTGCTGTGAGGTGGGTTGTGGGGAGTGCTGCAGGTCACTCTTTCCCAACTGGTGGCCAGTTGGCTGCTTTGCAGTCTTGCTATCTTTCCAAATCCAAGCCAGTGATGTTTTGCAGCCCATGGAAGGGAAAGGTAGTACTTGGTCTCAAGCAGGTGACTAAATTGATTTTTCCTTAGAATGGAAACTCTGCAAACTGGGAAACTGGTAGTACCCTCTTGCTACCCTTGATTCCTTCCCTGTGCTGGCTGTAGTTGGCAGTTGGTGTTGGCGTGGCAGTGTGGAGGAGATGGGGCTGTGAGGATGCTTGCATTAATAGCAGGTCAAAGTTGTGGGCTGCTATGTGCCACTGACTTCAGAGGACAGGGTAACTCATTAGTGTAAACACTGGGTTCGGGCTGCTGCCACCACTTCATTTGAACAAAACCAGATTAATGAGGGCTGGGCTTACAGGCAGTAACTGCTTCTAACATAGATGAAACAGCTTTGTTGCCTAATTGGGTAGCACATCTGGCTTCCTCTGACTTCTCAACAGCCATAGTGCCATGGCAAAACAGTCTGATCCAGTGCTGAGATGGGCTAGACACAAGAGCAAAGCCAAGCAAAACTTGGTATGGGATGAAGCAAGCTAATAAAGTTACATGAGATGCAGCAACATGTAGCAACTTCTTTTTGAAGGCTGAGGTACAATTCAATCACAGAAATACTTCTATAATTGCCTAATTATGGCAATTCTCAATGTCTTTAATGCACAAAATCCAAGTGTGAAATTGGCCCCTGTTTTATGGGAAACTGCATTTTAAATGCTCAATAAAGATACATCTGGACATGAAATGGGTACCTTTGTATTTGCTACCCTTTCTGCAAGGAAGGTGACTGGAGATTCCAGCACATGGGAATTTGGTGGGGAAGTGAAGCAGAAAAGAAAAGTGATGGCATAATTTCAGGACCTATAATACTGTTTCTATTGTCTAGTTGGCAAAATCTCCCCTTAGCCACAGAGGGGAATTAGCATAGATCACCGCTGTGCAAATTGAGCTTGGCTTTGAATTAACTGCTAGTGAGCTGAGCCCCTATTGATAGTATTAGCAAATAAGAAGTAGAGCTGACACCTCTTTGTCTTCCTTATATTGGAAATCTATTGAGTTGCAGGGCTTGATTAAGGTCTTGGACCTTACAGTGCACTACCTATTCCTGCTTGGCAGGTCTCTAAAATACAGCATTCCTTGGGACTGTGGTTCAATATGATGCTTGTGCAGGACTCTCGAGACTCTGATTCGGATATTGCAGAGATAGTGATGATGTTTCCCAATGCTCCCCCACTGATAAATACCATAGTGTGAATGTATGCATGTATGCACATGATTTTCACCACCACTGCTAGTTTTTGCATTGAGAGGTGAGCTGGAATACTGGAACCTACTTAATTTCACCCAGCTCCAGTTTTTGACAGAATACCCTCCAAATGCTTTCCCCCCCCCTGTGCTGAAATGCTTGTGGTGCTTCAGAGCAGACTGCTTTAGGCTGCTGTACAGCTAAAACTTCTAGTTTGACTTTGCTTGGCTCAGGTCTAAATATGTCTCTTATTAACTCCATTATGTGTAGAGAAGGGTAATGATAAAACAGATCTGGGGAACGAGTGGGGAGGAATGAGGAGATGCTTCCTTGCATCAGTTGGAGAGATGACTGAGAACACCAGTGTTCCCAAAATGTGATTTGTTGCATTCTTCCTGTGCCTGCTGATGTCAGCAGTGAGTATGAGAGGTTTGGTTAGTAAGAGGTGGGATGATGCTAGTGCTGGTGCTGTTTAAGTCTGCTTCCTGCTCTGGAGAGGCAGAGAATGGCAGAGCTGGATGAGGTGATCCCTTTAGATGCCTGCAACAGTGGCAGGAAAGCATCTGCTAGTGTTGACGTGGAGCAGAAATGGGCAGAGGCAGGCGGAGTGCTGCCCAGCAGCACTGACCTGTGTTGTGTGGGTCATTTCCTATGACTGGTATCTTTTGAGTTGCACCTGGGACTGTATGTAGTCTTTAGAACACATGTGCTACCAAAACGAGCCACATTCCTCTGAAATCAAATCACCTGGGGGCCAGTGAGATAAGCTGCGCTGCTCTGTGCAGGTCAGCCCTTGCCTGTGCTGAAAATGAGCCTAGCAGCCTATTAGTACAACTTGGAGGAGCAAAGGAGTGATGCTGTCCTGCTTGCTCTGTAGCCTGTACATATCTGAATTCACCTGGATCATGGTAGATGTCTGGTGTGAGCCCTTAGCCTACAGGGGAGGCTCCAGGAAAGGATGACACTGGGGAAGCCCCACCATGGATGTGGGCTTAGCTCCCCACAAACAGTCTCAGGGAAAACTCTGCTGCGTGAGGACTTCCTAGTGCTTGTGTCAGTATCCTGATGCATCTGTGGGTGAAGCAGTGCATTAGTTTTTCTGTAATAAAAATGAAAAATCCTAGTCTAAATGCATATTGAATCAATTAGCAGTGAATGGCTGCAGCTCCAGCAGAGGTCCAAAGGAAGGCAAGAATCTGCTTTCAGGATGGTACTGGGGACACAGGCAGAGTTGGAACATCTCTTTTATCTGCTCCCTTTGAAGGGCTTGTTTTATTCACTCCTAATAAACCCTGCAGGAACAGCAGCAAGGTGTGAGGGCTTCTGTTGGCTCTGGCTCAGGTGGTGGCAGGTGAAAGGGTTTTTGCCTCCAGCACAATTCTGGCAGCCACCTCGAGTCACTTTCCCCTCTTCTTACCCAGGCTGTTCCATAGGCAGCAAAACATCTTCCAAGTAAGCCCTATTTTGTCGAGGGTTTGGGGAAATGGGGCTTGGACCAGGATAAGTGGTTGGGATGTGACCTCCCTGCTGCTTTTGCTGGGACAGTAGCAGGATGTTGCATTTCTGGATATGCCTCTGTTTTCCTTCTTACAAGTCCCACACTCCCCTCTATGATCATTAGCCCAAGTTTGCCTTCCTCTAAAAGATAACTGGAAAAGCTGTGACAAGTGACAGATTTATTTCTTTTGGCTAAGGCTGCAATAACCTGAATTGCAAATTGTAGCTGTGCTGCAAAACAAAGTGTACTGAAGACAATGTGTTGCCAAATGGTTGCTCTCAAAACACGTTTCAGCTTGCAATGGAGAAGGGACTGAACAGCAGCACACCTGCCAGGGTGGCTCGTGCCCTGTGAGGTGTCTTCTTCCCTGTTTTTGGCACACTTGGCTCTGGTGGGAGGTTGATGTGCACCTGCCTGTGCTTGGGCAACGTTTGGCAACCTGTGTTCAAAGAACTCTGCAAACATCTCATACTTCTGATAGGTCTGACATATGCATGCTAAAGCAGGATGTGGATGAGGGATGGCTCCTTGCCTGTGCTAACAATCTTGATTGGAGCAGTCAGCTGCTAAGAGCACTGTTCAGCACCTGGATCCCTAAATTAGGCAGGAGGAAGCAGCCTCAGCCCTGCTAGAGCTGATAGCTGTGTTTCCCAGGGCCTGAGTACCTCTTTCTCCTGTTCACAGAAAGGCCTGTGAACTAGCTAAACCAGTGTTACTCTTTCTGTTAAGCTGGAGCAGATGTGGCAAGTGGCCTTCTGAGATGGAGTCTCCTAGAAGCTTGGATGCCGTGGGGAGCAGCAAACTGGTACTGTGCTTTGGTTAAGACCTTTGAAGGCTGGGAGGTGTAAAAGCAAACCTTTATCTTGTGGATGTTGGAGAGATGAATATGCATCAGCTGTGATAAGGGGATGCCTGTCCTGTAACTCTGTCACCTGGTGCAGTTGACTTTGTGTTCCTGACTCTATCTGGCAGCCAGGAAAATCACAGATGGTAAGTGAGCCTTGCTGTGGGCCTGGGTGTTTTGGTAGCATTTCTGGTTGACTCTTGAGCCCCTGAAGTGCATAGTACCACTGTTCAGTTCTGGCCGTGTGCTCCCTACCAAGACACCCAAGGAGCAGGAATAGCCTCTCAGCATGGGTGTTGAGTGCCTGTTGACACTGCTGCAGGCAAGGCTGTGAAAGGAGAGAGGCAGGAAGGGTGCTACAAGTGAAAAAGTTGCTTTTTTTCTTCCCAGCCCCTCCTCTTCTAAAGCTCACTCCAGTATTTCAACTCAGAAATATTTGTCTTTTAAAAAAATATTAGTCATGACCTGGCTTTGTTGTTGCAAGACCTTATTATTTGTGAGTGTTTTTAAGTGCTTCTTTGTGAAGCTTAAGATTTACTTTCTCTTAGTTCAGTAAATTAATACATGTAGAAGAGTGAAGTGGTTTGAGGGATTGCTTGAGACAAATGCCTCTTGCCTGCTGCTAATTACTCTGTGATTGCTCTTCTGTTATGTGTTACCTGGGATGTATCAGCAAGAATTCATGGTTTTGTAAAGGAGGTTTGAGTAAGGTGAGAGAAAAGGCAATTTGGTCTCCAGTTTTCTTTTACAAGTATGTTGGTCACATTTTGTGTCGTCTTTAGCTTTAGTGCTCAGGCTGTGGATCTTCCCTGGGCTTCATTTCTGCAGTTTTTAAAGGTATTTCTACCTGCACCTCCTGGGAAAGGTTACTCTCCAGAGTCGGGGAGAGCAAAAGGAAACATGCACTGAGTCTTCTTTGCTTTATTTCATTGCTTCCTATAGAACTTCATTTTTGCAAGCTGATGGGAGGCTTTTCAAACCAAGCTCAAAGATCAAGGGGTCAGTGAAAGTATTAAGAGAGAACCCTTTCTTTCAGGGGCTAGTCTGGGAGTGAAATAAAGCCTGACCAGATGATGTTAAACTGCTTAATTAGAGACCTTTCCCTCCTCACTGTTGCTCCTGATTCATTTGTAGGTGATCGCCCACCGCTGAGAGTTGTCTAGCGAAAAAACTGGCTAGACCAGAGCTGGTGTTTTGAACCTTGAGGATGACTTGCAGAAGGCCTTCAGTGGCTTAGAGCATAGGAGAATTTGGCCTTGTTTGCTTTCTGCTAGTCCCTGTGTGTCTATGCAGCGTGTCACTGTTGTCCTGTTTGCCTGGGCAGAGGGTGAAGGTGTCTCTCTTACCAGCTCAGCCCTTTGCCTTTTCCATTAGCATGCCCCAAGAAATCCTTCTGCAGACCCTGGGAATGTTGCCCACGATGCTCCTCAATTGCTGGAAGATGCTATCTTAAAAAGCCAACTCTCCCACAGCAATTGAGGCTGATCTTTCCAAGAGTGAAGTGGAAAGAAGTCTCCAAACCCTTTTTCTCTCTGTACACCCTCGAACCCTCTAAATAAGTGCTGCCAGAATGCTGATGTCCATGTGCTGTGTGTAGCTTTTAAAGACCTTTTTCTCCACCTATCTTTTTTCCTCCTCTCACTCCATTCCCCCAGCTCTCCCTCTGCCCTGTTAAGCAGCCATAGTCAGTAGATCAGACCCAGGTCCTTGCTTGATGTGGTGTAACTTACTGCCAGAATTTGGAAGTTTTGCCTTTATTTTCCCATTGGTTGGATGCTTCAGGGAAGATCTTCAGCTGGTGTTTGGACCATGCTCTGGTGCTGTTCCTCTGTGAGATTTTGTGCTCACAGTAGTGTTGGAGTGAGGGTGGAGGCTATGGCCATGGCTAGGTTGCTGCTGGCTGGGTGGATGTTGGACTGGCCAGTGCAGGTGGAGCTGAGCAGTCATGTTGGAGATGATGGGAGCAGGAGGTGGCTGAGGGCTATGGGTCTCCAGGCCTTGAGCAGACAGCATCCAGCCTGCAAGGTCTCTCTGTGTATCAGGGACCATATGGTGCTGTATTTCGCAGCCAACCCTGTGAGATATGTTTCAGCAGCTAGTATACGTGCAAGGGAATGGGTGGGCTCAAAAACCTTTGCTGTTGCATGTGCTCAGGTCTCATGGAGATGGTTGTGGCTGCTGAGATATGTTAGGTGGTACTGTGACCATGCTGGACTCCTGTAGTGTGGTTCTTGGGCTGTGGACGAGGTAGGATGTCAATTAACGTGGACATGGGAAGCACTTTCATCTATATTCTCATCCTCCTTAACATGAACTTCCCACCATTCAGAGGCATTCTGGATCCCTTCCCCATGTACCCATTCCACACCTGATGCTGTGTCTGGCAGGCAATGGTGAGGCTGTGCTGAAGTGCATTGTAGATCTCCCAGGAGACAGTCTCTTCCCAAGCAGAGCTGCAAATCCCCACCAAGTGGAGCAGGATGACTGCCTGCCCCACAGTGTAAGGGAAGTGAAGAGATGCTGTCTCGCCACCGAGGTGCTCAGGCAGCCCCCTGGGGTGGGTCCCATGGAGATAGCACACCCTGACAAGTGCTCAGGTAGTCTGTGGCGGGAGAGAGGATCCTGCTGGTTTGATAGAAGCTGTCTTCTAAATACAGGGCTGATTATTTTTATTTATTTGTTTGCTTGCTCTGGAATCTTTGCATTTTCCCCTTAACCCTGGAGGAAAAGCAGTGGTGCCCTGTGTGCCGTGTGACACACGGCTGTGCACAAACTGCCTTTGTGACTTCATTCTTTCACGGGGGAGAAACACAGTCAGGAAAAAGCAGGGCCCTGACAACAGGAATCAAGTGTTTCTAAATATGGACATCCCTTTTTGGACTAAAAAGTCTTTTTTGTACCATGCATATTTCCCCTGTTAATCATTTCCTTTTGTTCCTCGCAAACTTTGGTCCTCCAGTGCTGTAGAAGGAACCACAGCCACTCTGTTTGTAAACTTTCAGTTGTGGTGCATGACCTGCCTCTGTCTGCTGGCTTTTCTTTTTAGTGCACTGGGAAGGCCAGCACTCTGCTTGCTACTCACCCTTGCCTTTTTTTTTTCCCCTTCTTTTATTTTCCCCCCTTTAAAAAAAAAAAAAGTCATATTTGGCCTCAGCCCATCTCGAAATATTGGGGATTTTACAGGCCATTGAGCTTAGCCTGGTCCTATTCACTGCTTTTGTGTTACACTTAATTGGCTTGATAAAGAAGGGCTTGGGCTCTCTAAAGTGCTTCTCCTCCAAGGTGAAATGTGAGATGGAGGGGGGAAATATTCAGATGTTCACTAGCAGTTATGCTCGCTGGATAATCTGAATGCATCAGAAATGAGCTAGAGCTCAGACAAAGTAGGGGATTAGGAGTCTGAGATGGGCGAGCAGGGTGGACATCTGGAAGCCTGCTGTTTAGCTTGTCTGCTGGGGTGGGTTGCATCTTCATTATATGGGTTATACGGGCCAAAAATGAGGGGTGTGCTGGGACTGTGCTTGCTCTCCGTGGAGATCTTCTGAAATAACAATTTCTGGTGTTATTTACTGAGCATCCTGCCCTTCCCCAGCAGAGCTCTGTGTGTTCAGTGCAAGCAGAGCAGGGGAAGCTCACCCCCTGGAGCTGGAGGGATGCATGCAGGTTTTAGGGCACACTCTGCACACACCACTGCTGTCTGCTGCATTGAGGTTTGAGGAGGAGCACTGCTTGTGCCTGTGGTTGGGGTTATGTAGATGTGCATGCTTGGATCCTTCCTTGTATGATGCTGCCTCTGGTTTTGGGCAGATAGAGCTCTGCAGAGCCTGACAGAAAAGCAAACATGGGAGGAGATGAGAGAACTAAACTCTGGGCTTCTGAACCCTTCCCACGTGCAGACTCTGGCTTTCCCGAAGTTGAGCCCATTGTCACAGCTCAGGGAAACAGCTGCTGCTGCCAACATCTGCCCCACACAGTGCCATGTGTCCAGGGCTGGCTTCACTGGCCCCATCCCAGTGTCCCACCAGCCCAACCCTTTGTCTGTCTCACTTTGGGCACAAGGACCTGACTTGAAGTACAGAGCTGTGGGTGGAGTGGTGCCAGTTGTGTGGGGATTTTGCCATCTGATGGTGAAGTATGAGTGCCTTTTGGAAAACACAGTATTGGAGAAGGAATTCCAAGTATGATATGAACAGAAATAGATGAATAGTGGTTTGTTCAGTTTTGGTTTTTACCCCTCAAGTAATTTCTTTACCAGCCTCTTAGCATGTGTTTTGTTTCTCCTTTATCTCCAGCACTTCACTCTGCTCGTGTTTCAATTTCATTGCTGGACAATCTGCCTTGGCAGATTCAGTTTTGGCCACAGCTGTGACATACTGAAACACACTTGCACAGATGGAGCCTTACACCTGTCCCAGAAATACCCACTGCTTTCTGAACATCATCTCACCTGCCTAGGGTGGGAAATGTCACACTGACCCCACAGGAACAGAGAGGTTTGGGATAGGTGCCTTAGAAGGTTTTGGGTTGTAAGGGAATTTTAAAGGTCATCTAGTCTAACTCCCCTGCCGTAGGCAGAGACATCTGGAACTAGAGCAGGTTGTTCAGAGCTCCATCCAATCAGACCTTGAATTTTTCCAGGTGTGGGGCATCTACCACCTCTCTGGGCAATCTGTGTCAGTGTTTCACCAGTCTCACTGGGAAAAAATTCTTCCTTGTCTAGTCTAAATCTCCCCTCCTTTAATATAAATCCATCACCTCTTGCCTTTAAGTATTGAAAGGCTGCTATGAGGTCTCCCTGTAGCCTTCTCTTCTCCAGGCTGAGCAACCCCAACTCTCTCAGCCTGTCCTTTCAGCAGAGGGATTCCAGTCCTCACATCATTGTTGTGGCCTCCTCTGGACCCACTCCAGCAGGGCTCCAGATCTGGACCTAGAACTCCAAGTGAGGTCTTACCTGAGTGGAGTATAGCAGCTAACCTTGTTCAGGTGAGCAGTGTAATTCCCACCCTGCCCCATCTTTGGCAAAGCCAAAGCAAAGTAGTTCAGGGGACATTAGAGAGGATCTCCAGGCACAAATGCGTAACCCTAAAGTAGATGCACAAGCATGGTGATCCTTTAGGTCATGCTTGGGATGATAATTCATTCTTTCTTGAATTTTAAAGAATAATGAATGTTACAAAAAAGAGGCAGGTATCAGGGCAGCAGGGACCCAGGCAGGGTATTAGGTAAAGGGTGTTTGAAGGACCTGTGCCACTCACTGCTGAACAAGACACCCCAGGGAATTAAAAGCAGGACTGAAGAGTAAGACCTGCTCCAGCTCATGGAGATGTGTAGCTGTGTGGCAGCATCCACTGAAAGTGCTGACTTGGTGAAATGTGCCTGTGTTGTGCCAAAGGTGTGCAAAATTTAGGGAGAGAAGGAAAGAACCAAGTTTCCCTTTTTTTTTAAGAAGAAAAAGCAAAGCTGTGTGGGACATTCTTGTTCTGCCTGCGAGCTGCACACAGGTTAGCCAGCACCTGTGCGCTACCGGAGGCTGGCAGCTCCTGCTGCGCTGCCTTGCGTCAGCATCCTTTGTGCTGTGTCCAGTATGGGCCCCTCAATTCAAGAGAGATGTTGAGGTGCTGGAACGTGTCCAGAGAAGGGCAACAAAGCTGGTGAGGGGCCTGGAACACAAACCCTATGAGGAGAGGCTGAGAGAGCTGGGGCTGTTTAGCCTGGAGAAGAGGAGGCTCAGAGGAGACCTCATTGCTGTCTACAACTACCTGAAGGGACATTGTAGCCAGGTGGGGGGTGGCCTCTTCTCCCAGGCAACCAGCAACAGAACAAGGGGACACAGTCTCAAGTTGTGCCAGGGTAGGTATAGGCTGGATATTAGGAAGAAGTTCTTCACAGAGAGAGTGATTGGCATTGGAATGGGCTGCCCAGGGAGGTGGTGGAGGCACTGTCCCTGGAGGTGTTCAAGCAAAGCCTGGCTGAGGCACTTAGTGCCATGGTCTAGTTGACTGGCTAGGGCTGGGTGCTAGGTTGGACTGGATGATCTTGGAGGTCTCTTCCAACCTGGTTGATTCTATGATTCTTTTTTACCCAAACTGCCTTTTCTCTTTGGGTAGACCTGAGAGGGGAACTGAGCTGAGTGCCAGTAGTGTTTCACTTTTTTGGGGCGCTGTTGTGTGCTGTTACTGTTGAAACATGATGTCTTTCCATTTTCCCTGTGTGAGCTCAGGGAGCTGCTGCTGAGAGCAGCCTGTGAGCGCTGGGTGGTGTGCGGATGCTCTGCTCAGTGACAGCGTGCCCGAGAGCCAGTGCCATGGTGTCTGTTTACAGAAGGTTTTGGAGGGATGGAAGAAGGTCTAAAGAAGAGCTACAGCTTCTCTGGGGTCACCCATGGGCTTGCTGGGTGTCAAAGCTCTGAAAGCTAGATACAAAGCACTGGTCAGGCCACACCATGAGTGCTGTGTCCAGTTCTGGGCCCCTCAATTCAAGAGAGATGTTGAGGTGCTGGAACATGTCCAGAGAAGGGCAACAAAGCTGGTGAGGGGCCTGGAGCACAAATCCTATGAGGAGAGGTTGAGGGAGCTGGGCCTGTTTAGCCTGGAGAAGAGGAGGCTCAGGGGTGATCTTATTACTGTCTACAACTACCTGAAGGGGCATTGTAGCCAGATGGGGGGTGGCCTCTTCTCCCAGGCAACCAGCAATAGAACAAGGGGACACAGTCTCAAGTTGTGCCAGGGTAGGTATAGGCTGGATATTAGGAAGAAGTTCTTCACAGAGAGAGTGATTGGCATTGGAATGGGCTGCCCAGGGAGGTGGTGGAGGCACCGTCCCTGGGGGTCTTCAAGAAAAGCCTGGATGAGGCACTTAGTGCCATGGTCTAGTTGACTGGCTAGGGCTGGGTGCTAGGTTGGACTGGATGATCTTGGAGGTCTCTTCCAACCTGGTTGATTCTATGATTCTATGAAAGGGTTCCTTTTCCCCTCAGGATGGGAGGAGGAATATGTGTCTCCTGAAAAGCAGGCCCAGAACAGTGTTTGTGTGCTGTGGGTGGACTCTGGATTAGGAGGTTTTACACAGTGCAGTTCATCATTATGGTCCTAATTCTTGCTCCATTTCAATGCCTTTTTTCAGAAGTGCCAGCAGCACACATTGCAACTGCCCATGCTGAGGGCAGAGCCTGAGGAGCTGCCCTGCAGCACTGGGGTCTTTGAAAGAGTTTGTAGTAGGGACAGGGCACACTGTAGCTCCCTGCTACCCTTCTGGGCTGCCAAAGCCTTGCCTCAAGGCCAGGTTCTGGGGAGGCAGTCCCCAGCACTGGGTCAGCCCTGACAGCTTCAGCGGGGGATGCTCCTGCAAACAGGAGCTGCCAGGAGTTTGCATTCCCCTTGGCCTCAGCCCTGAGGAAAGCCTAAAGCCTTGGTCAATAATAAGCTTATAAGTCAGTAAATCTTGGTAATGAGAAAAACAGAAGATGGCATCTGCTGAGCACGATGGTGCTGTGTATGGTCTGGTAAACAGCTATGGAAATGAGTTGCATGTTATGGCAGGGGTTACAGCTGTAAAGCCTAATTTCCCTACAGGATCAGCAGCTTTTGCCACCCCATTGCAGGGGTGGCTCCTGGAACCCCACTGAGGCTGAGCCTGGGGACAGGTGACCTGTTGCCCATGAGGGCTGGGTACTTGCCACAGAAAAGGCAGCCCTCACTGTGAGAATAGTGGCAAGCAGCTGTTGTTCTGCACGCCCGAAGCCCAAGATGGGCCATGAGACAGGACCAGCATAGCAATTGTCTACACCTCCTCCTCTGGTGTCCTCTCCAACACCTTCTTGCAGTGGCTCTGATCAGAGGTGTAGATGTTTTGGAGACTGCTTTGAGGCAAATGGGGCGTGGGGCAAGAATGTGAAAACTGTTTATTCTGTATTATGTCTTCAAGGATGCCAAAATGAGATGGGCAACAGGCACCCGGGCATAAATGAGTTGTGCAGAGGGCAGCAGGAAGAGAAAGGTGCTGAGTCTCTGTCTGACATTTGCTTGAACAAACCAGGTGCCCATGGGATGGGAACTGGCAGTGGTCCCAGTCCCTCTCAAACGATGTGAAGCCAGGTCTGCAAAATGGGGAGGAAGAGGGGAGAGTTCAGGGGAAGGAATCTGCATATGGTGTGTAATGCTTTTATGAATTGGGTCTTTAATAATTTACATTACCAGTTTAATACTTTGAATACAAATTATCTCGCCCATATGCTGTGCTGACAAACATAAAAATGGAGTAATCAAAGCTGTAATAGCACTACAGCAAAAAGACATAAAATGCCACTAGAAGGCTTAGGATAAATTATTGCGTGCACACGCTGGCTCTATGGCTCCCTGGTGCCAAAGGATGCATTGCAATTGCTTCCACAGACTTTGCATTTGGGCTTGAGGACTGATGCAGTACCAGGAGTAGTGCTGGAAATTCTGTGACACAGGCAGCTTTTAACAGAGAAGGAGTGGGGGAAAAAAAGGCTCAGATCTGCTTGATGAACACTGCAATTTAAATTCTGCTCTGGCATTACACGGACTGCCAAGAAATTATAGCCCTCTTATTTGTAGGGAGTCCCTTCTTCCTCCCGCGGGGTGATTTGCGTGTATTATGAACTGCAGTGTTGGCTTGCCATCTTCAGGCAGCTGCCTGCACTGCACAGCACCCGTGTGCATCCCTGCCCATCCCTGCGCTGGTTGAACGTGGTGGGTCCAGCCTGGATGCCCAAGGGAGGATGCTTGCAGCCTAGCACTGGGTTACGCAGAAAATGGGCAGCATCAGTGCAGGGAAGACACGACTTCCACTTCATCATTTCTTGTGCCTGCGCTTGCTCCCCTCCAATGTCTGAGATCTGAGGGGCTTGAGGAGGCAGGAGAGGATGAAAGGGCCCCGAGTGCTCCTTCCTGGCTGCTCTTAGGCTGCAGCTTAGGGTCAAGGGAGCAGTACAAGCTAGTTTGAGAGCTGCAGGCGACTCAGCAGTTTGCTTTTAGCAGCCTGGCGTCGTCTGGTGCACGCTTGCAGGTGTACCAAGCATCCCAAAGGGCATGGGAGTCTGCAGCAAAACGAGCAGGTTTGCAGAGCAGAGAGGCAAGTTGTGCTCGCAGGGAAAAGCTGCTGTTTGTAGATGTCGGTAGACCTTGTACTGTAGCTGCTGGCTAAATCTCTGCTTTCAAACACCAGCCTATTCATTGGTGCCGTATCACAAAGGCATCCCTGCTACAGGCAATCTTTCACAGAAAGAGCCATTTAAGGCTCACATTTGCATACACTGAATTTCTCAGCTATCAAGGTTACTCCGTGCTGTAATCCATTCTGTGCTTCTAATATGATCCATGAAAAATGAGGCTTCTTCCCAAATAAATCATCAGCAATGGAGGGGACGGTGCTTTTCTGGAAGGTGTGAGGCTCTGGTGGCAGCAATGTCTTTCCCAAGAGGCAGATGAATTGGGGCAGATTCATTTTGAATTGCCTGAACTTGCTACCAGTCCCCCAGAGACCAAACCCCTTTTGGTCTCTGGGTATTTTTTCTGTATTTACCACTCTCAGGATCTGCTGCTGGCTGTTTCCTTGGGATGTGGTGTGAGTGGCTCAGGTGTGGTGCACTGCATGGCCTAAGATTCACCCACCTGTGCCTCATCCATGAATTCATGATCAAAGCACACACCACAACTCCAAAACAGAGCAAAGAGACATCTGAAGCTTCTCTTGTCAGAGATGATAGGACCTGCCTGGGTGGGCAAAGGGACCTGCATGAGCTGGGATAGGGAGTGGGCATTCAGGTGGACAAATTCTTCCCGTTGCCAGGTTCTTCTGGAGAATAAGGCCCTTGCTGCTCCTTTTGTTCTGCAAATAAATTGTATGGCTTGAGAGTACAATGAGAAATATCCTCACCCTTGTCCAGAGGGGGATTTTCAGTATAAAAGGCTTTATGTGACTCATAAACTCTAACATTTATTTCTGTGCACGAGGTAAATATTTCCCCCTGTGAATGTCTATGCAATGCAATTTCGTTTGAAGCCTCCATTTGTTTAAGCCTGGAGATGACAATAATTCACCTGTTTTCCCTTCCCACAGCTCCCTGAGCGATGACGTAAGTCAAAATAGAGCGAACTCAGCTCTGGCTGTTTGTCACTTGTCAGCTCCCTCCCTCAAATGTGCCCAGATGAGCTTTGTCTCGGAGCTTGCATTGAGGCACCTTCTGATCTCCTGCCACTGGTGCATGGCCCCGTGTGTTCTTGTTTAGAGGAAGAAATACAGCACACCTGTAAGCAGCCCCTGCCAGGGCAGAGAGACATAATTTAATTTAACTCCAGATAAATCATGATTTCACAGTGATCTGCCTGCCACAGGCAGTTGAGAGCCCTATCTCCTTGGCACCGTAACAACACTTGTCACTCAGTGTCCCAGAGAGACCTGCTTGTGGCCAGAGAGCGTAGAAGACTGGGAAGATGCCTGGAGTTGTAAACATCATCAATCTGGAGGAAACAAATGCTCCTGGGAACTGGTGTCAAGTGAGGATGTTTGAAGGCAGCACTTGCCTCTGCAGAGCATGGGACTAGTCCATGGGCCATGTGGGTCCCCAGCCCTAGACCTCCTCCACAGCAGTCACCTCCTGAAGCTCCAGCAAGCCCAGGTGGGCAAAGAGCTGCCCCTCCTCCTCCTCAGGAGTATTTGGGGCCCAGACTTTTGGAGGCCAGTAGCCCCTTGTGCAGCCCCCAGCCCCACTCAGGCTGAGGGGAACTCAGGGAGTGGTTAGTTGCTGTGGAGCAGAGGTGTTGGAGACTGATGTAAACGCAGCAGCTCCCACTTTGAGGGAGGTGAAAGAAGGACACTCCAGTTTTGGTGGTAGGTTAGACATTTTCACCTCCACCTTGAAGCTGTTTTAGCTCCTGCTGGGGAGGACAGAGAGGCCTGGATGTGGCTTTGTCACTGCTTAAAGATGTCTTGTGTGAGAGGGATGGGTTGATGCATGCTCAAAACTGTGCCAGCACACCAGGCTTTGAGAAGCCTCCCACAGCAGCACAGGCAGCATGTTTGGTGTGGGTGACTTGCTTTGCTCTCCACCCTTCTTGGTACCCCTGTGCCTCTGCTGGCTTTGGTGGAGTTGCTTCTAACTTAGAGATGGCATCACATGGAATATGAAGCAGATGCTGCTCCTCCTGCCCTCTGTTTGCCTGCTCTTGCTCAGGGCTCTCCTGATTCCCTGACAGTATCCACACTTGCCCCCCAGATCCCTGCCCATCCTTAGGGATGTGTCTGCGTCCAATCCTAAACTCAATGGTAATGTGCACAGGCAGTTTCTTTCTTTTGCTCTGCCTCTTTCTTTTCCCCCTTTTTAAAAGCAAACAGGATCCAAGGCTGCCATGTAGTGATGCTGATGTTATAGTTAGTAGCTACTTCTATTTCTATAGCTCCAGGAGGCAGAGAACAGTCGCACTGGGCTAAATGCAGCACATGCTATAACAAAAAGACAGTCTGGGTGCCAAACAACTCACAGTCTTCTTGTTAACGTAAGGAATGTAAAATCAAGATTACTATAGCAACATTTTGCTTCCATTGCATAGAGATAGGATTTGTTGTTCATCTCTGTGTGTGTATGTGTAACACACACATACAAACCTTAAATATCTCTGGCAACTTTTGACGCTATTGAATTTATATTTACTTTCCAGCTCGCCGTCTGTATCTCAGATCTGTGTTGCTCCTTAAGCTTTGTGTCCAACTTGCCTTCAGCAAGCCTTGCCTTCTCCTTTGGGCTTTTTTGTGAGTGCTGCTTGCCAGACTCTAGTCCCCTCTGCCTGGGAAGAGTGCTTGGCTCGCAGCCAGGTGCAGGGACAAACCCTGTCTGAGGGGTTCATTCTCCGCTCAGTCATTGTTTTATCACAGTATCATCAGGGTTGGAAGAGACCTCACAGATCATCAAGTCCAACCCTTTACCACAGAGCTCAAGGCTAGACCATGGCACCAAGTGCCACGTCCAGTCCTGCCTTGAACAGCCCCAGGGACGGCGACTCCACCACCTCCCCGGGCAGCCCATTCCAGTGTCCAATGACTCTCTCAGGGAAGAACTTTCTCCTCACCTCCAGCCTAAATCTCCCCTGGTGCAGCCTGAGGCTGTGTCCTCTCGTTCTGGCGCTGGCCACCTGAGAGAAGAGAGCAACCTTCTCCTGGCCACAACCACCCCTCAGGTAGTTGTAGACAGCAATAAGGTCACCCCTGAGCCTCCTCTTCTCCAGGCTAACCAATCCCAGCTCCCTCAGCCTCTCCTCGTAGGGCTGTGCTCAAGGCCTCTCCCCAGCCTCGTCACCCTTCTGTGGACACACTCAAGCATCTCAATGTCCCTCCTAAACTGGGGGGCCCAGAACTGAACACAGCACTCAAGGTGTGGTCTAACCAGTGCAGAGTACAGGGGCAGAATGACCTCCCTGCTCCTGCTGGCCACACCATTCCTGATGCAGGCCAGGATGCCACTGGCTCTCTTGGCCACCTGGGCACACTGCTGGCTCATGTTCAGGCGGGTATCAATCATCACCCCCAGATCCCTCTCTGTCTGGCTGCTCTCCAGCCACTCCGACCCCAGCCTGTATCTCTGCATGGGGTTGTTGTGGCCAAAGTGCAGCACCCTGCACTTGGAGCTATTGAACGCCATCCCCTTGGACTCTGCCCATCTGTCCAGGTGGTCAAGGTCCCGCTGCAGAGCCCTTCTGCCTTCCAACTCAGTCACATCTGCCCCCAGCTTGGTGTCATCTGCAAACTTGCTGATGACTGACTCCATGCCCTCATCCAGATCATCAATGAAGATGTTAAAGAGGATGGGGCCCAGCACAGATCCCTGAGGGACACCACTAGTGACAGCTGCCAGCTGGATGTGGCACCATTCACCACCATTTAAACACATACGGCCCTGTTAAACTTGATAATCTCCAAATTTGCTTTCTTCAGTCAGATTTTGGGAGAGTGAGGTGAGCCCAAAACATGTACAATGCCTCTTGTCTCTTCCCATCTCTCTTCTCTCAGGTTAGTTCAATTTTAAGTGAGATTTCCTATGAATTGTAAACCACAGCTCTCACTTGTCCTCCACAACTGACTCAAACCTGGGCCCAGGAACACCTACCTAAATGGTGGAGCACACTCAGGAGCGAGGAGATGAGAGGCAGCAGGAAGATGGATGTGCTTACAGTTCAGTGTCACTTAAATACTCCAGCAAAGCAGCAGAGATTCAAGCACAGTTTTCACCTCATCGCAGAGGTAAGTGAAGTAACTGATAAAGAAGAGCTCAAACATCGCCAGATCTCAGAGCCTGTCTTTGTTTGCCAGCCTACCATCGGCTAGGGAGGGAAAATCAGGCACCAGACTGCGTTGGAGAGATCTGAAGGATATTGCTGTCCACTAGAGAAAGACTTGTTGGAATGGTACCCGTTTCTCTTGAGAAGCAGGAGGAACTTGTGGATCGTTTGCAACAGCTTGGAGGCTGTGGAGTTGAACGTGCACAGTTGGAGGGCTGCTGGATTTGCAGTTTTGATACCAGACTGTAGTGGAGATCTGAGAACCAAAACTGAAAACGTCTGCTGGCAGATCTGAATGGAGAAGCTGGAAAGCAGCCTGAAGTTGCCAGCTGCAGATTTCTGGTGCCTCTGACTTAGCAGCATTAAATACAAGGAAGCAAATCATAGACAGCTCTGTCTGCAGAGTCTAGGAGAGCAAGGGCTGGCCAGGGTGAGGTGGGTGAACAAATCTCACTTCCCAGTGGGTTGGTAGGGCAGGCAGAAGTGGAAAGGCAAGGAAGGGATCTGCATGGGATAGAAAGGCCAGCTTTCAAAGACCTCCCCCTAGGCAAATGCAATGGCTTTTCTTCAGACAGCTGCTCTGTGAGCAGGAATCAATATCCTACTGCAGAGCCTGCAAAAATGCTGATGGGCCTGAATGTGCAGAGCTGATGCCGAGAAGGAGATTTCTGTATGGCTATTGAAGAGATGGGCAGGGTGGGAATAAGCACAAGTGACGCTTGACAAATATGTTGGACATTGGTGGAGACCTTACAGCGATGGGCTGAGGATATGGGGACAGCTGAAAATCAGACCAGGCAATGAGGAGTGTGTTGAAGACCAGTAGAAATTAACGAGCAGCGATGTGTTAGAAGGTGAAGTGAACATGGTGAGGGGGGCATTCAAGTTTTTTTGCAGCTGGTGACAGGCAGGAAAGCTGTCCCTTTGCTGAACTGGCCTAAAAGGGGCCAACCTCCAGGCAAAAAAGCCATCTCTACCTCCTTCCCCAAAGGAAGGAGTAAAGACAGGCTCAGGGGTGAGATGAGGCAGCTGAGGTTGTGAACCTAGCCCATGGAGGAACCAGCAAGGTCTGTAGGGCTGAAGAAACTATCTCTGAGATTGAGACTGTTGGTTAAAATGTGTGTGCACCTTCTAGTCCTTTATTTGGAGTAGAGATGCATCAGGACAACATTCAGTTTATGGTGCTCA